>NC_089615.1:3905264-4556142 GCF_039881205.1 Euwallacea similis
AAGGTATGTTGGGTGGCTCCATTCCGATGGAATTTATACGTTTCTTAGAATCTGTAGGGGATATTAAAGAGCTAATACACGTTTTCTAGAATCGATTTTAAAGGAAAAATGAATGGTGCAAACCGCATTCTAAAACTAAAAATGATAGCGGATTTTAGTTTTCTCGCTACGGGGGCTTCTCAAAACTTGATATTCCTACGAGACCTTCATAGCTCGGCAACCTAATGTTAAATCGAGAAATGATTAATACTGTCTTAACTCCTGTTCTCGAGCTATCGGGGTTTGCTATGAATAGCAAGTTTTGAGAGCCCCCCCGTAGTGGGGGGACTGATAAAGATAGGGGAATGAAGTGTGTCCCAATCATTTTTCTTGCAAATAGAGCGCAGAAAGCGTATATCCTATCTTATCCAGATTGTGAGAAAACCCTAAATTCAATAGATTTAGACCACCCTGCGCAGCATAATTTAGGCAAAAATCCTGGATAATCCCTCTGGACCCGAGTTAACCACCCCATCCTAATTTTCACATTTATCTGAACGAAATCCCATAACATATATTCGGGGGCAAATTTGGTTTTATTTGAAACTTGGTTCAACTGGAATCGTGACTGGAAAATGCTATCAACCCTCAAAGTTTACTCTTTCCTTTGATAAGAGAGATGCAAATTAGGACGCATAGAGGTTTTTCAATAGATAGGGTAGAGACCTACTGTGTGAACATGCCTCCAGATTTTATATACTTTTCTGTGAAGTTGAATAGGGAGCGATGGGTCGATTACAGGGATCAGGATATTTCAATAAGAATTAAATGTGAAGACTGGAAACGCCTATGATTCCCCAATATAGCATGCGGTCAAAACATTTCAAAGAACGTTGCGAAGTATGTATTTTTAATTTTGATGGTAAGTAAATCAGTAAATAAATTTTATTTAAACAAGTTCAGTCGTATTGATTCAAATGGAACCTGCTCTGTGATGTTTTTTCTGTGGAATTTTGCTGCGTCCACTGATTTCTGTACAGTTAATTAGAAAGTAAAATTGAAAAGGCATTGCAAATTACCATCTCGCTAACATGCGATCAAATGAAGGCACAAATAGATGTGTTGATCTAAATGCATGAGCATAAATCTTCCAGTTTACTTTACGAACATTAAATTACCTCGTAAATATCCGTACGTAAATAAAATACGTACACGACGGAGTTAAATAAATATTATTACCCACATTTTGAAATAAATGGAATTCTGAGTTTAATTAGAACAAATTCTATTTCAATAAAAATGTAGTTTTTGAAACGGGATTAATGAAGTACAACCATGTTTACATTACGTTAAGCTGAATATTTTAAATGGAAAGAGATATCTGTTAGCTCCAGCCAGACAGTGTGAACTTCCTATTAAATTGTTCCACCTGAAAGTAGTGTTTGCCTATCAGGAACTGAAAGTTGACCTAAGGGATCGAGAAAACCATTTTCCGATCTTCATTATTTAGTTTTCAGGTCCCTCTGTCTACGAAAAAAATGCTATAAAACTTTGGAAAAATTCAATTGCTTTAGAATCACGTATATGCCATTCCGTGGAAAATCAAATACATATAAAACACCAATAAAATATCGACAAAACTCCCGCAAGCGAAAATGTGTTTAGTAGAGCTCTCCAAGGCCGAATTTATTTGACTCGACTACAAAACACTACTTTTAGGTCTTATAATGTAAGTACCTATTTTCCGCGCTCGTGCAGCTAAAGTGTAAAGCACCATTTATTGGTGGTGTACAGTAGTGTCGAAAAAATTCTGGGACAATGAAATATACTCTTAGCTCCTAAATTATTAACAAAGAACCTTGATATTAGATTTTCAAGTTGTTACATTTTTAACTGTCTTTGATGGGTCACATTTTGTCTTAAAGATAAAATTATTAGCATGCCCTCCTTCATGCCAGAACCGAAAGGTTTAATACATATTCGTTTGAGACGCATGGCATCTCTATACGGAATATTTGAGCAGAACTCGGAGTTAGCAAGAATGCCGTTCCTTCTTCAAGCACAGAAAAATCTCCACTGATGTCGAAGACGAAGGGATAACAAAGGATCTCGGAGATTATCCATTCTACACGACGACGAAAGCCAAAGAAGAAGCGACTTTCCCAAGTTCTACGCTCAAGGCAAGAAGTGAACTAAGGAATTCAGATATCAGGAATCGATGTGCTGCCTCAAAATCTTTTTCCGATCACTGCCATTGTTCAGGTTTCCATCACAGACATAGAGGGTTGGGACAAACTTGAGGATTTTTATGCCTAGCAAAATTGATTTTTTAAATTTAGAAAATTTCTACTAATTCTAGAGACATCCCAAAAAAAGGATATTTTTTTGATATTTCTAAAATAAATTTTACATCTTCATAGCCAGTTTTCTTCGTTAGGGGATCTTGCCGGTAGATTTTTACTACGACGTCTCATTGATTTTAGCGTTGGTATATCCACAAAATCTAAAAAAAGAAATAAATATATAGAGGGTAACTGAATTTTTCACTCGCAAATTCTACGACACACAAGACGATTCTATTGTTGAATCAGAGGTGATGATCTCGGTGATGATGTAGGATGAAGGAAAAGCATTTTCAACGGGATTTGACTGGAATATAAATATTATTGTAAAATTGCTTCCCACATCACTCGCATTCACGTCAATCAATACTTGTCAATTTGCGTTGCAAAAGAGGGCGAAAAAATGTCCCAAGTCTTGACAATATCTTAATACAATTTATGTTACGATCTAGAGAAATATCATATTTTCTCTCCCTCATTTAAATTCGTGACGTTAGGTTTAGCGGCTTCGAAAAGGGTCCATAATATGTATGTGCGACATGCTGCAGATCGTAAGCCAACGAAGACATTATAGGGCACTTTTCCTTCAGGGCCAGGAGAGAAAAGCTCCATTTTTAAAGCATTTAAGCCGTTTAAGTGTAACATAATACTTTTCTGTCCGCAACAACGTGTAACGTTTTTATCTATATTTCAGACCATCGACGAAAAGAGACCTCGTGTTAGACATACCTAGGTGAGCAAACAGTCATTCCCCCGTGATTGTATTATTTATGTCAATATAGGTATAATCCTCTAATTGTGTAATCCTGTTGGCCGGTGTTTTGTGTTATGTTTGCTGTAGTTCGTAATTGGAAGTAAATAGACCATTCACCCTATAAAGGGAAACTAAAGCCATACTTTATGTTGATGTTTGAGTGGAGATGCACAATGCCGATGAGGCCCCTTATCAATCCTCTGTAATAGTAGGAATAGTTTCCAGTGTTGCACTGAGTTTATGTTATATTCTAGTTTAGTTTCAGCGCCGTGAGTTCCTCGAAGTATTAGAGAAATTTATTGTTAAAACTGTCCGCAAATTAAAGACTTGTTGAAATTAAATTTTCTCTAACACCCATTAAAATACTTCTCAACTATATATTTTTATTGCCGATGATAGCAAAAGCATCCCATAAAGTCCTTCGTATCTGTGATATATGCCATGACTTGGCTTTTATTACTGAAAGGTATTCCAACTATAATAATTATTATGTCTACCTAAAGTGGTCTTCTTAGAAATCATCTCTGACGATCAAATACCAGAAAATAAGTAGTTTTAATGGCAACAATAGACCCATCGGTTCAATTTATTATGGCAGACAGAAATTCTTGAACGCCATTGTTCGTCGGTCTTCGATTAAATTTCTTTGCTTTCGTCTGAAGAATTCTCAAATCCGAAGGCTTTTATTCGATTTGGCTCCGAAAAAAGGAAACTCACCATCGTTCGAAAGACCATTAGGATGCTAACAAGTTTCCTTAGTGCGGGGCTAAAACTGTAATGGCCCAACTAGCAATTTAGGTTAAAATGACCAAATTTGGACCTGAAATAAGATTGAAAATGTTCAATGCCCTTCGAGACTGCGACTTCGAGAGCGAAAATTCTAATTAACAAGTGTATAAATATTTGTTTGCCTTTTTCCAACCCGGGGAGAGAAAACAAATTAAAGAGGAAAAAAATGGTCTGTAGGGGTTTTATTTAAAGCGAGTTGAACACACCGAGAATTTAGGTTTTCCCTTTTTAGGATAAAAAGTGAGCAAAAAGAAGTAAAATTCGCCAAAATTTTATCCAAATTTTAATCTGTAAAGTCCGTACAAGAATATTCAGGTTTGATCGGGTGTGGTTTGCAAAGAGAGAGAGAGAGAGAGAGAGAGAAGTATGTTCTAATCTTAGTGGAAAGAGAAAGAGTACGCGAAGTACTGAAACGAGACCAACCGCAAAATGTGTGTTTTGGGCGTACCAGGACTTTACCTTATTGTACAACAAAACGTCTTTAACATGCTTGGCAGATCTCTTTATTAATATATGATCTTCTAATTAATTTCCTTTACACTTGTTAACGTTTTCCTAATCTGCTAGTTGGGACTCATCTGTGTCGTTTTTGTGGCTTTAATAATTGTGCAAGAGCTGTGAATCATTGCATCGTGATTAGAATGATTTTTATTGCTAAGAAATGTGTGATTATTGTGTCGTTTGTGTGTGAGCGTTAATACTGATGTAACAAAGATCATTCAGTGAACTAAAACAAGAACCAAATAATATACCATGAAAACAAAATTTATGATGTAGTTTTAATTCAAAACTGTTCTGCAAACTACGGTTATTCCTAAAGTCATGATGGGGTTAATACGACTATAAACATCTTAAAATTATATGAAATTCCTTGACATTTAAATGCACCGTCCTAATTTACGAAGAAGATATGAGCGTGATTATTTCTTTATATTCGTGCTGTATTGCATCTTATGCAGACGTACTTAGTGGATGCAGAAATATTAAGTTTAAATGAGTTTTTTATCGGGGAAATTATGTAAATATTGCACTTTTCAACTACTACTTTTATGTGACAAGAAACCATAGAACTCAGTCATTTATTGAACGATTCAAACCCCAGTTTCACTTGTAATTAACTGAGGAGCTTACCGAAGCGACTGAATTGAACTTCGAATTCACCTTCAATACGAGTCTCAATAATACCAAGAAAGCGGAATGATTAAATTCTCAATTACAATTAAGTGGCTCCTTAATGTGCATGCGTGTTGAGAATAATTCTCTGTGCTTAAGTGTTCAATGTTTATGTTGATAGTTTCTCTGAAAGGAAGAATTTGGAAATAATTACCTGTTTCTGGAACTACATTCCAGAAACATCTTTCTGAACTAAAAAAAAAATCTATAGGAGAATAGCGATTTTTGTAGCTGTTGAATTTTATGGAATAATTTTTTACCATCTGGAATAGATTTAGATTTTGCCTTGAAATTGTTGGACAGATTTAGTGGCCTGTTCACTCGCCAGATTTGTGGCTATTTTTTTTTGTTTAGATCTGTAAATCGGGAAAAAAGTTTTCAAGGATTCTCGATCATATTAGTTAGTGAATAATAGATGTACCAATTCCGAAGTACTTTTAAGCCATAAACCTACACTTAAAGCTAATATTTATCACGGTTTTTAACCTTACTTGTCTATTATAGAAGAATATTTGTTCCAGCTAAATTTAAATTTCCTATTTTTTTCAGTAGATTGGCGAAATTTGCGATCATAAATTTATTTCTCTGTTTATTAAACAGTTCAAAATAGCTTTACTGCAGACTCCATTTCCAGAATTTATCCATTACTTTAAACTCTTAGTAAATTATGCAAAGGACGGTCACTATTGATTAGCTTTCGCCCTTAACCCAGTTAGAAAAACCCTAATTATTAATTAATCTTAGCGTGCCCCATCCGGCCCCTCCAATCAGAACAGGAAAGTATAAATCGTCCCATGAAATGGTCTATAAAAATATACGGGTTTACACGAAACCGTTTATCTTACCTTTTAGGCCAATTAAGGGCAAGATTAAGGGTAATTACTTTGAACTAGCAGGTCACAAGGGCAGGTCTACGTGCTTGTTCAAAATAAGTGGGAAACTGTAATCACATTTTCGATACGTGCAGACACTGAACATTCTTCAGTTCCATAAGATGCAGTAATTTATAATTCAGTTGACGACAAATTTAAACTGTTCTATTTGAACATTCATGAAACCTTAATTAACCTCGTTTTGAAATACTGATCGATACGCCAATTTCTTGGTTTGAACCCTGGAAGCTGTTTGAGAGAGAAACAGGTGCTAAACTAGGGCGCATACCAGAGAAAGAAATTACATTAGAATATCTTGAATAAATGATAATCACGAAATAGAAGCGCGGAAAGGGGTAAAGCTCTGTCAAGCTGGGAAATTGGTACGGAGCTTCAAATAGATCCCTTCGTAATCGTGAATAATCATACATTATTATTATAAAGCCTTGTTGATTGTTTTTAAAAATTCCACGAAAATGGAACATTTTTTGCCCCTACAACGTCAAATTATCACTGAAGTGTACCGAATGTATAATTTATTCTTCGTAAACTGGCTGCGGGAGCAAAATCTCGTTCAAACTCTGATGTTACCGAAATAGACTTAATTCACACTCAGGTCGATACGTTGGTTATAAATACTTTAGGGCATCCACTTGTAAGCCGATGGAAAGAGAAGGGCGAATTATTTGATATTTACGTGCAAAAGGGACTTTTTTACGAGTCTCCGAAGAATATCTTAGGGCGGTTTACCGGACTATGAAAAAAACCTGCAGTAACTTCATTGAGGAGACAGTATGAAGGGATAGTTTCGAATTTATTGTCGTTTCCTCGAATATTCAGTACTTAATGATTTATTACTTTCATTAGCTAATAGAACGTTTGCTGAAATTGAAAATGACTACAATAGCTACATATACATATATTCAGGCAACTTGTTAGGAAATGCATAGTTTTAAAAGGGCAAGACCATAACACTGCAATATGACATGAGTTACACAAATAGCGCAGTATTTCTTTTGAAAGAGAATGATTTTCTGGCTCTTTTTAGAAATTTAGGAGTAGAACAGAAAATTCAATGCGAAGTAAATTCGATTGGAAAAAACCGGGACATTAGTTAATGTGAAAAAAAAATGTATTGAAAATGTACTTCTGTTATATTATTGTTTACAATTGATAAGATTAGTTTTTCGTTCAGATGTGAGACTACTAAAAAATGATTCCACAGTGTTTACTTCTTTTTTCTTCATAAAATAGCGACAATAATTTTTAGGTATTTTCCAGCAGTTTACTTCCAAACATATTGCCATGTGATTTGATTTTTTTGGATAACCCTTCTTACTTTCATTTGAATTGTACTTTTTGTCTTTTGTCGTGAAACATTACTCGCTATTTTAAAATGGTGTTGCATCTAAAAATCGTGGCTCAAATATTGCTTTGGTAGTAGATGATAGAAATCAGCATTACCTTAAATTTTTAATTTCGCATTATTCTTTACCTAAATATTATAAAAACTTTTCGTTTCGTTCAAAAAATTTAAATCTCCACAATACATAATCGAGAAAAATAAAATTTGTTGGTGCGCCTGTTTTTTTTTACTGTTGATATTATTATTGTGGGGTTGTAAAACTGAGTCATGGTTAAGAATCGTAGTAAGCGACCTTCGACGTCTTTTTAATATTGTTTGTGTTATGCCTCTCATTTTTATGACTCCGCATTCTTCCGCGAAGTAGGATGAGTTAGATGGATGGGGTAACGGTTTTTCTGGGTCTCTGCCACCCAGATGTTGACCGGGCGGGGGTGAGAAATCCCGTTACCAAATAGAATAGTTTTTAAGAGAAAGGACGGACCCGGCCAGTCCTGAATGTAAATTGGTGGGCATCAGATCTAGGTCTGCCCTTTTCTCCTTTTGTGTTCCACTGTAAATAAACGCTCACTTATACTTCTACTTCTTTGAACTGTGATTCCCTTTGCTTTGGATATAATCACCATCCTATATCTACTTTAGTGTTGAAACTCAATACCATATTGAGTTGCGATACTACATTATTTTAGTCTTTTTTGGGGCATATATCTTCTATCTTCACTGATTTTAATGCATTTTTATTTTGCTGTTTAGTTTCTAAAGTAATGGTTCCAACTTTTTTAAATATTCACCTGATTTTATTTGTTTTACCGTATTTTGAAAGTATCTTTTGCCCAAAATTTCAATACTTTTACAGCGTTGCTCAGATTCGAACTGAAGCTTCCATGAACCAATCTGTTGATTTTTTTAAGGAAACGTCGGAATATTCACTTTTGTGATATGTACATACATCGTTGAATCGGGGATAAAAAGTCCCTCCAGAATAAAACCAAAAGATATCAAATCTGTATCTAAAAAATAAAATAAGACCTATATATCAGAAACTATCCAGGTAAAACAAAGCATATTAATATCAGTGTTTAAGGTTCAATGAATTTCATATACATATATACAGGGTGTCTCAATAGGTATAGAGACGTCCAGTTTGAGGCACCCTGTACATTGGCTGGTACATCGATATGTCGAAGTCGCTTTTCATTTCCTCACGGAACGGGCCTCACAGAATGTATTCACAAAATGAATAAATTATTTATATTGACATTTTGAAGAGGTCTCATTTTTAAAAAAACCGTCTCTCCTTTTTGAAGCGCAAAAGGAAATAAATCCCCGGAAGACGGTGGCTTTTATACTTTATTAACAGAAAGTTATAAACCTCAAAAATTATGTCTTGGAGATGGAGAGGAGGATTATGTGTGTAACCAATTTCAGATAAGTGCAGCCTTCAATATCGAGTTTTTTCCTCTAGAGATCTCGAATGGTTGTTAAAAATCTAATTCGCTCTATGTAGAGTCGACCTGAAACCTCTTAAAAACATTTTTAGATGGAAAAAAAAATTGAACGAATCCGAGTCTATGTATTCAAATTTGTAGTGGTCTAATGTCATTTATTACCCCAAATATTCAAAACAAATCGGAGGCAATTAAAAACACGTTTCAAGCCCACTTAAACATTTATAGCGTAATTTAGGTAAGCCCTTCAAGTAGGTATTTTCACGATATGCAGGCTAAATATCATAAAAGCAAACTACCCGAGAAGGGTGTTTTAAGTAAAAAACTTTGGCAAAATTACAATTTTGCATAATCCGCTCTTAACTTTACTGTGGGAGTATTTATAATAAGAGCTTTTATGAAGCTCGAAACTGTTGGTGAGTTTTCGCTGAAGCTTGGAGATCGAAGCTTAGAAGCTGCTTTAAAAGATGGATATTGCTTTCTTCATGCTGTTTTAGTGCCACCAAATTCATCTCCAGGCAATTCGTTAATGGGTTCGCTGGAGCTTAGGAGAATACAAATTTCGCCGAATAACAATTATGAATGTGTTTCACCCTAACATATTCGCGGCTCCCACCATAAATTATCCACATAATAAGGGAGTTTTGTCAGGGGCTGGAGAATAAGGATTTAATTAAGGAGCAATTAAGCTTCATAACTAAAATTAAATGAAGACGTTTTCCTCTTCCGCCCTCTTGTTGCTATTTTAAAAGGATCACATTTCGTTCCTTTTGACACTTAAAATGCTATAAGTTCATGAAAAAAAAAATGATTTCAAAGTAATCTATCTGCTAATTGAGATAAATGTTCTGGCTTATATTGTGCAACAAAACTGTATACAATTTCTAAACTTCAGGCTGCACAAATTTGTATTATCATTTGTTACCAGGAAGACAATAGAAGTCTGGCACAATGCTTCCAAAAATGAAACTTCAACTGTGTGCTCTCAGTGAATGAGGTTTAAAACCAGAATGTAGTTGGTGGGACATTAATAAAGTGAAACTAGGAAGGATGTAAAGATGCATGTGCTATACATTATGACAAAAAAATTCCGGAAGCTCATGTTATCAGGTACCGCAAAAAGTCCTATCGTTTTTTTTATGAGGAAAGAATAAGGCAAACGAATAATTTAAATATTACTTATTCACTAAAATACTCATCTTCACTCTTCAAAATCTTTTCCCAATTCGAAGTCTCGACTTCCTAGTTGATGAAAATTAGCTGGTTTGGACGAGAATAAAGTTTCAACGCTATTTTCAAGGTGGTGTGGTTAGAGAACGCTTTTCCCTTCATACTGTTATCCACCGCTCTGGACAGGTTATAGTCAGAAGGGGATAAATCAGGAGAATATGGCGGGTGAGGTATAGTTTTCCAAGCAATCGCTAACTAATTTTCCCGTGCGATCTTTGCCATATGAGGACAGGTGTTATTTTGAAGGAGTAATGGGCCCTTTTGATCGACAAGAGAAGGGTGAAAATCCACGCGATTTTTCGCTGGTTCTGTCGAGTGTAAATGTGTACATATTTGCTGTAATAAATTTGCCTTGATTAGGGAGCTCAAAATGAATTATACCTATAAAAGTTTAAAAAACAGATAGCTAAACTTTCTTTGGGTGTAAATCCTTCTTAGGAAACATTTTTGAGAGAGAGTTACTAGTAACACCGTCTTGTGTTGTCATACAAAACCCATTTTTTATCACGTGTGATGATCCGATCAAAAAATGGTGTATTATTTACTTTAGACAAAAAAGAAGATGCGATAGACAAGCGATTCAATTGACTATGGTCGATTAGTTTGTGAGGAACCCACTTATCCAGCTTTTTTATTTTACCAATTTTATCAAGAAGGTTTCTGAGAGTCGTTTTTGAAACACTTAGCCGTGTGGCTACTTCTGTGCAAATTTAGTGTAGATCAGCCTCAATGATTTCCGTTAAGTGCCATCATCCACAACTTCCGGTCTTCCATTTCAAGGTTCATCTATGAGGGATCAATCCTCGTTACCAAAATTTTGAGAACAAAAATTGCGTTTTTCGATCTCAGAGGGCATCCTCCGCAAACATTTGGCGCAGTTTATGTCCTGCGTCTATGGCTTTTAGGTCTAGTTTATACGTTTAAAGCAAAACTGAACGAATTTGCGTCTCTAGGGTCATCATTGTAATAATGTTCCTTTGATTTAAGAATATCAACTGGTTTAAGTTTGAATGGTTTTGTTTACTAACAAAACAAATATCTATTAATCTTAAATGAACTCGATTTGTTTATCATAATGGTATAGAAATTGGAGATACGTATAAACGAGGGATTAAAACACAAGATAAAACTTTTTACGCTGCTGTATGTATGTTGAGATTCAGAAAGATAGGAAGGAACCTTCTCACATTACCGATTATTCTTTTTTTCCCTTTTTGATTTTGGAAAATTCGTTATGGCTTGGAGAATCACGACACGTTCTTCCTTAAAGATATTGTAAAAAATTCTAAAGTTTTCTATAAATTTAGAAAATTTCGAGAGAATTTTGTCAGAATCAGGGTCGTAAGAAAGAAAGTCGGAAAATATCACTTGGACTAAGGAAAACATGAACTGCTAAATTATCTCATCTTTAATAGCTTTAAAAATCGTATAATGTCACAGAATTTATATACAGCGTGTCAATTTGAAAACGAACCACCCCCTGTATTTCGGTCCTTATAGAAAATATGTAAATGTGCAAAAATATGTCGATTTTACTTTCAAAGGGGACATTTTTTAAGTCGGTTTTTTACTGAATTGTATGCATCCTTTAGTAGAGGCGGAAGCAACCATTAAAATCTTAAATGGGAAGAGGGGTTGAGTTATATTTCATTTGAAAGGTCTTTCAATTACCTTTCTAAATGTACCTGTTTTTTTCCTAGAGAAGTTCTTAAAAAATCATGTCCAAACCATAACCAAACTTAAGTATCACCTGTATTGTAGAAAAATTGTTTATTACTTTTTTAAGTGGTCAAAGTTATGTCCATTATTTTCTAAATAGTAATAAAGTCTCTTTTCAAATTTCGTTTTAACATTCACAAAAACTTCTACTTAAACTTTCCTACACGCAGCTGTAATTCTTTCTTTTAATTCTTCCAAATCTTGAGGCTGGGTTTTATAAATAACAGATTTAATACGCACCCAGAGAAAAAATCCAGAGGTGTTAAATTGGGCGATCGTCGTGACCACTCAATTGATCCTCTTTGCCCAATCCATTTGCCTGGAAACTTATCGTGTAACCGTCAACAGGAAGAAAATAGTGTAGTGGAGTTCCATCTTGTTGAAAACGAAGATCGTCTTGTAAACCGCTGTTACTATATTTTAGCTCGCGAAATAAAATTTACCGGAATAAATACTAATTTTACAAAAACTTCAAGAATTTCATCGTCCTTTTTTAATTGAACAGTCTATTATTATATTACTGTTTTTTTCTATTAGTAGAATATTGAAATAAATGCATTTACAAATACAAGTAAATAATTAAAAACCAAAATAATCATCTGTTATTTATAAAACCTAGTCTCAAGATTTGAAAGGATTGAAAAGAAGAATTACAGCTGCGTGCAGGAAAGTTCAAGTAGAAGTTTTTATGCATGTTAGAGCGGAGTTTGAAAATAGACTTTATTGTTGTTTAGTAAATAATGGACAACACTTTTGAATATTTAAAACACTAATAAACAATTTTTGTACAATACAGTTGATACTTAAGCTTTTTTATGGTTTGGACATGAAATTATGAAAAAAAAGGTACAATTTGAAAAAAAATTTCAAATGGCATATAACTCAACTCCCTTTCTATTTACGATTTTAGTGGTTGTTCCCACTCGCGCTAGAGGGTGCATGCAATTTAATAAAAAACCGACTTAAAAAATGTCCTCTTTAAAAATATAATTGACGTGTTTTTACATATTTACATATTTTCTATAAGGATCGAAATATTGAGAGTGGTTCGTTTTTAAATTGACACTCTGTACATAAGTTTTGGCAGTAATTTTGACTCCTTTACTTTTCAGAAATTGATGATCTGAAGCCTAAATGTAAAATCCGTGATTATTTTTGTGTTGCTTAGTTCTTTGGACTTTGGCCTTATGCTATAACGGCTCTAATCACCGGAAGTGGAATTCCTCACCATAAGATGATTAATATGAGATGATAAACCAAGATGACGTCAAAATTGTATTTTTTGTTCCACTGGTTTCTTCCCAAATTCATATCACTGAAGCCGACTGAATAGTTTACTTTGTTAGTTATAGTTAAGCTACAAATAATACGAGGCTTTTGTTACCACTCGTTTGTTTTAAAAGCATCGTACATACACAAACTTCCTTGCAACAAAGCACTGTAAAGTAGCAGCGTAAATTTTAACTATAACTTTCGTGGTATTTCTCGTGCATAGAAAGCAGTGCAGTTAATAGATTGTAAGAGGCTTCTGTTTCACACAAGTTAATGAAGAAGCCCTTGACACTACATTTTATGCATGTTATTATAGTTTGCGACGAATTTTCCTGTCAAAGACACGAAAATCTGCTTTCCCTTCCAACAAGTAATTTCATTAGAGATGGTTTACGTATATCTACATTAATAAATTAGGATCCCTTTTGAATTTAGTAATTTTTATCGGAATGCTTCGGAGCTTTCCAGTCTTAAGTGAGGACGGGTCAGAAGTTATTAGTCGGTCAATTTCCACGCTAAATACGTAAACAAATTACTTTATTTGAATGCCGCTACGTCAATTTTAGAAACAGCGTTTGCCTGCTGCAAATTCCCTCAATTATTCAATTCAAGACTCATTCCAGTACAAATATAGGACACACATAGGAGGTTGTCGTTATGTCGAACTTTCTGAATATTTTAGGATGAATGGGAAGTTGTTCGGCCCCAAAGTTGGATAAATCAGACCGAAATCACTGTAATTCTGAAAATCCTAATGCTATTACCGAAATTTCCATAATTGCAAAAGCAGTACATACCCTGCCGTGCACAGGACACTGTCGAATGTGTGTGTCACATTTCCAGTAAATGAACATATTATAGGCCATTAATAGAAACCATTATTGGGAATTTCGCCCATGTGGTTAATTAAATACGAAACTGTGGTTTGACACTGTGGCATCTAATTTCAATTTCAACCGAATTAACGGATTACAGATAATGGCACTATTCAGTTCAATTGCAATACCACCACATTCAGAGCTCAAAATTTATCAGTCCTTATCTATGGAGATTGGGATAGACGACTAGCCGGGTCCAGTTGATGCATTTATTGGATGGAATGTGGAAAGCGGGTTTTCAATTGATTTTTCCTCGACCTGCGATAATGTAAGTGACGGGCATGATCCCTGTGGTACACCTCACGTAATGACGTGTGGATTTACTATTCCTTACCGTTACCTACTGAGTTCGATCACTGGGATAAGACCTTATCCAATTGTTAAGGAGGCCTCTGAGACTACTTACGCAACACAGGATCGTGACCCGTCTACCATATTAAACGTCCAGTACCTCAAAAACTGGTTACGATCCTATTGATTCTCGTCATTTCAGGGCATCTCGAATTAATTTCGAGTTCAATAATTATTACATTTGTTATATAACAATATAAAAAGTTTTATTGTCTTTGACATTATAAATCAGTCGAAATCCATTCTCAACTGTAATAATTCCGGTAGTTCAGGTTGGCTCAAATTAATCAGACAATCAAACATTGCGTCCATGAGGGCCTTAGCGAGGCGATTGTCCCGAGTTCTGCACTGCCTGGGGGCCGCAACGCTTAATGCCCCAGGCCTACTTGACAATTGTATTAATCTAATCCTCTATGGAAACAAAGAAAAAGGTTACTCAAAGAGCCTTAATCAAACAGAGCTTAACTCAGGATTGTTCGTCACAGCAAATCCTAAACCAACCTGCAAGTTGCCTGAAATGTCACAAAATCTATATGCTTTGTCAATAAAACTTTTATTACTCTGCGAAAGTTTTCTTGAAAAATAATAAAATTCCATGTTTTTAAGATAACTTGTTAAAGTGAAAAGGTGACTGTGTTACTATGTTATATACTCTATTTACGTTGTTTTTTTAACAGATGGAGGGTGTGTCTTGTTTTATTCTCGTGGGTTATTACGTTTTATTGTATGAACTATTCTGTGTTTGAACTCGAAGATCAGAAAGTTTAAAAAACGTCAATTTTGTTGGTTCGTGTCTTGAATCAAGAAGTGAAATATTTTCCAGTTGGAGGCTAAAATTTTAATTTTGCGCTTTCAATTCAAGGTCTAAAATTCATGAATTATCAAATTTGTGTACAGAACCAAAATTTTATGATTTCATATCCTGGATCCAGAATCGACAAACACATAAATTTGAGACAAAAACTTTTACGTCCAAGAAGTCAATAATTTTCAAATTCGAGAGTAAATTTGAAATTCATCGTTGAACCAAAAAATCCACATTTCCCAAGTCGAAAACATAAATTAAAGTTTTGCACTATTTCGTCATCGAAAATTCATGATTGCACTTCGTTCGAATGCAAGCCATCAAAAAATAAAAAATACTCAAATTGGCGAATAAGAATAAAAATCTATGGTTATTCGTGAACCAAAAATTCTATAATTTCCAAATTCAAGACTTAAATCTAAGTCTGACGACTTCACTCCCTGGAAAAAGGTCAAAATTGTAGATTCCAAGACCTCTTAGCATGGTATGTGAATCGTCATGCGACCTTAAATTTAGTTTGATTTTATATGTCCACTGGACTTTTATTGTGGAAGTCTTGCCTTCATGGCCAAATTTCCGGGAATTTAATTTGAAAACAAGCCCATCGCCTGCTATGCAAATTAAAGCTCAAGCGAATCCAAGCCATCACTTCCGGATGTAATAAACATGTCACGACACGTTTTAACTTCTAAGGCATAAAGGCTGCAACGAAACTCATCAGTAAAATTCTTTTGATGTTTCACCACTTTATACATTAAACTTTGCCAAGTTTAGTTAAAATAAATTGTACATAAGTAGTGATTTAACTGATTTTATCCTGGTGATTTGATAAGAAATGGAAAGACGTGGAAGCAAATTACATTAATTATATCAGATATATAGGAGTTTCCAATGGAAAATTGAACACTGATAATCATCGAAAAATAATTTCAACTCTATGTGCTAGCTTCGCTCACGCATTAATAACCCCTTGATTATTAATCGCTTTCATTAATACACTTGTTGATTAAATAACAACTTCGTAGCAAGAGACGCCCTATACTTTTTAACGTTTTAATTAAATTTATGCAGTAAGAAGTTTAATATAAATTGTTACCTTTTCTAAGGTTTTGAGTTATCTACATCTTTTTTTTTTAATTTTCGTTGAACGACTCTATGTACCTTTGTCAGACAGTAGTTTTCAAATAAAATTACTACCTTCTTCGAAAAACAATTTTCTTATATTAAAATTCCATTAAATTGAAACTTATTTCCTCCGAAGAGACTGAAGCGTTGGTTTGGTCTCAAAGCCTGCAGGTCCGTAGCTTATAAATACGGTCCTTTGATGTTGTCTGGCCGAGCTTTATATCCGGGTACTATACATTTTACTCGAACACTTGTGAAACCGGAAGCTACAAAGAAAATGTTGATTTTTTAGTCGTTTGACTATTTTAAGATCCAAATTTCACCCTTTTTTGATGTGCAGAACCTCAGACTTCTTTGGTGAAAAACTAGGTTTTAATGTATTTAAAAAGAAAGCGAAAATTAAAAAATGATCTTATTTAATGAGTTGAGATTTTAAATTTTTTCGCATTCGCTTACAGGAATAATTATCGCTATACTGGTAATATTACTGAATTTACATTACCGCAATTGTTACCGTGGTTAATTCGATTAATTTAGAAGCCCAAAATATACAGGGTGTAACTTATAATCATAGAGACATTTCAGGGGGGATAGAACTCTGCAAAATAATGAAAAAACGCATCATTTTCGATATACATGATTGCAAAGTTTCACATTTTTCTCATATTTTGGATTTTTAGTTTTTATAAGTTTTTAGATGTTTTCATTTAGATTTCTTTTTGCTTTATTAAATTTGAGTTGCTTCAAATAGCTAATAACTGAGCCGGATGATTGTTTTTGAAAATTCTATGAAAACTGTGCAAAATTCGAAAATACTGCAAGAGACCAAACGGTTAAAGGATAGAAGAAAGAATTTAAATTAGGTATCAGAATTCATACAAGGTGTTCCAAAAAAAGATACAAAGCATAAAATAGCATGTGACCCAAAAAACCGTAACACTGTGTTTGGGTACCGACGGATTTGATATTTTTTTGAGATATTTTTTTGTAGAGGCTTTTAAAGAAAATAGGTATCAGAAAATTAAAAAAAATTACTCCAGATATACGTGAGAAAAACACAAAATATTAAACTTTACCACCCTGTGTATAGAAAATAGTGCGTTTTTGAATATGACTCTATTAGCATTTTTTTATATTGTAGAGTACCATTGCCCCCTGAAATATCTGCATGATAATAATTAATTATATTGGCAGCCATCACTGACAAATTGTTTATATGGGTCAGCAATACATTCGACCAGAGCTATTTTCTATCGATAAATGCTTACAGTTATCTCAATGGAGGTTTTTAATATACATAAAATGTTCTTTTCTAAACGGTCTGTTTTATGGGATTTATTTGGCCAGAAGAAGCACACATCTATAACACTGGCAAAAGGGGATCGTATTACACCCTTCAGGGCCGCCACATGATCCCTTGCGGAAAGTTAGCGATGGGAGACCCGCTTAAAATTCGCATAACATGGAAATTCTTTTGATGTTCCAATTTCATTCGTTTTCGCTAAAGAACAAGCACAGAGCACATCGCTTGTATTACTTTATGCCAATAATGGAATTTGGTTACACCGTTTGTTATCTATGAAAGGAAGCAAGTGGAAACGAAATTGTTTTCCGAGAAATGTCTAATCGGATATTATTTCCAGGCGGGATGGAAAGGATTTGGAAATTTCTCGGGAGACTTAGGCGGAAGAGATATCCTCCTTAAAACACCTGCGTTTTGTTATTTGCTGTAGGAATATTAAATGGAGCGATAATATAATCCATATCCTTCATGGCGACCTGTTATATTCTCAAGAGTTATTAATATACGAACGGTTTCATTATAAGAAAGTGCTTTGAGGCTTAAAACAGGCTGGTTGTTATTTATAGTTATGTTTGTGAAAAGGTGGATTAACAAAGATCATAACTTGTCATAATGGATCCTATGTGGATGCATAAATTGCGTTTGATACGATACATTTTGTTGGAAAAAGTTATCCATGATTTAATCTCTCTGCTACTGTGACAAAAACGATTCAACGATCATTCATAAAATGCAAAGAAAGAAATTACACTTGGAAATGCTCTAATAGAATAAAGGAACGGAACGGGGTTGTTTGTTTTGTAAAGCACTGAGGTTTCACAGGGTCCAGTTAGGACTCTTATCTTTCCATATTGCCTGAATTTGTAGTAGTCTTTCAGCTATCCTTATTATACAGGGTGTTTCAGAGTTGTGTTGATAAAAGCCTAAGATAGATTCCTCTGACGAAAATAAGGAAAAAAGTTCATATCAACGTGGGTGCACAAGTGCTTTGTTTTCGATATACAAGGTATTAAGTTTTAAAAAAAATGTTTATTTATTACTTAGAAACGCATTTACCTATTTGAATAAAAGTTTTACGGTTTATTAAAACAATTATTATACATCTGCTGGGCCAGTTAGATTTGATCCAGAATTTCCAGGAGCGTACCCAGCGAGCAAGTCGGTTGTTTTTTTTTGCAGGAAATCACCCTGTATTTTTTGTGATATTCAGATAACCTCATTAAAAATAGTACATTTTTGTCTCTTGGCTTTTTTTCGTGTCTTGCTTCGTTTTCGAGAAAAAATTAAATTGCCATACCTCGGCACGTCCCTGAACTCCATATGGAGAAATAACAATGCTTAGAATTATTAAAAACTTAACACCCTGTATCTCGAAAACAAATCACTAGCGGACCCACGTTCACATTAACTTTTTTTCTTATTTTGGTCAGAGCAATCTCCCCTAGGCTTTTGTCACCAAAACTCTGAGCCACCC
Source organism: Euwallacea similis (assembly GCF_039881205.1). Classification (NCBI taxonomy): domain Eukaryota; kingdom Metazoa; phylum Arthropoda; class Insecta; order Coleoptera; family Curculionidae; genus Euwallacea; species Euwallacea similis. The sequence continues at coordinate 3,924,142 of NC_089615.1, forward strand.
TGTATATGGGGCCTTTGTGCAGTCCCAACATCGGATTCCAAGTATAACATTATCATGTTGAAGAAGAGGAAAAGTTGCAATAACGAAGTCTCAATCATTTGCATGACCTCGCCAAATAAGACGAAGAATAAAAAACATTTTTCCAAAAGTTCAGTTTTTGCCGTATACCTCCGAAAGTAATCGGAATTTTCAAATTTCAAAACGGCATATTCTTGAACTCCAAATTGTGCAACTTTGTCCTAATTCAACCGACCTTCTATCTTTTATGGTTGTGGAGATTTCCATGACTGAGCTCCAAAAGCCGACACCCTGTGTATGAGGCCAGGAGACATTATAAAGGAAGGATGAAATCGCCGATCCTTGAGGGAGCTCTTGTTCAGGAGAACAAGGGAAAGAAAAAGTGTCGTCAATTTGTACTCTAGTTGTCTGTTTTCAAGTAGATTTCTGATAATATGAAGTAGGGATTCTGGCGCTCGAAATTTGTATAATTTGTAGAGTAAACCACCGTCGCCATCAAATGCCTTGCTAATGCCGAGAATAATTTTGGGGATCTTTTCCCCCTTCAGATGTGTTATTCGTAAGCTGTTCTTTATGATAGTTTGCAATTGAATCGGAAATAATTACACCTGTTGGCAAAAAACGAGCAGGCATTTTCAAGCAACTCATAACTTCAGTAAAATCCTCCTCTGGAATTGAAAATAATATTTGTTGCGTATCAATTTTACAGTGTGGGAAATCAATATTCCAGTACTCTCGCACGATATTGCGACACTTGCTTTGTTGTTCGGAACAGTGATGAACTTGAAACTAAACGACAGTTCCAAATTTGTACTGCGAGATTCCTGGAAGCCAATAGAGCGCCATGCCTTGTTATCAGTGCGTTCCAGCTCCCTCCAACTTGTGCTAAAGTTTAATGTTTACCAGAAACACATCATCGATCTCGACTGTTCTGGGTCCTTTGACGCCACTGTTAATATAAAATATTTCAATTCGAAAAGTTGGATTTCCACAGGAGAATTGATTGCGACGTTTGAAATCCAGGTATAGAATGATATTAACCGAAAAAGCTGTTGCGAGAATTAAGTTTGAGAGTGACAAAGTAGAAATTTTCATGGTCTAAGGACGTTTCCATCCTTTCAGCAATCACTGTCAATAAAACCGGATTAAACTTTATAATTTCATTATATTACGCCTTTTAGGGGAGACAATACTTCCGTTGGGAACTAAATCCACTTAGCTGTAAATTGGACAAGGAAACGGGATTCGAAACAGGGTATTAAAAATTCCGGGTGCAATAAAGTGGCCTCAAGTTACCCAGGATAATACTGAGAATTTCCAGGGATAGAAAACTTTAGAACGAGAAATCAGGATGTAGGTCAAAATCGAATATTGCCCCTTTATAATCCACCTAGATTTTTAAAAAGAATTGAAGTTTATAACGTAGAAAAAAACCATTCGTTGTATCAATCTGGTTAATTCAAATTCCAACGTTGTTTATCAACGTCTGGTTAATTTAAAATGGGCTTGGACACCGGTTAATGACGTAGCCAATTCTCTCGATTTGAATGGAGCTTAATTTTGTTAATCTCTATCCTGATGGCAGCGAATTCTAATTTAATTAACTGTTTAAGCTGTCTCATGTAAAATTCCACTGAAAGAGCTCGTTTAATAAAACGGGGAAGAGACCTAACGGCCTAACGGGTATTGTCTAATTAGCTTGGTGGGAATTTGCTAAGGTGGGGTCATGAATAATTATTTCACTGTAAACACGCCACAAGAAAGTGTCAATAATAATTGTTCATATGCCGACAAATTTCATCGCACTAATAGCATAATCTGAAAACCGCATATCGTAAACTGTAAGCAACATTTCATTTATGCATGCGCATGTTTTGCACACTCATTTCGCTGCGATAAACGCACTTTTCACGCGCTAGTTAAAGAATGATAACATTGCCGCTTTCCAAATGAAAATGTCCAATGTAGTCAAATTTTTCCATAACCCCTGCGAAGGTAAACATAACAAGCGATAGTACTCGCGAAAATAGATGCTAACACACGCGTGTGCTAGGAAAAACAAATTAATGACGAGCGCAATGAAGTGCTCTGGCTGAAACAATTATTATACTGGGTGGCTCAGATTTTAATGAGGAAAATTAAGCAGGTGATAGAATTTAAAAAAATAAACTGAAACGTTCTTATGAACTTGTACGTTTCAGTGGTTGATTGTCGAAACATAGGGTAATAAACATTTAACTTCGCTTTGGTTTTTTTGTCTATACCTTTTAAGTTTGCGAGATATTTTATTGAATTTTTTATTAAACTTATCATAGTAGATTTCGCACGGTTTTATCCCCCGGCATGTAAATTAAAAGATAATTCTCTATTTCAAATTAAAAAGGAACGGAACTGCAGCAGCCACGGCGTATTTATTTATTTTATTTTTATTCGTTTTTAGATAAATACATAACTATGTACCTGTGTACATAGTGATAAATCTAAACCCACTTTCATGCCGCGGATTTCGTTTGGGAAACTGTTGTGCATATAACGCGACTGCTGCAATTGCGTTCTACTTTGTCTTCGTTTGTACAATTTGCGGTATTTTAATAGAGCGATTTACCATCGAAATTTCCCTTGCAAATCAACTTTGACACGTGGAATAGTAATTATCTTTTGTTTTGCGTGATGAAAGATAAAAGCTTCTGAAGCCTACTATGACAAAAATTTTTAAAACTTTATTTTGAACTTTAGAAACGAAATAATGATGCCGAAAAGGGAATCGGTGAAAAGGTATTTTTAGATAATTTCCAAAAATGCAAAAATTCAAGATGGCGTCCATAAGAAAGAACAAAGTTACCGTAGGGAACTTAAAAATAAATGACAATAGACTTATTTTTGACACTTCATCGCATGCGATCCCAAAGTCGGAGTCTCATGGGTCCGATATCGGATTGACGTCCGAAAAATCACATTACTAGTTGACTTTGTTGCCAAACTAGTTAGATATTTGTCATTTCCGAAAAGAAACTTTAATTTGGATGGCCCAAATGAATTACTATGATTTTTTCAAGTCAACTAGGAATGAGACTTTGCAGACGTCGGACGTCGAATTTCGGACGCGTAAGATTTCGGCTGTAGGAAGCGATTTGCCTTCTGATTTGTGAACTGGCAGGTTTACCTTCCGGTAAACCATAGTATGTATGGCGCGTGTATGACGTCCTTTATTAAAATTCAAGGTTTTATAGAGATATCTTAATATATAAAAAGTAATTTTTCAATTTCAAATAAGTACCTGATATTACGAGCATGAGTGCCTAGCTGCCTAATTAAGTATCGAGTAGATAATATAATCAAAAAGGAACAACAAATGGAAATAATTTCTTTTTGGAAGTAATTTAGTATTTATTCGTAATGCAGCATTCAATACAGTGCACACCGCCTGAATTTTTAATGCTATTCAAGATTTAGTTTCTATAAAATCTTGTAAAATTTATGACCTTGCCTTGTACTGATTTATTCTATGCAATGATTTATTCTGAAGGTTTAATGATATCATATTTTACTCATTTGTCTACCACATTAAATACTGCACCACTTTGGTTATAATATGCAATGCTAAAAGCAGAAGTTAATATTAAAAAAAATGTACTGTACTGTGTGGAATTTACAGTAAACGAGCCAAAACAAGTTTAGGTAAAATTGATGCCAAAAAACCCTTTTAAAAGAAAAAAAAATGGTTGTTTTCTATGTAATGCGCTGAAACATGCTTGGCCAAAGGGGTGATTATGAAAATACTTGAAATATATAAAAAAGTATTACAATTCTATCAATCTTTTGGGTCATATTGATATTAGAAGTGTTACAGATATGTACGTTCATGTAATGAAATAAAAAGTTTAAGAATTGTCACACAGATGTTGAAGGTATAAACTCTGTAATTCCTATAAAAATTACAAACACTAAAACACACGAACCCCACACGTTTACCATCCTGGGTGATTTCTACTTAAACATTTGCAGACATTGTAAAAATTGCCAGAAGGTGATAGTGGAAAAACATAAAATTAGCTCCGTACCTCAAGATGTGGCTGGTTTTTTATTATCCAATGTTAAGCTGTCTAACGCTAACAACATGTATATGTATACATATACAAGAACTGCCTTCGGCGAACTTCAGCTACCCTATTCAGTTGATAATGGGGGAGATATTCCAGCCCTAGAATGATATGTTGTAGGTTAGAGAGAAAAAATTTTTATTGTGTGGTGTTCATTGGAGATTAGGAAGTCCCCTCTAATTCTAACAAGGATTCGGCAACATGGTATTAGAAAGTTCGATAAGCCCCTACGGATACATGGACTAAGCTTCGGTATGTGGGTCAAAGTGGAAACTATCCTCGAGGAAACTTCCTGGACCGATAATGTGATGTGACTGCAGAAAATCTGCCCGGTTCATTTCATGGCAATAATATTTTAAAAATCGAACGAAATTAAAAGGCCGGCTCTAAAAGTGGTAGGAAATCAACTTAAAGCAATGTTTGGTTACGTGTTCATCAAGGGAAATCCCCCAAATACAATTCTAAATCGAAAATCTAATATTTCAACCTTCCTCCCTCCAGCTAAGGTAAACAAAATCCGATAGCTTCAATTCCAAACAAACCACTACCGGCACAATTGTCCGCGATCGAAGTGCCGAACCACAAATTTGCCATTGTCACTCTGATCCAATTCTCCCCATTCTATGAAAGAAATAATATGGAGATATTCGGTGTACGAAACGTACCCTCAATAAATAACATTTCTTCAGTGCAAAAAGAACGATATTTCTGGCTTTAAAGTTTGCCAGCGTTTATTCATTTCCGGCTCCAATTTCCTCCAAATTATCATAATGATGATTGATGGAAAATGCCAAGTTAAGCCCTCGTTGAAAAGATGCAAACGAATTGCTACATGTAGTCTGAAAGAATAAATAATAATCAGGGATTTTTATGTTGAGATTGGAGCTGCATCTTAGAGGTTTACCAAAAAGAATTTTCAAAAACCAATTTGCGCAAAACCTTAGATAAAAGCCTACATGAAAGTTAGGAATATGTTTTAATGAATAAAGCTACTAAATTACCTCCGCTTGCGCATAATAACTACTTTCTTTTACCTGCAAAGCTTCTTAAAATTACGGTCCTGAATTCCTTTTATAGTGATTGATTAGGAAAGTTAAGAGGCGAAGCCACTTGCCGTGAAAAATCTGATTACTGAAGGCATGAAGAAATAGGAACTTTGCAATAAATTTCTTCGGAAATAAAACCGTCGAAATAATTTTAAAAAATCATGGAAACCAAAAATATCAAAGGAATCGAAATTAATTTTAAAAATCTGTCTGTTGATTATTTCTGGCAGTTTGTAGCGGAAACTCTGATATTTTGAGTACTACACCCACGATCATTGCAAATCAAAATAGTATCTAGTGGGTGTGAAAGAAAATGATTTAGAGCTACTAAAAAGTCAAGATGTTTTCGAAGTGCATCTATTCCATAATTATTATTTGTCAAGGTGTTATATTTTTAATGAAAAAAAAACACCCGTGAAATCCTGAAGTTATTACCTTTGATCTCGAAATAGATGAATACAGTTAATTTTGGATGGACATTGACGGAGATATGAGGTTGTTTACGTTATTAATAACGTCTCTTCGACGAAAACATTTTTGGTTCGGATTAGTAAAAAAAGTTAGAAATGCAAATACATTTCCTTTATCATGGTATCCCCTTAGTACTTCCAGTTAAACCGCAGGTAACGTTTGCATAAAATTTACTATTTTATTACCTAACCAATTGCGAATCCCCTCATCTATTCTGAAATCAGTAGGTACAGGATGTTCGAAATTCGAGTCACATCTTTGAGATTTCGCGAACGGTTAAATGGAAGAAAAGTTGCATCTAATGATTACCAATGAAACGTCTAGAAAATATGCATTTTTTTCTGAAAGTTCGCGACAGGGGAAAATTACATATTTATTCCATTTTTTGTACTCACATTTCTAGATAATAAATTTTCATTTTATGACGTGTTTTGCGAAGTATTCGCTAGGCAATCTAAAGTTGAAAAATTGGTATCAGAACGATTGTGTTTCATCAAATAAGACTTTTCAAGTCAAATGTAAAGGTGTAAGTGACATGTGCGTACTTCCAAGTTAATTGATTTGATTATACGGGATTTTTCGAGGTTTGTGAAGCAGCCTCTAGGTTATTAAATGCTAAAGACTTAATTAAAAATGTCAAGATATTTTGCCATGCTTCTATAATATAAAAAAATAAATTGCACGCAAACTTTCTCAGCGGTATAAAACAACATTAGAAACCGCAAAATCGTTTAGTGAAAAACAATAGAAATCAATATTTTTAGCGTTTATGTGGAAAATCCTGATCTTTTTGGAGAAACCAATAGAAATCGCCAACATTGTTGGATTCCACCTTTTTCCGACAGGCGATGTTATATGGTTGAAAGCAAGGAACTTGATTCTTTGTTTTTCCTTAATAAATCACCCGACCCACTTTATTTGATTTCAGAACAGGCCTGTCAATTTTGCAATTCATCCCCTTTTTACCGGCATAACATACTTTTGAAACAGTAATTTCGTGCGTGTTACAGTATCAAAAATAAAATTTTGACAATTTTTAAAATAAAAATATGAACTAATTTTCCAATGAATTAAGTTAGAAAAATCATGTCGAGTAGTGTTACAAGTTCCAAAGCAATCATTTTTTTGTGCATGCACGTAGCCAACTATAAAGCATGGACTAAACTTTTGATTTTAAAGTTATAAAGTCTACACACAGATTGCAGTTTTATCAAAATTACCTGAACACATAAAACACTAGTTATCACAGTGGCAATTCACGGTGCAGTTATGCGCACATGAATTACGCTGAAATATCAGCACTAACCAAATTTATGACGCTTTTAAAATGACGTATATAACGACCACAAAACATCAATTTATCGGATAAAATGGAAAAATTGCTGGAAGTCTCTAGCCAGCTTTTTATTTGCTAGGACTGCTGGGAATGTGAGAAAATTTCGATCTGAAATTGAATTTTGTCGAAATAAATAGCAGGAAATTGGTTTCAATTTTCCCACATTAAAAAGAGTCATGTGCTGGAAATATCAATGTTCAATAAGACGCATTTTCAGAAATTATGTGGAGTTTGAAAATCGAAAATTTCAAAGGCACTGGAAGATTGTCGTCTTTTTTTATTTTATTTGGTTTAGAAATACTGTCTCACACAGAAGTAAGGGTTTTTAGAGTGCATTCTATTCTCAATTTAATCTAATTAGGAATAAAATTCACCCTTTGTTAAGGGACCGGACGATAAAACTTGTTAATGTTTCGGTGACAAATCTGTAACTCTCCTCAGAACTTAGGGAAAATTTTTGTAAAAATAAAAACTAACAGAACTGAAGTGTACGGAATGCCAATATATGAAATATGTCACGCGTTATGAAAATTTCTCGTCTTAAAAACTGAACATTGACAGTTTTTAACATCAATCTGATAATATTTGAGGGAAGTTGTGGGTGCTTGATCATTGTAATTTTTATTTTCTAATTAATTTAACTAGTTTTGCACAAATTCTCTATTTTCAATATAATTTTGGTGTTCACTAATATTTTTTTTTTAAAGATCTACAGGTTTCGCCAATACAAAAATTCTCATCTTATTAAGGAATTTTATACATAGCATTTATGTGTATGTCTTTTCAACATACATAAAGACGACATATTTTCAATACTCTAAATTCGAACGAATGACTGCATAATTAACTCTATTAATTTTTGTTTATATAATAATTTTTTTCTAGTTTCAACTTCTATTTGTTTGCGATTCCCAAAAAATAAAATAAAAAATTTATAATCCACCCGAAACATAAAAAACATATTTACAAGCAATCTTTCTCTAGTAAAGATTCTCTATGCAAGTTATTCCAACTTAAAATTTCAATTAGGTCATCGTGACTAATTAAAGCTTATTTTACTGTCTTTACATAACTCTCTACTTTATGATAGACCGTTCATTAATTTTAGTCGTAACTTCTGCGACAAAAGTTTTTTTATAAATTCATAGAAATAAGCTGACTATTGCTGCTCTAAGTTTACATAATATGTATTGTATTAATGCCAATTAACACATTGTATATTATCATCTATAACAGTGCCTCAAGGACCTGTTTCCAATAATATTGTGTGAAATAGAGAATACTGAATCTGCCCAGAAGACCCGAATATGCCTTCTAAATGTCACATATTTGGTTGAAATAAAAAGTGAAAAAAAATTCGATAGACCAACTTATATGATGGTCAAACAAAATTAAAACACCTCACTAACATTTTCGCTAGAATATTTCCGCGAAAATGAAAACAAAATATTTACTATTCCATATATGAATTTCAGTGTGAAGCGTAATAGGAAGAAAAACAGAATGCCCCTATTGATTGGCTGACCCTTTATCCTGTACATCTAAAAATAGAACCCGGAACACGGGCAGTTACATTATAAACTGAACAAACTACATTATTGTGTAAAACTATTTGTGATCCCACCAATATGGCGCACGCCATTTTAATTGAATTCGTTAATTAAACAATCAGAAATTGCCACGAACTTCAGAATTGCTCGGCTTATCCCTCGCTTCAAATTATTCAAAAAACGGCCCAAGGGACGTTTGCCGTATATTACGTAATAGGCGGATCGTAAAGGTACATGATTTCCAGTAATGTTTTAGTTTCAAACCATTTTTCAATCCATGGGATATCAAAGCCCAGCTGTGCTCATTATTGCTACAAACGCCTGTCGACAATCGATAAATCTTCTTTTCACTCCTCGTTTACTACAATGCCGTGCACTATACCCCTAACAAATGATGTAATGCTTAATATTTAACTGAAAAGGGTTTTGTGACATCTAGAATGTTATAGATGGGAATGAATAATCAAAAAGGCTCTAGGATTTTGTGGCTAAGTTGCGAGTAGCCTTTTACTACATATTACGGCTCCTTAGAAAGTCAGCATCATTCCAATGCTCCTTCGTGTGGTTACAGAGAATAAACAATTTCATGATCAATTGCCGGTCGGTGGAAAGTAGAAACTCTTGTTGCCTCAGAAAAAACTTTGCATACCAAGTAGAAAACTGGGCCTAAAATACCATTAATATTCCTCCCGGCTGTCCCGAGGCGAGATACAGTTTTGCACAAGTTTTCCACCAACCAGTCATTTTCCATTAATTAATGGAAACTTGTTTGCCAGATTTCCATAAGAAAATTAGGCGTTAGGGTGATTGAGTTGGGTTCTAGCAAACATTCTTACGCACATAGAGTAACATATGGAGAGCTCACTTAGCAAATTATCAAAATTAAAATCATATTTGTCAAGTTGCACAATTTAAATAACCGTGTGTGACTCCTAAAATAGTGAATTTTGAATTACTGATTTTAGACTAACATAAATTGTACAGGGACTGGTATCTGCAGACTGCAGAAACTATGCATCAATGTACAACGTATGTACATACTACATACAGTGGGTAAAAAAGTATTCATAAACTATCGCAGTATGTTATTTAGTAAATGTGTTTTTTTCCATAAAATAAGAAATTTTGTTCGTGCCCGATAAACATTTATTTCTTTGTTCAGTTTAAAAGTAAAAACTGATAGATATGGAACGACGAAGTAAAGAAATTAGTAAAGACTTCAAAAAATTGATAATCAAACATAATTAAGGTCTTATCGAGGCATTGCAAAAATTGTTGGAACAAGTTTTCCTACTATTCAGTTAATAAAAATAAATAAATTCAAATTAATGGGACCTGTTACTAATTCAAGACGCTCGAGAAGACTACTAAAAGTAATACAACGAAATGAGAATTTCATTTTAAGGCAGATTTAAAGAACAACTTGATGTAAGTGCATCATATCTCGCTTCGAAATTGAAAACGATCGCTGGGCAAAAAATTGATCCTGAAACTATCAGATATCATATATCATATAGACTTTATGGTAGAAGGTCAGCAAAGAAGCCCTGGATGAATAAAAGGACATAGAAAGAAACTTGTTACATTCGTCCTTGAATATTTAAAGAAACCGATGAAGTTCTGGAAGCAAGTCATTTTCTTTGATAGGAGCAAATATAACCTATTTGGAACTGATGATGCCACAATAGTCTGGAGAAAACCCGGGGAAAGGATGGAAAACCGGTATTTAAAACCAAGAGTAAAGCATGGCGGTAGAGATGTTAGGGTCTGGGGTGTGTGGCTGCTAGGGGTGTGGGTAATATATTAACGTTTATTGAAGGAAATATGTATAAATTCATCTATAAGGATATCGTAGTTACAAATTTAGAAGATAGTGCCGAGAAATTTGAGTTGGGAAATCAATTTTACTTTCAATAGAATAACAATCCCAAACGTTCAATAAAGCTAATTCAAGAATAATTGCTATACAATACATCTCATAAGTTGAAAACTCCATCACATTTACCTGACCTCAATCCGATAGAGCGTTTATGGGACTGTTTGGAAAGATAGAATTTACCCCACTGTAGATCGTCCAGTACAAACACCAATGCACGTTTTAACATTGAAATTCAGCGGTATTGCCGATGACATGATTAATCCAGTATTTCTTATACAATATGTAAATATACATTATGCAATCTGTGAAATTTAATAAAAATTGTAAATATATTACCCTGATGGCATTCTAATGGTAACAAAGAGTCGTTGTTCCTTTCTTATTCAAAATACATTAAAGAAGCGACAAGCTCCTTACACCAGCTATTCATGTAACTAAAAACACTGATAATATGCCTCTATTCTTACAGGAACGGTTTGTGGTAAAGAAATCACCAGTAAACCGGGAAATTTGATAAAATATGACGAAAAATTGGAGGGTATTTCAGGAAACACAACCGCCATATTAAAATAAAATGGTGGAATGGGGAAGCTGTAGTGTCAAAACTGACATACACAAGACAAATTTGACGACACTACACCCTATTGCCAACATTATTGTTAACATTTCCATTATTTACATTCACGTTAATTTGAAATATTTTACTAAATGTTAACTGGTAGGTTACCCTTAGGTCCAAGTACTAGTTACAGTTTATTCACATAATTATTGTTTACCTTGAGGCGAATGCCTCCTTGAAAACTTCTCCTATTTTGAACGCGAAGGTTGACAATGAAATCACGTAGATTATAACGTCTATCAGTTTTAGTAGTGGACGAGCTCTTTATATTTACGGTCCTCCAAGGGAATGTGACTCATCAAACACCTCTGAGCAATCTAAAAATGTTGATCGCTCTGCGATGCCCATTTGAAGGTAACAAGTTTAAATCGATATATTAAATTCTTATACGTAAATCGTCATATTTCACTAACTAATATTGTTTTGGGTATTACACATACATATGTATGTAGGTACATATGTATATAATTTTGGAGTTTTCGCCGAAAGTGGCTGTGGAACGCCACGTCGACTTCAAGCAAATAATTATGGGTCATCTGCGGCATCGTATTAAAAGACGCTGGGCCAAGCTAATATACAATAAAAATGTTGTTTGAGGTGCAATTTCCGACTTCAGCTTGAAAATTACCGTCGGTCGTCCGGTAGCGGAGCATTTATCGCACGGTTAATACACAGTTTACATCAAATTTATATAAATACAAAGCGCTTTATCTTGGTTTATGCTTTTTTGTTTGCTTTTCTCTGTTTGAAATTAACATCGAAATAACGAAAATCAAAATCAGACTCCTATTTTTTCTCATTTTGGCTCATTAATTGTGGATCCCTATGAACGTGAAAATGACAGCGTAATTCTCGTTTTAGCTGGAAGGGAGCTATTCCGTTGGTTTAGGCCACACTAACAGCGGAAAATAAATACTTTCCAGCACTGAAATTGCGTTTCGCCTATCACTTTTTCGTTCATGAGGATCCACCTTAAACGACGCACCATCTGTCAAGTTCCGTTCGAAAGAAAGGAAGGTTCCTGGGTTGCCACTTACAATGCATCATCAATTAAAGTTAAAATAATTTAATTGAAAATGTTATATGAAAATGTATTATTTTTTAATTTAGTTAGATTTTAGTTAAATAAATTTAAATTTACATAAAAAAAACAACCCGATTCATCAAATGAAAATTAAATTTCAACTAGGAACTTCCACTGTCATTTACTAAATAGCAATTCTTTTTTCTCTTTCATTATCAGTTTATACGAGAAATAATCCCTCCTAAATCAGGCAGCAGTATGAACATTGCTGTTACAATACGCGTTAACACTTTTTATAACTGGTGACGTAAAGAAATATGTAACGATTCAAGTGTTGCTTAGTTTGAATTTATTTGTCTCATCCTATGCCCGCCTTGAATATTTATTTAGCCCTCACGATGGGAATATGTAGGGCTGTTAATGAAATCTCTTTTTGCCCCCCCCCCCCCTCCTAAACTTTCCAAGAATTTCAGATTTCAGCAAAAACACTGGACAACGCTGATAATAAACGCAAGAAAAGTAGGCTCATTACGAAATGTCTTGATCCTTTAATACGTGCGCAGTTTTCCGGAATTATAAGCAAACCAATTTGCATTTCATCCCTTTCATTCTTAACTCAAATCTCCCTGAATCATCCGATTGAAGAGGGTTGCCCTTCCGTTTGCTTGCGTAGTTATTACCGCTTTGACAGGTTCTGATGTGTCAAAAGCATCATTTCCTAATTACAATGAGCTCTTGAAACACTGGCATAATATTCATGTTAATAAATCATCTTTATTTATGAGCAGCGATTTTCATTAAGTCGTATATAGGGTAAGAGCAAATAGTAGTGGTTGTTAGCTGGTTTCCTCATTAATTTTATAATTCCCTGCACCCCATTGCAGAATTATTTGAGCGGGTGAAGTTTAATAATGTCTCATCTGGTTGATGTAGGCAACTTGAGGAGAAATTTTAATGCGAAAACTTTGGGATGGATTATATTTTCTGTACGGCCTGCAATATTTGTTTAAGAGTACCTTATCTTCAGCGTGCAGGTACAAGGTTAAGATAGGATTAACTTCCTCAGTATAATCACACGTACTTTACAGGAATTCTGCTAGATGTGTTGGAAACCGCTTTTATTAGGTGAAAAAGTGTCGGGATGATGTCTCACGTTTTAAATAATATATCACCTCGCTAATGTGGTCTTGAGCAAAATCACCCTATAGGGACAACAAATGATACATCTGTCGCACCTGCCTAAATTGCTTTTATCTTGCTTGCTATTACTTCATATGGGCAAGGAATAGGTGTTTAGTGGAAAGTAAAAAGTTAGTAACAAAGCTAGTTGAAATGGAAGAAGTCGGGTACAGACCTTAATGCGTCCCTTTTTTCTCTAACCGACACCTGATTTTAATCTCAGAGGACGGCTTTTTCCAAAGAAAATAAAACTCATTTACCAGCAAACAAGTGAAAGTTATTCCACAGGAGGGGATTAAAATCCCCAACGGCTATGAACTGAACCCTACTCCGGATAGGAATAGCATTTGAATTTCAGGATTTATTTTTAGGAATGTCTTTTATCTTTATTTTCCATGTTTAGCTCAATTTTCAGCCTTTTTGGGATAAGTTTTTCACGTTGTTTAAAACGAGAATAAAACGACAAATGTTAGTAGTTACGATTGTTGTAGTGCGGATTTGCTTTAAAACTTATTTCTAAGGTTTAATCAATTTTTTTCTTTTCAGGTAAGAATTGCTAGTCCAGAATCCTACCTCTTACATTCCACCACCGTAAGTAAATAAATTAAATCTATAAAATTCATACTCAACATAAAAATATTGCACTGTTTAATTAAATTAAACCTCAAATCTTTACCATATTTTGTCCAGAATCATGATTTCTTGGCACACATTCTTGCTATGCAACCTTCAATCCATAAATCCGTTTTAGAAAATTCTCTTTACTTAATGGATGGGTCTCGCAATTACGAAAGAGGTGAATATATTCAGGAAATTCTATAAAATATGGTCTTCCTCGACATTTCAGTTTATTTCGTGATGACTGAATTGAAAAGTCAAGAGATCAGATGATTCTTTTATGCATTTCAGCAGACAGAAGCTGTTTGAGTCAAGCTGTAACCCGATTTTTTTTTAGTAGTTCGAATGGAGATTACGTAAAGTCAGAAGAAAAATGCTTTTAAAAATCGATATCTAAAAAATTAAGTAACGTTTTAATATCTCCCCCAAAGGTCGAACTCTCATTGAGATTTAAGGTGCTCATAATACTCTTAAACTCATGTTTCCTGTTTAGTCAAATCGCATTTTCGTAACCGTCACAGCGGCCTAAAAATAATATAATACCACGAACAGGAAAGTGCGGCGAATTACATGAGTGGAAGCTTTTGGAAGAGATATGGGAAACGCTCCTTATTTGGCTGCTTTTTCAACAACCACAAATACATTTCCATTAATAACAATTTAAGGATATTAAAGGAAGATTTTGATAATCTGGAATAATTATTCGCTTCGAAATTTTGCGTCAACATTATTAATATCGGCAACAGGTTTTATCCCTCGACTAATGCCAGATTTAATATTTACGACTTGCTTGTTTCCGTTGATGCATAGTCACGGAAATTTCGACAATTTTAAGATCCCCAAAAATTATCAAGATTGGGTCAGTCCATTTACCACCGAAAATTTATTGTCTGATAAGACCTTTTTTCATTTTGATATTAACGGCAGGTGTAGCATTAAATTCGGCGTGAAAAAGTGTAAAACGCTATAGCATTTGTTATGTTCAAAATTAATATAAAAATTTATTGAAAGGATTGCTTTTATTTTTAATTTGTTTCCCATTTTTCAACCTTCCAAATACCGGGTGGGGTCGCTGATAACTCCACACTCTTGTTTCCTCGGATGGAATTTTAAATCAAATTATTTTCTCATCAAACTGTAGGAATGTTATTCTCCAGTCGTCTGTATTGCTTGGAGCAGAATATATTTTTTTACAACATAACAATAAATTTATTACGATTTTTTGTTCTTTGAGGTTGAGGCCCCTCCGGGCGCACTTGGTACTTTTAGTATTCGTAATTTAAAGCATCAAACCTCTCGAGTTTACCTGTGTAAACATTACCGGGAAATAGTTAATTATGTCGGTTGTTGTATTATTGTCGGTTTGTTGTATCCACTCTTTTTCTTTTTCTCCCCGACCTCCTAATTTTTTACGGAATTTTCCCATCTTACCCCCATTGAATGTTGAGACCTAGCTTCTGTTCAGTCCGAATAGAAGGACGAAATGTGATTTGCGGGTAAAAGAATCAAGTGTGTGGTGCGGCCTGAGAGACCAGAATTATATGATCCGGCTCAAAGTTTAAAATATATAATCCTTCCCGATGATGGAAATGTGTTGCTTAACTGGATATTTAACTGTGGCTCTGATTCAAAGGCGACTAAATAAACTTGGTTTTCAAAACAGACTGCCAAGAGAAGTCCGTCAATCAATGTAGCGTTGCTTACAATCTGTCCACATAGAAGACCAAGTGGAAGAAGAAGCAAGGGAAGGTTGCTCAGAAGAGGAACTGGAACAATCTTCTTCAGTCAATCAGCAAAAAAAGAGATCAAAGTGCTACATCTGTCCAAGAAATGTTGCCGGCAAAGTCAACACCAAGTGCCATTAGTGTAACAATTTGTCTGTAAAAAACACCAAAGCCCCTCCATTATATGCAAACAGTATAATTAAATTTTTAAAGCCTTTTGTATTTCAATGTTAATTTTTTAATACACAATGTCTCAAAATATCTTATAATTTACTGAACTTGATTTCCTTTATTTGTAGCACTCAGTTATTACAGTTATTAACAAAAATTGAGGAATAAAAGAGTGGGGTACTTGAGGGTCCTTGAGGGACCCCATCCGCTACGTTGTGTAAAATTTTTCAACCGGTATGCGGGGATTAAACTACGTGTGCAGATATGGGAATTTCCCAACTCTCCAATTATTTTAATAGTCAACGGAAATACAGCAATTTAGCGTAAAATGCACTTGAAATTAAACTCAATGACAGATATTTCTGCAAAAACGACCATTTCAGTATGAAACAAATTTGCAATACGTAAACATTCGTGACCTTTATGATATTTTTCTTCCTTGATACTAAACATAATACCGAATATTTTAGGCTCTAATCTCTAACCTTAATTACTTCGGATGCACATATGAGTTTGGCGAAACCCTCGGGGGTATTCAATTTCAGGAAGATACGTTCCTAAGATGTAAATCAAATTTATCAAGGAACATACGCGATATAAGGAAGTATTAATGTATTCAGGCCTTCAAGTGCATTAAAGATTTCATACATGCATAATTAAGATGTCTTGAAACTGATCTCCATTCTTCATGAGGAATTTTTCCATCTCTTATACGTCTCTTTAAAAAGTCTCCAACTTGCGCCAACCGTCCGCCATTTATTGCACTTCGCAAGAGTTCCGATTTAAATCAAATCAAGTTGAACTCAAAGCAACGAAAAATCGTGAACTTTTTTAACAGGCTGTTTGGTGTTCGGAAAACCTGTCTGGATAAATTATTTTTAGGAAATTGATTAAAACGATTAAGACCCATTGAAATTGTGAAGCAGAGCAAAGCGTTCCCAAGTTCCCTTGAAAAGGGATTTTCGCGTAAAACGGTAACAAATTGAGTTCGGCATATGTGCAAAGCTTAGGTTTGAAAATTCAGTGTTGGAAAATGCGAAGGAAAGGATTAATGGGACAGATTTGGTTGTGAAGAGTGAGAGGGTTAGTTTAGTTAAGAAGATTATGTACAGAGATTAACCGAATTTCACTGAATCGTGATGTTAATACTCAACAATTAATATAAAAAACGATAATTTAGAAAAAGATATCTTCAGAAATAAAAGTTTTCACCAGGGAAGGAGGATCAAAAAACTCCCTTCAAAACAGTGTGCCCGGCATATATAATATTAAAGATTATGTTTATGGTTTTTCTTCACTTTATACTTCTTTTAAACTTTAGAAAAGTTTTGGTTCATTTTACGGTCCCTTTAACTTTCAGCCATTTATATTTAATATGGTAGTTCAATGTCTAGAAAATGAAGGTTTCAAATTAAAAAACTTTCGAGTTAAACTTCGAAGTGGTAATGGTTCGGAGTAATACAATGTAATGTCGTGAGGATTATGAACAAATCGTTTGATTTCAGTAAGCCAAAGAACTGGATTAATCACCAACAGGTTGGTGGCTGAAATATGTTATTGTGTCAGTAGAAACTTTTTTGCACAGATTTACTGTTCCTGTTCATAAAATGTAAACAAATATTCTCATGTTGATCATACTACTACTTAGTGGTTATAGAAAAACATTACTTCATTATTAGGACCCAAATCGAACCTGATCAGAATTTACCTCAACTGTTGATTAAACTCTTCAATTTAAAAAACATTTTATTCTGCCAGTTAGTTGCTGACAATTGCCGCTTCGTAACTGGACATTGAAGAACGGATCTTTACGATGGATCTTTGGGTGACCAACGGTGGTTTTTATTAGATGCACTTCATATGAAATTTCAATATTGTAGCTTTAGATGTTTTCAAGATATTAGCAAAGTATGTGAAATAATAGAAACCAGATTTTTTATTTCACACTAAGTAGTCAATCAACAATTTGAAAGATGCGTTAAATTTTAAGGGCACTTTCCGAGTACCTGATTAAATTTTTTAATAAAGAGACCGTTGAAACATTGTTAATTAAAACTTCTTGAGGGCTTCGCTCGACCTTGTTTTATTGTTTAGTTAATATTCCAATACCAACAGCCCTATCATCTTCAGTACACTTTTCGATCCTTTTAACATTCATTGTATTAAAACAAGAGTCTATTTTAGTAGTTTATTTTAAACGATAATAGTTCAACCATTGTGTGCTTTCCGGGAGGTGTTTTTTTAGAACTTTTTAAGGGTATTAGGGTAATTCCCGATGAATTTTAGAGACTTATTTTTTATGGACTTTCCAGTTAAATTTATGGATATTTCGGAGCAATTTTGAGGATGCTTTAGGATTTCTAAGCAATCGAGACGTTTTTTAGGTTTTTCTTTAGCGTATGAAAGAATATTCTGAATGATTTTTGTTTTACATTTCAGAGTAATTTATTTTAAAAGTTAACTGAGGAAAAAGAACTTAAGGGAATTGTTTAAAGGGCGATGGCAAAGTTTTCTGGCAAATAAGTCCTATGGAAAATTGTATTATGTAACCATTGAATATCGATGCGGTTAGAGTTAAAAATAACATCCTAGGGTGTTAATGGCGACCAGAGATGTAAGTTTTGTCTTAAAATGTCTCAAATTCGGTCAGGATTTTGTTTTATACGCACACAATTGCATATCTTTATTTTTTAGGTATTGAGCTATTGAGTTCCTGAATGAGATAGGAACAAATCAGTAGTTTGCAATGAGGTCGTACTGGTTTGAAGCCGTTGCCCCTATGTTCTTGATTACCAAAATAAGGGTTTGCCTCACGAAAGTGTAATAATCAAGGATTAATTTAAGTTTAAGCAAATATTTAGTTAATTACCGTAAAATCACAGGATTCTCAAGAATTTTACTAAAGAGGTGTTAAATTTCTGTTGGCAATTTCAACGGCGAGACGATTATCCGCCCTAGCACGAATCCCTGGTGTTAAAATCCATATTGAAGTTCCGAGAAAAAAGTCATAGACTGACTGGACAATATAAATCTACATCGTAAGTGCATGTTATTGCCCTGCATGCCTGTTATACTTAACGGCTTGATAAATGTTTGCTAAATAACCATTATGAGCGAAATGCTTCGTAAGCCGAAACAAGAACAACCACTGAGATGCAAGCTTACCCGCCTCCCTTATCTAAGCTTAAAATAGATATCTAAGCCTAAAATAGAAGTTCCAGTTAAGTTCGCGGTTTCAATAGGAGGAAACGTGATTTGAAATGACGGTAAATATAATAGAGGGGATTTGCTTACTGGTGTATAAATTAATACTCATTATGCTGGAGAGGTGAGAGAAAATTAAAATAAAAGTGAGGTGCAAATGTTGCCAATTAGTACTAATTAATATTATGAAATATTTACGTGTTGCGAAAACTCCTTCCATATTTTAGCCTACGAATAGCTTCAATCTAAAAATAATTTGGACCAGATTTTAAATATCTAATTTAAGCATATAATCCTATCAATAAACCAATCTATTCATCTCACGAAGATAACACAGATTACGTAACATTATGTAATCATAGCAAGACAGAACAGTCCATTACATAGGTGTCTATGTATTTAATCAAAAACTTCCTTGTGGTATTGCGCAACAGGTGGCGCCTCTCCAAAATCTCACCGCGCCTCCCACATTACATTGATTCCGGAAACTTTATCGTGTTGCTCCCTCTTGTGGATTAACGTGGAATTTTTCAGTATCGAACACCTATAAATATTGTTTTATTGATTAAATTTTTTTCGAAAAATGGGAACTGTAAATTTCAAATTTGGCCTCGATTGTATTTACGGTTATAGGTAGATGGCGTAGAATGTGAACGGTAAAATAGATTTCTTATGTGAGTGTTGAAAATTCAGATTCCCCTATAGGAATCTGGAATCTCTCCCTAATATGAAAGTTTTGGAAAAGCTGCGGGATGCACATTAGAAATCCTTCCGTATTTGGAAAGTTTTTACGAAAACTCTTTTTGAAGCTCCACATTTGTTTCATATTTTTATATTAGAGACCAGTTTCAAATAGGGGATAACTATCAGTAATAACAATAATCAAATTGAGGAATATGAGTAAGTAAACAAACTATAAAACAATATATATTAGTAAACATGCCCTATTGGTCAATAAATTCGTTGATCATTACATATCGGTTTAGGCTATTTCATTAAATGAATATTAATTTTACCCACATAAAAGATATAAATTTACATTTTTCGGACAAACCTATAGATATGTTTTTTTTATTGCTTTATGTTAATACTGTATTTTCTATACTTATTAAAGCCTTTGTGTTTAATTTTGTATCTCTATTATATGTAGAGAAACGATATATCATTACACTAGCTTCCTATAATAGCCATTATATTTATTATATTATACTATATATGATACATTATATTATATTGTCACATTGTAAGGTAGATTTTGCGCCCCGAGCCGTAGGCAAAGGGCCCCAGTTTGCGAAGGGAATACTGGCCATAAAGAGCAAGTACTATATTATGCTTTGTCGACCGTCATTGTCCATTACGAACGATCAAATCAATTATTACATAAATAATAACTATTGGACTTCAAACATTACTGAAATGTCCTATTGCAGCTTGCCTAACCGCGGCTGCGCAATAAAAAAACGCAGAAGCCAATGACGACTGAGATCACAATGTGCGCTGTAATAAGCGAGCGGGTTTCCATGGCAACACAATGTGTTATTTAAATTGTCAGCGGGAATAAAGATTTTATATCCCGCTAATCCCTTATTATTACCAGTGACGTTATATAACCCGTATTTAATTTCAGTCAACAAGTTGAATATTGGTTCATTATTAAGCGGTTGTGAGCAATAATTGTTTTCCGCTTCTTTAACGTCCTGTTTCTGCGTTCTCTCGGAATTCAGCTGAGAATTATGAAAGGTATTTTTATGTTTTAGAAATTATTTTTCTTCATGAAACTTAAAATGCAGAGTAAGCGACTTGTTCAAATGCCATTTTGGCTCGATCACGACTGAAATATTGAGATTTCTAGGTGGAATCACGTGCTGTAGAAATTCGTCGTTAAACCTAGACGTAAGCAGATTTGTCACGAAAGTAAAACTTTTAAATCTAAGTTTGAGTTAGTCGATGGCATTTTAGGTAGACACTATTGTGTGGTGTGCAACCCTTACTTGTACAATCCGAGATGAGTGATTAACAGCCGTGAGGTACGCGAAAACACGAGCCACTCACAAATCTGTTAAGGTTTCTACGGAACTTTTCAATTCGTTTTTAAAATGAGATTTTGACATAAAACAGAAACGACTGACATGCGTCATTTATTATTAATGTCACTTCTATCATCGCTGTCAGAGCCACGAGATACAGATGGTGTAATTCCATTCATTATGCTAATTATAACGTTCGCATGATAACAAGCTAGCTTAAGCTCCTAAACACATGACTAGGGAAACTTGAAATTCACACGTTGGTAGTTTACAATTCTTGACATATAAACCCTGATTCCAAAACCAATTTTCATTTGCAAGCGTTTCCATGCTATTCCATGCACTAATCCCCGTACGATCCCGAAAATTGACGATTCGACCTTGAAGCAAATCGAATTGAATATGGGTGTACATGACGCAATTTAAACTCAAATCGTTTTTGGGACGTTTTGAGTTGGCATGGAAACCTAGTAATTGTGGAATTCGGGGTTTGACGTGGTGATATGTTTTATATTGTAGGCAGTGTTATTTTATACGCAGGAAATTATTATGGAACCTAGTAATTAATCTCTTTTCTGATGACCAACAAATAATTACCTTTTCATTATATTCCCAAAACGGAGATAGTTGCCGAGAGAGAAAGATAAATTGTACACGTCCGAAACTCAGTAACAGATAGACAATGACTTTCCTGTTTAGCGAGCAAAAAGTTTTAGTCATTTATTTCGCGGAACGAATTTTTAAAAGCGCTGGGCCAAACGCTGGGTCAGCTGCACATCCCAGCGTTTTTACCCTCTTTGCTGAACTTTTTTAGCCCATATCAAATGAGTTCTATTACGGTCAGTTTTATATAATGTCACAGTTGTCCAATCGGTTTTCCGGCAAATAGCAAAAGCCGTAGCTTCGCAAAAAGTTATTTGGGGAATTAGATGGCGACTCGTGAAGCTACATTAAATTACCACAAGTATTAATTTTGCGCCATCTTCATGCCAAGCTGAGTCTAACCCAGGAACACTAACTGCAGGCAAAATGCCAAGATGTGGCTCACAATATCTAAGTTGCCTAGTTTTACTACTGTAACTTAATTTAATTGGCTTAAACGGACTACTTTATCTTCTAATCGAGTTGGTGCTTTGCTGTAATTGTGGAAAGAAGAGGAAATATGTATGCTAATGCCAAAACTAGGAAAAGATGGCGGCAGATAAAGCCGCAGATATAAAGCGAAGTTGAGTGGTATATCATCCAAAACATGCGACAGACCCTATTGTTCCCTTTTTGAAAGTAAACGCTGTCAAGTTCCATAGATAGCCTGCTTTGTGGGGAACAATATAGCTTCGGGCTTGCTTAGCCCCCTTCTCTTTCTCGTACACACATACACCCGATACATCGATTTTATTTTCATTCAGAACACATTTAAACTTCCTCCATTACATCCTTTAATAATAAAAGTAGCGTAAATCGCTCTTCCTGTAGTCATCTACACGTTTGCTAATGCCTCAAAACTGCAACAAAGCCCATATTTAATGCTTTTAGGGGCGCGAATCATCGGGTTAACTCAACTTTTCAAAGACCAGCGTCGTACCACATAACTTCACTTCCCTTAAAATACCTTTTTGCCATCAGGTTTGCCTGCGCCACTGAGATCTCGCTCAGATAACTAAACGTAAATCGTATGCCGCAAGATTGTGTTGTGTAAATAAAAGCACATTAATCTGTTAGAGGGAACAAAGGCTGTTAACTTATAACGTCTCTTAATGACATATAGGATTTCCCCAAAGGTTGCAAGAAAGGCCTGCCGAATAACAAAGGGATTTTTGTGTTCAAATATAGTTAGGACGAGATAAAGAAAAGCGACCGCGTCAGTGATGGCAACAGGCCGTTATCGACCTGCCGGAGAACTGTGTCTGACGCGGATGTGACGCAAAAATGAGGCTTATCTGTGTAGTTGGAAGCCCCGGTTGTGTGTTACGTGTGTCAGAGGAACTTTGTCTGCCTTATAAAACACTATTTATTGCCTCTCTTCCTGGTGTTTCTACCCGGTCTATCAATCTACGAGGATAGTCCCAGAAGTACCCGACCTGACATATAGATGGCGATTTTTTTGTTAAAAGTTTACCCATATTACAAAGACCTAACCTTAGAAAGCTTATACCTAAAGTTTGAAGGTGCTACGTTAATTTGTATTTGTTTTAGAGCCGTTTTTTTCCACGTTTGTGAACGTGGAAAAAAATTGGTCATTGATACGTGATTCAATGCTTTCATGTGAAAGGTTTTAGTCCATCCAACATTAAAGTGGAGTTAGATTCTACTCTGGGGAAATCTAGTCTTTCGTTAAAACTGTAACATATTGGGTGGCAGAGTTTAAACGCGGTCGTACGAGCTGCCAAGACGAACTCCGCAGTGATCGGTTCAATGAGGTGACCACTTCAGAAATTGTGGTGAAAATCCACAAATTTGTATTGAAAGACCGAGGACTAAAATTGCTTAAGTTAGCAGACATGACAAGCATTTCAAAAAATATTGTATTATACATCACATTTAGAATGAATAATTGGATATGAGGAAATTGTGCGTAAAATACGTGCCGCGATTACTCACAATTTAATAAAAACAGCACCGTGAATATGTTTCAAGGGAGTATTTGGTAAAGTTTCGCAGCAATAAGACCGAGTTTTTGTGACGATTCATAATCATGAATGAAACATGAATCCATCATTTTACATCTGAGACGAAAGAGTAATCAAAACAATGGACTCAAAGGGGAAAATCGATTTCAAAGGAGGCGAAAACAGTTCCATCTGCAGGAAAGGTGAATCCGTCAGTTTTTGGGGGAGCATATGAAATAATGACTATATCCCCAAAGGAAAAACAATAAACGGAGAATATTATACAAATTTATTACAGCGTTTGAGCAAAGAAATAAGGAAAATCGACGGCATTTGGAAAGAAAAAATCTTGTTTCATCAATGCTACGCATCGGTCCACACTTTTGTCATTGCGGTGGCCAAAATCAATCAACTTGGTTTTTAATTTTTCCCTCACCCACCCTATTCGCCACATTTAGCCTCCTCAGATTATTTTCTATTTCCAAACTTGAAAAAATGGCTCGGTGGAAAGAGGTTTGCAAATAATGTATGAAGAGTTTGGGCCCGAGGTTGATACCTATTCTAAAACATTCGAAACTTCTTTCTATATATAAGGTGTGGAAGCCATAGAACATCGCTGGGAAACGTGTGTCAATCTCAAAGGAGACTATGTTGGGAAATAATGTAATATTTTCCAATTTTTGTTCTTTAAGTATTAGGTCGGGCACTTTTGGGACTATCTTCGCAATTTCTCTATCTGATCTATCTGCCTGGTTTATCTCGTCTGTCTGATCTGTCTAATTTGGCTGCCCATATGTCTTGTCCATCTGTTTGTTACTTTTCCCTGTTCGAAAAAATAATTAGAATCCAATTGTAGCTCTATAGCATTATGAAAATATATAACCTTAACAAATCGTGCATCTGGAAAAAAGTGTCACAAGCGAAAAATCAACAAAAATGTTTGCATCTATCAAACGTTAATGATCTTGGAATGCATTTTATTAATAACGGCGGATCATCATTCGTAAAAAATACAAGACACATTAAAGGAATAATTAAAACCATTCTGTAGTAAAATTTATACTCTTATTAGATAATAAATATAAATAATAATAATAAACTGCATGGGAAATAAAACTACACCTAAGATGGAAGCATTTACGATTTAGATTCCTACAAACCCTGGGAAATTCTACCGCGTAAAACTTAATATGAGATGGGCAATAAATTTGAAAGCGTCTGGAAAGGAATATAAAAAAAAATTCGTGGCATGCATAAAAAGCGAATATCGTAAAAGCCTCAAGATTTCCCAATACAATTTACATCCAACGGTCTTTGTTCTCAACTCCTGTTTATCCCCAATGCTCGCTCCTATCTTATATATTTCCTGAAGTCTCTATCCAAGGGAATGAAAAGAGATCCGAAGAAGTTGCAGCAAAAGAGGAAATTAGGGTGAACCAGATACTGCTTATCTCATTTTTAAATCCGACTTAAAATATTTTACACAGGGCAATCTGACGTTTACACTCGATATCTATCGTCGGAATCTCAGAAACTGTAAGAGCCGTTTAGTGTAATCGGTCAATTTTTTACCTATTCACATGCTAGACTTATTTGCAATACCAATATTTCTGGAGTACCCTGTACAAGTATTAAAGTGATTCCGTATTTCAGAAATTAAAAGAGATATTTTAACCCGGCCTAGCTATATGTAGGTATGGAGAACGTTTCCATAAGTAATTTGAATAATTTTCTTAAACAAGTACTCCATTGATTACCGACATGTCGGTTCCCGAAATTTGAAAAGGACAAAAAGTGAGTGCGTCTTTCCGTTTGGAAATTCTTAAGAAAATTTGGGCATATAAATTTGCAAATTTAGTATTAACTTTTGCATTTTTAGGCACCTTCATCTTATAACATTTTCACTCTTGTCCTGAAAACCAAAAAAGGGATTATGATCCAATTCGTTTAGTCTTGTCGAGCTGGTTTAGATGAATAATTGAGTTAGTATTTAAGAAAAAAGTTCCTTTGATTCCTGAAATATCAGCGCTTAAAATTTTATCGGAATTTACGTAAATTTCACATGTATCGCGGCTCACTTTACACACCCAAAAGATCCAAGAAAAAAGGCTAGAAAAGCGTGACTTATCATTGAATTTAGGAACTGGTGAAAGTAAAACATTTTTGAAAAATGTCACTTCAAACAACGAAATTAGAGATAAATCTGTTGGAAAGCAAAAAAACTCGTATGCATTTAGATAGTTTCAAATCTTTTAGAACTTAATCGTAGAAGCAGTTCAATTCATCAAATAATCCTAAGTATGTGTTTTATTCCTTGATATTGTTGAACGAAATGAAGTTCATAACCATAACGAAATACTGACTCTTTTTCATAAATTAAAATCGGGTGAAATTAATATTACTCAGGAGGACTGCGTAGGCAGAAGGCCGTGTTTTTCCGGCTACCCAAGTTCCTTCCCAGAGTTAATTGAAATACTTAAGCTGATATATCAATTTCTAATTTCAGGCGAAAGGTAAAATATTACTTTTCAGTAAAATTAATTGAAGTAAATTTGATATCTGAACTGCTGAGAATTCAGCTGCCACATTAATCAGTCGTTTAATTATTTGCTCTAGTTGAAGGCCCCCATCTAACTAAACTGAATTCACCTGCAGAGAAATTCTTAATTAAAGACAATTCATGTAATATTGGTTAGGCGATGCTCTGATCACAATCAAATTGTCAAGTATTGTAACATTCATTTTTTGAGTGTACTTCTACGCTAATATGAATCAACAACACAAAACGAGTGTTACAATATTTGACCTGACCGTGGTAGTGACGTGATCGATAATATATGAATCGTCCATTATTTTTCATGTCATCCAATTTGGATAAAGCCGCTGCTTGTTTCTTCCACCATAAACCAACATTTTTTAACTTTCAATTTGAACACTTCCTGGGCCTTTGCACATCTCTCAGAAATTTCCAATTTACCCTTATTTAATTAAACCCAGGAAGTTAATTCTTGTTCGCAACTAACAACCATCCTGCCTTTAAGTAAAAACCCAAACCGGAAAATGTCATGTTAGACCCTGGGAAAAGGATCTAAAGGATCTTTATGTCAATCTTAAAAGGGATTTCGCAATGTTATAATGAAGTAATTAACATCAACTTCAACAAGTTTATGGGAGATATTATGGGTTTTCACATTCGACAGAGCCAAAGGTAAATGTTTACAGAAAAGAGTTGGTAATGTGAAAATGTTAGCCGAAGGCACTTGCACTTTAGACTAAAATGTGTTCCGTGGCATTTGAAAAATGATAAAAACATATCGATTTAGAGGGGTGGCTTAATCAATTATGTGCGATAAGTTCGCGTGATTCGCGGTCACTCTAATCCACAAAATTCCGTTTCCAGCCATTAAACATTAGGCCAAGGCTAAGCTGGGTTTTCCATTGTAGAAATGGTCACACCTACCAATTTCCACCAAAAACAAAATATATTTATTTTCGATGAAAATTTATTGTCTATTTCCATGTTTTATTCCATTCAATATTTTGCCTTTTTTTGACATCTTCACATATGTATGTGAGTGAAGCTATCTAGTTTTGTTTTATTTTTTCAGTTTATGATTAAACGAGTGATCTTTGGTGATGCGGATGGGAAAATACATAAAAAATACTTTTCCTTGTTAACACCAGTATATTTCAAGATAGTATGTTTACTTCCATGTAGTACTTGCGTTTGTCCTATTTAGCTATTACTTAGACAAATATCTGCTGAAACTTAGCCTTTAAGCTTTTTCAGTCATTCTTCATATTAAATGGCAGCCACGGCCTTAGCATTATATCGCAAAGGTCTATTTATGTTATGAAGGTTGCAGGACTGTTCCACAAGATCGTGATGGACGTATTCAGTAAGAGTGGATCAAATTATTTTAATTACAAAAGCACATTTTTTGTGGTATTAACTTTAGTCGATATGAATGACAAATTTAGCCCAGTCGATATTTTATGGGCTATTCTTATGGAAAGAATAATAATGATGGGGTTTTTGTAAATTTAAAGATGGGAAGAGGTTTCAAAAGCGAAAAATTGAATATTTTAGATTAAGCACTGTACAAACACCAGTGATAATATGAGGTTCAGTGTTTCCGCTAAAAACTAATCTACTCGAACCATACCCGATTTTGCAAGTCAATGACGATATATTGTAGAAGAAACCAATATTTAAGTATCGTTTCTACAGTGCTCAACGAATTGTAGACTGCGCATTTGGATATTGACCTAAATATTCTGTATTTATTTGGAAAAGATTAACTTCCAATCGAGAAATGTTGAAAACATTATTTTAACGACGTGTAACAATGTTATAACCAATGAAGGAACTTTTTTTTATACAACTGTTAAAACACTCCATTATCACCCATTCTCTTCACCCTTGATTTCCTAATACTTTAATTTCTTTCGGGTTGCACGCGCAATAATAAGGAAATGAGCTTATTTCTCACAGCTTCGTATTGGTGGCAAGGACGAGGCAAAGAAAATAAACATTAACAGTCCGGTGGCTGTTTTGATGCCAGTGTATCGAATTTTGAAATTTTAAGCAGTTAATTCCTTTTAATTTGTATAAATTGTTTTGGTCGTCGAAAAAATACAGAACTTGCACAAATTAATTATTCCCTACTCATATAACTTACTGTACTATATGAAATTCAAATAAATTACATTTCATGCTCGTAATAGACTATAATAATGCGTTGGCTAGACAAATGGGAAATGCATAGGAAGCGGATTTTGCCGTATGAGAGTTATTCAAAACTTTTTTTAATTCTGAAGCTGGATCGATTTCTTGAGAATATTGAATTTAAATTATATCAATTGTAAATAAAAGTTTATAGTTTAACTTACTTTTATTCATCTGCCCTCCAGTTTTTTCTCTACAATGCGTTTTTATAGAACTTTTCCGAAGATCTTTAAAATTATAAAGTTCTTAATGACTTCTTACAAATTAAATTTATTTCTTATCTATTTTAAACATAAAGTAATAATTAAGACCGATAGTTTCATGTAGTAACGCATGTTTTTTCAAGTGAATCATGCAGTACGCGGTGAACCAAAATGGTGAGCCGTTAATTAAGCCATATTTACGAAGATAAGCTACGGGAAAGGTGTGTAATTCACAAGTAATTTTTTATTTCCACTAGTGGTTAGCATATCGCCACATTACTGGATTTTTTTCAAGAAGAAAGTGGTATGCCACTGTTAATAAATTGTATTTTTTAATTCCTTTCTCAGTTTCGATGGTCATAATATATGCGGCACTGAGGTAACTAAATTATTGATATACAGGATATACCACATCATTATAGAGATATTTCAGGGAGCGATAGCGTTCTGTAAAAAAATTTAAAAAATGTTAATGAACCCATGGTCAAAAACACATTATTTTCGATATACAGGATGGCACATTTTCAACAGTTTTTATAATTTTATTTTTATTTGAAGAAACTTGATTAAATGTTACGATTTGCTTCAGATAGTTGATAACTATGCCAGATGATTTTTTACCTTGTGTACTAAAACTGTGAAAGATATAAGAATACTGTAAAGGACTAAAAAGCTAAAGAATTAAAGAAGGAATTTAAATTTGGCATAAGATTTTATCGAAAGATACGAAGCATAAAATAGTACATGAGTCAAAAAAACATAAAACCTTGCACGTAGCTGCCGACAATTTTATCATTTTTTATGGAAATTCTTAAAGAGAAAAGGTATATATTAAAAAGACTGATTAAAGTTTTATCAAAATGTCTATTTATCTAAAATTGCTTTGAAGAAATTTAC
This sequence comes from Euwallacea similis, assembly GCF_039881205.1. NCBI lineage: Eukaryota > Metazoa > Arthropoda > Insecta > Coleoptera > Curculionidae > Euwallacea > Euwallacea similis. Next base: position 3,953,543 of record NC_089615.1, read on the forward strand.
AATGTTGCATTTTTTAAAGTAAACCTCAACACTCTGTATTTCAGCAACGTTGGTTTCGCTAACCCATGTTTATAACAATTTTCTTCATATTGGATCGAAATTTACTTGCTCATGAATTTACGATACTTATTTCGAAACACCCACTATAATGGGCACCAAATTTAGTTTACTCAGAGTTAACAGCCTTTTTATCTTGCAATTCATGACATCTCAACAAACTTACATACATATTCGTGGACAGGGCAATTGCTTCAATCTATAAACTCTTACGTTATCGATGAGATTACAAAATTCCTTATTCTGGACTATTAATGTTTTAATAAATTTTTCTCCATATTCTGTCTCGACTGGAAAGGATTCCGATTGATCACTCTCTGAAAAATCACCTCCGTTTTCTACACATTTTTCATTGATCAAAAATATTTTTTTTGCAGCACCGCTATTTTGACGTTCATGTTAGGGTCGTATTATCTGGTAGTTTTACAATGGATGGCCATATTCCCCATGGTTTGCGCTATTTACTGAAAGTGGTATTTGATCGAAGTTTCCAACTAATTTACTTGCACATAAAAATTGCTGTGACTTTCCTGAATATTACAGCAATTTCTATGTGATGTGACTTTAAGGGATTTCTGTGACCGGCAACCTATCAACACTTGCGCAGATGATTTTTGGGTTGCTGGTATTTACTTCCTCTATAAACACCTACGACCAACACCTTAAAAAAACGCACTTCCTGCTAAACAAGCGCAAATTCCACTATCATCAAATCCTGCAAAATCCATTACGTAACTTACCCAACAGCGATTCCTGCAGTCCTTCTCGTGTATTCCCGTATATGTTCGGGTCCTGCTGATCCGCTGACAACGTGCACGCCACAGCTGCCTTCGGTTCGCAGTGTCCTGCAACCGTTCGACGTAATTCTAATGCAGGATTTCCGGAAATCGACTTTAGCACGTGGGGTTCAAGTTTTGCGGATTTCCCTCTTTGGATAAGTTACGATTCCAGATGGAAGAATCCCCGCGGCGGATGCAAAAAGCGCATCAATCATTCGGTGCGCAAGTTTAAATGTTGTCTTGGGTGTTTTGCGTGATGCAGGGTGAGCTATAATAGAACTAGTGATTCTTTTGCTGTACTAAATTGGGGGATTTTGTGCGGATTTTTTGGTGCGAAAAAAGAGGTGTTTGAGACGTTTCCTAATAAGGTCGGTTCATCATTGCTTGATGAAACTGCATATTTTCTTGAAACATCAGTAAATTCAATACAATATGCAGGTGTAATAGGGATTTAGAACAGAATAAATGTTTGCTACTATGTCATAGTCAAAGCTGCGAATATCTGCATATACAATTTGCGTCAACGAAGCTATTAATTGGCTTGTATTGGTTTTAATTACTTCGTTGTTTAATTGTTAGTGCAATATCGTCAAATGGTTTACAATAGTTCTGTTTTAACATCCAATAATAAAAAAATACGTGGTGTGTAGCACTTTTTGGGTGTGTGGAGCAGGTCTACAGAAGACTTTAATATAGGAAAAAATGAGTAAAAACTAAAAAATCAGATAGCATATGATGAGGTTATATCGACCTAAAAATATCTAAAGAAAATTTTATTTAGAAATCGAGCAGGGTGTAAAGACTTAAAAGGTTAAGTGGCGGTCGACATTTATCCAGCCGTTTTGATGCCCGGGATTGCCCGGGGGCGAATTTATTCCTGCTGAGTGTGTAACAGAGTTACCACATACAAAAAAAAATACTTGAAGCGAAAAAAAACAGTGACGTATAAAAAACAACTTCCCAGGGATTACCAGCAACAACAATAGAAAATCAGGGCCGTATCAAAATGGGGTGAAAAGTAAAAAAATCGTAGCTTATCAGTCAAGATTTTAATCATTCGTAGAGACTCTGAGAAACGAAATATACAATATCATTCGTTTTAATGGGTATTGATGGCTATGCTTTCAAATTTTATAATATAATCAGTGTGGTCCTGGGAGGAATAAAAAAATCACGAGAAAAATGTATTTGGTTGTCACCAAAATTTTTTTATATGTAAAATGCAGGGGCGTACTAAGAGGAGTTAGGAAAGTGAAAGCCTGGGAAAGTCCTTGCTTTTTAATGCAAAAAAATCGCAGCAAGTATAAAAAAAACGCAGTGTTACCTCACGGATTATCATGAATTTTTCAAATTGATAGCTTATAAAACATTGAGATTGTCAATGATGTATTGAATATTAAACACTATTCGAATCCTGAATAATTTGAAAAACACACCGTTTAACGCAGCAAATCGAGGGGTATATAAAACAGAATTTTCATGTTAGATTAGCATAAACAAGATTAAAAAAGCAAACGGAGCACATTTTAGTTTTGATAATTGCATTTACCACCTGCTTTACGCTAAAAATCAGGTATTTCATTATTAAGTAACGATTGCAACCACACACACTGTAAAGTGCCACAAATACGTAGCATTTGGTTCATGAAATTGTTCTCCGAATATAACTCGTGCATTGAAAATTCTAGATAATTTTAGACCGACATGGATTCATGTAATCTGGATCCGAAAAAATCAATCGTGTTTTTTTCAAAATGTATCCTTGAAAATTGGCAGGTCTTTAAAAGAAACATAAATTTGGAAAATGATTTGACCTTAAAACATGTAACCAATGACGAGCTGCTTACTGTAACCAGATCCGGGCTCACATGAATTTACTTTATTACCCTGATTCCCACTTATTCCTCGATCCGCCACTGATGGAAAAGTTTGGAGTCACTTTGAAGGACCTGAAATAAGAACCGGCCATTGCTCAAAAAATATATACATGTATCAATAACATTATTGCTGTTATGAACAGCTTTGTGCCACAGAAAAGTAAATGTTCAATCATATGTAAAATTGAATTCTTTCGTTCAGAGTTTCCTGGTCCTGTTACAGTCCAGTAACAAATAATACGGAGCGAGACATGAAAAATCCCCCTTTTCACCTAATTTAGTAGAGGAAAACTCAGTTGAAGTTTCAGTGAGTGCAGTATTTACCAGAGCGAAGATATCGCCTGCTAGAAAAGCGTTTGAACCAAATACCTTTCCATTTTTCCGGAACTTAGACCGTAAAGTAAGTTATATCTCCGATGATATGTTTTCCAATTACTACAAGTAATTCAGTAGGCGACGTGAAAGTTCCATTAAAGTGACACATCAGCATTTTTTAAGTTTTTGCTCTCGAAAACGAACGATCTTCTAAAACAAAATCCACCCTTCTTTCACGCTTTTTCCCCACACGGCAATATTTCATCCCAGCTTTCTCAAGTGGACGACAAATTATAATTTATTGACAAAATGCAAGAAAGTCCGCGGTATTTTCTCCTGGGTATCCCCAAAGTTCCAATATCTTATACGCTTTTCTGCTAGGAAAGGGTCGGTCTAGATAAGCGTCTAAAACGGCTCCAGCTTAGGTATTCGGCGAATTTCCACAAAAGATTCATAATATAGTCAAATAAAGGGAGAAGTGAACTTTTTTTGAAGTATCCAGTCTTTTGAAAACGTAATCGAGGAATTTTGATTTTGCTTCAACTTAAGGAATGCCGAATAAGAATTTTTGGGAATATCAATACAGCATAAATCCTGTAAAATTACGTTTTCTCTGACGCGTAAATTTATCAGAGAGGATAAGTTAAAGCGGCTAGTTGAATTGAAAAAATACAATATTCACAAGCGCGCCTATTCACTTTTGTTATTGTATAAATAACACTACAAAACATCTATTTACGACATGTAAATTTGCATAGTGAGATAAAGCAGAGGAAGTTAAAACGTAATGCACTCTTATCGGAGCTTCGTTTTCTTTTGTCTAAACAACGTTAAGTGTTGGCACTCAATAATAAGTTTGCAAATTCAGAAAATGTGTTGTGTTATGCAAATTAAGCAGCTACCTCTGGTATGGAAGTGATTTTAGGAATTGCCTTTGAAAAATATGATATTTGATTGCAGATGAGGCAGACAATTTCGAGTGCATTATTTGTGAAGCTGCCTTCAAATGGCGTGAACTTTAGTACGATTAGAGTTACTTAACTGCGAATGTATCAAATATCAATTATACCCCTGCTGACATTAGAAAAGGTCATGGCTATACCTTTAAACGAGGGGTTTAAATTAACCCCTCCTAGCTGGCAGTTGAAAGGAAATATGGGGCTATCGTGGCAATTTTAAGGGTTATTAAGGGTGGGAGTGTGCAGGATTAAGCATAAAACTCGAAGAAGTTGTCCTCACCATTCCTCACGATTATCTATCCAGGCTGCGTGGGCGAGAAACTTTAGCAGTTAGGTCCTGCAGGAAATTATGGTTTTTATTTTTAATTAATGTAGTTATGATCCCTTATTCTCGAGCTTATGCCTGGGATCACGAGGAAGTCAATATGTATGGCGTCAGCAAGATTTGAGGTTCGTTCGTTACAAAATCCAATTAAATTTTAGATTTTATGCCGAAGTAAATTAGATTGCTTGAGCACTATTTAGTAATCGAATTTTCCAAATTGATTCGCATCTAGCAGATGCGAATTCCTCCTAAATTTTCAATCTCGGAGACATGTTTTTTAATAGTTTACATTGAGATCAGGTAACACAGTAAACTAAACGAATTCACCGAACAATCTTGTTCTTAATTTGTATGTAGCGTCGATTCCAGCATAATTTATTCGCATAATATCACGACTATCCAGGAAAATTAATATGCAGGATGAGTAATTATTGAAGCAATTATTACAATAAATTGAACTGCTAATTTGTTCGGAAAACATAAGACAATAAAATAATACGACGAGGAATATTTCGATGCCCATCGATGTCGATCCATTTAATGTAAAGTTTCACTGCTAGCTACAGGGTGTTTCATTCATGTTTTCTGTGTGTTCCTCAAGATTGAGGAGCAGGCAAGTTTGTAACTTAGTTTCATATTAAAAGTTTCTGTCTCGACTAATATTGCAAGTCCTGGCACTAATAAAGTTAGTTCAGGTCAGTTTTCTTTGGTTTGTTGTAGGATGGAAAACTAACACTGGCAATTGTAATACTTGATCATTTGAAATACCTCTGTAATGCCGTTTAAATCAAACACTGTACAGTACCATTTTTTGCTTACAGTCATCCCACTTGAATAAATAAATTCTGCAATATAACTTATTTACAACATTTGTAAACATTTATCAATAGAAAATATTTGAACAGTTGTTAAATTTAGTTTATTCTGGAGACGCTCTGACGAACCTCCACAATTGAGTTACTGCCGAAAGGAAACAATAAAAATAATAGTTAATCAAAGTAACTCAATTTGATTAGCATCACGGAACCTTAAAAATCACTTCGGAAATCGCTTTGTTTACGTAGAAAAATTATGACTCTTATATGCCTATTTATACCTTCATCACTTATTCAGTTTATATTATACCCAGGTGATGGTATTTGGTATGCAGATGAGTCTTTGACCATTCACCTTATGGAAAATGATAATGCTTACTCGTAATTTATTATTAAATCATCACTACATACATACATATTATTTTAAACAACACAACTTGAAACCTTTAATATCTTTTTGTTGATTTGATGGACTTTTTTTCATTCAGATTTATTCATCTATGGCTATTTTTATAGCTAAAAGTTACTGCCACTAAATCGGCATTGCTATAAAGTTGACTGAAACATAACAAAAGCCAATAATAAAGTTAAGAATAACTTTCGATAAAGGGAAAATAATTGTCAGTCTAATATCCTCCTTAATTGATCGCTCTTTATTTTACTCACAATACAGATAAATTTGCCTGTAGAAAATTAAATATGCGACGAGGTTTCTACTGCATTTCAGTCGAAACAATTTGAAAAATTCAACAAAACATAAACAGAATTTAAAACGATTCCTGGCGTTATTTAATTGCTGTGACGACACATACCGGTCATTACATCTTACAAAAAAACTGGTATTTATATTATAAATATTGATGAGTTGATTCTATTATACAGTTTTACACTTTAACTATTTTTATGAAGGCAATTATTATAAGTAATTCAAGGATTTTTAGTGAATGTTTAGATTTGCTTGGATTTACCAATTTCGCAGCTTTTTATCCGGCAATTTTACTGATAATTTTCAAAAACATTTAAACTGAAGTCGAGCAGGCACGTGAATGTAATCGAAGTTATGCACGGTCAAATATATTTAAAAAAAAAAAAAAAAAAAAAAAACCTGTAAACACTAGAGAGATAAGGGCCCTGTTCCCAATTGCATAGCTATCATTTGGGACTTCACCTCCACTTGAAGATAGAGATTTTACCACATAAATAATTAATTATACGCCAAATGTGATAACTCGGAACTTTACCTGGAGTTTACTGTTATGGTATATCTCTAGGCCTAAACTGGGGTTGTACATATGACCGATTCTTTAAGTGCATTAAAACCTATCCGGCAGAAAATCGAATATTCTCTAGAACAAATATAAAATCGTTAAATTCCTCCATCAACTGTTGCATTACACTATGTAATATACAATGTTATATTTATTTGTTATTTATAATATACATATCTAACGTTAAAAGTCTTGACTGTAAGACTTTCATATGCCTACTTAATATGCGCTACAGTCCTGCGAAGCTACTCTAGCCATTATACTCTTCAGTTCAGAACAGAAATCGCAATTCGACTATCACCATTTTTAGGTTGGTTTGTTAACCCCAAGTTTGAACCTTGCTCAAACAGGAAAGAAAACCGTTTTCGAATCGTCAGGAACAGTCAGAAATATATGCAGAGTTCCTACCTACATAGTGCGCATGTTTTTGATAGGCTGAGGAAGGGTGCGACGTGCGCGTTGAAATGCGCACTATGGGCTCCAGCGTTCAGTTATAGTATAATATTATAGTATTGAAGTATTTCCAGCATTCAAGTTCAATTTCAAATCGAGTGGTATAATAGATACGGAAGTGGAACAATAAACGGAGAGATTTTTTTTCCTTAAAGGATTTATGATAGTGGCAACAAAAAATTTCAGTTTGGTAATTTATTTTGCACATTTTTGGAAAAAGTAGTTTACAAGCCTCAATTTCCGAATGATGGTGAATGCGATTTGTTTTACTTAATCTTGATATATTCTCTATATCTAAATTCTTTGCAATTATGCTCATTTTGAAAAAAAGTCAGTTGAAAAACGTTGAGATTTGGACAACAATCAATGCGAAAAGTTTCACAAAATCCTTATGCAGATATTTTAGGGTGTGATTCCTCAAATGAATTTATGAAGAAAATTTCATAAGAACATGGGTTCATAAAGGCTCCTTTGCCAAGATACAGTTTGTTTCAAATTTCCTACGATTCTGTGAGGTTAATTACACCCTGAAATATGTACATAAGATTCTAGAAGTCCCTATATGTATATTTCACTCTTAATGCTACTTTTTCCGTGAAACCGATGAAGAAGTACTTGTCTAATTCAATTTTCAACTATGGAGCACCGAACATATCATGACGATTTCGACTTTTTTTAATTGTACCTATATCGCCAAATAATACATCTGCTTCTGAACGTTAAAAAACTGTGATAATTTGACGTATCGACATGTTATCGGCAAACACCCTGTATATATGCATATTTTCAAAATTACAAAAAAATTAGTGGAAAATTCTCACTGATAAAGAGGAAATGAAAACTGACCGTGACTCCTTGACCCCACGTCATCAGATGACCAGCAGAATAATACTCGCTTGTCCGAAACAGCAGAGAATTTTTTCGGCATTCCATGTGTTTGCATAGAGAAACCGCAAACCTGTCATGGATGATCGAACCTTATTACAGCCTAATCCCGGACTCGAAATACGCGTTAATCCCACTAATTTCCAGTTTATCGTGTCAAATCTGCAAACATTTTGAGGTAATATCGTCCCAAATATCTCTATGTATCCAGATTTCGTTTATAATCCAGATTCCTTTATTAATTAAATCCCTGGATTGATTATACTTTTACATATTACTTAAGATTCGGTTGTTGACTGAAATGACAAGGAAAACTGCGACTTTTCCACCATGGGTAGTTGTTAATGCATTCCAATTCCATCCAAATATGCTTCGTATTAATTTGGGTTTGTTGTAAGAATACAAGGCAAAATCATGTCGATATGAATGATGAATTGGATGATCGTTTCACTCATTTGCAATCCATGAATTATTGAAAATAAGGTATCGCGACAATGTGTTTCGGGCTATTAGTACAAATAATTAATAACACTAGGAAAGCAACTAAAGTAACTATGAAAATTTTATTATGTAATAACAAGAATTTGTATTCATATCAGTTTTCTCAATATTTCCAAAAGTTCTTGTTTCCAGCTCACGGTTTCCAGCATTTCTGAGAGTTTCACTCGTGCGGGTTCGTGTTTCACTATTATTTTCGACAATTTCTAGTCATATCATCTATGAAAGTTTCGTCTCAGGTTTCTTCAATATTTCTGAAAACTTTTATCCGTGTCAATTTGAGTTTCTTCTGCAATTTCAGAAATTTGTGTTTGAGTCAACGTTATACATAATTCCTGTTCTAGTCACTGCGAGTGTTTGAATATTATTTTCTAATCCTACCCCATTCAGTCGCTTCCAACGTTCATAGTTTCTAAAACGTGAATTTTCCGTACTAAATTAAAAATGCCAATAAGATCGAAATTTATGCTCCAATGGTGAAATTTTACTGTGCTGATTCAGGCATTCATGTGAGTTATTAAAATATTAATTAAGGGAGAAGGTATGCATTCCTTTCTCCAAGGTTGGTATGTTAAAGTTAATTACTTCCAACAAAGTTCAAAGGTTACCTATGAAACGTTTTTCAATTCCATTTTCCTCACCTATATCAACTTTCGCTCAATTAGTTGGCGATTTATCGTTACCACAAATCCCCAAACAGCGCTTTTCCTCAAGTTTAAACCAGAAGTAATGGCAAGACACACAATTTCGCAAAAAATGAAAAAGTTATTACGCTTTACTTTCACGTTTTTCGCACCCTCTGGACTGACGTTTGTGGTCTTTTTATTGGCGCCTAAATCAAATATACAAGAAATGGTTTTTTTTTATTAAAGTACGTGCCCGATTTATGAGTTTTTAGACGCGTCATATGATTATCCTCGTCGTTCCGTGCTCTCGTAGTATCTAGAACACGCGAGGAATTAATCAGCCTGTGGCCTGAAGAAGCTCACAATGGTATTACTTGTCTGTTAAGTTGTAAAACTATTTGTTCCGCTCTCTAAACTTGGTTAAAGACGTATTGTTTAAACACCACTTCTGGAACGTTTAAAATGTTACAAAACTCGTTATCTATTGAGAAAACTTAAAATAACCAACGAAACAATATACCTTTATCGATCACGTGAGAATAATACATTCCGCCAACTCTGGCAATTGCCAAAGTTTCAGAAAACCATTAAGGTCTCTGCTAAAAGTTTGAGGTCAGAGGATCGTAAATTGCGAGCTTAAGGCAAATAGACCGGGAGTAAACTGATCGTAATCTAATTTAATTTGGGTTAGTTCATTCAACCGATTCGTATACTCGGTCTAACTCCATCTGCCCTATTTGGCACAAAGTGTTTTTGGTCATTGTTGCAAATCACTTCAACTAAATTTCAAACAAAAAACATACTTCCATATCTCACAGTCCACATTGCATATTATAAAACTCTGTTGTTTTTCCAACACAATGTGCTCATCTGCAGTATTTAGCACTGCATTTTATTATTAGTTATAAATAAACCTATTAGTCTAGACATTATTATCCATTTGAAATAATTTATTCTAAATGATCACTTTTTATGGGCCACAGCTGCGTGCTATGAAATGATAATTTTTCTAACACCTGTTTAAAAAATTGAACTTTCTTCCCTCCTCTGCGGATGGTGAACGGCACTTTTAATCCCTAGGACGCGAAAGTGGTGTTCTCACATAAATACTTGCAGTGGCTATGTTGCAGTACAAAGGAGGCAAGTTTCGATTTTCCAGCTGTGGATTATTTAATACTCAACGTATTTTTTTAAGTATTGTTTTTTAAACAATTGCTGCTTCAATGTATTGATCGTTAGAAATACCTATTACTTCCTCGAATATTGATCCTGAAAATGCATTTTCTTTTATGCTCTCTATTCAATCGATTTTTGCCTTATAACATCAGAACGTCGAAATTTACTGTTTCTCGAAATAGTCCAAATTTGAATGGTTTCAGTTTCCTCCATTTTCTGCCGAAACTCAGAACGGGACATTTTCCTTGTAGGTCAAACTGAGTTTTCTTTTTTCCATTAAAATAAGTACATATTCATATCCGAGTATGTTTATCCAAAATTTCACTTATGCTCTTGAAATTTACAGTTCTTGGAGTATTCCTAAGTGTCTGTTGACGAGTACAGGGTGTTCCATTAATAGAGGTTGTCGCCTGTATCTCATAAACAATAAATGATAGAAGTTCGAAACGAAAATCTTGTTAAGCAATATGCTAGCGGTATCAGAGAGAATTTTTGAAGCACAATCTCAGCGTCTAAGGTACTTTTCTTATTACTCGAACAATTTTTGTCATATTCGTATACAGACAGATTATATTCTGCGAAGACTTTAATGTCGAATTTCAAGTCAATAACTAGTCAGCTGTGTCATTATTACAATTGATGAACGCATATGGACTGGCGGCGCATGTTGAGAGACACACCATGGTCACTTCTGCCCCATCAACTAAAATTGATAATGTTTTCGAAGTTTTATGCTGACTTCATGCTCATTATTTACATTATGGACAGCTTCTGGCAATACGGGCGGATATTTATGTTAGTTTCGTTAAAAAAACGTTTCTTTAGGAAAAAGAATGGTGTGTCCTCTATAAAATATCTATTGCATCAATCTTGGGAGGACGTATTTGGCGCGATGGAGGTTGAAGCTTAATTTGCAAGTTTCTATAAAACGTTTTATTAATGGTTTGATAAGACATTTTCTAGGTAGATATATAAATCATTACGGGGATTAATCCTTGGGGTGTGGTCCTCGTCAGAGGATGATCGTCGTTTTCCACACATATTTTTTTAAATTCGACCCTCACCAATGGGGTCTCGGAAGCTAGAGGAGATACGAAGAAGTTTAAATTGGGGCAAAATTGCGTAATTTATCGCGTGATAAAATGCCGTTTTCTAAATTTGAATTTTTCGTAAATAGCTAAAGAAAAAAACGAAAAACTGGTTATTTCGTTTTTATTTTTTTTAGCGTTATTTAACTTAAAGTGCAAAACCACAAGCACATTTTCATTGCCACTTTTTTTCAGTCACACAATGGCCTTTTCAAATTTGCCATCCAACTATTTTTCTGTCGAAAAATCTAATGTGGCACCCATAAGAAAATATAAAGTTGATGATAGTAGCCGAAAGACGAAACGTCGAATGGCAAATCTGAAAACGTCATCGTGTAGTTGAGAAAAAGTGGCAATGAAAATGTGCTTGTGGTTTTGAACTTCCTTATCAAATAACGTTATAAAAATAAAAATGAAACCTCCAATTTTTATTGGAGTTTCGGAAGTATTCGGAAACTTCAAATTTTGAAAACATCATTTGGTCAAGCGGTAAACTGCGCAATTTTGCCCTAATTTAAATTTCTTCGCACATCCTCTAGTTTCCGAGAACCCAATGATGAGGGTTGAATTTAAAATGTTCCGGATGTCCCATGAAAAATGACTACAAACTAAAGAGGTATTATGCCCCCATAGCGAAGTTTCTGTTTTGTTGTGATTTCGTCCACTGGACGTTTGACAATGGAATTGTAATGCTGAACTGCTAAGTTTTTCCCCCGGTAAACTAATAGTTATATTATTTGGTCATTTTTACTCCGATTATCTTTTCAAGCTCAGAGGACAAGGTATTACAGTGCTTTTAGTCAGTTCAGTTCAGCCTTCTTCAAAGTGAAGTTTTCGACGTCAGATTGAAATTATATTGCTCTTAAATACATCAATGGATGCCTAATTAGCTTCTCAATTTGCATTAATCCCAGGAAATCACATAGTTTAACTCACCTCAATCAATAATATTATTGATAATATTATTCTGTGCCCACCGCAATACTGCGAGCTAATTTGAACTTGGTTCAGTTTGCATTCAACCTAAATGTCATTAATTTGATACTGTCTCTATATATGTGTTTACCCGCTGCTGCTCTGTGCTAATATGCGGACGGTAAATGCAACGTTATAGTACCCGATATTGATAAAGTTGTTGTTAAGCACTCGTACCGGACTTTAACCAGAGATCCATGGTTTTTGGAAATTGAAATTTTTGTCACAATTTTTCTCTTATTAAAATTAAAAATATTTTTTTTACTGTGACCATATAGGCATTAATTCTAACCCAGAGGTTTCAAAAATGTCATTTTTTTCAATATTCAAGTATTTATAAAAATAAATAGCAAATGCATTTGCCACTGCCAAAATACTTAATTGCGTTCGACCGTGCCAGAGTGAGAAATGTAGACAAATTTTGTGTTCGCCATTTCTTCAAGAAGTTTTGTCCAAGTTAGTTCAGATTATCCAGATAGTACAAGGGTGGTCTGACAAGTTTCCAACCTAACAAGGAGAGAAATACAAATCTAAAAATAAAATGACGTAAGATACAAGTGCATTAGGTGTTGTTACAATACTCGTTGATGATTTCTAGACTAAGAGGTATGAGGGACACGAGTAGGAAACTCTTACTGTAACAAATCACCTCCGGGATTTGCGACGTAAATAACTATTATCAGTCGCCATTTCGGTTTGAGGGAAATAATGTGTCAAACCGTAAATGACGTATCGAATTCGGCGTTTTAATGAGAAGTTTAAGATTGTTTAAAACAATTAATTCCCATATTAGTCAGTATGCAAATCAGGCACGGTTATAAATATTTATTTCCGTAGGAATCGTTTCGCCTTACCAATCATGCATATCAAAATTCTAGAGGCATGCTGTTACGCTATGAACATTAACGAACGATTTATGATGCACTTACAAGTATTTCGTTATCTTTCATTTGGGAAATTAGTTTTTGTTATTAATGGACGGAAAATGAACCACAATGATAAAATCCAGAAATATGGAGTTCAAGATGTTGCAAGAAGTTCCGAGTTTCAGGAGTTGCAATATTTCGAGCATTATTGTTGGAGACAAAAAATACAAAATAGGGACGTGTTTGTTTTACTTAAAATTCTACAAATTGCAATGAAAAAATATACAATTCAACGACACGCCGCCACAAAATTACACATTATTTCTATAGCGCTAATTAATAAATTAACTGACATCGTCGCATTAAGCAATTAAGCCATGAATATTAATTGTGACGAAAACAACAAAACTATAGCACGAGATGGATTTATTTTATTGGCCTTGGTAGTTTGTTGTAATGAATCCAAAAGTTTTAACGAGTATGTGATACTTTTTATTCAGATTTTGTCGTAGATACTGGCTTTTTTTGTTGCACATTAGTATTGTGCATGAGCGATTTTATGTTTATTCTAATGTGGTTAAGTGGGTTGTTAGTAGATGGCGACAAGGTAAAGAACTGTGATATTTTATAAATATCGCGACAGAAAACCATCGAGCGGTCCCCACTTGGCTACTGCTCGATTTATACCAGCGTTGCCAAATTTATGCTTATGTATTAAAAGTTCAGGGAATACGCAATTAGGAGAAAATTTATAGTTTTTTCATTAATTCAACTTAGCTACGTTGATTTATAAATTTTATAAAAAGGCTTCCTGTTTTTGTTGTAAAAAAAAATAAAAATATTACACTCTTTCTAAAAATATGAATAAGCGAGAACAAATACTGTTTGAGAATCCCTGAAAGGTGCTTTCTCACCGACTGAAATTTTTCAATTTCAGTCGGTTTAATTCGATTGGAAGGGAAATGAAATCAATATCTGAAATTTGAAAGAGAAATACGACCACATTCAAATTGTAATAATTCTTAATTATTTTCCGGGTGGGAAAGATTTTGGGTTGTCGGTCTTAATAAATAATTAAGTAGTGCTCCGTTGCCAGATTTTTTCTCTGAAATGAATCACTCCGTCGAAATTTGCTGAGAAAAAAATTATTCCAAAATTTACTTTATATTTTAATATGCCTTTTTCGGAGGCATTGGCGTAGAACATTGGAAAAAATCATTTAATTGGTACTTAACTTTCTTAATTTCTTTTATTTGCATTATTTTTTTACAGTATGTAAATCTTTAGGTAAAAAATGTGGACCAAATAAAAATTAACATAGATATTGAGAAATACTTCACTTATTAAAAAGCTGGACTAAAATTTCAAAATCCTGGCTTTTTTAAACGAGCATTCGCAGGGCCATTAATTCCTATGTCATCCAATATAACGACAAAGACGAAACGCAATAAAGTGCCATAAAAACACAACAATAAAATTTGGAATTATTGCTTGATACAATGTATGAGCTGACGTCTGCTGGCTGTTTATGTAGGTCTTAATGATTCTATTGGCCCCGCATTTATCGTCCTTTCATCGGGGGATAAATTCAAAGCTTTGAAGCAATATTCCTGTGTATCTATGATATTTGGTATATCCAAGGAAGGTAAAATTATTAATATAGATGTGCAGGGACTTCTAATAGACGTCACTTGAAACGGAGACTCGCTATTCTTCGCGACTATTGCGCTCAACAATGGCTCGTCTGAACAGGTTAGTTCAAAATCAAAAGATTTAAGTTAAAGGCGTTTTAGAGGGACCGAGTGTTGCTACTCGCGGTACAAAGATAAAGTCATCCGTTTATAAGAGCTCTAACAGAAAAATATTGAATACAATTTACTCTCCCACGGATTTTTAACATAAAAAAATGTCTGAAATTTCTTGCCCACTGAGTATGATTTCTATTGAATCTAAATTTTGTTTCAAAATAGAATCGAAAATCCGAGCCAAATATAGCTACCGAGTTAAGAAATCTTCGGTAAAAATGAATCTCCGTACTGTTAGAAAAAAATCAGGAACAAGTCTTACATAACAATGCCTTTATCTATATTTGAATAGCATTTTAATTCTGAGTAACGGTGACTACCAAGGCAATAAATCTTAAGTTAAATTAATCCTAAGAGCATTTTAACCTGCAAAAGTACTTAGACTTCTTACGGATCGAGATTTTCTGCCGAATGCTTTTCGCAACTGGTTTCATTTGCGCATATGTAACTTTAAAAGGTATTAAAGTCTAAATTTTCGGTATGCCTAGTTAATTACCAACTGTCGTGTAATACGAAATAGAACATTGATTTTAGTAAACTACCACTCAAGTTCAGAAAAATCTCATTATGCTGGTTCGGCAATAACAATTTAATTTGTGATGTCCCCTAAAAAAACAAATATTAAAGTAAAATTAGCTATTCTAAGTAATTTTTTGCGACTACATATTTACAATTTTAATACGATTAAGAGAAAGCCACCACAATTTACATCCTTTTGGAATTAAATCACTGATTATAAATCTAAAGTTTCTGTACAAACATAACATCTCTGCTCACAACATAATATATTCATTTAAGATATGGTCTTGTTTTATGGCAGGTTTATTCTTTTCTAGTTGTTCATTATTCAAAAATTTCAACAACCTTGAACTAAAACGAGTTTTAATGTGAAAAATGTATCTTTTCAATCAATAATATACTATAAGCCCGATATTACGATATCATTTTATTAATCAACAAAAGAACATTATCGGTTGAGAAAATAAACAAATTAAAAATTATTACATTTCTTTACCAAAAAAACCTTACATTATATTTAATATTAATTCTATGATTTATTTTTTCTAGTACCACGCTTAATTGATATTTTCTCGCATGCATTTGTCTGCAAAAATTTGTACTCGCATTTAAGTAAGGGAAAAAACTTTGTCTCCTCCTGCTAAATATTTTATAGTTATAAATCTTGCTTCCTTTTTTATTTCTTACATTTATCAAGCTTTGTTATCTTCCTCGTACGAGCATAGATAGGCAAATTATTCAGAAAACGCTCTGGTTTATATTTTTTCATGAAAAATAACATACAAATAATCGTAGTTTTTTTATTCGGTTTAGAAGTTTAATATTTATTTAAAAAGGTTTTTTTAAGTCAGTATTAAAGAAGTAACAGAGAAGGTGGTCTATTTGTTTGCAAGAGAAGAAACAATATTATTCGGGCCTCGTGCGGAAAGTATTTTGATTGCCGGAATTCCGCATTGCGTCGTTTGGGTAGGGAAAATCGCGTGCGGGAAATGCCTTTTTCCACACTTATTATGAAACTATTTATTTCCGAATAGCATGGGCAGCAACAAACAATAGATATATATCTTCTAAATGTATCTCCTTAATATTCTGTGAAATTGCTAATAATACCAACATTCAAAATATTTTTTTACTGATTACGAAAGCAATTATCAAAGAAAATTACAGTTGATTGGCGCATTGGCCTCGTTAGCTTAAAATAGGCTAAAGACAAAAAAATGCCCATATCATATCTACATCATTAGTTAAAATTGGATAATCATTTTATGCTGAACGGATTAAGCTCTGGTCTGATAAAGCGCTACAAAGCGCATTAGGTTGCAAGCCATAATTCAGATCATCAAAGCCATTATTATACCCAAAACATTACTGATATTGGGTATAATGGAAGAAAGGTACATAATTAGCTTGAAATGCCGTTTGAACATCGAATAATGTGTTTGAATCAGAATAGGTGGCAATTACATGTGGAATCACTTCAAATGCAAATCTAAACGTATTTCGTGCTCTAATTAATAGGGATATCTATTATCATTCGGATAATTAATTAATTAACTAATATCATAGTTATAATATTCGCTTCAGTGGATCGGAAAATGATTGCACATTCTATATTTTTAAGGCATAATTAAGGGCATGTCACGACAATCTTCCATTAGGATTTTATTGGAAAATATTCTAGACTTGTAAAGCAGATTAAATCAATCAATTGAGAAATTTAATGTAATGAGTTATCTTGACGCACACATCTAAATGTAAGCTCATTAACGTTAAAACAGAAACATGCATTGCGAGGTAAGAGTGTTAATAATTCCTTTTAAGACGATACGCCATTCACTTTACGCAATTTAAAATTCTCAATATGCATTTTAAAATTCTGGAATTTACGAGACATTTTGCAGATATTAGGATAGTATTGAGCACGCCTTGAAGAGGGTTAAACAACATTAAGAATTCCCCAAATAACTCTCTACTTCTGAAAAAAGACAGTTTTACTGAAAAAGCAACATATTTCACGTTCCTCACACTCGTGAAAATTTTTAAAATCTGGTATTTTCAAGAAACTCCCGCGTTAAGAGAAAAATTTTTAAAAGAGATTAAATAGTCGAGAAACTTCACGCATCAAGCAAATCTCTATATTCATTAAAGAAACTTGTTACAATGATTCCTTCACGCCACTAACTTTACATAATATAAAACTTTACGTTCATCTTAAAATTCTGGAATTTACAAGTTCGAGTTTTAAGATATCAAGGCCGTATGAGCATAGCTTGGGAAAGAGCCAAAACTTTACTAATTTTCCCAGACAATACTAAACTTGGAACAAAATTATTTAGTTTAACTGATAAAGCAACGCCACTGATTTTGAGACAAAGTTGATTTCCTTGCAAATTTCTTCGAAGCCTGAGATTATTAAGAATTCATGTTCGAAACAAGTAAGATTTAAAAAAGACTTAAAAACTTGAGGAAAATCACCAAGTAATATCGTATTTTAACAAGTTTTTGTTTCAATAAAACTTACCTAAACAATTTTATTCGACATGAGTGAAACTATCACGTTTCTATTGCATACTTCCGAAGTTCTAAATAATTAGAGAAGAACTTGTAGAAACTAATAACAATGGCAAGTATGTAATGCATCATTATGATTGATTTTTGTGAACACATAAATTTGATACAATTCCTTAGGAGACGCCATTATTCGGCAAGTCAATTTAAAAGCTACAAATTCCTAAAAGCATTCCCCTTTATCAACGCACAGCGATGGTTACTGCCCACAGTACACTAAAATCGATTTATCCATTGAAATTTCATCTGAATGCTCCTGTAAGTGAATAGAAAGTGCTTCCTGGAGGAATAAATCATTTGACGAAAACGTATCACAGATAAGATTGGAGATTGAACATAAAGCTCTATGCTCCTTTAAACCATCTAGATGGTAGGAGAAGATATGGTAATTTTACCTTTGCATAATATAAAGTCATAGGATTAAATTTGGAAACCAGACCTACCTAATTCAAATTGCTTTCACTTCAAAAAGAAATTCAGAGCGATTGCTCAAATAAAAAGAGAAAGAAACATATTAAATTAAATAGATTTTTATAATATATTTTCCATTAATGGCCGCTTGACTTATCTGCTATAGAGAAGTTTGTTTCGTTGAAAAATATTTAAAAATAGAACTACCTAGGTTTTTGCCCCGCTCTTAGGTTTTTGCCTCGATCTTCAATCGAGTCACAATTTTTTTTAATAGCCTCAGGTTTTCTCTTTTACTTCTTAAATATTTGACAAGCTCCATCACCCAAAAACTGGTACCTAAAGCTAACATTGTTCCATGACCCATGAAAGTAATATTTTCCAGACGCGCTACTCTAACCGTTCTCAAAATAAACGGCTTGCGGACATTGCTCTGACACACCATTTGCTCCTGTCTCAATGTGCCCTCACGCGCCGAAGTGCTTCACTCCTTTAAAATTTCCATCTAAGTGGCCGCCTTCGCCAAAATGAGCGGGGGCGGAGGGGAGTTAAAAATCCCCGAGGTGCGCATCGGACCTCCCGAAGGAGGAAGCCACCTTCTGGTACCTCCACCGGCTGCTCAGCCGCGCAGAAGGCACAGTTGGATTTGTAGGTAAGTAGTTTGTTTAGGGTTATTAAGAACTTAACCATTTTGTTGGATTAAGGGCAAAAGTACTACAATCTTGAAGACAGAACAGTGAACTGTTAGCGAAATCAAGAGTTTCCCTTATTGGGTGCAAAGGGAAAATACTCTATCTGTAGCATATTTTTGCAAAGTTTTTTTAATTAATTACTTCATTTTTTTCTTATTTTATTATTAATTCCTCATCATTTTATTAAGTTGACACACCTAGTTTAACATTTGGTGACTGTGCCCGCTATTCTGACCGCTGGGCTTGTGAAAATTTTTTTAAATAGGTGTTCATCAACATAAAGGTTAAAAATCAAATGTCTGTTTAATATACTTATTTTCAGGAAAATTTTGACTATGAAAGCTATTGAAAAACGCAAAAATTCACTTTTTCGTCTTAAATTGTTTTCATGGACTTACCGAAAATATAAGCTTCTTTTTTCTAAAAGATGACCATGGTTAAACTTTGGAAAAATATGCAAGACATTGAAATAACTCTCTATGGGATGTTTCAGAATTGTCTCGTTGATTTTGCCAGCAATTCATTTAAACTGTTTGAAGTAATAATTTTTCTTACTAATTTTCTTTGCGAGGTAAGAATACTTCGGAATATTTAACCGTAAATGTCTGTAAATTAACTTAAAATTTAATCCAATAAATACTCGAGTATTTCGAATGTCCTTCAAGATCTCTTAATTCGAAATTCAATTAGAGTTGATTCTCATTCAACAAGCAAAAAAAGGTATTTCCTTTCTATTTCCGAAAAATACATAATGACTTAATTATTATTTTTGTTGACATTGCTAATTAAATTTCTTGTGGTTAACTCAGAAATGTTCCCTAACTTCCATTTGTGCTTACTGACACGTTTCTGGGATTCGAAGAGAACTGCAGTAAAATATTGCGATGTTCTATACAGACTTTCAAGAATTTTTGCATAGAGCAAAAGGCAGTTTAACCAGACAGGATAAGAAGAAAGTATTCCTAGGTAATCAAGAGTTCAGACTATTTTATATTCGGCTGCCTCAAAATTTTTATGTTTAGGTTTTCTTTACCTCTCAAGACTTACTTCTGAAAGCTTTCGCAATATTGGAATATCTAATGTAACATTTGGTAATATTCGAATAAAGAGGAGTTTTTGATGTGATCTCAGTAAGTTTAAGCCTAACGAGCAGCGAATTGAATCTCACTACTTTTTGCATTTAACATGAAGTTTAATCTGTTTGAAGTCATTGTAAATTTCCGGTGAGCTTAATGAGAAGCAAATTTTAAAAAAATCCTCCCTTCACAATTTTACTCCACCATACAAAAGGATACCTCACACCTCAGTCTTTCGTCCAAAATGAAATCCATTGGAGGATTTACCAAGAGATAGTAGATTTTTTACCACAATTTTCGATCAGCTTATAAATGCAGACAGTAAAGAATAACAAATGCACATTTAGAGTGCACATAAACATAAAATGGCTGCTTTACATTCTATCTAAAGTGGCGGACTTCTAGTTCTCACTTAAATTCGCTGCATCTTTGGAATTTTAAAGCGATTCAGAAGGTATCTTCGGCATGTACAGAACTGTTTTGTAGGTGCATTATGTATTTGAGTATTCAATTCACAGGCCTGTAAGGTGGTGTCATATTTTCAAAATTATCAGTTTTCTGTCACAGAAATGTGCTCCGTGAACATAACATAGCACAGCATCCACTGGGAAATAATTTTAAATCCAAATTTCTGTGTGATTAATGCAACAAATTTACGAATAAACGGATGTGTGATATAAATAAATCACGGAAAGCGGTGGATAAAATTTGATTTACAATTGCCAACATAGCGAATGTTCTACGTGTTTTGGCATAAAGTACGACGATCAACAATTTGGTTGAAAAATTGTTTCGAAATGTTAAAACTGAAAACTGATTGGAAGTGGTTTTAGCATTTCCTTCATTTTTAAAAGTGTTTGCAAAGAATAAGTATTAGGTGCTCCTCGAAAGCAAACCCCGACATGACTTAGTTTAACAAAGTTCGGAGATCAGAAGTTAGACAAAGTGTACAAACTTACGTGTGGGTAAGCCGCAGACTTAATTAGATAAATTTTTACTAATGCCTTTTGGTTTCTCTTGGTCTGTTTCTTTTGAGGAACTTTCTGTTGGAAACTCTTCAATACACCGCCGCAAAGTCTCGTGAATGAATGCAATTTTCTTGCCAAACTTCCAGTTCATTCAAGTCTGGCATCAAGTATTTTCAAACTTACATACATATATGTACAAATATAGTACATCTTTCGGCTTTGCAAAAGATGTCGTTTATGTATACAACATAATGGTGGATCCTCTGTATAAGACCAATCTTTTGTAGGAATGCGTTCATAATTCACTCTACACAAAGTAATTTTTAACACAACTTCCCCTAAATAACGGGTGGGCCATCTTTTAGTCGAATTTATAATCAGATAGGATAAAAAACTAACGATTTATTTTTCGATTATCTTTGTTTTATTTTAGAAAGTGTACATTCCGATTAACTATGGAGTATGGTTTCATTTAGATGGCCGCGGCTGGCACAGCAGTAGGCCATTCTCAAGGAGCAATTATCGAGTACTTGCCCCACTGCTTCCAGCGGTATTACGGCGATAGCTTCGCGAACGTTCTGCTTCAAGTGATCAATTTTCTGTGGATAGTTAGCATACATCTTGTCTTTCAATACGCCCCACAAAAAAAAATCCAGTGGCGTCAAATCGCAGCTGCGAGGCGGCCAGTTCACATCGCCGAACCGTCTAGCAATGCGGTTGTTGAATTTGGTGCACAGAAGATTGATCGTGGCATGTGTGGTATGAGATGTCACCCCATCTTGTTGAAATCAAAGCCACCCCAGGTCAAGTTCCTCTAATTCGAGCTATAAAAAATTAGTGATCATACCTCTGTAACGATGTCCGGTAACAGAAAC
This sequence comes from Euwallacea similis, assembly GCF_039881205.1. Taxonomy (NCBI): domain Eukaryota; kingdom Metazoa; phylum Arthropoda; class Insecta; order Coleoptera; family Curculionidae; genus Euwallacea; species Euwallacea similis. Next base: position 3,975,416 of record NC_089615.1, read on the forward strand.
GTTGACTCCATCGTCGTTTTCGAAAAAAAAATGGTCCAATAACGTCACCACTCCAAAATCTGCACTAAACGGTAACTCGAAAAGGATGAATTGGTTTCTCAACAATGGCGTGTAGGTTTCTGATCCCCGCATACGGCAGTTTTGTTGGTCCGCATAGAGGCCAAGATGGAAATGCGCCTCGTCCGAAAAGATGATTTTTCGGTCGAAATTCAGGTTATTATTCAATTCTTTTAAAGTCAACTGAGCAAACTGAAAACGGGCACCAAGGTCGGCCACTTTAATTTCATGGACGAGTTGCATTTTGTACGCAAATATACCGAGGTCTTTCCGAAGAATCCGCCTCCGAGTAGTTCGCCGAATATTGAGTTGCTGATTTCTGCGTCGAGTTGATGTTCTTGGATTCTCGCATATACTTTGAGCCACAAAATCGGCTATTTTGGCAAAGCGCCTCGAATGAGCATGCCGAATACGCGCATTATCTACCAGAATTCCAGTTTCACGCAGTTTTCTCAGAAATTTTCGAATATCTTCGATCGATGGTGCTTCTTTTCCTTCAAAAAACCTGCGCAATTTTCGCGCTATTTCAGACAAATACACCCATTTTCAAAATAAATTTTTAGTATTTCAAAACGTTGCTTCACAATAAAGCTGAAATATTTTCTGTCAGCGGAGGCTTTTACCCAAACTTTTATCATTAAGTTTTGGCGCGAGAACATTCAAAATTCCAAATTTCCAAAATTTCTCGAGCAATTTGTAGATTACGAATCATTGCCATGTAAGATGCTCATGTCGCCCCTCGGCTGCTCTATCGCATCGATTCTAGCATGATCGCACATCGTCGTTTCGTAGGAGATTTGTTCTCATCATAACAATTCATACATTTACCCTCTTGATTATAATATTTAATAATTTTTTATCATTTCCCACTTATCTACATTTACTTTGCGCGCCACATAGTTGCATGAAGAAAAGCATTTCCAAATACACTGAATAGAGTCAATTACAATGGGATATCCCAAACTGTGCTCTAATGCTATTTTATTCATTAACCTCTGAACAAAAACAACTATCCTGTACACTTCACCGAGCCGGAACGTTAAATCCAGCAAGAGTGCCATGGGACACTAAAATCCCATTAAATACCCTTTGGATTCTCATAGAAGTCTTCATTAGCCGAACTAAATTGCTGTCCGGCTATAATTCGCATTAAATCTCCTGACACAATAGAAAACTCGAACGAGGCATGAAATTTATTTCATTCGGGTCTGCCCTTCATTAGAGCACCGACTGCATTTACTTTGTTCTCGTTTGGTTTACGTGGACATCGCTCGTCCCGCAGGTCCATTAATGGTCAGTTTGTAGGATTTCAGGTCCAGTCTAACAGCGTGTTTGCGATCCGAGAGAATCAGAGAGGTGAAATAAGGACGACATGTACAATTACATCCTCAGGAGGGCAATAAGATTTCTACATCCCCTGTATACCTTATGCAACAGGAGATGTAATGGCATAAGGAGCAGCCGCTGCAGGATTCATTTAGCCTTTGCTGCTATCGATCGTCGTCACTGTTGCTTTTATCCAGCGTATCTGGCCCATTTCCTTCCAAATTCTGCTGCTTAGTATGATTGCAAGAATTTGGGGAGAACATTGATCTGAGATGTTCTTAATCTAATCAAAGTTTGAATGGGTTTTTGTTGAAACACCTTTGTTGCTTTTTGTTGCATTTGTCAACTGAGCTACGTAATTAACCTACTGTCTTATGTAACTAGTTACGAAACGAACCGCATTTAGTCAAGACATTTTTAAGGTGCGCTTTGTCTATCTGCGCCTTCGTAAGAACATGGTAGATTAATAGTGTTTCGTGCAGCTGTTCCCAGCTAACTCCTGCGAAAAATGAGTTAGTTAATCAGTTGATAAAGAGATGGGAAAATCTTTGGAAAATCAAGAAAAGTTTGCTTAAGTGTGGCGTATTTATGCATTGCAATTTGACGTTAACAAGTAAACAACAATGGTTTATTATAGCGAAATTATTTAGATGTAGAAGACGTCGTCTTTCGGCTGTGAGTCATTGGCGCTGGGTATTTTCTAATTTAGAGCCGTGAAATATTTTAAATTTTTCACCAAGAATTTGGGAAATGCGATTCAGGATAGAATATTCTTCTTGCATATTGGGTAAATTGTGGGGCCTTCTACCTTAGGATGTTTTTGAGAAATCTTTGAACATTACGTAGTTGAACATACTATATCGACATTTTATGAAATTCCATTTCTCTATTAAAATATGCCTTTTTTTACTTATAGATACATTATCAGGCGCTATCAGAATTGCAACAAGAAATAATTTCTAATAAAAATGATTATCACCAGCGACGTGCAGAAAGGAGCTTATGGAATTTAAAAACAAAACTTCGTCTCAATTAAAACTTTTTTAACAGTTTTATTTGAAAATTACAATTTAAAAGGTGCAACAACTGTAATTAATAGAAATTGAACAAATGCAAAATCGTGTAAAATAGCAATCAGTAATTTAAAAATTACAATAACCAGATTAATTTTTGTTTTCATTTATTTAGAAGAGAGAAGAACGTGCGCCTCATTAATGTACAAAAGAGAATTAATTCCATCCAATAGTCTACCCGGCATTGAAAAAAAAATTACAATCTTTCGCATTTCCAAAAATTCGTGGTCAAAAATTTGAAACATTTCACGGTTTTAAATTCACTCCCCATACGACGAGAACTCCTTCTCTTTATACAGGATGAGGTATGTGTTGAAAAAACAGAAAAATACGGGAAGCCATTAACGCATACGCCAAGAATGGTATTTTCCATCATTGGCTAATCCAACATTGTTAAAGAATTATTGAATTTGTAACCAGCTAGATTTAGACAAGTTTTTAAGGACGGGTTAGTTTACTTCAATTTGACTTGAAAAATGAAAAGAAAAATTAACATACCCCCCCTAAAAATTTTTCAAGACATACACTGATATACCAAGTTAAGGGGAATACCCTTTTTCTTATTTAAGGCACCAGCTGAATGGAGATTGGAAAAGAAACGTGAACTTTCTTGCCTTTAAAAATTCTGAGAGAATTTACGCTTTTCTTGTCCAAAAGTCACAATATTTCCCGAGATATATCTCACCTCATTAACCAAAATACTTCGTTAAAACAAGCGCAAACTGCCATTCTAACTTTTAATAGCCAGACCTGGAACAACTTTAAACAAATTCATTCATCCCCTCTCCCCTTCTGCGGCCTTTCATTTTAACTTTACAAAGATATCGTGGAAAACTTGGCTAATGTTGGAGATATATAAATTTCCATTTTTGTTCTTGTCTTAGAATTGAAGTTTTCGGTTTTATGCTATAGAATCATTCCACTCCCCCAATTGTAAAAAGAAACGGTTTTTCTGTCGGTCTATTGAAATATCAATGTATGAAATTGGCGAACTCAAAAATATAATTATAATAGCCGCAGTTAAAGGCCGATTAAAATCGGTGAGCCGAGACGGTATCTCTTTCCTAAAAATGGAAAATTTGCATGGAAAGCGGTCTCGATAAATATTCAGGCTCAGATTAGTTCCATTTTGAATGAGAGAGGGATTTCATAGCAACAGTTTATTAAATCCTTTTCACAACAATTGCATCAAAATATAGGAAAATCAATATCAACACTAACTTGTAAAAATTCACTCACCCGTATATAAGTAAGTTTGCTCGAAACCGGTTTAGCTTTTGAGTTATGCTCATGTGTTTCTAAATCAGATTCGATTTGGGAAAGTTAGAACATTCTCAGGGAACTTATATTAAGTTGTGTTATCCAGTTCTCAAAAGATCTTGATAACCATTAAGCTATTTCATAATAAGCACTTTGCTAACATTGGAGAACTTGCTATATATTTAAATCATGTTTGACATTAATTATTTAAATAAATGGATTATACTTGCTACGTTTAAACGTTGCAGCGCTCTTTAACCTATATGATGTTATGATGACTTTTACGTAATGAACACTAAAATCTCTCGAAAGTTTCGCAGTATTTCTAAATATTTCGACACTGATTGGCATTTTTATCACTGCATTACATTAGGAGCGTAAATCAGTAATACTGGGCTCATAAATGTAAAAATTAACTAATCAAAGTAAAACTCATTTAAAAAAATATGCAAAACCATAATATAAAACTTACCACAAAATACTATCATTATCTTAGTATAAAAAGCAAAAACTACTTTTCGGTGCTTGGTACTACTGATTGCCGCTCTTAATGTTGTATACTGGTGAAGACACCAATCAGCGTCGAAAGGTTTAAATATGTATATTGTACAAGTTTTGAGTTTCTCATTACACAAAGGACCACAACCCAAGAATTAATCCACATGAATAAGTAGGTAAGTTTTAAAACACAGCAGTAGTAATGGTATGAGATATTTAAAAATACCGTTAACCATTACCCTAATTCTCAGGGAAACATTTCCACTTTTTTGTCAGTTGTTTCATTGGGTAATTTCTTAAACGAGATTAGCCTTTTCCATTATGCAATTCGCATGGCGAGATATAAAATGCATTTTCCTGAAGTAGAGAAAATCCAGTAACGCTTAATCCCCTTCTTTCTATAGGAAAACTTCCACTTTATTAGTTTTGTCGTAACTCCGAGGCTCTTCTAATATTTTTAAAATGTAGTGTACTATAGTTCACTTTGTCTAAACTTTTAATATTACGATCCCAGTTTTCAAATACATCTTTACGACTTTTAATGGAAATACCCCCATAAATGGGAAAATGGAGTTATATCAAATTTTGTTCCTACTTCCCTTTTCTTTTAAAACAAAACAAAAAACTAAAGATCGCAAGACGAATAAGAAGAGAGTTTTCCGGATTACTCAATAAATATGCTCAACTTCAAAAAGGGTAACAGCGGCTTCCCTGTTTTAGTTTGGAGAAATAAATAGGGGTTGAAATAGGCCACGTCGAAGTGATATTTTTATATTTGCATAGAGATGCTTTTACGAATTCCTTTATATCAGAACAAAGACTAAGAAAGGCCTATATAGATAAATTCCAGTTTTACCCCAAAAACTTAATGCGTTTTGAAATTGGCTTTTAAACGAGGCCTTATTGGATCACGCACCTGCTTTTTTTACCGTAAACCATGTTTCAGTTTTACGTAAAAGATAGAAAGTTTCCCACATAATCCGTGATTCGCCCCAAATTGGGGTTCAGCGATGAAAACCAATTGAAAGCTTACTACACAAAAACTTCTGAGGGGAAAGGAAACATGCCATCTGTTACGGACCCAATATTAAAAGGCCAATAAATCTCCAGAACATAACTTAAAAGTTGCGGTTTTACTCTTTTATAATAGCGCTTAAAAATCGACGTATTTTCTCAGATTTTTCTGAGCTGTAGCAAACAGTAGAACTGATAGCAAAATAAATAATATGACTTAAATATTTTCATTTTTCTAACATTTTTTAATTTTGGAATATTTTTCAACTCTGTGTATGAAGGTGCAAATTTCATTGTTTACTCATAATTCCTGAAAGGATTATTCAGCCCACAATATATTAATGTGCACAAGGCCTATTTCAATATTTTTCGAAATTCTTCAAATGCAGTTTGTGTCCTCAAATACGGCCCTACTAGGATATTGTTTCTTTACTTATGAAGTTACATGTTTTTCCGTTTATTTGCTATTTTTGAGCAATCATTCTGCAAAAAATTCATAGGTGAAGATTTAGTTTTTAGTCAAAATTTTTCGAAATTTATAATTTTTTAACTTTTTTCAAGTGTAATTTGTAGTATCTTCAAATGCAGTTCCTCTGCGCCACTATATCTTTACTTATGGATCCACACATTCCACTATTCTTTTATAATACAATGCTTGAAGTATTATTTTGGCTTACAAAGATTATTTTTATTGTTATAATTTTTGAAATTTATTATTTTTTGTAACATTTTCCATGTGTGACCTGTAAGATCCTTAAATCGAGTCTCCACTATGCGAAGATTTATTTACATAACTTGAAGATGGTGAAAACGTCGCATTCTTATCTCGTTTAAATCATCTAGAAATATTTCTACTCCGTTTGTTCAGACTTCAGATATATGGCTTTTTAATAAGCTCTCACAATACAAAGAACGTTAGATATTGGCCATCATAGGATAGGGCAGTTTTATTGATGGAAGTTGGGCGTTTTGACATCATGATATATTATAAAGAAGGAACATTATTTTTCGAAAGCCTGCCCGACATAATACTAATTTCGCTGTAGGCATCAGAGAGACATACTCTTATTAAAAATTGACGAAGGGATAAGTTTCGCTTAGGTCCAAAGAGGATATCCATCAGAGTTGTTTGTTATTCTCAAACATTTGGGAATTTCTAAGGCGGTATTCTAATAAAAATGCCCTTGCAACTCTATCAGAATATTCTGGATATGTCTTCAGTTCAAAGTAAAAAACGTCGCCTTTAGCCCGAAAGTTCGCATCTAATTTTCCACGAAGCCAATTCAAGTTTTAGAACATTTTTCCGGAACAAGAAACTCTCATTAGATTACCATTGTTTTTGTATGAAGGCGGAGGGGGTAAAAAATTTTAATTCCGCTGGGTTAAATGGACCCTTTGTTCCTCATGAATGTCTAATAAAGTTCCGGCTTCGGAACATTAACTGATATATTGTTAAAAGTTATCCCAATTTGCCCTCGGTCGGTACAGATTCTAATTTGAAATGAATGGTATTCACAGCTGCTTCATGCTTATATGCGAGAGAAAATCTAGTTTTGTATAATGCAATGGTAAAGCAGAAATAAAGGCTTTTGGCGATACAATTCAGTTTAATTAATTTGTTCTGGAAAGTATTATACAGGGTGGATGAATTTGAGTTCGGAGCTCTTGCTTTAAAACAAGTCATAAAATTCATTTAAAAACCTGCATGGATACCCTTTGGTGGCATTTCTGGACACATGTTCATGGGAACCTTATTCCCATTTTAATTTAACGAATCGAATACGTTACTCCGGGATAACTAGAGATTGACTCCTATCCAGAGTTATCCACAAGACTAAAGTGCTGGCCTTAAATAAATTAGATTTGGGACGAAAAATCCAGAGAACGGAAATGCTGTAGAACCAACTAAAACGACTATATAGCGATAAAACCGTCACTCCAACACGTATTTTAATCTTGGCTTTGCTTGTTTTCGAACAAAGAGCTTAACTTAGAGGAAACATTTTCCTTGTGAGTGTCGTTTAGTCTTAGAATTTTAAAGATTTCTTCTCCTCACAAGACGGTCGATATGCACACGTCCCTGCAGGAAGTCTTATTTAATGGAACTGGGTTGCTATTATAGTATTTCATTTTATACATCTTTCTCCATTTAGTCTGAGACGCTTTAGTTATGGAAAGAGACACGATACTTTATTTTTAGAAAGAAATTGTTCCAACTAGATGAGGAACAAATCCGAAATAAAGCCATAAAATGGTTGTTCTGGAGTAGGGGATAAAGATTTGCCACGTCCAGGCTTAGTCAGGAAATAGTTGTTTGTTCAAGCAGGCGAACACGTAGCACATTTCTTTGGTCTGGAGTAAATAGTATTTTATGGATATTGTCCAGTATCCGCGGAAGAATGTTATCAGGCTTCAGAACGCTAGAAAATACTTTATTTCAAGGTACAAAACAGCTAAAGTCATCTCACTGTTAAAACTAACAAACCATCCTCCAGATGTGGGAACAGAAACTTGAATCAACATTCTCCACTTAAGCTGAACACACAAGAAGGAGCGAACTACATAAGTAAAGAAGCAGTGGCATAGTACAATTGCACTTGAGGGCAATAGAAATTACACTTGGACAATGCTATTAAAATTGGAAATTTCAAAAAATTGTAGGTATCAAAGTGAACTTTCCACACCTATGAATTTCACTCTAAATAATCTCAAAACAAAAATAAAACTCTAATAAAAATAAAATGCGCAACTTCTTAAAGAAATAAATCCGCTTCTCGTCGTTCGGTCAACTACAATGAGGGTGCGGCAAAATACAGCACATGTTAGGTAAATAACTATTAGGATTTGTTTTGCGCTCAGTTTCTTATAAAATTGAAGAAAAAAATGTATAATATATCGTTACCATTCACGTTTTGTTAATATAACTTCTTATGGCAGTTCACTTCATCTGCGCCATTTTCAAGTGAAGACGCAAAGAATGAGACTGTCTTAATTACCATGAAAACCCATTATTGCAGAGGCTCAGATATTCGATGCCATTAAATGGCACCTCAGGACAACAAAAACTTTGGAATAACCTCTCTTGAACAAGATAAATGCTTTAACCTTATTCAAATCGAGCCTAATGGGGATGAAAGGGGTAAAATCGGCTTAACCGCTTGTTAGCTACGGGTTATATAATGCAAATTACGAAATGATTTTCCGGTTTCTGGACCTATCCAAACCCTCAACGCATACAGCATTGAAAATGTTTAAGTCAGCAGTGTAATTTATGACGACAATGACTTAAGGAAATCTGTTTCAGAAATACGAGGGCAATCCCAAAAGTAAGGTTTGCAAAGCGTTAGAGCCGCAGGCACCCATTTCGCCTGGCTGTTAACCATCGTACCGTATTCGTTGTTTCTCTCACTTTTAAGCCAGTCATCGCTTACTTTACCTTTTTAATTAGTATTGGCTGGGAAATCGTTTGTAATGGAGTTCCCGCTTCTCGCTACCACCAGAAGCGAAGTTCGAACAGTTATCCGGTTTTTAAACGTAAAAGGCGTTAAACTAATCGAAACTCATTGCTAATTACCGGAAGTGTATAGAGAATTGTGCATGGATGTCAAAAATGTCTCCAAGTGATGCCAGTCTGCCAGCAAAGTCATGGCAACTGTGTTTTGACATCGAAAGGGGATATTATTGGTCCACTTTACAGATCATGGAAACACAATAAACGCAGACAGATATTGTGAAACTCTTTAAAAAATTAAACGGGCACTTCAGAACAGAAGAAGAATGTTGGTCAAGGGAGAGTGCCTTCCCCATGACAACGCTCGCCCCCACGTTGCTCGTACGATCGCCGCTTTCCTGCAAGAGTTTGGGTGGGAAATTATTACACATCCACAATATAGTCCGGACTTGGCAACCAGTGACTACCACTTTTTTCCTAAGTTAAAAGATCATTTAGGCGGAATGCACTTCAGCAATGATGCGAAAGTGAAAGAAGCGGTCCAAAGTTTCTTCAACAGCAACGCGGCGAACTGATATGACATGGACATACAAAAACTAACACAGCGCCTATAAAAATTCATTGACCGAAATGGTGGTTATGTGGAAAAATACAAACATTTTCAAGCTTTAAAATCATTTATTAATTATTAAAAATAATCTTTTTTTCTATTTCAAAAAAAGAAAAACTAAGAGACCTTAATTTTGGGATCACTCGTATATGGAAAACGTGGAAATTTTCATAACTAGTGTGGAAAGCGATGCTCTTCGCACGCGACTGCCGTTGCACGAAATTTTTTATTTTTTTACCTGGTTTATTACCTGAATGTCTACGAAATTAACTATATTTATTGATTTTTGGTCAAAATGGGTACGTCGTATAAGTAAAGTTGTGAAATCTCCTAAATTTATTTTTGGCCAGTCACGTATTGGGCCACTTTATTGGTAAAAATACATGACGACCTCTCCCTAATTCTTAGTTGAGGGCACTTGATGAACGGATGACCAAAAAGTCTAGCAAGAAAATCTTCGTCTAATGGCTTTAAGCGAAAAGCTTCGTTTTTTAGCCAAATTAGATGAAATTTGGGGCGTCGCGGATAATTAACACTGAGATATCGGGGTTTCATTATGGTTCCTTAATGAAGTCTATAAGGAGCTCGAAATCTTAGTTTTATCGTTTCAGGGCGGGGAAGCAATAATTAAGATTCGATTCAAAGTAGAATTATAGAAGGTATTGCATTATTTTGTAGAGTTTTGATGGGTTCTGCACTAGGAAATATATTAAGCGATACTTTGCCGTACGCTCTTCCGTTTTGAAGCAAATGTATGAAGAGTCTAAATTAATTATCTAGCACAAATAATGACCGCAACCAGTGCCAAGTTTCTTAAGTATAATTGAGAGAGGAGGAAATGGCTCTATTTTGGATAACGACCGAGTCAATTTGAGTTTATACGGGTTATAATTCGGATTAGTTCTAGTTGAAACTTCAATTAATATTTGATTACACGTAAAGAAGGGGTGAGTAATATCTCCATTTCAACGGTCTTTTTATGCTTTTCATTACTCTAAGCCGTTATTAAACTATTCCAAAACTATGGATAAGGCGTCCTGACAGGAAGCCGCCAATCAATAATGTATTGAGCCAGCTTAAAATCAATCTGAAGAAAGTATCAGCACCTATCTCTGATGTTCGTTTATTTTCCCATTGGTAAGAAAATCAAGATGAGTAAATTACTACAAAAAATCCTGAGAAATGCAATTCGCAATTTGTCAAGGAACCCCAAATAAACGTCCCACCTGTTGAAATGAGAACCTAAATAAGACGACACCCCTATCGAACTGTCAGTTGTTACGTGATCCCATTTTTTTGCCCTGTAATCCAATTTACCTAAATTGGCTCTGACTTCCTTTGGCTCGGAATTGATGCATCCATTTATATCCAGACAATATTCTAAAATCCTACATTTATTTTTTTTTTGTTTAATATTGTCAGAGGAAGCATTTTAATGAGAGAAACTTGTCCAACAGCATTTTTGACAATTAAAAATCGCGAAGGAAATGGAAATGATAACGTGTTCTATATAATATCGCCATGAGACGCACAAGCGAGTTATTTTGGACCCTATACAAGTTGGTGACAGTCTCGGTATATGAAAATGCTATTTTCATCGCCAGTGGCTTAATATAAACTCGATGGGAGTGCGATCCAGAACTATATTATAAGAGCGAAATCAGTTACGATGTGCCTCTACCAGGGTAACTTAGTTTCGAAGTTAAATTCCTTTGTTAGGTCCCTAGGTGGACGTCGAGCGGATATTATAACTCCATATGGGACAAATTTGTACCCTTAGAAACTTTGCCTTTATAAAATAGCAAAGCTATTTAAGCCATTCAATTATTAAACACATGCATACTTTCAGATGTGCCTCAGTATATTTTTTAATATAGATACACACTAAAGAAATGAAATTTTCGAACGTACTAGTGATTTCAACAGAGGGCCCATCAGCGTATCAGCTGTTGAGTCACAATGTCTTGCTAGTGTTGATAGGTCGCCGGTTTTTTCGAAATTTAATGGATTTTCTGGAAGAAAAATCTACGAAATGACACTTGCGCCCAGCGGGGATCCGTGCTGTAAACAAGAACGTGTGCCAAAGTTGGATTAGTGTTCTATTTGGTGTTGTGTGCAGTTTTGACATAGATTTCGTGTGTCTTTCCACATTCGCCAACGTATACTATATTTTCGTTATATGTTCGTCTTTTGGCTTTTTTAAAGTGCTTTTCTACTTATTGTTCTCATGTGAGGTGAATATAACCGAAAGATGCAGAGAAGGAAGAATGACGATTTCTCCGCCTTCGAGAAACGTGTATTAAGGAGGCGAAGAGGGTGGACCGTTGTTGTTGGATCAGAATTCCCGAGGGGGTGAGCTTTTTCCTTGCAATGTTGATGGTTGTGAGCATACTGCCTTTCGTCCTTGCGCTCAGAAATTCGAGAACAACTTACATCTTTCCTCCAGCTGCACAAACATATTCTTTCCCTATTTTAAACTAACCCGATCTATCTTTTTTTCGTCAATTTTCCGCTTCAAAACTCGAAATAAATATCTTTAATTTTTGCATCAATTTTTACATGCATTTTCCTATGAAAAGTAACGTTAAAACCTTCGTTTATTGTTTTAAAATTTTGAGCAATTTAAAACTAAAATATTCAGACATTTGGAACCAACTCCATTTATCTTTCAGTTATCCTTAATTTTTAAGGTACTAAAAACTAATCCCATGTCACTATCCCTTTTTAATCATTCCACTCAGAAGTTGAGAATAAAACATCTATTTTTTACTTCTTGAGCCAAAATTCCTGTTGATAAACAAAAAAAATATCAGTACTTTAGATCATATGGCGGTCTGCTAAAGTATCAAAACGCATTATATACACGAATTATTACCCTCCTCCCCTCTACTAACCCAAAATCTGTTATTATCTGGCGGGCTATACTGTAAGTAAAATGAAAAACTTGAATTAGTAGTTACATGCATCAAAGATAATAATTTGGGAAAATTTTCCATGCTACACTGAGACTACCAAGAATTTCGATTTGCAGTATCGGTCTCCAACTAAAACCAAAACCTAAATAATCCCTAACTCGGTCTTGAGGTGAAAATTGTAGTTTGGGGGCCGACTTCACATGAGCTTGCGATTAGTCTCGTGATTTCGCGAAACTTTCACTTCAAGAAATTTCGGAAAAAATGTTAAACAAAGAAATTTAACATCTCCGTTAAATTTATTTTTTAAATTAAAGTTGTACTCCCCAATGGAGGAAACCTTCGCTCTATGTAATAAGTCTGAAAAAACATTGGTATTCCTTAGAGGAATGGTAAAGAATAGTCTAACGAAGTCAAAATCAACTGGAAAATGAAGAATTTCTGCAAATATGTTGCCAAAAATTCAGCACGTGCACCTAATCAAATTTCACGACCGCATTCGCTCTTATTAATCAAGATATTTTCAGTGCTTTTTATTGCGTACCTACACATTACACATTAATTTTGTTTACCGACCATTACTGAAAATTGAACACATGAATCTTTGAATGCTAATCAACGCATATTAAGCCTCAGAAATCCTGCATCAAATAAACTGGGTATTTCCATGAGCTGAAGCCAAGAACTTGGATTTATAGTAGATCCAAATCCAAGTCATGGATTAAGTTTTGTTTACTCTCAAACGTGGGTCTTGATTATATGAATTTCCACCGGTTTTTTTAACACTAATTACAAGGATTACTTTAGTTGTTTATCCAAAGTGTAATATTATGTAGGTAATTAAACAAAAGCGTAACTTATAATTATTACTGCCTGGCATTACTGGGTTTTACGAGACATAATCCTACGTAGTATGTTTGGAACTAGACAATTTCCATGTTGAAAGTTTTGCAAACAAGGGAGAACTTTGTACTGGCGAATTAATCCAACCCGACTGCGCCACCTATTTCGATGAAGGCCGGGAGGATTTTTTTGTTTTTAGGTCAGGAAAAGGTACGTACCATTGTGGGTGAAATTTTACAGAGTATTCATTTGAAAAATGTACAACTGAGAGAAATATTTCTATTTTTGCTTCGATGAAATGCTTAACGCTAATTACCGGTAAATTTTGGTAAATTGCAGATGGACCAAATAATATCTGCATTTGATTTGTATTTAAATTTCAATTAGAATGAGGTGGATGCGTACCGTTGGTATAAAAATTAATTGAAAATTTAAACCGAACGTTCGAGTCATTAAACTATTTCACAACCTTGGTGTAGAACGTATCACTAATACCACATACATATGTACAGTCGCAAGATTAATTATTCGTCCACCAGAGTTATTTTCTAAAAATCGGTTATAACAAACACTATATGTTGCACTTGATTGAAAATGAGTCTATGTGAAATTAAATTATTTAGTTTTTATTAAATTAACAGTAAAATAATTCTCAGTAATGATAAAAATTGCTTAAAAATAATAATAATTTCAAAATCTAAGCCGAGCAAAATTATTCGTCCACTTCGCAGAAGCAATAAAATATTTACTGTTTATTATTATTTTTTTCCTTTTTCAAGATAATTTAAATGTATTATTTGGAATATGAGAGTATTGTTTACTATTTTCATGAAAGTGCAGGTTAATGCAGGTTCTTTATAAAAATGGATCTTAAATCTCCTGAAGTTTCAACTCATATAAGAGACTTAATTATAAAATTAAATACCGAAGAAAAATCCCAACGGGCAATAGCCAAAATTGTTGAAAGGAGCAGATCAACGATTCAGTCTATCATAAAAAAATATAAAACAACAAGAACAACCCAAACATTGCCAGCAAGACGAAGAAAATCCGTCTTTAACGAACGCATGAAACGGGAAATTATAAGGAAAGTGAATATGAATCCAAATATTACTGCAACAGATTTAGCAAAAAGTGTTGAAAGTAATTATGGAAAAGTTGTACATGTTACTATAATAAGAAAATTGTTGAACAAGAACGGTTTGAGGGCACGAGTAGCTAGGAAGAAACCGTTTGTTAATAAAGTAAATAGAAAGAAGCGTTTTGACTTTGCTCAACAGTATATTAATAAGAACATTAAATTCTGGAAAAACGTTATTTTCACGAATGAAACTAAAATTGAGTTATTTGGAAAATCAAAAAAAGTTTTAATGTACAGAAAAAAAGGGGAAGTGCATAAACCAAAATATTTAAATCCAACGATGAAACACGGAGGTGGTTCAATTCTCATTTGAAGGTGTATGTCTTGGTATGGTGTGGGTCGATTCATTTTTATGATAGGATTATAGATCGCTTTGTCTATATAGACATTCTTAAGAACAATTTACGAGACAGTGCAAATAATATGGGACTTTTGGATCAATAGGTTTTCGAACAAGACAATGACCCTAAGCACAAAGCGTATATTGTTAGGTAAAGGTTATATTATATAATATACTAAAAGTATTGGAAACGCTGCCTCAGTCACCAGACATAAACCCTAATGAACATTTATGGTCAGAATTGAAAGGAAGGGTAAAAAACGTCAAATGTCCAGTAAAGAACAATTAAAAATCAAGAGCCAAGAGGAATGGTCCACAATAGGCGTTAATTTTATAAAAAAACTTGTTGAATCAAATGCCTAAAAGGTTGAGGGAAATTATAAAATCGAAAGAATATCCTACAAAATATTAAAATAAGACATTTCGTATCAAAATGCAAGTGGATGCAAAGTGGACGAATAATTTTGCTCGGCTTAGATTTTGAAACCATTATTATTTTCAAGCAATTTTTATCATTACTGAGAATTATTTTACTGCTAATTTAATAAAAACTGAATAGTTTAATTTTATATAGACTCACTTTCAATCAAGCGCAACATTTAGTGTGTGTTATAAACGATTTTTAGAAAATACTCTGGTGGACGAATAATTAATCTCGCGACTGTAAGTCTTACGACCTTAATAAACATAGTAAATAATGCATATTTGAATAATTCATTTTTGTCCATACAGTACGGCCGTTTAAGGCTTTTAGATATATTCAAATTACTAGGAAAGAATCGTAGCTATTGTAGAAGATTACTTCAGTAGTTCTACTATTGGCCTCACTTATTTTCTTGCTATTAGTTTATTGCTGTTGAAGATTATGTTTTTAAAGTCCTAAAATTTAGCTCGTAAAATGCCTTATTATTTAGGCGAAATCTCAGAAAATTCAGTAAACTTTCTATTTTGGTCATGGTTCCAATCCATTAATAGTCATTTGGCATAGATGTTCATGTTTTTTGTGCGTAGCTCATGTAAATTTTATTGCGCCATCTAGTGCCAACTGCTTAAAGTTTAAAATCATAGAAACCCCTACTCTAGCCGCAAGCAGAAAATTCAATAATATCCATAGGTTGTATACAAATGACGTCATAAATTTGCAGTGATTTTCCAAGTTTCATTGAACGATTTTCCCGAGTTGGCTTCCTGCTCGCTAGGTGGAGCGGAGACGTTCTCTTTGATCGATTTTAATTTTCCTTACACAGTCGCTAATTATAAACCACAGTTTCCAACATTTTTGTTTACTGCTTGACATCAATGTGCACATGTTTTACAAATGATCAATGGTTATAACAAATTAGACGCGTGTTTTATTGTAGTTGCACGTGCCAAATAAACAAGCGGATATATTTTATATATATAAGAATCAGTGGCGTACAATTTTTTAAATTAAAAATCTTCCACCTTAATACACTTTCCAACTCAACAAACAGCTGATGAAACTAGAAATAACAGTAATATGCAATTTAGAATAATAAGATCTTTGAGAAAATGGGTAGTAGAATGTATTGAGGTGGAAGGTGGTCATTTTGAACAGCTGCTTAAATAAGAATTATTTTTCATTTGTTTTTAATACGAAAAAAGATTTATTTGAAAATCAATAAAATCAAGTTAATAAATGTCTTATTTATTTTTAAAAATAAATATATGGTATTTGATCTTTAGGTCTGGACTTCTCGCGGGCCATGGAAATTCATTTTCTCGATCAATTCATCAATGTGGAAAAATATTGTTGAAATGTTGGCATACTTGTAGCCACTATTGTTTTTGAAGATTTTAAATGGTACGACGCGAACTAGTTTATGGATAAAAATATCGTAAACGAAAAAAAATATCGGGATTAACCAAGAATACCTTTTTTTGAGTAAAAATAGACTGCTCTTTCATTATGTGGAATAGAATATGATTTCTGTTGCATTCATATAAAAATATTACCAAATATACCGAAGCAGTGAGTCGTAACTAACGCCTTCTAGGAGCTACTTAAAAATTAGATCAAAATTCTTACTTGACATCTTACAAAACTTAAGTAAACCAATTTTTGTGTTCATAATACAAAAACACAAAAAGTTATTCAGGAATTTTAAAACAAAATTTCAACCTTTAACACCCTCTAATTGTGAAACAGGCAATCTTTATATAAGAAATATATAGCGTCCAATCGTCACATTTGGGTGTCCCCTATCTCGGATTTCGTCATGTTCCATTCCTAATGAATTACCCTGTATATATACACATATATATATATATGTATATGTATATGTATAATAAAACTTATCCGCTACTGACTTTTTTTAATACAAATATATATTTTTTAATATTACATCAATTCTTAATAAAAAAAAAAAACCTTTTAGTGTTTTATAGCTCAAGTAGCCGTTTTCAAGATAAAAAATAATTTCTCACTCCTGTGCCTACCAAAAAACAGGTATAGGTTTCTAAGTATGAGAATATGAGACCAGTTAAAGTGGGTCAAAGATGTACCATTTGGAGCTCCAGAATGTCAGTTTAAGAGTAGAAAATTTCCATGATATCTGAAGTTATTCGAACAAAACTGAAATGTTGGAAAAACTTTTATTTTTAATGTTTACCTCGGCTCATTTGGCACAATAACCCGTTTCATTATCACCACCCTTTCTGTTTTTTAATTTGACGACGGAGTATTTGAAATACGACGTTTTGATTTTCGAT
Organism: Euwallacea similis; assembly: GCF_039881205.1. Lineage (NCBI taxonomy): Eukaryota > Metazoa > Arthropoda > Insecta > Coleoptera > Curculionidae > Euwallacea > Euwallacea similis. Next base: position 3,992,674 of record NC_089615.1, read on the forward strand.
AACCATAATCAATTATCAGTTACGAAGGAAGATCATTACAACTTTAAGGATCAAAATAAGTAAGGATGTTTTTATATTTTATGTTTATGGGTTGAACTAGTACTTTTGTTCAATTTTAAGTCCATGTAAAAGGCATTGAAACGATTATTTTTCTTAATTTCTTGCCAATTTTTGCCTGCTGATTATATTGTAAAATACGATTTGATAGACATATTTAGAAATTCAACCAAACCTTTCCTCTAATGGTTATTTTGTTTTAATTTGAAACGTAAATAAAAGGATGTCCAAATGATAATTAAAATTGTAAAGAAAAAATATTTAGTAAGTACCCCATTAATGCAGGTTTCTAATTTATTCTGCTTTCTTTTGATCGCCATTGGATTGATTCTTTGACTCAAATGCAATATCTGATAATAAGTCTGTTTTGATATTATCGGTAAAGTAATTGATCGCTTTTTCGGGATAGAACCTGAAATAGAGCAAATATTACACAGAGCCTAGTGCGTACTTAAAATAATATAAAATTCAAGAATTATACCATGAAACAGAAAAACACTAAATTAAAGGAAAGAATTTTAGATTTTGATGACATCCAATTTAGCGAATTTATAGTAATATATAGCTATACATTTTTTTGTTTTACTCAAAATTTTAGTTGTATAAATCGCTAACCGACGCTGCTGCGCTATCGGTGCTTATAGTTATAGGATCATATCATAAAGCTTCTAGCAATATTTACGAAAATAAGATTAGAAAATTGATTTCCTCCTGAGATTTTAGTTTTAGAGAAGCGTTCGTAACGTTTAGTAACATCTTTGCCCAAAAAAATTAAAAATCACTAAAACTTTTATCAAGAGTTCAATATAATATAAATGTATCAAAGAGATTGCAACTCTTTTCATTGGCGTAGGAGTATGTTTTTTCAAGTTATCAATTTTTAAACTGTGCATTTTAAATTTAGAACGTTTCCTAGGTGGATATAAAAAATAATTAACGCCACCAAATGAAAAATCAAGTAAAAATATTATCCTTGCGCTATCGCGTTACACTGATTTCAGGAAAGGTTTATGAACCTCATGAAAGCTATATCTCGCCTTTTACCTAGGGTGATATAAATTACTTTACTGTAGTATTTATTTAGCTTACCATTACCTCTTCAAGGCGATAAACAAATACTTACAGAGTACTCAGAGTAATTAAATATTCGAAGCTTTTAGGGATGCTAATATAGCGTCTGTTATTCACTTGAGCTTCAAACACTTTTTCTACAACATATTCCGGCTTCAGCATCTTGAAAAACACAGGATAAGTGATTTCTACACTTTTGCATAATCCTGTATCCACCATATAGGGATATACTGTGGTAAAATGGACGTTGTTGTTAGGAGATCGCCTGCAAATTTACGTTTTAAACAACTACGGAACATCCTCTATTTTTCACACACATTTCACAAAAATATCTGCAATCTAAATAAATCTTGAGATTTACATTCATCATAATTACAAATTCAGCCCGAGGCCCAAATATTGGCGATTCTATCAAGGAACCGTCTAACAAAGTGGTTAACAGACTCGGATTGTATAATAGTTATACAGAGCGTCTCATTAGAAATAATTAAATTTGTTGCGGTGGTTCTTTTATTTTAAGATTCTCGGAATTTTTTTGGGCTTTTCCACATTCTACGTTTTCACATACACCATTTCCATTAACGACAGGGTGGCCCAAAAATTATGGCAATGATAGTTATTGTGGTTACCTAAATTCCTCGTACAATCCGTCCATAAGACCTCGTACTGCAAATTTAGAAGCATTATACGGGACTAAGTTTTTAAGTCCCAATAATCCAGCCATGGAGGAAAGCGTCACTACGTGTCCATAATTGTTTTTCTGCATTGCTGGAAGAAAAGCTTGAAGAGTCTAGAAAATGAAATGATACCGAGTTTATTAATCATTTAGAGCTCAAATAGGTTTACCCAGAAATTTGCCATAACGTTAATATCCATAATCCTGCGCACCTCAGCCTCAGTATGTTCAAGAAATAAATGATGAGGCATAATTCCAGCATTATTTATTAATATCGTCACGTCTCCTACGGAATTTCGTACTTTTTGCGCAGTTTCCATTACATTTTGCCTGTTTGAGACGTCGACTCTATGCAAAAATTATGTAAGGAAGATGAATTTTACCTACTATGTCTACCTACCTGTAGCCATAAATATTCTTATATCCCAATTTCTGGATATGCTGCACAGTTTGGACGTTAACTTCCTCGTTTATATCCCATGCCACTACTGTGGCTCCTTCTTGGGCGTATTTAATTGCCAGTAATTTTCCAATTCCATGTCCCGTACCAGTAATCTTTGTAATTGAATTGTTATTGAATAGACGAGTGCATTAATTTTGAATTTGTATTAGAAATGAAATCTCCCTCAATTGTATTTGATTTCGTGGTTTTCGCAATGATAAAAGAAAACAATTTTTAGGCAATTCCTACCGTACCATGTTCAGCTGAAACTTGGCATAAACTAATTTCTGTACAAATTCTTCATTCTATCATCAGCACCAATGTTAAAAAGTAGCTGAGCGCTAACTTAAAGAATATTGTTAAGTGGAATATTTATTATTGAATTTTTGGAGTCGCCTCAAAATTGTTGCTTAAATTTAGAGTAAAATAGATTTCAGATACACATGTCAAATTTTCAAGGCGAGTCTAAATATCGAATTTGACAGATGTTAAAAATGTCGAACAGAGAAAAATATGAAGTCACATAGGTATTTAGTTCTCATGGAGTTTATAGCTAAAGGAATAAGTGATTTATTTGCTGTAACTTAGAGTTAGAATTGATCCTTTTTTAATTTAGAGTTCTTAATTTAAAATGTTCTTTTTATAAATCTACTAAACTAATGTTTTTAAATATTTTTTATCTAAAATCGCATTACTTTTAAACATGGCTTGAAAATTACGGAAAATTACTAACCAAAACTACTTCTCCTTTAACTGATTTTGGTTTTTTCTTCGGTCGGAACAATGTCACCAGAGCTTCCAGGTAATAATAAGGCACCACTATGAACAATGCATAAAATATGTGCACAATGGCCTTAAGGGCTTGAGAACCTTGTTCTTCTGGCCTGAAATTATTGATATGTATATAAAAACGTAAAAACATAAAAATATAAATGTAAAAATGCACAATGCAAATAATAACTGTCATTATTTCTTTTTCATGGGCAACTATGTAAAGAATCAAAATTTACCAAAATGAATATGTACTACTAGTTTCACGTAAAATTTAATTATTTCGAAACTGGTTTGGAATAAGTTTAGGTAATCCTAATACACTTCAACAGAGAATTACTCTACTTGATACCACTTAAAGTTATACGGCGTCCCATTAAAAAAAACAGACTTCCGCAACGTCAAAAATGCAAATGTTAGGAGCTAAATTTTGAACACTCTATTTAATACTAAACCATATAAATAGCCAAAGTGTAAACTTAAGACTATGTATTGACATTCTGTAAAATATGAAGATTATGTCTTTAATAACTACGGAGATATGCAATCTTAAAATTAGTCATTACGGCGGCGCGTTTTTAATTCAAGGTCAAATATCTCAAAAACAGTAAGACCTAAGTGTAGGACATTACACAGAAAATATGTCTCAAATATTACATAGAATCTAAAAATAAAATAATATACTGGGGGTCCCATTTCAAATAAGCAAGTTGACAGCTTTTTCCGGTTAAAATGGAAGTGAAAGGAAGTTGAAAATATTTTTTAAAAACAGTACACATCAAAGTTAACTTAACTCCAAATTTTCAAATGTGTATCATTTTTAGATCCTAGTAAACTTTTAATGAATGGGTTGGGTGAATAGCCCTGTATATTATGTTTTTCAGTAACGCCAAAACCTACTTACATTTTTATTCATCTATAAGTGAATATGATCTTCTAATCAATCTTCCCACCTGCATACGCGTACTCTACTACCTGATATCTACCTACCACTATTTAACATCTAAACTGGAATAAATCGGTCACGTTTAATAATTGTTTTTAAGTCCTGTACTGTAGATAAAAATAAAACTTTAAATTCCGACAACGTTTTTCTTATCATGTTCTCCTTTTTATTTACCACAGGATACAGGAATTATATTGGTTATCAGTACAATCTACAGTGGCGGACAAAAGTATGGAAAGTTTCTTATTTCGTATTTCACTTAAATAACCTGGGTAAAATGGCAACGATCATTTATTTACCATTAACTATTTGTTTGGTAATAAACATTCCAAAGATTTTATATTTGGATCTTCATGCGTTTCGTTTTTATCAGCAATTTTTGTTGATGCTCTGGTCAAACGAATGGAATTTTTTAATTTCCTTAACATTTATTGAATATCCCATAAGTTTAATTCCTCCCAGAAGATTCTATTGTGCTGGTGGTTTAAGCTAAAAAGTGTTAGAAATGGGCAAAAACAAATATCTAACAGAAGATTTGCGAAATAAAGTTGTAAAGTTATATAATGAGGGCCTCAAACAGCATGCAATAGCAAAGTCCCTGAGAGTGTCAGAAAGTGCGGTCTCAAAAATATTAAAAAAGTTTAAAGTACTAGGTACTACAACAAATCGTTCAAAGTCCAGTCGTCCCAAAAAAACGACTCCTTACATAGAAAAATGTATTAAAAAGATCTCTATAGCAGACCCTCATAAATAAAAAAAGCAGATAAAACAAGAAATTTCTCAATATTACTATGTTAATGTATTTTTAAAGTTTGTATTTTCATTTTGTGGAAAAACCTGTCTTTGTAAAAACATTTTCAACCTAATACGATTTCCGGTTAAACCGGAAACTGGTCCTTACTTCATTTTTTTTACTTGGAACATGGCAGTTTTTTTAAATTAAAATTGTTTTTTTATCGAAAATAAACATAAGTTTCATAATTCAACATAGTACCGATTCTCAACTGTTTTTGATTCATATTGATTTTTAGAAATTTTTCGACGCTTGTAGGACTTTATTAAAACTCAATTATCTACAAAACTATCTGACATACATTGATGAAATAAATTTTAAATAATTGGAAAATGAACAAATTTTTATAAACAATTAAAAAATGAAGGAAAATATTTGAACATTTTTTTGAAAAAAATTATTGAAATTTAGATTTTTTAAATTAAAAAAAGTTCTTTTCTCAAATAGCACTCTACAATTATTTTTGCACCGCTAGATTGATAGAAAGAAAATGGATAAATAGGATATAAATCATAAATATTAAAAATTAATACTTTTTGAGTAAATCGAAAAAACTATAAATTATGTACTTTATACTGAGTAGGTAATAAATACATCAGCGTACCTTTCCACAATCAAGTTTCTTAAGGTTTGTTTTGTTTTCTTTCTAATGTCAGGTTTTTTCCAGAAAAGAAAAAAAAACTTCAAAAATACATTAAACTTGTAATTTTCCATATCATCGATCGTGTCAGTTTCAAAAGACGAACCCTGTATATGTCTAAGTTATCTTTTATTTGGCATTATCAATGAATGACAAATTTGTTCTAATTTGCTTAGCTATTTAAAAATAGCGATCTTTCCCCACTGGTCAATTATTTAATAAGCTGATTGTTAATATTAAAACTTGATCGAATCACTTATAGATAATAAAGTGTATAAATATTGTAACGGTATAATTGGCATGATAGAGTTTTTAAAATTTGCCTTTCGTGACATTTGGACCCCGCAGTAAATGGATTTTAAAATATTTACTCATATATTCATGCGAAAATATGATAAAACACTAACAATTATTAATAATATCACGATACTAAAGTATAAATTGAATTCATGCTACGAAAATAGTCCCTGAAGTACCCGACTAACTTAAATTGTAATTATAATATTAATAGATTATAATTATTAATATTATAGTATTAATAGATAGTTAAATAAAAAAATAGAAATTATTACATTATGTCTCAATATAATCTCATTGAGATTAATACATTTTTCCCAGTGATATTCTTTGGCTTTTATACCCTGTTTATAGTAAGAAGCTTCAAATGTTTCAAAATAGGCATCAATCTCGGGCTCAATCTGTTCATTATTGGCAAATCTCTTTCCATCGAGCCATTTTTTCAAGTTTGGAAGTAGAAAATAATCTGAGGAGACTAAATCTGGCGAACAGGGTGGGTGAGGAAAAATTTGTAAATCAAATTGATTGATTTTGATTACCGCGATGACACATGGATTGGTGCGTTATCTTGATGAAACAAGACTCTCTTATTCGTCAAATGTCGCTTTTTCCTAATTTCCTCGCTCAAACGCTACAATAAATTTGCATAATATTTTCCGTTTATTGTTTTTCTTTTAGGGAAATAGTCCATAACAATTATCCCACGTGCATCCCAAAAAAATTGATGCCATCACCTTTCCTGCAGATGGAACGGTTTTCGTCTTCTATGAAGCCGATTCTCCCCTTTGAATCCATTGTTGTGACTGCTCTTTCATCTCAGGTGTGAAATGGTGGACCTATGTTTCATTATTCCTTTGAAACATCCTTACAGTGCTGTTTATGTTCAATTGTGAGTAATCGCGGCATCCATCTTGGGCACAGTTTCCTCATATCCGATTGTTCGATCAAAATGCAATGTACAGTACTTTTTGAAATGCCTATCATGTCTGCTAATTCACGCAATTTTAGCCGACGGTCTTCCGGTCTTCAGTTTTGTGGATTTTCACCACCATTTCTGGACTGGTCACCTTATTGGGTAGACCACTACGGAGTTCGTCTTGACAGCTTAAATTCTGCCACCCAATATTTTATAGTTGTTAATGAAGGACCGGATTCCTCTAGAGCAGAATCTAACTCCGTTTTAATGTTGGATGGACTAAGACCTTTCAAATGAATGTATTGAATCACGTATCAACGACCAATTTTTTTATGTTCACAAAATCTCTAAAAGCGTTTGCTAAAAACGGTTCTAAAACAAACACAACGTCATCAACGTAGCACCCTTTAACTTTAGACATAAGCTTTTTAAGATTAAATCCTTGTAATATAGAAAATTTTTCAACAAATCGTCATCTATGTCAGGTTGGGTACTTCTGGGACTCTCCTCGTATGATGTGCTTTTTTTTTAATAGATTTGTGTAGATCCTTATTAGATTTTTTACCAACAAAGAAAAGAACTATTTAGGTACCACCTTTCGCATCACTGGCATAAAGCTCAGGTTGCCGTTTTTTAAGAATTGTCGTTTTGCTGTCCGATGAGGGTTATCCGACCTCGTCTCTTTTATCGTTGCCGAGATCCTCATGGTTGAACTCTAGAAACGGACATCGCAATTTATCATATCAAAAGGCTTCCCACTAAACTAGTTTTTCAATCTCCTTCCGGTTCATGTGAAGCATTAAACCCACTCGATAGGTTTCAGTTTGACATCGCTTTGCCCCCTGGAGCCCTTTGACGTCAAACTACACTTGTTTGCGTGCCGGCGTGCCGATATTAATATAATTTGTAACTCCAAGTTAAATATTGGTTCTCCATGCAGTAAAGTGCTGAAAGCGGCAGTTTAAAATTAGAAACTCATTTTAAATTCCATTATAATAATTATGTATTACATTGTGTCCCTCTTTCCACACGCCTTATTCTAACTGAATTAATTTGTTTTAGGTAAGTGCTATCGATCAAGAATTGAACAGGATGTTAATGAGTAAGTGATTAAATTAAGATTGTTTTACTGGACAAGACAGCAGATTGCATTTATAACCATAATGCTTATAACTGGTGGTCATTAAAAAAACCTCGTAATGGGTTAAAACTTGCACAGTAAACGCCCTACGTTTGGGGTAAAGCGTTTCTCATCACAGATCACCTACGTTTATGGTGAACCGTAAATATAGGGCGTTGATTAAGTAATTTGTTATTTACCATTAGTATTTGCCTAATTTTGTGAATTAATCTCAGACGTGCCTTTTATATTTCTATGCCTATATGAGTTTTTTTAAAACCACCCTTCATTACATTTCTGAATCCATTATCACACATTCAATATCTTCAGAAAGTACACTTTACAAATTCTCAAAAAGGCTGTAGCAACTTATGACATTTTCAAAGCCCTGAGCATATGCCGAAGCCATCAAGATCCACTGGAAGGTTGGGACGACTATGACAGAGCATCCGGAAGACGTACGCCCTTACGGTAAGTTTCACGTAAAATTGCAGAAGTTCTTTTTACGTTTTGACGCGTAAATTATTATTAATCCAGCCTGAGTTTCCCTCTGAGAAATTAATCATTAAAGCGATTAAATTCTTTGGGTGATAACTTATCCATTTCCTTGAAAGGATCACCGTAAAATTAAATGCTTATGATGGGCAATAAAAATGCTTATTGCAAGTTAGCATAGATAACTGGAAATGGGAGATTTGCTGACGAAGAACTAAAAGCTGACGGGAAATTTCCATTTCCTATTTTCCCAAATGTCCTTTCAGATGCAATCTAACAGATTTCTCCTACGCTCTTATAAACTTCACACGTTCCAACTTCCCGCAGAGTGTTTTTGATAAAATATTAAAGCCCCTAATATTGTTTGTTAAAGAAGCTTTAGGAGCTACCTACTTCTACGAAATAGTTTCAATGTAAACCCACATACTAGCGACTAGTAAAGCTGCAGTTCACATAATTAAAGAGGAATTTTCTGAAGTGTTTCCCATGACAGTTTTAAGTAATGTTACGGAATGCTTCCATTAAGAGTCTGATAGTTTGCTGCAAAATGTTTATTGCGATGCGGACGAGAGTTGACCGTAACTGGGGTCTGTTTGAAGTAACAAGTTCAAGTTACTAACCATTTGCGACAGGTTTGAAATTGTTGAAATCGATCGGGGAACTCTCTTATGAGGCAAAAATCCTCATCCGTTTATATGAAGATGTGGGATAATCAGTCAACGATATAACCTTCAGCAGCTGTGGAATTTCAATATTGATTCGTTTTTTCAATTTAATTTTATGCCTCGACTCCTATCCCCCTTTCTTTACCTAAGATTCCCTCTGGGCTTCGGAACAAAAATAACCATCAGGGGTTGGGAATGTTAGCATGTTACAACAGTTTATTTAGTTTCTTTCTGGATTTAAGGATGGAATAAGGGTAGAAGTTCAAAATTTCAGCAAAAGAATATAACCTATTACTCGTGAGAAAAACCATAAAATGACCTCTGAGACTATGGAAGACAAATAAAAATGACACTCTTTGCAAGAAGTTGATGGCTGCTTAAAATTGGATGCTCGTTTTCAATATGTTTAACTTATTTCTTTGTGGATAGCCTGAAATAAATCACGGCCACCCTCTCAGGATTCAAGTGCATTTTTCAGTTTTTTGCACACCTTATTTTTCAGAAATCCAGAAATATTAAACTTGTATGTTTTGATAAGCTGCTGCAGTTTGGGCACTGCTACAGCTCATACTAATTAACCTAAATTTCATTTGAGTGAAAGCCAAGTTGCTTCATCAGAGAGCAAACTTTTAACATAATTTATAAAGCAGCAAGTCCATCACGCATTAAATGTATGAAAATGAGCACTGCGGGCACTTTAAGCCATCTGCATTTTTACATACTCATTTTCACTTCAAATAAATTAAAGAAAGTTGGGCGATAGTGAAGGAAGTGTGATCGGACAAAACGACCAATCGTCAGATTATTTTCTATAGGTAAATATTTTCGTGTTCAATGAAAATTGGGAGGATATCTGCTCGAATTCCGAAAAATTAGCATGAAATGAGTTTACACTTTAAATCAACCAGACATTGCTGTTTTATCTTTTGATCGCTTTAGGTGATTCGTTGGAAAGCATGAAGACATTGTATTATAATATATCGGTATTCCAGCAAAAATCCTAAGGAGGATTGAAATTATCGGAACTGCAATTTCGCTATAACATCCCGACAGGCGTATAAATTACGTTTTAGATTGATTACGCTTTAAACCTGATAGCATTTAAAATTCGGGGAAAATGATTGCACGAATCCATAATCTATTACCGAAATTCTATTTAACCAAAAAATTTGAGTTGCCCCAATCTCGCCTATAACACGGCTCCCAGTGCATAAACCTTTCATCGTATTCCGCAGTCAAATGTCGAATTTTCTGGTTCGAAAATGGTGTACTCCAAATGTCATAAATCGTTGATTAATACCTATTTGCTATAACTAAATTTTACAAATATTGCTTAGGTTGAATGGCACTACTAATCGACCCATTAGTGCTGTTGCCAGTTTTCTGATCATGGAGTGTTTGCTAGTGGTCTGCGCCGTGTAGGATTAGAGAAGATTTAGGCCGTCGATCGGTAGGCGTGAGATATCTCAAATTGGTATGTTCTTTACTTGTGCCCGTTCGTGAGGTTAAATGAGGATGAAGCATACCGATTTGGGGTAATTTGAATTGTGGCAACAGGCGTCATTTTGCCACGGATTTTTGATAGACTTGCCAATTTTCTGCATTAAAACTGAAATATTTAAATTTAGTAATTTCAGCTGAGCAATTTTTTTCCTTGAAATTCTGCACAGGGCGTGGACAAAATCAAATATGAGAGGAATACGAGTGTACACAAGATAAATTGAATTTTTACATTTTCTCGACTCTCGAATGGGACTAATTTCAAATGGGAACGTTCCAAGATGTCAACACTAATAATTGTTGACAATGTGTTTTTTGTAACTAAAACCTTCCCACTGGATCACATGTCTTGCTATAGAGAACGTTCCAATTTTTTAAGTGCAATTACACTGACTTCTTCTACGTGCTTCTTGTTTTTGTTGGCAGTACAATATATGCAAACAGCAACCTGCCATTTATGGCGTCCTGCCTGTCTGCAGTCAGTTTTAAGCTCTCTGTTTACTTTCCTGCTTCAAAACAAAGGTTCGTGATTTACTATAAAGGAGCCCATTTGTTATCGTGTCTGTGATTTAGTATTTTTGAAGCTGCAAAGTTAATTAGTAAATATTTGAAACACAATAGAATAGGACCTTCTACGGAAATTTGCGCAGATTGAAAGGCAAAATGTAATTCTTCCACAAACAACATCGTCGTAGTGATACTTTAAAACTTAACAGGCGGAATGCGGTATCAAATTGTAAACGAAGGAAATTTAAAACAGATACAGAGTAATTACTTACAGATTAATTAGGAGTTGGATTTTGATGTAAAGGCACATAAATTTGGATTTTGTTTTTGAGGAAATAATTAGGGCATGTAAAGCAGGATTTAAATCAAGTTCATCAAATTATTTGGTTAACATAATCAATAATTGCCAAGTTTGGTTAATAAAGCATCAGCGCTTGGTTGTTACTTCAGAGTATGTGTAAATTGTATGTGTGGCTTGGTAATTCAAACAAGATCTATTTGAAAATTACCGCTATAGGCAGCTGAAATGAATTTTTAGCATCATAAACAATTACTAATCGATGAAAAGTTAAAATTGAACTTGTTTTCAATCTATGTCATTTGAAAATAAAAGACAGCAGTGTAGCTTAAGTGTTACGGTCCTCTTAAAATATATACGACTGAGGTGTTGCGGCCACAAACAGGGCATCCCACTCGTATAAAATTAGTGTGATTACATCCCATTGGTTGAGGATAAAATAAAACATTTAACTATACGTATTACTTTAATGTGATTACTTAATGATACTGTTGCCTAGGCAACAGGACCAAGTATTCGTTGTCCCAAGTAGCCCGTTTTAGCACGCCTGAAAATTGGACATTCTGCCAGTACGTGCCCAGATACTTCGTAATGTACCCGTCAGAGCACAAGAACCTGCATTTAATCATTGATGGATGGGAGTAATGCTGAAGAACACCGCAGGGCAGTCTTCCTGCTGGACACATTTGAAGGAGACCACTCCACTGGTATCCTCCCAAAGGAGGTTAATGGAGGAGGTGAAGAATCCAGATTTCCGTAGCTTTTATTAAAGCTATAGGACTCTATGCAAATACCGCCAAAAGCTACCGATTGAAGGACGCGCCTCGATCTAAGGTCCTTTTTCTTTGGGAGCAAAAAACATATTTTCAACCATGAAGACTCTCAGTTTCATCACTTAGAAAGAGACTTAATCACTCTTCGTTGAAGACCGCTTCCTACTACTAAGGGGTGCCTGAGCCCCTTTCAACACACCAAAAATCATTCATTTCACGGAAACACAACTAGAGGTGACTAAAACAAGACGAAAACCAGACTAGTCTTAGTTTCATTCTTGCAAGGAGATTCTTTTTGATCCTGCAAAAGCAAACTTGATCTTGGTCTTGCTATAAAATTTTCACTCGTGCCCTTATTATTAGTGTTCTGAGAAAGATTAATTTATTTAAAATTAATAATGCATTTTTTGCAATGGCGCTTTTATCCTTTAATTTTTTTTTTCCATTTGCAGGTTTAACGGAAAATTAATGTATTTTCATCTGTTTTTAGTCAATGTAAGTGAGGTAGTGCAACAATACACAACTTCTGCATTGAATTGCAAATGAAATACGCTATTAGCTTTAGTCTCGTATTTTTTAATTTAATTTTCATTTATACAGGTTAGTCCGAAAACAAGTTACGATAAGGCGTGTAAGATGATTATGGGTCAAAAAAGTAAGGGAAATTTTAATTTGTGAATGGACAAGTGTGAAATGAAGCACTATGTATCACGTTATTTTTAGTTAACATTATTATAATTCGAAAATTGCTCCCATAAATATATTAAAACTAAATTTTGCATTTATTGATTTTCTCATTTCTTAGTTTTTATTTTTATTTAAGGTATAGGTACTGGTTTTGCTCTCGAAGAAACACACATATTTTTAATCAATGATTTAAAAAATATGATCATACCTGCATACCTTATAAGACAGTACATTGGTTGTAGAAAAAATCAAATGCACACCACTGGAGGAAAGTGCGTTTTACTCCCTCGAATTTTGATGTCAGATGCAAAGCAGATGTTAACTGGAAACTATTTGCACGAATAAAACACTTTCCTCTCTTGTTGTGCAAATAACTATTCCTTCAGGTTACTGTTAGTGTCGCCTTTCAAAATATCTTTAAATCAATGATTTCTCGGACAGACACATGCGGATATCAACAGGTGAATAAACGAGAAAATTTAATGTCATCGTATAGAGTTGTAAATAACTTACTTTATGCAAAAGAGAATCGATACTCGTCATTGATATAACGTCATCCGCGTCATCAGTGGTCTCAGGTTAATCAATCTATATGAAAACCTTTAGGCATCCTGGCTCGATAAATGTCTTACTGGATATCTAAGAATTTCACAATCTTGTGAAAAACTTAAATTCCTTTAAAGATTATAACCATTAGTGTAAACATGACGTATATAATGAGTATAGCAAATTTCGCTGACCTCATATCGAATTGATCTATCTATCTTCTTCACGTCACCTTTCAACACATCCTTAAATCAGTGATTTTTCGAACAGAGCCACAGACATCAACGGGCGAATAAACGAGAAAATATTATCTCATCCATAGAGTTGTAAATAATGTACTCTAGGCAAAAGAAAATCGATGCACGTCATCTATTGACGTCATCGGCGTCACCAATGCTGCCAACTTAACCAATCTACAAGAAAAGTTTTACGTACCCTGTCAACAAACAACTTACTGGCCATCCAGGTTTTCGCAATCTTAAGAAAAAAATTACGAAAAGTTTAGGAAAACTGTATAAGACTCACAAAGATTTTCAAAAATACAGAACAAGGAGACCCAAACTAAGCAATTCGCTGCAAGAAATCTCTATATTAAAGATGAAAACATCTCTGCGATGATGAGACGGTCGAGATCACTTAAGACGTCTAATCACTTAAAACCAGATTATTGATGTGCTGCCACCTTTAACTACAAGCTAACTTCCACCGAAACCTTGAAATAGAGTTGGCGTAGTGGTCAGATTGTTGGTTTTTATTGAAGCTGGATAATAAGGTCAGCAGAACACAATCATTCGATTTTTAGTTTTCTTCCAAAAACCAACGAAAGAAAGTTAGGATGCAGTTACTATTAGAGTAAACATTATTTGCACGAGTGTGGCAAATTCCGCTGACTCATACAAAATTGATTTGTCACCTCCAAAACCGAAATGAAATCCGAGAATATAACATCGAATTTCAGTTGTTTTTAAAAATTCAAGAATATCTACCCATCAAGCTAAAAATTAATATAAAGCAACTTTCGCTCACGAATTCTATGACACTCCATGCAATATTCAAATCATTGAAATGATACATGCCTCTCTAGCTTTGTATACTATTTCACATAAAGATAGATCTTTTCGCTCAAATGAAGCCGTGATTGGACTGGAAATGAATTCCCTAGTGAAATCACGCTCAACTTCCCTTGCCGATTTACTACTATTTTCTATGTATATGTCATATCCAAGTTGACTGATCGATCATTAGGGAATGCCAGTAACTCATTATTTTTTAATCTGGCCATTTATTTGCTCATATCTCTATCTACCTAACAACTGACTTTAAACTGAGTTTTTCTCCAACTATTCCCCCAATAATTTTCCATTTTCCCCCCAAAGCGGCAACAGCGGAGCCACAGGCCGGCGGTATCAGATCCTCGAACCGGGAACTCTCGACATGCTTTTGATCATTTTCCGTCGCACGCGGCCGTGGTGAACGCGCGATTGTCGGTTGTTTTCTTCACCGTGTTGATCTCGCTCGATCATGATGAACCTCGCTTGACCCATGGAAAAAGCGTTTTGAACCTAGAGAAATGTCAGCGGTACCCATTGGAGTGTCGTGACAGACGATTTTTGTTCAAAGTTATTTTTTTTCCCCGCAAATATAAAGTTAAAGTAAACCTGAGATTTCACACCCTATCCAACGCACATCCTAGTGAGAAGCCTATATAATATAGGAAAATAAACTACCTAATAGAGATATTGAGCCGTGGTGACAAATATATAGGTTTTCCCAGATTGGAGGCTCCGTGTTAATTGGATCTGAACTAATCGATCCAGATAACTAAGAAGTGACGGATGTTAAACGGGATTTAGCCCTACTTGTCGTTTTTTCGTGGGACCATTACTTAGAGTGATTTGTGAGGGTGCTTTTGTGTCAAAAGCCATTGGAAGTGCTGGTTCACAGTGGTTTCTTCGTTCTTGCTTTGCTTCTGCTAATTTGGATACATCTAATTTTTAAACAGGTGAGATTTCGTTTCTTGTGGGGTGATGAAAGAGCATTTATTTTAACATCTAAATAACAAAAGAATGGCATCGATTCCTTAATCCATAACTAAACTGACTTTTTAGTTTTATCCATTATGAACCGATTTAAATGAGCCTCATAATAGAATTACCTCTTTCTTTTAGTAAATGCGGAGGCTACTGTAATGACATTTCTTTGGTCGGCGCTTTGTGAAACTTGTGTTCATGATACCTTGAAACCGCAACAGTATTTCTTTTGAACTGTTACAGAAGATATGCCAGTAAAACAGTTTTTAGGATTTTCAACAAATTAATTAATTAATTAAACACGAGATTGCATTTAAGCTAAACCCAAAATAAGTGATTTCAAAAACTTTATGTTCATGATTGATTGGGCAACTCTTTTTCCATATATGCAGTTTTGGCCATGTGAACTTTCGCATTTTATGTATATAAGGTGTCATCACAGAAAGTGGTCATGTTATATCAATAAGGCATTTAAGAAACCAAAAAATTACATTTTTTCATGAGTTTCATAAGACATGCAGCTAAGTATTGCATTATATGACACCAAAATGACAAATTATTTATTCCGCTAATACAGTTTTTCCAGGTTCAAAAGAATAATATTATCAGGTCGCTCAAGGGAATAATAACATTAAATATATCTGTTATAAAAATGGAAAATTCGACACATTCAATATGGTCCATTTCCGCAGGCGAGGATTTTGCGGGACTTGCCACATGGAATTATGCATTTCTTAATTGGTTACATCACGTAGCAGTTTTCAAACTTTGCTGTAGAATGAAGAAGTCAAAAGAAAACTACACAAATTTGAACATATTCGAGTTGGGCTTTGTCTGCAGAACACTGCAAATATTGTCGCTGGGCCAATTTCTTAACAGAGTTATGGAACGAAATTACCTGATAATTAATTGCGAAATTAGACCTGTTTAACCACAAATTTTCAAAACCTGTCAGTTTATTTGAAAAGATTAGGTATTTGATTAACCAGTGAATGAATTAACAAAGGGTAAACCTAATGTATTTGATGTGTGAACAAAAATCGATATATTCAAGTAAGTAATTACCCTTCTATTACTATTAGAGTTACAATTTCCAATCTGCTGTAAAATGTCAAACGTATATTCTCAAGTTTACGTACATGTAATTGAATAAATTGAATCTAATTTCGCTAAAAATTATTCTTAAAATTAGTCTCATTAGTACATTTACACAAAACACTCGACGATCTTCTATAACGAGCAATAAAAATTTAATGTCGACTACGTTCTCAGTATAATAAAATACTTCTGAACTTAAAATTATTAATACGGAGAAATTGCGTACTCTGAATACTAATTTTACTAATTTTGCTCCATTATGTATCTTCATTTAAAACTCCACTTGAAATTAAACTGGATATTTTGATAGATAAACAATGAAACATAAATCGAATCTAAGACGTAAACTCCAGGGAGAGTTTAAAACGGGGGTAATTATACATATGCCCTTATACTTGAACTTTAAAATATTTTCCCTAATAGCCCTATAAATCATTAGTTTGGTTTGAAAATCATTTACGTTTGGCAACATGTTAATTCGATGTCAACAGCGCCTGTAATATACCCATCTTCCTTGTACTCATTAGTTATTATCTAAAGCAGTCATATTGTTTTTGACAAAAAAGCAGCGCCACGTTGCCATGTATTGCAATATTTGAAATATTAGATTTTGTTACAGAAAGAAACTGGACGTATAATTTTGAAGTTAAACTTTGAAGATTTATTCGCTGTCATGTCAATAACCTGAGAGAGCCTAAACATGAATATCTACATGTAAACCATTAGCCATAATTCCCATGTATATTCATATTGTTTGCCTAATTTTACCAGGATATGACCATGAAGCTGCTTTTACCTAAGCTAACAATATTTTATTGTTGCACAGCACACAACTATTAGTATTTTGGATAAAAGAACTGAAGTTAACAAATCTAATCTGTGGGGTGTTATCTCATAGCTCACAAATATTGAATCAATTTGCTGTTTGAGATCCTGTTCGAAACCACGGAAACTCAACAGGATCTATTGCTAAATACCCATCAAAATTTCTAAAAAGCAACTCGTACGACCATTCTGTGATTTTATCTTGAAATTTATTGTTTGTATGGCTTTTAAATTGTCAGACAGTTGTGACTTCCAATAAAGTTCGCAAGAGAGTTCAAGCAGAAAATGTTGTTTTGCCTTCTAAACTACTCGAGATTCGTTAAAAGCTAGAGAATAACTGTTGCAGCTGTTGGAATTACTTAACAATAACTTTGCTGTTAATTGGAATAGCAGATAAGTAAGAAAATAGTGGCAAAAATTTATAAAACTCCAATTATTAAGAAGAACTTTTTGATGTTTTGATTTAAAGACTACGTGATAGATGTGATTCTAATATCAATAAATATTATAAAGTATTATTGCATATACTATTAAAGATATACTTAATACGTTTAATATCCAATATTTGATTAAAAGTACAAGTAATCGGTTTAATTAGGTATTTTTTCAATTTATTTCTACAAATTACGACATTGTTATTGCTACAAAGTAGGAATGCAGTAAGCTATAGGAAGATCGACCTAAAAACATTATCAAATTGTACCCATATACTCTCACACAATAATCTAGGATTGGATGTATTAAACAATTGTCGGCATCCACCAAAAAATCTTATTTTTTTTACACAGAAGTTCGTCATGTATTGAAACTCTTAAGATATCATTTTATCGCCAAAAGTGTGTCATGTGCCGGCACAATTGATGCGTCTATGTATATAACACGCAATATTTAAACATCTGTATGCAAAATGTTTAACGTTTTGTATACAGAGTTGCTTACATGGTGCAAATACTCGAGTTCAAAATTAAGTTAGAAATGTAGTAAGAGAGTTGACGAAGTTAATTTCGAGAGAAAATTGCATATTTTCCTTGAGGGTAAATGTAATTAGACTCGAAATGAGATGAATGATAGAAAAGTTTTATATTTTCATAATAATAGGAGAACATGTTGGATCTATAATAACGCATAATTCTATTTTTAATGTTAGTTTAACCCAAAAATTTATCTAAACAAAATTAGTATTTGATTTCCTCATCAATATAGTCGCAATACCATTTTATCAATTTTATATATGTCTATTAAAAAATAAAAAGCAATCAGCAAGGGAAAAAAAATTCAGTGTAGTTATAACAATCAAAATTCACCCCCATTGAATTATTGTGAAATTGGAAAATTTTTCAATTAATTGATATCTTATTGATAATAATCCGAGATTAATCAGAGAGACTCGATAAATGGGGAACATTAATGGTGCCTGGGTTATAGATTCACATAACGTATCATTAAGACATTAAACAAATTCATATTTTCGTTAATGAACGGC
Organism: Euwallacea similis; assembly: GCF_039881205.1. Lineage (NCBI taxonomy): Eukaryota > Metazoa > Arthropoda > Insecta > Coleoptera > Curculionidae > Euwallacea > Euwallacea similis. Next base: position 4,011,310 of record NC_089615.1, read on the forward strand.
ATCGTTGAGAGTGTTGTTTTGTTGTGATTAAGTTTAGGTTAGTTCTGGTTACTTGTGACCTCCCTAATTTTCCAAATTCTTTATTTATATTCTCATATTTCCGTTAGTCTTGAAATCTTTTGAAATCCTTAAAGTGGGTATCTACGCTTTCTTTTCCACAGCACTAATCTAGAAACTGCATTCAAAAAATTGACGTATCTTAACTTCTTAATGATATGTTACGTAAACCTATAAATCCATCAGGCTTTAAAACCTTAGATTATCTTAGCTTGAAAAACACATTTTATTCTCACCTCATTTGTACCAAAACTAAAAATTATCACATCCCCTATGTCACGACTCCTTTTTACACGTTACTAGTCATCTATTTGAATATCAACAAATTAACATACTTTTATTACTTTCAAGCTTCAAATAGCTGGCTTTTATCAAGGTGGAAAAGACAATATTTGTTTTAATACAAAATTTAATTACCCAAAAACGTTTGTTTAAATCTGTTTAAATATTTTGCTACCTTCGACGTTTCTAATAACAAATGCATGCTCAAGTCTAAGACTGAAAAGTAAGTAAGTTGATTCGCTTTAACTACACATCTCTTTCACGGTACACATGCCTTATAGATAAGTAATCAGTAATTTCAACAAGATCTGAGTTTGAATTGGAATTCTGTTCCACTCCGGCAAATAGGATTTATGTATACGAAACTCAAAGTGTACAACGTGAGCTTAGAGTTTTATGTGTAGTATAGGTTTTTAATACAGTATCGATACATTACTCAGACTGCGTGGGTTATTTCAACATATTATTGAACAGGTGATAATGAGGTAAATTAAGCCCACGGATGAATCTTTGATAAAGTATGACTCTTTTATGTGTATGTGTACGTCTCGATCTCTTACATCATCAAATATCATATAACAGATCAGCTGTGTAATTTTTAAAAATAAGTTTCCACAAGTTGTGAATTACGATGCCAAAAATAAATTAAAAATTTCCTGCAAATACGTCACTCAAATGCTCTTTCATCACTCAGGGATATGTTTTGCGTTAATATTACACAATGTAATTATTGAAATTTTGGGTAATTTCCAACGTTTTTCTCAGATTTCTCCCATCTGCCACTGAAGTATATTTAACCCACGCCTGGGCACGTACTAAATTTTTACGATATTTCACTAAAATTTTATCGAACACTTTGATTAATGCGTTTGTACTATAATTATTAATATCCGAATTCAATTGCAAAATTGTCGAACTAAATTTAAATCAAATTTATTCGGTCGAAATTTATATGACAATATTGTTAGCTGGATCGGACTTTTATCTATCATTCCTGCTAGTAATTATCCATCTTCCATCCGGATACAGATATAAATTATAGCCGGTTGCTAATGATAAGCCACTCAATTTTCTCCGTATTATATGCTTGTTAGCTTCGTTTCAAATTGAATTATCTACAATATTCAGCTTATATGTTGCTCTCATAAAATCGTACATCGATGCACTTTGAAGTTTTACTACAGCATTATATCACTAGGGGACATTTGTAAATTTATATTTGATTATTCGTAGCACACATATACTGCAGTATATGTGTTGTTGTGTTTAAGTTGTAATTTTTATTTATTTATCTAAGTATTAAGGTTTACTAAAAAAAAGTCCTGATAATATAGCAATTATATCTATGTGACTAACATTAAAATTAAAAGCCGAGAGTTTATCGAAATTTATTATATTTTATAGTTTCCGAGATATCCTATACATGCATAAAAATTGCCCACTCTGTACACTGAAACATTAACAAATTTAACAAGGGATCTACATTAGCCTTTTATACTATAACTAAATTAACTCAACTACCAATTTCCTAATAGCATAATTAGATTTTGGTTCACAAGAGCTGAAAAATAACTCTCCATGTTTGGCTTTTTAGTCTCTTTTTGGACACGTACATATATAAAGTGACTTTATATTTCAATAAATTTAATTAGTATGATGTAACACGAGATTTCAAATTATTCCCTTTAACTCGTAACCCTCCCCCCTCCCAGCCTCCTCCACCGTGTAAACGACATACATATTCTGCTAATTGGTTCCGTAGTTGCTATCCTCGGTTTTATCCTGTGTGTTATGACAAATATGTCCCACTGCGCTTGTTGTAATTTTATTTACTCCTGTTTTCATACAGATAGATTTCCCGGTTGGAGGAAGTGCAGCGTTATCCAAATAAACGTTTTTAGCCTGGTATTGTCCATCGAGAAGGCCGTTTAATCAATCAATCAATAAATAATGCTTTATTGTCAGAATATTACTATACAATTCACAAAAAAAGTGGAAAAAGTAAAGTAGCAAAATCAGTTTATGACCGAGCAAGCTGGTGAATGCGTCCTTGGATGACGAAAACTGGATGATAAGTCGAATAAAGCTTAAAAACGTACGCGTTACATACAACGTTTTATGTACGATTTTATGTTTCATTTTATGGCCGCAAAACAGTCTTTAATCGATAACCCTTTATCAAAATCGTCCTTTATAATTAAATTAGACATACAGATTCAAAAAAGGAAATATAGTGATATTTCTTTAAGCTTCATCTTGCCACTTTATAGAGAATTTAGAGAATAAGACTAAGTATTCTTGGCTTTGATATATGTATTTATGAGCTATTGGTCTACAAGTCGTTTCAGCAAGTTTGACTTTAAAATGATCTACTAATGGTTTATAATTGAATTAACACCTAATGATTTTATTAAATTTTCAAAATTAAAATATTTTTCATTAATTTATGCACGTATTGTTTCCGACACTCGTTTGGAAGTTGTTTCGTTGGTTTCCCGTTATTACTAGTTCTCTATACATCTCTTTGTTCAGCATCCTAACTGGGGCTAATTAAAATAAGTGAAACTATTTTTAAGGTGTTATAGTATTCAGGGCCGCTTCCATTTTGGTGTAACTTCTGGGCATTTTCCCCTTCAAGCTTGGCAAAGTAATGAGTGAGCACAGCTTACTGAAGTCAGGTCTTTAGACTAATTATTTTGTTTGGTTTATCTCTGTCTTGTTCACCAGCCCTTCATAACAAAGGAAAACGTGGCAGTTAATTGTCATACAAATTGCAATATTGTTGGACTATTTCATTAATACCTAATTTTTTAATGATAAGTAATTGGTCTATTGTTGATATTGTGGTAGACGCTGGAGAGGACAAGACAGTTTGTCATTTTTTTGTATATCAAATAAATTCAGCTATAGCTGAACGTTGCCGGTTTAGAGAATATACAGTAATAATTCAAAAACAACAACAACGACAACAACAACAAAAACAATAATAATAATAATAATAATAATGAAATAAAAACCACACGCAAGTTATACATACAATTATTATATCACTTGTTTATAAGGATCTTCCAGTAAATCTTCTATGAAACTTGTATCACTGCCATAGATAGCTGCGGTTGCAATTAACCCAACTTAATTTATCCTAAAGTTAATGGTTCCCTAAACACAGGGCGTCAAAGTAAATTAATTTTTAAGCTTTTACTAATTTAATTCTATAATAACGTTTTAAAAAATAATTGTGAATGCCTGAAAGTTCCTTAGTGATCTCAAACTTAGAGCTGTGTATGAATAATCGATGATTGGGTAGTCTGCACCCATCGATTGGACGTATGCTAATATTATCAAAGAAAGCAAATCCATCATTGCACGTCAAAGAACATAAAGCCCTTTTATTTCTTACCGACAGGTTCTTATAAAGAGTCGAAGGTTTGTAAATATGAAAAAAGTGGGCAAATTTCATTTTCATGAGCGTCAAACAGTAATAATGAACAATTCCTGTGTCGGGACTTTTTTGGATAAAGTTCAGTTTGATTTGTTAGGCAGAATTGACGCCCGTTTTATAAAGAACTTTGTATTTTAAATTCAACCAGAGAACAGTGAACCCGTGCCCGTATATTGAAATTAAACCATTTGCAAAGCACGATGTTATCTGCTACATTCATTTTGCGAACGAAGCCACCATGCATACGTTAAACTAATTTAAATTGGAATTTAAAATATACGTAGGTAGAAAAATTATTCTTCCCATGATAAATGAAACGGGTAAAAAATAGTCTTTGATTTCTTGATAGATCGTTGGATTCTATCCCTGTTTCCTATTAAATTTACGTAATCCCTATAGACCCAAAATTTAAACCCTTGTAGTTTAAAACGGCCTGGCATTTCGAAGCTCAAGAAATTACTAGAGATTAGTAACAAATCAGCGATTTAGTTAGCCAGGCAAGGAGCCTTAATCGAGATAGATTAAATGAACTATCGATTTTGGGTTACTTGCCCAAAATAATCATCAAACGAGTAACAATTACCGAAGTTTACTTTCTATGTGTCGCAATTTAGGTTCCAAAATAGGAAATCGTAAAACTTTCACGACTTAACGATTCGACAAACGAGTAGTTGAAGTTCTAGGTACATAGTTCCGCAAAGCGAACCACGACCAATGAGGTATAATAAATCTAACAATAGTAACTTTTCTAAGATTTCTTTAGCGAGATTGAAGGAATCAATTATAAAGTTAGAGAAAGTTTTCGGAATGAATAAAAACATATAGAAAATAAATCATGATTAAAGTTAAAAAAATAATTTGTGAAATTTCTGTATGTATGTGTTGTTTGGGGAATTTTGAAACGTGGATTAACCTTGGAAAAAATCAACAGCATTGATATTTTATACTGCGGTCGTATCAAAAGTTATACTGGCTAATGCAGCTAATTCTTAGGCTTGGGAACATAAAGATCTCTAATTTTCTGATCTCTTTAATTTTAATCTTTATTACATACAAATTCCCTTTATCGCACATGTGTTGTTGACATAACCAAAACTAAATTGTTTCGTCTCAATTAATCCCAAGAAAGCAAACGAGCCGCTTTTGCTTGGGGAGTAGAAAACAAACTTTGTTCCTGCGGAGAATAAAATGATAAACTCTCATGAACTTTAATGCTTTAAGCTAGAAATGTAGGCTTACGTCTAGCTAGTTAGACTTGGATGTTTGAAGTTTTTCATCAAATATTAACAATTTAATGGATTATGAAATAATAATATTGCTAAATCAGCCTGAGAAACTCTCGGAGAGTGATTCTACTGAAATGTGACCTATTTACAGAATATTTTGATTAGAAATGAATTTATCAAACAAATTAAAAAATAGTGTATTATTATACAGCCTTTTTTTGATAGTCGCTATATCCTAAGGGAAACGGGTATGTTTGGAGTTCCAACATGGGGCGCAAGACTCTTGAAGGAATACGATACTATTCTTTGTCCACAGCCATTGTCTATTACCAACGATAAGGTCTATTAAAAGATAAATAACAGGTATTGAACCTCATGTGTGCAGTTTAATGGATGAGCGGTATGCCATGGTAATATGTATAACTTAAATGGCCAAAAGGATAAATACTTTTTATCCCACTGAGAAAAAAGTAGTCCTTCAATGACAGAAAACAAGCTATAAAGTAAAACTTTTACTGCTTAGGCACTAAATAATTTCTCAATCTTTCTAAATTTGATAGATCAGCGTCAGTAAAAGATTTTTACTGAAATGAATAATGCCATTGTTCATGACTACTATAATTGTTACCACAAAAAACAAAGAATTATGTGGATCGATCATTCTCATTTAAGTGCTGAGAATGATATATTTATTATACTCCTAAGACACCGTAAACGGTATATTGGATTGTGGAGGAGTAATTCTTTTAAATATTTAAGTAGAAATTCTAGGTAAATGACGTTCATTCATTTAATTTGATACCAAGAAAAGCGTTATTATAGAAAAGTTAAACCGTCAAGAATTTATTTTTCAAGTTATTTCATTTTTAACTCAAGGTAAACATTTCATAAAAATATTAAACTACTTGGCTCGATGACATTCTTAAATTTTGGAAAGACATTCAGATGCATCAAGTGTTATACCCTATTTCACTGGTATAAAACAATATTGTCAACCCAAATTTTTGTAAAAGTGTTGAAGATAGGACCAGGACATATAAAAAAATTTAAAAAATATGACCTTTTATTTCAATGATATAAAATAAATTAGTAAGTATTCAATGAAAGAGAGACTAACGGTAAGTATGAATTTTCTTGTCTTCATTTTGCATTTTTACATCTTATTTTGCAACATCACAGCACATATACAAATAGATATTTGATATTCCATTCCGATGATATAGAATATACTACTGAATCTTTAATAAAAGGGAAACTTGACTCAACTATGAAATTTCTTCTTCACTTTGCATTTTTCACACCTCATTTTGCATCACAATTGCATATAAAAAAAATGATTTAATCTTACATTCGGATGACATAACCATTAAATATTTAATGAAAAAGAAACTAAAGCCAAGTATAATTTTTTCTTGGATTAGCATTTTTTAATTCCTCACAAGCAACACTAATCGAAAATGCTTCTACATCACCCAGTTATCGCTATTTCTTATGTTTTGTAACCTCTTCCCCAACACATAATGGTACAGTTATCTACTTTCTGATAAGTATTTTAGTTGATTTCGTAAGGATAAATGGCACTGCTTACCAGGATATAAAGCAATATTGATTACGGCATTCATTAATACCTAGTAAAAACTAAATACTTAACTACATTTTATATATTTATGTTGTAAATAACGTAATATCAACAATCTTCTATATAGCCGGACTCAAACCAAAAATAATATTTTTGAGGTTATGATAACACGAACGAAGGAGACATTTGGGAGCCAGTCACAATATTATCATGCTATCTCTTTCTGAGTCATTCGACCAGGGAATCCGGGATAAAGATAGATATATGATTTAATCTATTGATCTCTAAGGACCAATCATATATCGCACGTATGATGTCTTTATCTGGCGTTGATCTTGGCGTTTTCGTACTTTGTCTTACCTGTGGTGCCCGACTGACCCACTTATTGCTGGACTATCTCTTTATTAAATAGGCCATCCCCCTTAACGCGCTTTAAACATTTCGCTAAGGAATGTCTGGAATGTTGACGTGACCTATATTTGGAAGCGCCATCTTTTTTGCCGTTTCACTGGGAATCTACGTTCACCTTGAATTGACCTTCGCGATGGAGTATGTAAGGAACGTGAGTATTTGAATATTAAAGGGGATTAAATTTTTTTTTATTTTGTTGGTTTTGTAATGAGTTGCAACTCGTGTTTCATATACTTCCAATAAAATTTTGAACTGTTTTCAAAGAGTATACAGAAAGAGCAAAACACCAGAGGGTGCTCGTTAAATAAGGCAGAGTTAGACATTTTATGCAGAATAATTTATTTCAAAGAAATTTTGAATTCTATTTATTAAGAATTTGTACAAACGAAACAATATAAATTTCTCTTTAAAAATAGTTTAATGGAATTTAAGCAAAAAATATGTAGGCCAAGAATTTAGTAAAACTGATATGTCTTAGTATGTTTTCCCTAGTTTCTCAATCATCAATCTGGGGGTAGAAATTTATGTATATGACCCTTTTCGTTGGGTTTTCCTATATATAAAAAGGTTAGAAAAGTATTACCGTGGAAATTAAACTCTTCAACGTATTGTTTTTTACAGTTTGAACGATTTTTTCCTGCATTATTTTTTTTTAATCATTTAAATTTCAAACAGGTTTAACAAAAATAGAATTTTTAATGTGTAGCCAGAGCAAGAAATTGGAGTCAGGACACATGATCTTTAATAAATAATCGCAGGAAAACAGATTAATCTTAAAATAAAATTGGACCCACAATTCTTCGTTTGCCTATTGCTACTCAAACTCCTACTTTTTCTAGATAAAGGAGTCTCTCCATAATTGCATAAGGATATTTCGCTGCCCAAATTCTCTTGTATTCTAAGATTTTATATAGCCGGAAGTATATGGTAAGATTTCGTTAGTAAAAAAAAATTTTTCTACAACTGCATTATTGTTGGCAATATACCTATAGTTGAAATACCACTAACAGCATTGTATGAGTCTTTTCTAATCAGATGGCAGCAAATTTACAAAATTTTCGAAATAAAACCGGAATTTGTTGAGATACCTGCATAATAAATGTAGAGAGATTTCCATAAACTGTCTCCTGCGAAGTTTAAATGATCTCTTCTGTTAAGACTTTGCTCGTCCACTTCCCTCTTTACGTAAAATTTTTCCTTCTTACCTTCTTTTTCACAAAACAAGTTTACGCTCCTTTTAAGAGTACAATATGATATATATTTTACTGCTACATAGGAAAAGCTTTTTGGAACTCTTAAAGTCAAGATTGAATTTGATATTGCCAAACCTGTTCTATTTCTGCCAATTGCGGAAGTAACTTTCCAACAAAAAAGTTTTGTTTTCAGATATATAAAGCATCTTTTAAGAGTTTCCAAAAGTCGTTCTTCAAAATTTAGGTATTGAAAAATATTAATTGTGAAGATTTAGAAAATGCAGTGCAAATGAAATTATTTAAAAATAAGGCTGTTTGATTATAAAAAAAAGAGCAGAAAAATTAATGTGGGCTTTGATGATTTTTCAAAATTACCGACTTATGTATTAGTTCACTAATAATAAAGATAGCTGAACGGGACAAGTTGACGTTTTGCTTGCTGTCTCAGCCCAGACAAAAGGGGGGCACAGTTGATTGGCAGTGCCGAGGTGAACTGTATCTCTTTTGTGTATATCTTATTTTTGTTCGAAGGACCACAGCTTATTTGGCGCTGAACCAATGCAGAACAAACACACTTGATAACAAAACACTTATTTTTATTTAACTAAATGTCCAACACTTCTGCACAGGTGACAAAAGTCATAACAAAGTGTAAAATTAGGGTAAACTAGAGAGTCACAAGCGACCACCGATTATCAAGAACCTTTGACGATCGGGAGTTTTTTGGAACAGGGGAAATGTTATGTTTTAATTGAGAGCAGTATTGAGACCCTACTAAGGCTGTAGGAGTATATAAAGAGAGTTGGAGAGGTGTTGATGAGGCGTTGCGTGTTGTGTGAGAGACTATATGAGACTGTCTGAGACTGATTCAAAAACTTAATTTTCCCACCGAATATGAACCTCATCTTATCCATATATATTTTTACCTCCTCATAGTCATACCAATTAGTGTGAATTATTAGTGCAGGGGAATAAGGATTGCTTATCAATACGGTGCCATGAAGGTGTGAGAAAAATGATGGGTGAGAAGAGTTATGAGCGTGGGAAGAGTGTGGAATGTGTATGCATTTGGATAATGTAAACACTGCCCTTAAGGGTGATTAAGAAGGGTTTACGTCGGCAAAGAAAGAAATTTATTATTAGGTGAAGATGTTGGGTATTTTCCCAACAATAACCTTTCGAAATATAATACTCATATACAGACGGTTCAGTAACACCTTCAATTTTTAGACTTCATCAAAACAAATTGAGTTTAATCAATTTTGACATTTTACGTGAGAATTTCTAAACCAAGGAGAATAATCCTATTTGTTTTAGTTATGCGATTCAAAATCAGGGTATAAATGCATCTTGAGTACAAAGGAATTTATGAGTCAACAAAAGACAAAAATAAATATTTAGCCGAGATGCCACTTTGGCGGATTTCCAAATAGACAACAAACTATTCTCGAATTATGTTTATTTCTCATTGTTTGAATGTAAGGTATGCTCGAATAGTGGCATAGTTGGCACAAGCTCCAAGTTGGCAATTTAAGTTTAAAGCGGTGTTTGACATTGCTTTTAATGAGGGATAATTATAATTTCAAAGCGGAATTTCGAGGGATAAATTAGAGCCGGCTCTGGAGTTGTAAATTCACGTAATTGTAATTTGACATTTAAAATGAGGGATTAATTTTTTTTTAATCAATTGAAAGTTATTTATTCAAGTCTTTTAAGAAAAATTTATAAACTTGACGTTGGATTTGGCTTCGGTGCCTCTCCGATTATACTGTAACATAGCTTCATAGCTCAATTCATATTCTTGAAGTTCAATTTGGCTTTGTATTGCGTACCTAAATATAAAATGTTATCCCTCATTTCATGTTTGACTTTTTTAAAAAACTTAAAATATGATCAAATGCCACCAACGTTCAGCTTTGAATAACACAAGTTTCTGGCTCATAGAAGTCAGCTTAGACGATATTTGTTTTTCACTTGCCAAAAATATTGATTTATTCAGCTATGTAAATATACTAATTCTTCTATACTATTTCCATCATTCTAATTTTTGCATATTAATTCCTCCATACTAATTCCTGCATAATACTAAGTCCGTTTGTAAACCTCAAAATCCCATTATAGCTTTACGCGAATCGAAATGAAATCTTCTAGAAAAACTCCGTACAAACAGATATCGAATTTTTTCACAAAATCTCATTTCGAAGTTCTTTCGAACTTCTGCAACTTTTAACTATAAGAACTCAAATTAGACCTAAAAAAGAACTGTAACCGTATCTCACATAAATTAAATAAGTTCAACACTTTCATTGAAAAAAATTTCATTTCTCAGTCTTTGGTTTCCACAGTTTTATTCAGTGAAATACTTTTTAGAAAGGGAGAAATGCTAATGAACTTCTGTAGGTGTGTTTAGACGTTGGTTAGGCACGTGATGATTTCGCGGAAGAAAACTTCTGAAGATTTTATATTACTCCAGTAACTTGATTATAACAATAAAGTAAAAAACCAGTAAACCAATTGCCAATTCTTTATGTCCTCAATACTTCCACCTAACTAAACAATTCTTATAAACGAATTTATAGCCTTTGCTGGTTTATGTAGCAGCTTTCTTTTTAAAGTTTTTATTTATCTCCCAAAGTTTAGGAAGTAGTTTCTATTTATTGTTTAAAAGGAGCCTGTGAAAGAAGTCTAAAGAAACTTTTGCACTTTGTTAGCTAAAGTTAATTTTGAGATATTAGGTCCCAAGGTGCATGATAACTGTATTAATTATCTGTTAATGTTTCTTTTTACAATATGTAATTGATGTTTTTATTATCTAGAAATCTATTTAAGTAACACATCAACAATTATTACTTCCCTCCTATGAGCTTTGCAAATACAGCTAAACAGGTTTAATCGAATTCGGATTATCGACATCAGCAGTAATTTGAAATATGTTTCAATAATTCTGAGGGTTTCTTTATTGGACATTTATTGCGAAGTAATACGTGTAGGTAGAGAGAGTGGCAGTGAACATATTTAATGACTGTTTACATTGTATGATCAGTTTTTCGCTATCATCATATTGGTTCTTAATGTTGAACGTTTAACAAATAAACTAAAAATGAAATGGCACTTGATTTTCAAATCTAAACTTATTTATAAAACTTTTTAAGGATTTCATCTTTTAGCAACGCTTGGAAAATTTGCAAGTTGCATACATTTATAAGGTATTCACGAATATAGGACATCTCCAAGTATGTTCTTGTTTACTTTCAACTTTAAAAATGATATCCCGGTGGAATTTCCAAGTACACCCCGTGTTGTGTAGATTACGGTTCTTTTTCAAATATTTTGTCGAAACACGTATCTTTTAAGTGCTCTTAAGAAGAATGGAGCCGTATAATTGAAATAAAGCTGACGGCAGTTCTCGGGAGCCAAACAAGGGAAGAATTTACTCAAGCGTATTCATCTACAGGCGGAAAAATGGAGGCGAGGCATCTTCGTTATTGTATCGCTTTTGGCTTGTCAAATTGTATTTCCTATCTTCAGTTTTTTTGTCCAATAATAGAGTATAAGGATACTCGATTATTGGCACTATTACTGGCTTGTACTCTATGTACCACATACGGTTCTGAATCTTTCCAAATACGTCAATAGATAAGAAAAATCTCATATTCGTACGTTTGCAAACTTGTAAATATATCAAAACTTTCGACAATATTTGCTCTACATTTAAACTTCCTGGGTTATCGAATTTTTTCAGTGTTTTGCAAGCATCCCAGAAAACACATTCAATTCACAAAATCATGTTACTTCATTTTGATTTAAAGGAATTCGACTTAGAACATAACGAAAATGTTCTGAGAAGGTAATTAAGAGGTATCAGCACTTGTTTGATTGCTTTTAAATTGGTGCTCGGTTGATAAATTAATGATCCGCCCTGAACTGAAATTAGGCATAATTAACATATATTCAGAATTAAAAAACTAACGATAAACAAATTACCATCATAATTTATTGTTTCAGTAAATTTTACTGAAGGTCGATAATGTTTACCTGCAGCGAAACGAGAAGTTATGTACATTATTTATAATGATTAGTGATGGTTGTGTTACAAAATTTATGGCTTGTAATTTTTTTATATTAGGGAAGTGACGATATTTGGATTTATTAAAGTCTCAACAATCACTCCAGGATTCTAACAAACAGAAAATATTAGAAAATCACAATAGGAAAAAATAGAAATCCTTTTTTCCCAATAAGTGATTATTACGTAACTTGTAACACAAATTTTGTATTTTCAAATTATGATGGGCTAATACTGATTAATGAATATTTCCACTCTAAGGTAAAAAAAAATTATATCCAGCCTTACAATAAATTTGCGTTTTATTTTATAATTCCGTGGTAATAAAACGAATGAAAATTTGTATTTTTGTGTCAGTTTATTAAAGAAATATAAACACTTAGAAATTCAGCGTAACGGTTATTTACAGCTGTAGATGGATATTGATATAACAACGTAGATGAGCTATAATATATCTTTTCATTTACAATTTGAATATCAGGTGTATAAATTAATTCATGGCCTGTTTTTAATAATTTTGACTATTATTTATTAAAAAAAGAATGACAATTTAATCATCAAAATAATTGCTCTTACTTTCAATGCATTTCTGCCATTTATCAGGTAATTTTCGAATCCCATCTCGGAAGAAAGATGACGATTTTGATTGGATAAAATCTTCCATTGTTTGGTCGAGGTTCGAGAGATTGACAGTGTGTATCGACCAGGTGATGTAATGCTCGAAAAAGGTAATAATCAGAAGGTGGAAGGTCTGATGAATACGCCGCATGAGGGAGAACTTCCCAGCCCAACGCAGAGATAATGTCAATGGTGTCTTTTGCCGTATGTGGTCGCGCGTTGTAATGCAACAAAATGACTTGCGTTGTTCCACTACCATTAAAGGTCTTTTTTCCTCAATTTTATTAATTGGTCTTGATACGGTTAGCAGTAATAGTTTCTCTTGATTTAAATGTCTCATAATAAATTACACATTTGGAATCCCACCAAATACTCAATAACAATTTTTTTCCGTGGATGTTTGGTTTTGCAGTACTTGCTGATGGTTCTCCCGGATAAACCCACGATTTTTTTCTCTTAGGATTGTCATACAATATCCATTTTTCATCTCCAGTAACAATTTTACTTAAAAAGTCTTTTTTTCTGAATCGCGTCAGTAGAAACATTGCAATTTCGCAACGCCGATTTTTGTTTTCTGGGCTAAGATTATGAGGTATCCAATGACCTTCCTTTTGTATCCTTCCTAATTTTGTCAAACATATCGAAATAGCTGGTTGAGTCATTCCGAGTGCATCAGTAAGTTCTTTTTGTGTTTGGCAGGGATTTTCATTGAGTAAGTTCTCCAACTCTTCATCGTTAACCTTTTTTGGTTGACCGGGCCGTATTTCATATTCAAGATCAAAATTTCCATTCTGAAACTTTTGAAACCATTTTTTACACGTACTATAAGATACAGCATTCTCTCCCAAGGCTGAACAAATCATGTCTTGCGCTTCTGCAGCATTTTTTTAAAGTTGAAAAGTGAAAAGAAGACAGTGCCTTAAGTGCTACTTGTCAGACGACACTTTATTTTGTAATGCTCTTCGCGATTAGATTAATCAAATTAAGTGGTTTGATAGCTCACAGATGGCGCTTCAAAACGGACTATATAGTTAGAAAAAATTGTAAATTCAGATAGGTGTTTTAACCAATTTTATCTAAGGGCCGAGAATTCATTTATACACCTAATACAATGAAATTATACAGGGTGACTCACGTAACTGTTTCATTAGAAATTTTTGTACTTGTAACTAATCTAAATTTTTGATATTTGGGAGTTAAACTAATATAGATAGACTCTACTTTTTTAAAATATTTTGAAGGTCATATCACTTCCGGTTATACCGGAAGTCAAGGTCAACTTCCTTATTTCAAATGGAACACCCAGTATATTTTTGCATTTTTGGAATCTAGAGATTAAGCTGATTAAATTCTTATTAGGTACTCCTATACCTAAACCTAACCATTTCAAAGATATTTTGGTTTAAAAGAAAAATCTGTCTAAAACACCATTTCTATAAAATTTAAAATTCTCAGCTATTATTGAAGCTGGCTTTACGAAAATTTGCTGACATGTTAACTAGATATGGTAGATTAGGTTAATGTGAAAAGTTTTTATAAATATCATACAGGGTGTCCAAAAAATATGTCATATTTAAAGAACTTTGATAGCCAAAAAGTCGCTTATTTCAAATGGAACACCCCATATATTTTTATATGGTTGGAATCTAAATTTAATTCTGAATCGATTACTATTAAGCATCCCTATACCTAAAATGAACGCTTTTGCTATAATTTGCGATTTTTTAATATTGTACACTAATAATTCTAAGTATCATAGTTGGCTTTGAAAAGAACATGGCTGCTTCCGGTAAAATGCGTTAATGTAATTGTCAATTTAATAAGTTCGCTCAGCAGTTTAGAATCATGAACTTTAATAATACTTATTTAAATAATGATATTTTAAATTCATTCTTTATTCATGGAGAGTGTAACAAAGTTTTGGAGAGAACTTGCCGTACATTCAACGAAAGATATCCGCATCTTCCGAAAATCACAAAGAACAAATTTAGGATATTGGAATCAAATTTTTTAAGACATGGAAAAGTCGAAACTAAAAAGTCTTATTCTAGACCCATAATAAATAGCGAAGACAATGAAATCACCGTTTTAGGATATTTTAATGCTAATCCGAATTTTTCTATTCGAACTGCTTCTAATGATTTAGGTTTGTACTTTTATTGTTATTAATGATGGCAATTGTTTATCTTCAATTAATGATTTTTACAGATTTATCATATTCATCAATTCAGAGAATTCTAAAGAAACATAGAATGTATCCTTATTCTTATAAAATTGTACAGTCATTTAAACCGGGAGACGAAGTTAGAAGAAGTAAATTTTGTGAATTTATGCTTGTTCATATTCAGGAAGATCCATCATTTTTGTCAAATATTATATGGACAGATGAAGCAAAATTCACAAAAGGGGGGCTTATAAACAGAAGAAATCTTCATTATTGGGCAGAAAAAAATCCTCAAATATTCAAAGAGGCCCGTCATCAAGATAGTTTTAGTGTTAACGTGTTTGCCATGATTATGAATAATGAAGCAAGATATTTTATTTACAATGAAAATTTAAACACTTCAAAATATTTAGATATATTGAGAGGTATTGTCTCCGACTTTTTAGACACTTTACCTCTTAATATGCTACAAACTGTTTGGTACCAAATGGACGGTGCACCGGCTCACTCTTCCCATGAAGTTTATGAAGAGATGAATCGGACATTTGAAGACCGGTGGATCGGATGTAACGGGCCATGGAAATGGCCACCAAGGTCACCCGACTTGACGCCCCTAGATTTCTTTTTATGGAGTCATATAAAATCTCGCGTTTATGAAGTTTCCATAGAAAGCAAACAACATCTTTGTGATAGAATTCGAGAAGCTTTTGAAGACCTTCGCCCCATTACAATTAATAAAGTGACACAACATGAAGTTAAAAAAAGAATTTAGAAATGTTTAGAAGTTAATGGAGGTCATATTGAACATTTATTTTAATTTAATTTTCTTTGTTTTGATTTATTATTTTTTTATTTATTGTGGGTCTAGAATAAGACTTTTTAGTTTCGACTTTTCCATGTCTTAAAAAATTTGATTCCAATATCCTAAATTTGTTCTTTGTGATTTTCGGAAGATGCGGATATCTTTCGTTGAATGTACGGCAAGTTCTCTCCAAAACTTTGTTACACTCTCCATGAATAAAGAATGAATTTAAAATATCATTATTTAAATAAGTATTATTAAAGTTCATGATTCTAAACTGCTGAGCGAACTTATTAAATTGACAATTACATTAACGCATTTTACCGGAAGCAGCCATGTTCTTTTCAAAGCCAACTATGATACTTAGAATTATTAGTGTACAATATTAAAAAATCGCAAATTATAGCAAAAGCGTTCATTTTAGGTATAGGGATGCTTAATAGTAATCGATTCAGAATTAAATTTAGATTCCAACCATATAAAAATATATGGGGTGTTCCATTTGAAATAAGCGACTTTTTGGCTATCAAAGTTCTTTAAATATGACATATTTTTTGGACACCCTGTATGATATTTATAAAAACTTTTCACATTAACCTAATCTACCATATCTAGTTAACATGTCAGCAAATTTTCGTAAAGCCAGCTTCAATAATAGCTGAGAATTTTAAATTTTATAGAAATGGTGTTTTAGACAGATTTTTCTTTTAAACCAAAATATCTTTGAAATGGTTAGGTTTAGGTATAGGAGTACCTAATAAGAATTTAATCAGCTTAATCTCTAGATTCCAAAAATGCAAAAATATACTGGGTGTTCCATTTGAAATAAGGAAGTTGACCTTGACTTCCGGTATAACCGGAAGTGATATGACCTTCAAAATATTTTAAAAAAGTAGAGTCTATCTATATTAGTTTAACTCCCAAATATCAAAAATTTAGATTAGTTACAAGTACAAAAGTTTCTAATGAAACAGTTACGTGAATCACCCTGTATACACGATACGGCGACATTTGCTTGTATTGCCGACTTTAGAATAACATTGCTCTGCCATCAAATATCTTTAGGTTTGTTATGGTTGGAATTTGTATAAATTTGCATTCTAATGTACAGAGTTGCTCAAAAATCACGTGAGAAAATTTCGTTACTTTCAACGAATAGAGGTCTATCTATAACGTGTCAAAGAGATGTAATTCAAATTTTGGACAAACTTTAGTGGGCATACATTATACTATATTAATTTTGAAAATTTAGAGAGTGGTTTATAATACATATTTATCCATTAACAACTTCATAGTAGTTAAATCACTATTCCCTTAGTTTAAATAAAATAACATCAGTTTGCAGTTTCTCTGCAATATCCTCTATTTTACAACCCATAACACTAACTCAGAATATTAATTTTAAACTTCAGTAGCCTCTACCTTTACCACATTCATTAAGGGCTGAGTATTAATAAATTGAACAGGCAAGATCACAGGATGAGATAAGATTTTAAAAAGTAAAGGCAGCAAGGGGGAAATATATTTATTCCTGTGAATGGAATACAAAAGTCTGCAAATTGCAGCTTTTTGCTGCAGGCTATAAACTCACTTCACTGACCCCTACCAAGATAAACATTGATATTTTATAAATACAAAGGGGGCCCAAAACTGATGAGCTAATGCAATTTTAATGTGGTAAGAGAAAATAAGAGAGGAAGAGGGTTATGGGCTATAAAATGTCGTGCATCAGTTTTCTGGATGAATATTTTTGTATTCTCATTTTTCTTATTCGTCTCTTCGCACTCCCCTATAGCCCAACGCTTGAAGCGTTTACAGATCAATCCCAGGACATTCCGCCTCTTTCATTTGACAAAACCAAACCTGTTTTTCTTCTTATTCAAGTATCTCTCAAGATGTGTGCTTTGTAAGTGAAAACTTTTAAGAATGAATAAAAATCAACACAGAGAATTATTTTACATATGTGACCCACCTCGAAGTAAAATGTGTTAGATTAAATAGTTTAAGTACTTGACTTTTGCCTAATTTTTGAATATGAATTTCGTTCTCTTAAATTATAATTATTACGTTTTCTCCTTTTTAGGGCGTTTTGCAGGCAATAAAAGCTCTTCACCTGGATAATCTTTTTCCACATAAAATCTTTTTTCCTCCAAAGGTATCACATACAAAATCCATCAATAAAGTTGATTACTCTTGAAACCTATATCAAATATACGAGACCTGCTGATGTTCACTTTTTTATTTGTGCAAGAATCATTTCCGACGGTTTCGCATTATATTTATTACTCTCCTGGGTGTCCCTGCAATCCGCAGGGGGCTTTTATACTTGTTCAACTCATCCATCTCCCGTTTAGTTACTTTTTTCATACAAAGTTTTCCTCTTGAATATAGCATTACATCTTAAAAATAAGTTTATTCTTGTCGTGTATAGAATGTAATATCAAACACCTTTGGAATTTTTCTCTATACTGAAGGCTTTAACACTCATACCCAAGTCAAATAGGTATTTGCATTTAAATCCAATTTTAGATAGGTGAATTTATACTTCCCAGAGAGAGTGCTTATTTGTATGTAATATAGTTCAAGCTCCTGCAAACTTTTATAAAGAGAATAATACAAGGTACAGAATTCCAAGCACAGGAAAATTTTCATGTTGAAATAGATACACTTTTATCAATTCCTCATTTTGGAGATAATTCTACAAAAGCTTTGTCTGCACTGACGTAAAAGTGATGAAACTGGAGGCAAAAGAGCCAAATATGAAGTTGAAAACTGTTTCCTCGTATATTATTAGCCCCGGGCCTGGTAGTTACAAACAAAATTGGAGAGGAATTATTGGAATTTCGACGTCATACGGAAAGTTTGTTTTTTAGTTAGAGAAGGAAAAAAATGATTGAAGAGAGTATGAATGGACAAAACGTAGGCATATCCAGAGCTGGATCGGGGTAATGGACCACCAACATTAGTACTCAGAATTTTGTCAAGATCGAGAACTAGAAGGTTGTTTTTACACATCGTCCTGATGTGTAACCATTCCATGTAGTAATATATTTGCTATGCATTTCTTCGAAAATAACATCCCTTTGCATAAACACTTCGAATTTCACGTTTCCTGGCACAAATACTCGTTTAGCAGCAATTGGAAAACTAGCAGACAAAATTAACGCTCGGCTATATTTGCCGACATCTCTTCGCAAATTTACTTAATGGAATTTCTTCTATTCACCTTTCCAGCACCTACCCAAAATCGCATGAAAAGAATTTCCTGATCACATTATTCTTTACATAACATGACGAGACATTTCTGTAATAGGTCCTCTTTTCAATCCCCGCAACATCGATTAAACTCCTGAATCTCCTTCCAGATATCTCGGAGAGTTCATACGCCCCTATGCTTTAGCATTAATGCGAACTTGGTTTTATTGTCTTAAGTCGTAAAACAACCTACATAGCAATATTAGAGGGAAATAATTGTTTTGTGCCCATTCTGGATTCGAGCGAATTATCTGGATTTGGCAATGGAAATGTTACTCCGTGCTGGATTATTCTGTTCACGTGCCGAGTTTACTCGGTTGTTTTGTTCGGGCACTAGACGTAATTAGTTTCCCCATCTAGAAGTTTAGCTGCTAGGTGTAAATTGAGTTTGTGGTGGTTTTTATTGAGATGTGAGTTAACGAAGTTTCCGTTTAGGCTTTACTTTGGATTATTCATTGGGAAATATAGTCGATTTGTAAAAAAAATCTAAGAGTATCTCTCACAGCGGCATCAAATTGCTATAATATAAATTACACTGAAATCGTGGGATAGAAGTGTCAGAAAAATTCCTCAGCAACGTTCCGGGGTCTTTATGAAGTGGAGAATAATTTTCCTCAATTTCTTTTCACCTTATATGAATCCACATGCATGTGAGGCGAATACGAAGCTGTCAGGTGATGGATATTTATATTCTGTAGAAGGAGAAAGAAGTGACATATCTTTAATTTCTCGAGAGTGCGTTGCTTGAAAGAAATATGCTCCTACATATATAATTCAAAAGAACTTTGATTACATTTTTGTTTATGTTAAATACAAGCTTTAAAAGTAAGCATACTCGGCTTTCGACTGTTATAAATTAATATCTGGTAATTTATTAGACAGCCATATTATAATCGAGATATTTCCCAAAAATTTACTGCGAAATCTGATATAATCCAAATTTTGCAAGCAGATGAAGTCGCGTATAAAAGACGTATTATCTAATTTTCGTGTAAAATTTAGTGGTTATTCAGCTTTTTATGATTTGCCATAAAACTGACTCGGAAAATAATGGCTTCTTATAATTCGATTTTGCTTCTTTTCGTAGAGCCATTAGGCTAGATTCTCTTTTGGAAATTTAGCCAAAACCCTAGTATTTACCCAGGAAAATTTGCCTATATGATATCTTTCAGCTCTAAATTTTTCTAGGGTTACCGGTAAAAGGTTCAAAACTCACATTTTACCTCCGAAAGCAATTTGTATGTAACCTATTCGTAATATAAACTGTTTCTATTGAAATCTATTACGGTCCTATTTCTTCGGTTCCTGGTTGCTCCTGGCGGTTTGTTTTATAATCCTTCGGTTCGATTTCGTGGGAAATAAATTTCTGTCGGTTCCATTTAGGGCTTTTGTGTCTCTATTTAAAGGTCGAATGAAACATTTTCAAGTTGCGACTGGTTTAAAAATATTAAACGTGTTAAGCGATTCTTTTGTTAAAACGTGGGTTTTTCGTGCCTGGTACTGTAAGAAAAAAGTCGTTTCATAGCTACATGAATGTACAGGGTGCAGATTAACAAATGAAACAAAAGTATATTATTAGGACTCATACGTGCATATATCGAACAGTTAATCGTATTCAAATGTGGTCTGTGTTTAATTCATTTATGTTGGATCTTCTAATCGACCTTGAAAAAGTTAATGGAAGATTGTGGAGTACTGGAAATGTATTTTTAGACACCCTCGTTTTGGATCTTTTTCTAAACCGTGAGAATACGTAATTATTTATTCTTGTATTTCAGAAACTGAATGAAATATCCCAATCATTTATGCAAATAGCTCATCGAATCAGATAATTTTAGATATTTTTTTAAAGACATTTATTCCATGAATTTCCTAGATATCGACGGTAAAATTTTAAACGTAATAAAAAACAGGTAAGTGTTTTGGGGTGATGTTTTCTGATCTAAACGTCTGACATCAAAGTCGGACTAATATTGGAAATAGTGGTTTGCGTTGGTTGTACAACCCTTTTTGACCTTTTTCGTCGTGGTGGAAAAGGTATTATGGCCACTGGCCATCGGCTCAAATGAATTTAGATACATTATGTTGAATTACTATTTTTTGATCTAAAGATGTCTGTGGGAACTCAAAACATGTGTAAGGAACGCTCTATAGACGCAATTTTGATTTGGAAAATTTGGAGTTTTAACCTTTCGATTAAACTGTTCCTTTGATTTCTGTGTGCATGTGAATATTCCCATTACCATAGTATCTAATTCTGTTTTCTAATCAAATATGTTCTGGTTTAAATCCGGTTGCCATGTTGGTTTGTGTCTGGCCGAGAAAACTAGGTCGGCCCTTCGTTTGCGTAAATGAAAAGTGCGGTTTTGGGCCAATTTACAAGTGCTCTTCACAGCTTATTAACGGCATAATTTCCAAGCAAACTACCTAAATTTCAATGTTTGCATGAAGATGGATTCTGGGAAAGTTTGTCGACATATTGATAATTAAAGGATTAAACGAGCCTACCTGAGTGAAATTTAATCATATTATGTGAATCCTCGGTAAAGCACACAAGGCAGTTATGGTATCTCCGCATGGCATCAATATCTCGAATTTCAAAGGTTAAAACCAAAAATTTCCTGTGTCGCGTTCTTCAATCGAGATGTAGTAAAAAGAATACAGCAGATGGCACTGGCAGAATATTTTCCTGCAGGCCCAATATACTTGCCGTTGACATTGCCGATTTCTGTCTGTGGTTAATTGACTCGAGAAGGGCGTTCACAGTTGCAGACGTAATATATATCCGAAGAGCATGAGTGAGAAATTACTAATATGTAGTGAAACATAAAATTGTTAAAGCAAGCGTCGACGAAACCTTCATCGCGAATGTATAAAAATAAATAATTCGTCTGTTTAAACATAAACGGTCGGGTAGTTGTTTTTAAGCTCAAATTTAGTTAATATGTGGAACTAAATATTATTTAACTTTTGAGCGCGTGTTAATAGAATTATGATGCTGCAAATTAAATCAAAGAAAAAATAACAAAGTCCATATAAATACATCTATGCCCGCAAATGCTCTGTTCCTAAATACAGGGCGCTAGTAAAGTGCTAAAATGTCTGTGTTTTTGCCTTATTTACAAATTGAATTGGTCAAAATGAGATATTGTATAATTTTTTACTCAAAAATGCGGAACTAATTCTTTGGTGTTCTCCTATTACCTAAACTTTTAAAAGAATATTGTACAATATTATTGTTTAAATTGGTCAGAACGGTGAAAGCCATAAAACGACATAACGTGAATATTCGTTTAAATTAGCGTTAAATCTCCATTTTATTGATCTATAAATCATTCACTGTGAACAAATTTAGGCCGCCCTGATCCAACTTTAGTGCATTAACATATTATAGTTTACTCAGTTCATGGAGATTCATGTTGTAAATTTTTAGAAGTCGCTATTCGCCAAAACAAAAACAATTTTATGTGCCTTCTAAGAAAATAAATTTTACGAACTAGAGGAAAAGGATATCTAAATGCTTTTTCCTTAGTTTTCGTCAAAAACACGAAAGGTCACTCCAGTCAGTCATTCAACTGCGTTGCGGGCAATGTTATTGTTGGGAAATATAATTGCAGCTATTTGAAACTAAGTTAAATAAAATACTGGTTCAAAATAAAGGGAATTTCTGTTTGCTTTTTGTCAATGGTGAAAATATGTAATAATTGCTTAATGTTTGCTAGTTATTTAAAACTTGTTAAATTTAATGATTTGAATTTGGTTCTTCTATCAGATCCAGTTCAGCTAAAATTAAGGTACTATATGAATTAGCAGTAGTACTGTTGAGCCATCTGAAAATATGTTCTTGAAAAAACATTTCGATTGTCAAATATATGGCTCTTCAACAGTTTTATGCACAGGTTTTGTCAATATACGAGCTTAATTAATTTCCACTAATAAAAGTTTAAATGTAAGAAGAGAAATTAGATGTACTGAAGCGTATTTTCATTATTCTGAGTTACTGCAATTTCCCTTCAGTCTCGAGAGCTATAACCCTTTAAACAATGTATCCATTGTACAGATAAATAATAATTCTAAACTTTCAAAAATTAATTTAAGCAGGCTTTATTAACTCAATAAAAGATCGTTCTGATTTTTTTTTGAAAGCATAACATGATAGCTTGCTCTTGTACTAGGATCTCTTTTCCTAAACTTTGGATAATGGAACTAGTTCTTCGGAGCTAAAATTGCTTCGCAAAACCGTGACATGGTTTGCGTTCTAAATGGAAACGTCTGAAAAATTCCTTACGATAGTTTAAAGGAAAGTTTATGGAGGGGGAGTAATCCACCTCAATTCTGCCATGTTAAGGAGCCTCTATGCACAAAGGGTAGGTTCTCCAGAATACTCTGTGTTATACTTGCTTGAATATGAGCACGGCGAACTTACATGAATAATTTCAATATTTTGTTTAAAAACATTGCGATAAATGAAAATGTATTTAGATATATTTTAGAGTTTTATTTAACTGTAAATCTTGCTTTTTCCTTAATTCTCCTTAAAATCAAAAGTAATATTAATTTGGTTACAAATTTAAGATTAGCAACTTCAGAAAACGTGGATTGCATAAAATCTATGGTTCACCTGGTATATAACTAATTCATCAGACATTATTTCCTTTTTAACGTGGGCCCATGCAGCCCATGTATCAAATTATATTACAGGCTCTGACCTCGGGCCCCATACGAGTAAAATCGATAGGGCAACGTAATAATGGAGATCCGATATGGAAGAAGAGTAGCTGGGATTTACCATGAATGCACGATATTAGATATTAGCTATATACGGAATATTCCTGCCATTGTTGCCTTTCTGGTGAAGTATTAGTATTAGCTACAAAATTTCGATTCGACCAAGTATAGTTTAATAATGTAAATGATGAAGGTTGGATGGTAAGGAATAAAGCAATACCATAGTTAAAAAAATACTCCTCTGGATGTCAATAATGTTTCTAATTAGTCTGTTTTTTTCGTGTATTTTTTGATATTTTTAGCCGAAATATGAAAGTTACCAGCAAATATGTACGTTTTTCTCTAACTGTACAAAATAACACAGCAGAATTTGTAACGTAAGCCGTAACACGTATCATTGAGATTCTATATCGAATATTATATTGATCTCGTCAATTGCAGATTTCTACGAAACTACACCGAAAAACGTAAATTCTTGAATTAAATATTAATGTCTTGAATTGATTATTTTTAAGTTCAATGAACAATATCACATGAAATAAATCATCTCGCATCATGATTATGAATGAAGTATTATATTTCTCGAATTGAAAAATTACTTCGTTATGGTTTTGTCTACATTCCTATTAAGTAAATGTGGTATTAAACTAAAGTTTCAACTTGCATCAGGTAATTCTTTTATTGGCTTGATAATGCCAAATTCTCATGTTGAGCAAATACTCATATAGTACATTTAAGGTAACAAAATACTTAATATAAATAGGTACCACTTCAATTGATCTTTTATTTCAAATAAACGTCCTATTACTTTCGATTCGTCCTATATTCTCGTTTTAAATGCATTTACTAGACGCTGGTTAAGAACAGCACTTATGCATTTAGATATTTCAACTAAGTGTTCACTTTTTTTAATAATAAATCCAGTACACCTTCCGTGCACTATCGTTTTAAGTTAATTATCAATTAACTTAATTTAACTGGTTACTCAAAAGTCTCTCAAATCGATTTAGAATAAAAAAAATGCAATACACAAAAATACTACTCGATGAAGGTATAGAGAAAACAGCCGATTTTTCAAATTCGCAGGTTTGATTCAGTTCAAAGTGGCACTAATCACATCTTCATATGTGAATGCACGTGTTAAACGACAAAAAAATTAAATTTCAAAATTTGCTGCCATACCTGTTTTTGTTTAAATAATTCTTTCCTTTTTTTATTAGGGATATAGTTTATGATTGATAGTTTTCAGCAATAATATTATTATATATAACGTGTCATGCAGTGGAATGAATGAGTATTCAAAATATTCTTCGTTCGAATCGAGCTGTAAATTAGCAGTAACGCACATTCCTGCTGTTTGAATGCGGAGTTGCCAGATCATTTTTGGCTTCATCTTCTTTAGTTGATTCAAGAACTTCACCCAATTCTTCAACCGCAAGTTTTGTAGGTTACAAATTTAAAACTCTTCCAGAAATTTAAATATCTTGGCTTAAAATTGCCACCAAGTCTAAACACAACAAAAACAGACCTGAAGTCCTGCTAAAAGGGTTGTTAATTTTTCCTTCAAGTCATCCTAAATGTCCCTTTAAAAGCAAACTGTTAAACTTTATTAACGGTTAAAAAAGCGAAATGTTGCATTTCAGTGGTAATTAAATTCTTTGCAAGGCCATTGATAACTTGTTTTATGCAAATAAACCAGATAGCTCAATGGACGGAAAATTCAATTTCATGTTTTTAAATGGGTTGGCTTTTAGTGGGATTGTCATCATAAAGAAAGTAACGGGTGTTAAAATAACGGGGCAGTGGGCGGTGAACCATAAACGTAGGACGTTAATTAAGCCATGTGCTAATTATCATCAGACATCTGACAAATAAATGACAGCTGCTGAATTTATCCAAGATATGCCTCTAATACATATTTGAAGGTTTTTAAACGACCACCTTCTGTTTGCAATAGAATTTTGTTTGCTTTATTTTTTTAAATCTGAGTTTACACAAGAAAAATTCGGCGAAGCAATCGAATTGGGTACGTTACGAGCTTGTTCTACATGAATATTATATTATAAATCTTGGAAAGGCCCGCCGTTTTTTTCGGCACCACATACACAAAAATTTAAAAATAAAAAAGGTTGTTATTGGCGTTGAATAATTTCAACTCCAATATTCCAAGAATCTCTACCAACTCGTGAAAATTTCCATATTTACTTAAGACTTACCTTGCATAAAATTAGCCTCATTAAACAATTAATAACAGGCACAAGCCCCGAAATGGCACTCAATGCTATTCTGGGATTATTTCCTCCGTCTTCTTTATTGTCCTTTTTAAACATTGTCACTTAAGCCGGTCATAAATCGCGCCATCCCGAAGCACGGCACAAATTAATTATATTAGTTTAATAAATTCGTCAAAGAGGAATTAAGCGAAAAATGGAAATTAATCTTAAATTAAAATGAAAGTGAGACGTGGAACAAGGAACAAACATAGAATACATTTATGGAGAGGTACGAAAATTTCGTTTGAATATCTTATATGATCCGAGTTGTTTTCATGGATTTTTATGTTATTTATTAATAATACTCCGTAATTTGGTGGTTTAAATAGGTCCGTAATGTCATAAAAGGACAACCCTGGAAGGTTCGTCATATAGCACTACAAGGAACATAAAGGGATGTTAAAAGGATTATTATCCTATATACATCTTCTGCATTCGACAGCAAGACTTTACGGTATTATGGTAAAAAGAGCCCTATATAAATCATTTTCAAAGGTTGTCTAGACAAAAGTTTTTGTATATTTTAAAAATTTAGTCTTCCTGTCTGAAGATTTTTCCTGTCTGAGAATAATAATTTCTAATAACAAGGGCTGATATTCCGGAAACATAATAAATTCCCTACATAATGTAAGAAGTATAGTGCTTTGTGCCACATAATTGTGTCTCGAAGCAATTTCTAAGTAGAGTGCTGCTTAAAATGTCTTTAAAATTTAATATCGTTGAGCTTTCAGATATAGGTTACTTCGGGTTAGCAACGTCCGGAAAAAAAATTCCAGGGATTTTCCTACTTTGAATATCCGAGCAGATAATTTTCATAAAGCAGTTTTATGTAAAAAGTTATAATTTGAAAATTGTGGAGACTGTTAATATAGTCAATCTCAAGGTCCACTTGCAAAATAGATTTCGGGATTTACGTCATTTTTTTTGTCGTAAATTTTGTAAATATTTTAGAAATAACTGAATTGCCTTTGCATTACCCAGTATTGCCTAAAATGGAAGAGTTTGATATCACTTTCAAGGAAAAATGTTTTCAACTATATACTTACAAAGATCTGCTAGGAGTCAAAGAAAAGGCAAAGTTTTCTAAATTGTCAAAGACAGCTAGGAATGGAAATGGATCTTAGAAAATTGCAGAATTTCCTATGGATTTTCCATGATTTCCACGACTGAGATACCACGCGATTTTATTTAGAGCTATATACGTATGTAATGCGGACGTTACTAACCTCATTACAAATAGGAAAATTTCATACTACATACCCCTATTTTCCGCCCTCATTTCGCAGCCCATTTCCTGGTTTACTTTAATTAATTTCTTTCCTTGTTCTGAACAAACTATACATTTACCACAACATAAAACATTTAAAACAACATTTATGGTTTCTTCTGTTTGCTTTGTTCTAGAAAATACGTCATTAAAACATTTTTAGAGCTCAATTTTTTTGTCTTTTTGGCAAGAAACCAACGTTTGATTACGTGTCCTTTAAATTTAATCGATTAACGGCATTTTGTCTCCCAAACAATATTTACTGCATATCTCATGTTGGGCGCCTTATGGCTCATGCATGTCTGGGGTACTTAACGTACTGATCTAAAGGTTTAAAAATACAATTTTTCAATTATACTTCCAGTTTATTTTATAAATTTTCGAATTCACTTGCATAGGGAAAGAATTGATGGAAATGACGATATATTTCGCTATACTTAGGTATACTGGAATAGTCGAGAAATAATCTTAATTATTAAGAGTAAAAATGTGGTATGTATTTGTATTTATGACGTTCAACTTTCCTCATTTTTCTATAGCCCGTATATAAAATAAAATATTCACCCGCGATATGATTTCTAGTTTGTTTAAATTGGAGGAATTACAAACATTAGTCACTAATTAACAAATAATCTAATTGTGTCTCCCGGGGAGCAACGCAGCGTGGTGCTTAATAGCCTGCGGTGAAAGCTTTGATCTATTTGCGTTGCTCCAACATTTAGTCTCGAATTATTGAAAGTCAATACTTCTGAGTATTTCGTTCCCCAACATTGGAAATTTCTCCATAATCTCTCAAATTTGGTCAGAATCTGATGTTTCTGTCTAATGAAACCATCTGTTTGTAAAATACACGGCACAGTAACGTTCAAACCGGATATTTAGTGAGCTATTAGCTCCCATTTTTTGTCCTTTGGAAACAAGACCGGTTAATTACATAAGTTTCATACGAGTTGGAAATGGCCCTGCTTAAAGGAGAAATAAATGATTAAAGTTGTTTTCGTTCTAGACTTACTCTTCATCCGTCCAACATCCAATGCAACGGCTTTCTTGATATTTGCCACAATTTACCCACGGAAGAAGATACCTAAAATGGAAGAAGAAGATGATGAGACCACCACTGAGCCAACATGCGATCAAAACCTTCGCAAAACTTCGTCCACAGTCACATTAATCCAGCAAGACGTGTCCAGGACGACTTCTTCAGAAGAAACCACCACTACAATTGTGGTTTTCGGCTTACTAGCTAAAGCGACTTTCCAACAAGCAACTACATCTAACCAAACAGCTACTGTTTCTTCTGAACTCAGCGCTGGTTCCCTACCCCAATGTCAAATTGTCACCCAACAAGCCAGCGCGGACTCTTTGGAGTCTGAATCGGAGAGCCTTCGAGTCAGCCCTAGATACTCCAGACTGACCACTCCCCATTCTAGCTCCAGTCAGGAAGAATACGATCTCCCAGTTAAAGGTCAATTCCTAACTGCGGGTCAGCGAACTGAAACCGCGAGAAGTATGGAAAGCCTCAAAACGGCCTCCAGGAGCTTTCTGAGTGGGGATATAAGGAAGGGCTTTTCTGAATCAACTGAGGCTAAAAGTTTGGAGAGTATCGATAGAGAGATGGTTCTCAAAAGGCATGCAGTGAGTGGAGAGGGGGCGATGTTGTCTTTAAGTGCATCGGCTGAGATTACTGCTGAGAAAAAGAGGGGACTGTGGTGAGTTCCATTTTCCATTTTAAAGAATTATTCTTATGAAATGAAAATATATTTTAATTTCGCAGAGTGATAAAGGCGACAGTAATTAACTTCGCCTTTTAAATGAATTTTTTCCGTATAATTCAA
The DNA here is from genome assembly GCF_039881205.1 of Euwallacea similis. Classification (NCBI taxonomy): domain Eukaryota; kingdom Metazoa; phylum Arthropoda; class Insecta; order Coleoptera; family Curculionidae; genus Euwallacea; species Euwallacea similis. The sequence goes on from NC_089615.1 coordinate 4,040,508, forward strand.
TTTACTTTTCCGTCAAGTTAATAAAGATCTCATTTTGCTGTATCGGAGTACGTTTGATATCTTCCTTAAGACCCTTTTTGGCCAAAATCTAATTTGACTGCTAATGATCCTTTTTTTTTATAAGTGTTAAGTAATTTTTATCAGTTTTTTATGTGCATGTTAAAGAAGCTGTTACCTTTACGCACCTCTACAAAATCATTCACATATAAATGGGGATCTTGATAATGGTAAGAGCTACGCAACTGCTTGCGTAAAAGTAGCGGAAACTGCGCAAATTTTGAACCATTATTCTGTTAACCTTCAATTGGGCAACTTCAGCAAGTTCGCATCTCTTATTGTTTTTGAGATCCCTATAACGTTCGTTCTTAGTCGCTTATAACACCACGTATAATTTATTATTCTTCGTATAGGTCGGGGAGAATGCGAGTTCCCCAGCACCTCAGCCTGCCACCCCCTGCGGGATATTTGAGCCTCAGTCCCGGAGAGCGGAGACTCACAATATTGTCTCCCCACTCTCCTCACAGAACTCCGGAATTTCTAAGTTTGACCCAGCAAACTACCTTGAAAACGCGGAGGAAAAAGGCCACCATTTTGCCTAGGTTGGTACTACCCAGAAGCGATTCGGATATCAGTGAGGCCTTCTCTGAACACGGCCTAGAGTAAGTTATTGTTTTTAAGATGGTTTAGGACCAATATATCAAAGTACTGGCAACTATATCTTGAAGATAATTTCCGTTAAAAATAAAAAAGTAACCAATTATTAAACCTTATTTCATCATTGATGTGGAAAGTATCCTCTTGATAAAGTTACGTATAGGCTATTGATATTTCGGCCCTCAAGAAGGTCTGTATATCCCTATAGATGACCATATAATATTCAGTATGCCCAGAATTTTTTACCTAAGATTTTTATGCTATTATAGTTATTTTTTTTATCAGGGATTTAGAGGAACATGGCGAACTGGAGTGCAAGTTTGGACGACGTTTCTTAAGGTTAAAAATTTCAATATTTTGCACGTTTCTTCCTACTACTAGAGCTTGAATAATGGCACACACCCCCAAAATCAGGAATAATAATCAAGTTTTATAGGTTAAGCTAAAACAAACTGAGGCTTAAACCAAGAACTCAGATTTGAGTTAAAGTCGATAAATAAAGATGTGATGTGCGAACAAATAAATATTTGAAACATTCGAGAATATTACAGAGTTTTTAAATTGGAGATCAAAATACATTTTCGTTTTCACCCTTTATTTTAGGGTTGACAAAAGAAAAAAAAAGCTTTATACGTTTTCTTTTTTTTCAGTTTTCATCCATCGATCCATTTAAATTGGCTAAACGGCTATATTGACTAATAGGAGAGAGAATGATGGTTAACAGTCCTGCTATTGTGACCCCTGTTAATTTGACAACATGGTTAGGGTTTATATGTGCGGAAAATACTTGTTTAAGCAGCTTAAAATGTGACCGGTGGTAATTTGACAAACCAAATTCGAAGGGCAATTTTAACCATTGAATGCAAATTTCACCATTTAGCCACACGTTATAGATTCTTTTAAATGTTAAATTAATACGGTTACCTAGAGCCGATTAAATTATTCGAAAATATGTCGCAACTTTAAGGTTTTCTACCAATATTGTTAGTGAGATCTTAATTGTCAGTTAAAAAGTGGAATTGTAACAATATTTTTTGCCAATTGTAATAATTCTGGCGAGTACAGTAGTAAAATGTATTATTATCATCGAAACGAAAAACACTTATTGATCGGACTTTGTCTTTCATGGATACATTTGAGAGACTCTAAAAAATAGTAAAAAGAACATAGCAATCAACAAAGTTGGAAACTAACAATGGCCACAATAGTCGGGTTAAGTAATTATTTATAATTTCCATAATTACTGTCTCATATAGTAATGTTATAAACATGTCATAACTACCACTTTCATTTCCCTATTTAATTCTATAGATTGTTGCTATTAAGCGCTATTGACTCTATAATTTTGACCTTTCTTTTCATTTTTTAAAACAGCTTTAGTTACATTTTCTGTCAAATTACTACGTATTGTTAAATAAAAAAAAATCTCAAAATTAATAAGTTTAAGACCCCATAACATCGGTTTAAGCTTGACCTATAATACTGACTGCAAACGGTGTTTTATGAGTAGCGTTCATATTTGCACCTTTAGCAGTAACTTTGAAGCTAATTTTGCTCGTCTAACAGCAATTATGTACATACAGAGAAGAAATTTGACCCTTGTTAAATTACCGAAAGGGCTTAGGTAATGTTTTCTACATTAGATCTTATTAACCATTATAACGATTTTTTTCCAATCATGTTGCTTTTCATTATTTTAACACCATTTTTTTAGACAATTTTAATAGAGTTTTGTTTAATTTGGGCACACCCATTTGCTGTACCAACACATTTTCTCTCTCTTGGCGTTGCAAACAAAGGTGAATGCACTGTCTTGGGCGAAAGTATCTCCAGCAGCATCATTTAATTGTCATACACTCTGAAATAAAATCATTTATAGTAAAATTTCGACCGCGGATTACGGCTTTTGTATGAAATTTGCATTTAGAACGATATCTCTTCTGTTCATTCATCCCGTCAGGTACCTAAACGAGCCTTTCAAGCTAATACTGCTTATTCAAATATTATTTTAAAATAGAACTTATTTTGCATAACAATTAAGGCCCAGGAATTTGCTAGAGAGAACGCAAAAATAAACAACAAAGGACAATAGTTATTGTAAGGAAAATATAGACTAGATTTTAATCCACTTTGTCGCTATAGTAATAATGTAAAAGGAAAAAAATATATTTAGCTTTCCTTGACAGTTTGTTGCATTTTAATTAACTTAAATGGTGATAACACTTTTTCCCTGGCTCACTCCTGGCACTTAATTAATTACAAGTAAACTCATTTTTCTTCCAGAAATTGCTTAGCCCAGAGTTTAGTGTAACATCCTATATAACTCAAATATTTTTATAGCCGCAACCACAACAGAAATGGGGACGTGCCAGATTGAAAAATGATATCTGGAGAGTATATTTTCGCGCTAATGACCATTCCCACCCAGTTAACGCCACATTATAAACCTCAAGTAAACAGCACACTTGACATATTATCTGATAATTTTTATTTTAAACGTTTTTAATCATCTAATTACACGCCAATCAAAATCGGTCGCTCCGATTGTTTCCAAATTATTTTGGAAAGCGTCCAAATCCGGGAAACGGCCTAATTAATTATTATTACACACCTTGTGAATGTTTATGATAGCACAGCACGAATACGAAACTCAGTTCGTATATCCCATAATCGATAATCAATCATATGCATGGACGATAGCAAGGAACCTGATTTCGCATGTTAAATTTCGTCAGGCTTTACTGGATGATTTTAATTTAAAATGGTGTTTTGGTATTTATCGAAAATCCAGGTTGTGATTGAAATATAATAAATGGGATGAAAGAGGAGTTAAGACCTAAAGGAAAATTGTTTCCAAATGCTGAAATTTCAAAAAATATGAAAAAAAAAACAGAAACATATTTATTGAGGCTAATACACGTTAAGCCTCTCTCACACGTCCTCAGAAGAACCGAAAAATGCGTTCGAATAAATAAATAACCATTTAAATTAAATACAATTTTGGGAATTCAATAATAATTGTCGGTACTTTATTGTGTCAAAATTTTTTATAAAGTAACATTTCCTGAACATATCTTTAAAATGATGGCTCAATTTAGAACCTGCCGATTCGAGAGAAGCAATAACATTTTTGTAAATAAAATTTCTATATCACTATTTTGTATGGAGCTTTGTTCAGGGAAATTTTCTCATAAAATGACTTATGTTTTTAAATAATTTTTAAATTGATTTCTATGCATTTTTTTTCATCTAAAGTCGAATCGTTAAGAAAAGAGGCGTAGATATTAAAATGAGGAACTGAACGATGCAGCATTAGATGCTTGATCTACATCGCAGCTCAGTAGTTGGTTTATTTGATTTTCCCTGGATCAGCTTAGCATTAATTGAGAATTCCACAAATTTAATTATCGCTACAGTAAGTGCACCCGAAACAAAGACTGGAAACAGGAACAGCCTTGGATGTTCCAAATCCGATAAACTATTTAAGAAGTTATCAGACAAATGCTACGAAACTAATGGGTACCAGTTAGGTCTGTTGTGAATGTCCGGGCAACTTTACCAGGAATTTCCATTTAAGACCTTCAAACCAAAGTTAGGCGCTATTGAATTTCCTGATTACGTATTGGTTAATGTTTGCTAGATTTTTTTGTCGGAAGAAAATATTTGGGGGGAATCAGTTGTCATTTGTGTTTGTCAGCAATTTATATTCACTGTTCTATATCCTTAGAATAAAGGCATTTGTTAATACGTGTCGTTTAAATCTAATGTGAAAGGACTGCAAATTAAACTTTTTGTATTGTGAATATGAACATACCCGAATTACTGTCAATAAAAGTTTGCAATATAATATCCGGTTTAGATGGCAACTCGAAATTCGTTTACAAAATTTTATCGTGCTTTTTATCCCATTTCCGCACAGGAGACGGTCGATCACGAACAGACCTACCTGCCGATTTATTAAACTGCCATAATAACGGTCAACATGGTACGCTGTTTTAGATTGATAGGCAAAGAGAGTTTTTTAATTCAGATAATTGAAGTAAATAGGTTTTTTTTCAGTTTAGCGAACTATTTAATGTTCGTTTTAATCCTGCAAATTAGTTCGGGTTAGACTGGATCACAATAAACCTTAGGTCGCAGTGGAAAACTGCCATCAATACAATAGAATTCATTACAATACAATATTATTCAGAATATGTTAAATATTTATGATTATACAGCATGTCACAAATTCATTCTATTTTAATAAATACAATATGAGATACAAAGTCGGTTTTAATTCTGATTTCTTGTCGGAAAATTTCTAGAATCTTCACATTTACTTCATTTCTCTAAAAATAGTTGGAAATGAATCAGTATGCCACGTTTGGACTTTATTTCTTTAAGTATCCAACTGAGACATCGGCGGACTGTACATCCAGTAAACCCATATTATGTTCAACTGTGTAATCTTCAAGATTAATGCCTTATAATATGATTTTATATTGTCCTAAACCAATATGGAAACTTGTCATGTTTAACCCGATTAAACTCTTGGGGCAATTATTTTGCTTATGAAGAGAAGAAATATCCGTCTGCCTTTTTAACGAGATACTCTTGCATTGTTGATTGCTGTTCTCAGCTTCCGTATAGTCTGAAATGAACTTCGCTTGGCAATTATTAAAAAGTATGAACTCCAGCGGCGTTTATATCCATCCACATATTGGTGTTGTACGACCTTGCAGCGCTACACTTCTGCTGTAAAATGGTATTTTTAGCAACAATACCTATATGGCAAAAATATTGATTTTGCTCGGATATTGTTTGGCGTATAGGTTTTTATATGTATCATAGACCCTTGGCATTCAGCTGAATTCCCATGGGTATATGATACATATAAAAACCTGTCATCGATTGATTGATGGTGTAAAAGAGTTACATAGTTTTTTAATCACTAAAGACGATGTCTACGCCGGCAGTGACAGATTTTTTTGGAAGTCGATGCCGAATTTGTTGAGATCACGTGAAGTTAATTTAATCTTAGAAGTGTTTTATCTTTTTTTTTTCAATCTTGCGATTTTCCATGCAATATGTGAAAATCTTCAAAGGTATTTTCTGCATAATTGTTAGGGAAAAACTGAAAGACGTAACTAAATTTATTATCAAACAGGTACTTGTGTAACCTTATTTGAACTTGCAATCCCTACATTCAACTTTATTAGTTGTTAATTGATAATCTAATCTCTCTAGTTCAGTGAATTCTCACTTACCTAAGTGAACCTTTATTCGTTTCAAAGTAGAAAATTTCATAAAAAGCTTTATCATGTGATGTGTAAAACTCAGGTGTAATAATACGGAATTGCTTTAATCTGTACATCAATGTAGGGTAAGAGTTTTATAACAATTGTTGACTTGCATTTTCAAACTTTTAATATCTTTAAATTGACTTAATTAGTACTTTCAGTTCTAATTAAAGGAGAGTTTTCTTTTTTAAGTAATTTTTTACATAAAACCCAAGGGCACTCGATTCACAACTTCTCTTCGCTTTATTCCGAGTTTAGGAGAGAATTATTCTACTGCGTTTTTTTCCCTAGGAAAAAGTTAAAAGAAAAAAAATAAAAAAGGTTCCTTCCTTTCCGAAAAACAATAAAAGTGGCGAGAACAGAAAATAGGGAAGACGGCTTATTATCTTTTTTCAAGGTTCGCAATATATAAAATTAAGGAAAAATTTGTTCTTTTGTTTATTGTTTTACGGAATTCTTCACTCAAGCACCCAAGAAAAATTTACTCTTAACATCACTTTAATTTACTCAAAATAAGAGAGAAATTTTCGTAATTTTTAGAAAGTTTCAATTTACTAAAAATTCAAAAATATGCCATTTTTTATTATTTAAAATTATGCAAAAATAGAGAATAATTTCTTTACTTGCTTATGGTTTTTCTTTACTCAGAAATTCAGAAACATTACTTTTACTACCACTTCAAGTTACTCAAAATAAGTAGTTGTAACACTAGATGAACCTTGCGGTGATACACCCGGTATGTAGTGGTTGAAGTAAAAATATGTTTTTATTTTGTTAACTTTTGAGAAAAAACAGGATTTTGTTTGTATAATCTTCGTTATTAAAAAAAACTGGAAATTTTTGTATAGTTTTTTTATTCGGGTACTGGTTTAATACCAAGCTTCTAGCAAATAAATGACAAAAACATATATGTTTATAGGTTTCTCGATTTTTTTTTCAAAGAACATGGAGCAAAATATCGGGTGTGTCACATAATTTAGACCACAATGTATTTTGTGACCTGCATTCTCTAGAATATAGGATTATTTTGTTAAAGTATATAAATTTCGTTGAATCCTAATGCTTATATCAACGATGCTTGCTGCTGTCTTGTCCAAAAATTTATACATCATAAACCCATTAATTATAATCGTTTCAATATAATTATTTTTCAGGTGAGTATCAAAGCAGTTACTAAACCATCACAAATCAAACCGTAAGTAAAAATAAACCTTCTTTCCAGATATTTACATTGTTGTCAAATTATCCATCAAAAGCGATAAACATGACATTAAATGACTAATATTTCAAGTGATAATCAAGGTAATAAAGTGCTACCCGAGAAGTCGTATATGTCCCACATTATCACGCGACCTTTCTTCGTTACAAAAAGGTCACAAAGCACTTTCCCTTTGTGAGGCATATAAACCAGAAAAAGAAGGAAGATCCATGATAAAGGGAAAGCGATCATTTTTACCGGTGTCACGATAAATTTTGACTTGTCGCCATATCTATACTTGTTATCGTTTTACTGCAAGAATATTATTGCATGTAATAAGGTTACATCAAGGGACGTAAATTACGTAGACATAGGCGTAGTATTTAGAGCGATGGCTTTTTTGTCCGCCTGACATATTATTAATCGATATTTTACGGACTCATATCAGATCATAAACGAGTTTTAAATCCTCACCAGTAAAAAATTGTTACTGCAGATCATTAAAATGAACGCATCCACTGTGAACTTTAGGGATATTAATGAAAAACGGTTATAAACGTAAATTTGTTCAATAAATACCATCATTTCCTTAAATAAATTTTCCTAAAAATTGATTTCCCTCCTCATCTGTGCCCTCCTCTTCTCTGCGTGCTATTCTTGCCTGTATAATTTTAATTCATATTTCCTTTTTACGATTTGCTATTAAATTTAAATTTGTTTTTGTTCTTCGTGAATATTTGTATATAATTATTTTTAACATTTTCTTATATCAAACGGATCTTGCGATCTTTTTTTTATCCTCTTTTGTAATGAGCCCCCTCCCTTTTGCGCCATACCCCCGTCTTCTGCACTCTCCCCCTTCCTTTTGAAATCAACATTACAATTTTACCCGGGAAGACGACAACGACACTTCCGTTTTCATTTCGCTATTCTTTAAAACATTTATCACGAGCTTATCTAGGAATCAATTTCCATATGGAATTAAACCAGTCCAAGGCTGAACGCTCACTCATGATAGTTTCGATTGTAACTGAGGAATATTTCCGTGGAAAACTCATTTTCGGCACGAAGCGTTGTGTATTAAACGTTTCATAGGACGGACCACTGCGGCGATTAATATCGTTCTGTAAAATTGATTTTTCAGTTGGTTTTATTTGGTGTTAAAGAACATAAAGATTAGACTACGTTAGATAAAGATTAAACACGTTTAAGGTTGATGTAAGTGATGAGTTTTGTGTTTTCGTGCCATATATGGACAAGTTTCATATCGCTTAATTGAAGGAGTATTAAGACTTTTTTTCCGCTTTAGCTTTGAAAGACGCCGTTGCTGGGTGTGTGGAATGGCGATAAAGTATCCGAATAACCGACATTTCATTACACCCTGCTCTAAGTTAGACTTACACAATTTCAATGTACACGGAAATCTAGTAACAACAATTTTTAATTAAGAACACTTTAGAGCCTCTAGAGTTCCAACTACTAACGAGATTTAATATAATCTCACGAACCTGGGAGAGAGAATGGGACACAATGAACGCTTTTAAAAGTTTTAATTATTTTACTGGTTCCCATCGTCCAATCTGGCCCAATTAAGGATCTTTCAATTAACTAATTTTCGAGGTTTTACTTCCTCTTCATGTATATTTTTAATAGAAAAACATCGCATTGGTTTAAATATGTTCATTCTTTCTTTTGTGAAAAGGGGAACGTACGTTTATAAATTCATGAAGACAATGATACTGATATCACACAGGGTGTCCCAAAAAATATGTCACAAAGCAACAGCGAATTCCTTACGCAAAATTATTGAGATGGAGCCCACTTAAGTAGCTTGAAATTTTGAATTAAAAGGAATACTTATAGGACAAATAATTTTGATATTTAAATGAAATTTGCTATTTATTTTGATAATTAAATATTTGTCTTTATTTATTTAAATTGATACAATTATGAATCGTTACTACTCAGTTAAATAATTGTTGGCGTTGAAAACGAATAGGACGACCATTCGTTGAAAATGTGTAATAAAAAATGGTACCGCCCTCGTCGTTCGATTATATCTGTCCCTTTTTAATCTACGTAAACGTATGTGCATCGGCATTTACAAAGACTTAGTCACGTATTTCAATTATTATTGTTTGTACTATATCGAGTTCTTTCCATTATTTCTCTCACTAGATAATGCTAGGTACATAATAATTATTACGAGTTTGATTACGTAAAATCAACAATAGCTGTGTGAAAGCACAAGGGAGCTGTAATAAAAGCCTCACCCCACTCGTGTTGTAAGTGTAGCTTTCGATGGGAATACGTAATAACGCTGCAGGAATTAATTTACCCCTGTTTACCTACATACACTTGAGTAAACAGCTCAATCAGTAGCGTAGCTTTATTATTTCATATTAGGTGAATAATGGATAATACTTGGAATCTAGTGGATCTTCGAGAGAGAGCATCTCCGGAGAATTATTAGTAATTAAAGTGACGAGGGAAAAAGGGCTTTTTGTAATGAATCCTTGGGAAATGATGGATTATTGCGTATTTTAAAATTTCTTGAATATTATTTCATGCACATGTTATTGAAAAAAAAAGAATATCAGCAGTTAGAAGGCGATTTTTACAAATCTGTCCGAGTAAATTACTTCTACAGCTCAACCATTGTCAAATTCACGGTGTAGTAATTTGATTTTACTATCAATTTTTCTGGTAAATTTGGGTTTTTTTTAGGTTGTAAAATATTGTTTTCCAAATTTCATGCATGTTATCAAGCACTAACTTGTAATTAAAAATTTAGGTTTTTTAATTAACGATTTGAAAAAATATTGATACATGGAGCTATGGAGGATTGAAATTTGGTACAAAAATAGACAAAAAATCGAACCAATTCGTTATAGAGGGTGTCTCAATTTTTAGTTAAACTTTAACCATGATTTCTGCATATAAAATAATTGTGGTTTGCTATAGGATATATCCCAAAAATATTTCATAACAAAAAAAACAGTGCATTAAAGTTTTTGTAGAATCCATAATAGCGTGCGCACGGGTAGTACCTTGAATACATTTAAAGAAAAAAAAGATAGGACGCTAGTCTTTTTCGAAATAAAAATCACATTTGCAGTCTGCATTAATTTTTGCATAAAAAAGATATCTAATCTTTTTTTGGGAAACGTACTGTTTTAGAGTACACAAACTAAAATTATCTTAATGCATCCGTAGTTAATTTTCTTTATTGTTATCTTCAAAATAATGTTAAGGTAATTTTCATTTTTTAAATAAAATAAATTAAAAAGTTAATAATTAAAATGTGTTTGTATTAAAGAGTTGTGTGAAGTAAAAACGAGATTTTAAATTAAGTTTATGCGCGAAATCGAAATGTACAAATACATACTATCAAATGTTCCATCTACCTAAGTAAAATTTTTAACATGTTGAAAGAAAAACTCGTTATGAAGCTTCATTTAAGCTAGGGAATTTATTATGCACTAAAAAAAATTGAGCCAAAAGAAAAAAATTCCTCAATTCGAGAGAGAAGTGATTGTAAAGTAAAGAAACAAAAACTAAATGTGAGGAACATGCTAAGAAATTGGTAAATTTCTGACTGCTACTTTATTATTTTAATTTTGTTTATGATAATGAAAATTCGTGCCCATTTTCATTTTTATGAACTCAGTACTTTTCTTACAATAAAACCTGCCATGAATTCGGCAGTTTCCTAGGTTAAAGGTTGGTTTTATTAACCATAACGTGAAACAGTGGAATCATAAATTTTCCTCCTTAAATAATATAAACATTTAGGTCTCACAGAGTGTGCAAAATATCCGATTTTATTAGTTGATAATCTATCTTAATAATCATGACCTCTCGAAAAAAGTTATATTGTAAAGTTGCAGGATCTGTTGCAAATCTATTAGTTATTTTAATATACAGGGACCAAGACAAAAAGAAGTTATCACATAATGTTAGATTTTTTCATAATTAAATTTGTGTATCAGATTATAGAAATATTCCCTCGCATATTGCAGAGAAAAAGCAAATTATTTTCTTAACTACCGAAATATGCAAATGTTAAAATTTTCGGTTAGCATGTTGTGGCTTTTTTCCTTCGTTAATACATATTAATGATAACAAAGTTTTGAACTAAAAAATAACTGAACTTCGACAAGTTTCGTGAAATACGCTGCAAACCTTAATGATTTATTTTTTCTGGAATAAATCTGAGATTCCTCGTAGATTCCAGATATGAGGTAACACAGTGTGTCCCTATTTGAATTTCCAAATAAATCACGGTGAAAGTAGGAGAAACAATGCATATACAAACTTTTCTAACTTGAACAAGAATCACATTTTTAGGAAGAAAGTGTGAATGTAGTGGCGTACCACAAATATATTAAACGAGGCAAAAGGGGTATTCTCTAGGGAAATTATCCCCGAGAAAACATTTTCCCACAACCAATTGCAAAAATTTTAACAGTCGTAAAACTATTATATTCACTCTGCTAAAGGCTGTCATTAGATCTCTCTTAAGATCGCTTTTTAGGTCATTATATACAAGGTGTTCTACTGAAAGAAATCCAATTTAAATACGTTTTTTTATTGTTATACAGTTAAATGCGTATTTTTGACGTTGCTCTGCTTTCCTATAATATGTTGTAATAAAGCAGAATTTGACTATATTTTTCGTCGTTTAAACTATTTTATATACTATTACCGACTCTAACCGGTTAATTATTACCTTCTTATTGTAACCGGGTACAAATAGTTCGTCATTAACAATATTTATTATCATTACAGGGATATATTTTGTGTACAAACTAGCACTGAAATTTCTCCTGAATTTTTCCCGACTTTCACTGCTGCCTCTTATAGCGCCATCTACCTCACGCCATATGAAATATTGCAAAAATCGATTCTAAAGAGAAAAGAGAAAATCGTTCTCTTGATTAAAGCTAAATATGGATTTTTCATTTTCATGAATATAGATTTTCCATTTATAAGGAAAATCCATATTCAGTAGCAAAGCTTAGTAGGACGAATTCTGAATAGAGGGCATCAACGGTAGCTACGTTCTAAGTACTAAGGAAATTTTTATTTAGGTCGTTATATAAGAGAGGTCTCATTGGAAAATTGCTGTTTTTGAGATGATCTTTTGGACCATAATATTAGATCGTCCTGGGAATTTAAAAACGGAGATTGTCCAGGGAATTTGAAAACTTTGTAAGTTTCTCTTCTGTAAAGAAATACATGTGCCACTGGCCAATTTTGCAAAGAAAAAAACATGCTCTGAATTTTCATTTCATTTAACCAATTATTACTGACTTCTAAATCCGGCCTTCCTCCACCCCCCCCTCATCTTTCCAAAACAATCTCCCTTTGATCCGGTTCAGCATACCCCAAATATAATATCACACGACCGAGATTGGGGGTACAAGTTGCAGTGGGTGAAGGGGCGGCTGGCAGGGATGCTGCGAGTTATCCAACATGGCCGCTTTTCACTGATGGGTGCGGGTTACCCCGGGGGCGTATTTTAGGAAAAAACGATGTTGCCAACATGCACCCATTATCCCTAGTGATAACTAACTACTATGAACAATTGTATTTTTTGTGTTTGTGAAGTTTTCGTGCTCAAGATGTCCGATCATTTGCAAATGTAGTGTAAAAAGTATTCGTTCAGAAAAGACTCTTGGTATTTTAGAAAAATCCCTTCAATTTCAGGATATGTCATTTGTATCTTATAAGTGCATTTGTAGTTGAGAAATCATCATGTGTATTTATAGCACCTATAGTCATTTGGATCTTAACAACCATCGGTTGTATTTAAGAAGAACCTTGACATTTTTAAGCACAACATTCTGTGAAAAAAATTTATGAGAAAATCAAAGTACTACATCAAAAAGTCTTTAAATGTTTTTCATAAAAACTAGATTTACTTTAAATTTGGCTATATTACAAAATACAGAGTGGTCCAACGAGAAAGTTGCACCTCTATTATATTATAAGTTTCCCGATGGCGTCATATGTTTTTTAAATCATGGTATATTCACCATGAGCCTTAGGTTTATCGATCTTCTAGCTTGGCCTGCTTTCTACTGAGAAGCTTTGGTTCCTCTTTTCTGTTTGTAGGTTTATCTTGGATTCTAATTTTGATATTATCGTCTGTATTGTTTGAGAGTTACTATGATTTGTCTTCAGTATATGACTGTTTTGTCTCGGATTTTGACATGTTTATCTAGAATAATCTAGGGCCTAGTGACTGTAATTATTTAAATACATATCATAAATTTTATCAGTTTTAGCAGTAAAATAAAAAACAACTGTTTTCCTTGGGCCACCCCCAACCGATTTTTGGATATATTTTAGACACCCTTAGGGCTCTACAATGATAGGGAGTGATCGAATAACAAAACCAATACAGGCATTTCCTTCAGTTTTTTATGTGACCTTAGTTTCCTCGTAATTTTATAATATGAATAATATACAAAAATGTAAACTTAATTTTATATGGCTTTTAGGATTTTCTCCACGGCTTTAATCTAAATTTGGCAACATCGTTTCGAGCCACGCTTGTCTGTGCCGAAATATAACGTCGCCGCAGAAAAACGTGTTCGATGCCTTCGCGATTTTGTAAACAAAACCAAACCCACTTCCGATTTTTATTACCAAACTAGTGACTGTTCCCCAACTAAAATCTCCTATTTACGACACGCGTGTGTTAATAGAATTGGGGACTGTAAACTGCCTTTCTCGGTCTTTCTCAAGGAGGACATATGTGTGGCCCACATAGAGTGTGAAGTAGTCCTCTTTTGTTGCACATTAGTGGATATTTTTTAGATATTTTGCCTATTAGGGCTGTTAGAAAGACTAGAGAAACTAGAGATTATAGTAGTGGCGGCGATGCATGGCTGACCGGCATGAAGGACGTCTTAGGACCTACTTTTGACTAGCTTTACCCAATAAAATGCTATTTAAGTAGAGATTTGTAGTTTGTTTATTAATATGGCTTACGCTTTTCATTGCCAATAAACTACTAGAAATAACAAATAGAGTCATACATTCTGCGTCCATTTTAGCCAACTTCGAGGTTTTGTTTGGCGAATTCTGTTACGTAGTACATTGCTGAAAAAGAAGGAGGTTTCTTCTTGGCATGACGTCACAAGTTCGCGTGAGCTCCACGGAGGGTCAGTAAATACTCCCCCTATTCGGATCGGCTTTAAGCAGCAATTTAAGTTTGAAGGCATTTTTTCTTGACCTCATAAGTTCATTTACTTTCAATAGCGAAAAATACAGCTAAGGGTCTGGTTCGGTAAAAATAGCAATATGTACTTGAAAATGAGTTAATAGACTCTTAGCCTTCATCATACTAAATTCTTTTGTCAAGTTTAGCTTTAATGCAATAGATTTTTTAATCTTTGACATTTTTAGTGGAAGGAAATTTTGTTAATTTAAAATTTTCTTGTTTGATTTTAACGGAAAAGGTGTCCCAACCAGAACAAGGCAAGACAAAGAACTGGGAAAATCTTCCAGTTAATAAAAAATTTCTAGAGAGGAATCGTACTTATCCCCTTTTCCACCCTTATTTTCCACAATTGTCTGTATGAGGAAGACAAACGTATCCAGGAAGAGCCCGTAATTTCTGCTTTTAATAGTAGTAAGAAATCCTAGAAAGTTTCCTTTTGCTGCAAATAATGTGAAAAGTCCCTTCCCAGAGTCCAGTCCTTTGCATGGATGTTGCATCAAAAGAACTACGATTTTCAAAGAGCTTAACAAGCTTCTTTCGCTAAGTTTATTCCTCTTTAACACACTTCAGCCTTCAAAGCTTTTTCCAACTACTAAACTACTTCTGTTTATTTACTACTATTCTAGTTTATTCTATTTTTATTTCCTCGAACTAAGAGTGGCATACCACATTAGACTTGCAGAGAATTACAAATTACTTCTTCCCTTCTTTTACATCCGGGAACAAGCTGAGACACACTTTTATTAATTTTGTTTCACTGAAAAGGGGTTTTGTTGCGTAATATTGCCGCAGTTAAGACTTCGCTTTTCAGGCCTGCCTGGATGCTTTTAAAAGATAATTAGTGGCGGAAATGGAAGAACCGACCTTCGGCTCGTGGGTTCGTTTTTTCTTATTGAAAAGCTGATGAGGTTTTTAATTTTATTGCTTTTAATGATTTTTTGTGAGGGAGCTTGCATTTCAGTAAAAGACTAACGGACTGTCAAAATATATTTAATAGAATACAGCATAAATAAAATTTTAAATAAAAAAAATTATAAAAACATGTTAAGGTACCTTGTAAATGGAGGAAGTCGCAGATTTCCCCCAGCAAAACTTAATAAAATTATGTGACTTGCGAAAATATATGATAAAGTATATAATTGTCATATTATGAACAAAAGTTCATAAATGAACTATTAGGCGTCAGCAAATCTTTAATTTCTGACTCAGAGTGGACGGTAAAACTTGAATATCATTTGAAACTACAGCTGAAATTCGTTTCAAATCAGTCTAACGTGATCTTGAATTTCCTACAAAATTCATTTTTAAGGAAAAAATGATATCCGTAATGGAATTTCGAACGTAGCCGAATCAAACAATTGACTGATTGATTGCTATTTTATTAATGTAAAAATTTTGTCAACTACATTCCAAAATGACAATGTTTTTATTATGAAACCTTTGAAAACCCATAAAGACGAAACTCTAAAAATCTATAGAAACTAGATAAAAACTATTCTGCATTTATGAGAATTAAAAAAATCGGTCAGGAATTTGAAATAAAATTTTTTTTTAACAGTGTATCATTAATATGAATAAACTGCTGTCATACATTAGCAAGTTGTGCTGAGGATCACTCAGCCACCACGCACGTACATTTTATATATGTATAATCTTCCCTTTATACTCCTCGACAACTTGCATATCCTTCCCAACTCTATTTATACCTTAATGGTTTTATTATTATAATTTCCGAGCCACAGGTTTGAACTAAAATCGGCTCAACTTGCATGACTTGTATTTTGAAGCAAACTTGTATAGGGAATTGGTCGCTTCGCTTTCGCCGCCAACGTGGCATAAATATCCTATAATATATTATTATTCCGGTGCCAAAGTTGTAGAAACTGTTGCCCCCATTAGTGTGTAGCAAAAAGTAGTGTGTGAGTCGTTTTAAAGTGCCAAATAACATTATTTATTCGGTTGAAGTGGACGCCGCGCGAGTCACTAATGCCTGCGAATATTCCCCTTTGTTGATGAAATTTACTATTAACAAGAGCTTTCAAATTTTACTCCTTAAATAAAGCTCTTGAAAGTTGTTTCATAATTTGAGAGCTTAATTGATATTTTAGTAACCCCTGCCCACATTTTCAAAAGCTGATTACATATTTGATGTTATTATATCTGGGAATATTAACTGGCGGGAAATGTTGGCAACAATTATTTAGATAACTGTAGAAAAGTGTGTACTACAACAGTGTGCAAACACGAGTGCCAACATTCTGGGAAAGTTGAAGTGTACTATGGGCCAGCATTGGTGCATCAGGAAAAAACGGAAGAAGAACTCTGCAGGACAGTCCTCAATTTGCTGCCCCTGCGGGCCCACATTCAGAGTACATCCTCAACGGTAATAATTAATAGTTATTTAATGACCAAGTGTATTAATATTAATAACCGACATTTGAACGTGTGAGGGTAGCGAACGCGCTAATGGAAGTCACGATTAACTTGCTCTTGTAAATGGACAAAATTCAAACCTCGAAAAATGAGAAATATTGACGATATTTTAATTACCAGTGAGTGGTCACTGTATCAGTGTGTGCGTAATAAATATGGAGAACAACGAGTAATCCTGTTACTTGATTGGTTGCGAACACGCTTTGGTTCAGATTCCATTTATTCCCACCTTAAGTCAATTTGTAAAATCGCGCTAATCGACGAAAACGGCAACCGAGTTTGCAAAGTCATGCATTAATAGAGGTCATTAACAAAATAATTCCCTATACATTAAAGAAACGTGTTAATGCTAGGACGAAGGAAAACTAATTTTGCACTTCATGAGTATCACTTAAAACTAGTTTTTACACGTGTAAGAAATAGGAAAATGCGTCCTTGAATTTTATAGCCGTGTAGCTACGTGACGTCAATCAGTGCATTGACGTCACGGTTTAAGAAAGCGCACTCTCGCGCCTAGCTGACCTATCTCAATTCAAATGTAGTTTTTGCGGGTGTCTAACAGCTAATGGCACCAAACCGAATTAAACTTTTGGTTTTATTTCCGGAAAAAGTTTCATTGCACCAACGTCCTCGCTTTTTAATGACGATTTTTATTGTTCTGCGTTGTTTCTGAACGTTATTGCGCGTTCAAAGTTTACGGTTATGTTATGGTCGTATCAGTTTGTTTTCAATGCTCATTCAACAGTTTTGCGGAATCGGTGTATTCTAAGTGGGAGTAAGGATTCAGGGTGTCAACATATCATTATTTGGAAATTAAGAGTTTTAAAAAAATCAATAGCGTAACGACGGTTACAATGCAAAACTTCGTAAACCGATAATTTCTTAACACTTGAATGCGCAAACCATAAATACACCTTTTGCTTGGAGCAATATAAGGAACTACAATAGAGATATAATAGGGATCCCCGTTAGAAAGAATCCCATTGAGAACCTATTAAACTTCAATAAGAGACTTCTTATTTTGAAGCAAAAACAGCGGAAGTCGAGGAGAAAGTACGAGGTTATTATTTTAATTTTCGCTAAATCAATAAAGGCTGATTCTTAACTTGTATGGCCAGCAAACCTCATAAATAAAAATTAAATATGCTATGCGTCAGCATTTAAATATCCTGCTAAACTGGATTTGTGATATGTCATTCTCGAAATATTAAGGAGAACGTGATTAGAGAATATGTGAATAAAAGTCGTAAGACTGCATATCACTTTAGTCCAACAAAAATTAATCATTTATTTTTTGAAAAAATGACTTCTTTGGTATTGTAATACGTGATTCTTTGCAAAAAATTGCGGATTTTTTTCTTTTTTTTTATTATTTCTCATTATTTTTCATATAAGTATCTGCAGTATCTCCAAGCTTTCGGGACCGTGAAGTGAATTGGGGTGCTGGAAGGGGTAAAATAAATTTAAAAAAAAGTTGAATAATAAATAAATCATCTAATGAAACTAACCTAACCATAATCAAACCCTAAACTAACCCAATCAAGCTAATCTTACCCAAATCAAAATAAACTATCATAATTGAAAAAGGGTTAAAATACATATTTTTCAGCAATTTGTTCTCAAATATTTATGATAGTTTATTTTTATTTGGGCAAGATTAGCTTGGTTGAGTTAGTTTAAGGTTTCGTGGATTTGGTTATGGTTAGGTTAGGTTAATTTCATTACATAATTTATTCATTATCCAACTCCAATGTTTTTGATTTATTTTACCCGACCCAGCACCCCAATTCACTCCACGGTCTCGAAAGCTTGCAGATACTGCAGATACTTATATGAAAAATAATGAAAAAAAAAGAAAAAATCCGCAATCTTTTGTAAAGAATCACGCATTACAATATCAAAGAAGTCATTTTTCAAAAAAGAAATTATTAATTTTTGTTGGGTTAAAATGATATGGACCCGACCGCTGAGTTATTTTCTTGATTTTCGACCTACCTAACTAACAAGCTTGATGTCTACATTATAAATAGAATAGCGTGATGCTTAAAGACTCAACTTACAAATACCTACATAAAGGAGTTTATTCAACCCATCCGTAACCATGATTTAGTCATAAAATAGAGCATCAAACATCTCTAAAAGCATTGGTAATATTAAAATTTTAAATAATAAAACTACCATAAAAATATATTTTGATTTATAACATATTTTCCCCCAATAACGCAGACGGTAAATTTCGCTGGTTTGCCATCGCGATTCGGTCGTCAGGTTAATTACACTTTAAAAGCGTCACGTGACATTCGAAATTGCAGGACATAATCAAATTCTAATTGTTATTTGCTGGAAATGCTCTAAATCACTCCATGTTGAACGTGGGCGTCTCGGCAGCTGGAAAATGTGACCATACTTTTCTAACCCAATGGTTTTTCCTATAAATTTGAATGTGTTTAATTCGAAGGCATCGCACCGAATAGTGATGCATGCACCATTTTAGCATCCATGTTTGAAATAACAATGTATAAATTTTTGTATCTAGATTTTTTACATTCATTTACATTCACAGATTCTTGAATTCAGAAGAATTTTTTTACTCAATTTTGTGGAGAACACTGCTCTCATTTTGACAACCATTTCAAAGTATGGTAATAGATTTTATTCTCACGAAAGGTTAATTTTTTTGTTCAAATTAATTTAGGTTACTTTGAAATTTTTGACGAACTTTGATCTATTTTTGATGATCTACCACAAGAGTCTATATTTCTTTTTGATTTTTCATTCGAAATTTTAACATTACCTTTTGATTGAGCTTGATGTAAGATGTAACACATTTCTTTAAATCTTTTGAAAATGTTAATCTTTTTTAATTGTACACTTTACATATTTTGCATCGCCTATTCAATAGCTTTCGAAAACTGTTGTGTTTATATACATATTTTTTAAAGAAATATTTCAACTTTTAGTTAATACTCTTCCTAGCTAATCATTCTAACCAACACGTTGTATGGAAAGTATCGTAAGGAATAAACCAGGCACTTGGAGGGACTTACCGAATTTCTGAGTGCTTTAGAATTTGTGTTTAGCGTCCACCGCAGGGTTTCTAACTCCCTCAGATTGATGACTGCAATCAAGCACAAAAACAGAATTCGAATAATAGTTTCGTACATCTAATAGAGGACCTTCTGGATTATTGTTATAACTCTGCTGGAAGCTTTAATATGAATAGTACGGAGGTCCGTAGAGCTCTTTAGCGAAATCCACGGTTCATCTCTCATATGAATTCAGATGTCGGTGAATCCAAGTAAAGTCGAATAGCTCTTAAGTTGCCATGGGTAAAAGAGGTTGCATCCTTTTCTTTATTGTTAATTTTGTCTGTTGCCTGAAAGCCGAGAATAACACAGCGGGGTTTTTCCAGTTGAGTCGTTGTCTTAAATACTCATCCATCAGATGTTGTTTCGCTTAAGGATCGGAGAGCAAATAAGCCTTATTCTTGGAAGTATCATCTCCCTTTCTCGTCCGTGAGAGGAGCTTTAATTTTTCACGATCATCGGTAATAATATGGTGTAATATTATTAGTAATTAATAGTATTGTCAGATATTGTAGTCCTCAACTTCATCGATATCTTGGATAAATTTAATACAAGCCTTATATCTTCAAAGCCAAATCGATGACGACATTTCCGCCACTTTCAGTTTTTCTTTCGTAAAAATCGACCATAAAGTTGCGAAAACAGTGTGCCTCTAACTTCTATTATAACTGAAATATACTTAGAAAGGTATCTACAAGTTACGTCGATGTTGTGCTTTGATTTAACTATATCAACGCTCTGAGGCCGACTGAACTTTCTATGATGAATATTAGGTCAGTAACACAACGTCAAAAGTCTTGGTTCCCTCAATTGAATGTTTTGAAATGAGATTTTTCATTAGTTTGTTATGGTTTTCACTAAATTATTTCACTACATTATTCAAATATTCCATTATTTGGCGTAAAAAAAAATCATAAATATTAAATAATAACGGGTATGGAGAATAGTCTAGAAGTATCGGTG
Organism: Euwallacea similis; assembly: GCF_039881205.1. Classification (NCBI taxonomy): domain Eukaryota; kingdom Metazoa; phylum Arthropoda; class Insecta; order Coleoptera; family Curculionidae; genus Euwallacea; species Euwallacea similis. The sequence goes on from NC_089615.1 coordinate 4,061,358, forward strand.
TGTCTTGTGCCTTTAAAATGCCTAATCGTGAAAGTTCTGAGCTTAATAGACCAAAATTATCTCTCTTAATAAAGCTGAATTTCCTAAATGAATATTAGACTGAATATCGGCAAATTTGAACATTTCAATATCTTCTATAGTATGAATCATCCCTAGATATGACTGACCCAACTGATTGCGAGGTTCAACAGGGTGTAACTTATTTTACGGTTCTGCCCTAGAAAAAAGAGTTTTATCTAGCATTCCTAGATATTTTTTTAAATAACTGGTAGAGGGCGACAGATAGGGAAAACGTAAGATACGGAAAAAGTTCTAAATTGAACAGGACATTTATATTTTTAGGAAGAAATTATCAGTAGCGCGTCACAGAGAAGGTAGAATAATAAAAGTATCTGACATAATTTAGCCGTTGAAATAGAAATATCACAACCCCAGCTTCTAGAATCCATTTTTGAAGTACGTCACACAGCGCTGTTTATGCCTCCATAATTAATGAAAAAGTTGATAGTGTAAGTTTACAATATAGACAATTTTGGAGCCTACCCATCACGTTACTGAGAGTATGGGGAGACCCAAGGCGCCAAAGGCTTCTTAATTTTCCCAAATTTACTTCGAAAATGTTATTACGTCTATTATTTACCTTTTACATAAATGAAATTGGGAAAATGTTTGCGGATGATAATTTTACGCCACTTCAAGAACGAAAAGTGCAGAAAACACTTCAAGTTGAGGAAATGGCAAGTTTCGAATCCTCGAATCTCAATGAGTCAATATAAAGGAACTGAGATTATATATCTATTATCAACAAAATTGGATAGTTTCACATTTGACAGGTTGTCATTATTTTAAGAATTTGAGGAGGGTCGACTAACTCATTATTAATTATGGGCAATTTCTGTCCAAGTTACAATTTTTTCTTTCTTTTACATGGTAATTTTTCTAATCATTTTTCTTTTTGTTTCAGGTAAGTCACTTGATTCAACTAAGCATGCGATACTGCGCTCAAACTGTAAGTAAGACCTTAGATTAATGTAAGGCATAAGTTATTGCCCTAAAACATATACAGGGTGACTTATTTGACAGTGTACCAGGGCGAAAATTATTTTGTTTTTTGTTCGATTTCGAGTTAATCAAAATTCATTTAAGCTCAATTCTCAATACCTATTTGGTGAGCTCTATTTTTTAATCCAATTTTGTTTAAATTGGATAAAAGGTAAAATCGTGATGAAGCTGTCGCTTTTAAACGTGTCGCCCTGTATTTTATATTCTTTTGTCGAAAACGGTAAGGAAAAAATTCAGAGAAAGGATACGAAACTGAACTTTTCAAGTAGACATTGCGAAATTTAACAATTCCGAAATCTAATTTAGCTTGATAGGAAGCGGATTTCCTATTACCACTTCGTTCATTTCAGGAACGTATTTATTGGATTTTCACAGGAGCTGGATGGAACTTTTATTACTTTCTATAATTATTTATTACAGGGGTTATATGGTCTTTTATTTCCTGCCTCACATAGCCTTTCAGATCTGAACTTTACAGAAATTATAAGCGTTTGTTTCAATGTAATACATACAATCTGCAGATAATTGAATATAGTTATCAGCTTATGAGGACTGGTGTGAAATTAAAACTGTTCACTTCGCACAGAGATCTGAAAAGTTTTTGTTATGGGGCACATTTTATGTAATACTTCAATAATGTCATATCAGATTTAGAACTCCATTTGTACCTTTATGAATAAAATAAACGAGAAATGTATCTATATAAAGAAGTAAAGTTGTAGTTCATATTTCACATAGGCTTAACTCCAACGGTAATATAACTTTAGAGTTTTAATTTATTCCTATGTAATATTCGAGAGTTTGAAAGACTACTTGAGGATTTGCGGAGCCAGCCAATTTCCGACAATTTCGCCCTCTTTCCCTATTTACCCAACCTCTTGTTTCTGCACGCCTGGCTAAATATTGTAACAATAATTGACCTGAATATTGTATAGCTCAATCAATACCCCTCGCCACCCCAAGAGTAATATTCATATATACTGAGATAGAAGCTTTTAAATGCTCCCTCAATATTCGATGTCAGGTTTTCATCGAAAATTTCATTTCGAGTGCTTACATTACGAATTTTAGATTGATGATAAAGCATTCGTTTAAGGGATGTTTGAAAGGTCTTCGGACAAGATAACTCTCACAGTTCCTGAGGCCAAAGTTTAACAAGTGAGATTTCATTAATTTCTGAAAGGAACATTTTTGAAAGTTTCTTGTCGACAAAGAACATTTTCATTTTTAACCAATAGGTGTGTTATAGTGACTTTAAATTTTAAGTTTCGCACTTTCATAGAGGGCAGTAACATGGCATTTCTCCTTCCCTATTCAATTTTCCAGCATGATTTCTCTGCCTCGTGAGAGTCTGATATACAGTGCTTTTAAAAAATAATTGTAAAATATTCCAGAAAGGGTTTAATCCAAGAACGCCAAGAGGCGTTCCGATAGTGTGGAAAAGACCTATGTTTAAGTAAACTTACCAACTTCTCATTTAAATGAAAATTGTGCTATATATAGGAATACATTGACCACGTTTAGCAGAGTCGACGTTCCTTAACAATGGTTATCCCTGATGAATGCAGCAATTACATGAAAACATTGTTGCATACTATTTAAGTCGAGAAATTTCATTATTGCCTCGAGACTGAGTTTATCTTGACTTTCGCTAAACCATTTAATCTCTCGATTCTAAAGAAATAGTTCCCGTCCCTTACTATTCTAATATACTATTTTATTTCTGGACCTTTCAATGTCTAGTGTCTAGGGTTCTGTATGTGTACATAAGAGATTCGAGCCTTCTATGGGGAATAAAGCTCAGCGTACGATACGGTCCTTTGAACGCACTAAACACACAAATATACTTCTCTGCGAGGCATTATGTACCATTATTTGGGGACTTTTGGGGGAACATAGGTTGAGGAATGAGAGTTCCTCCAGCAAGTTATGACGTTTTTGCGGTTGCGATTTAAGTCATAATTGGCAGCAATTAAGGAAGTTCTAGGACTAGTTATCTAAGTTAGAGCTTACTGAACGGAATGTTGAATAAGCTTTCACTAAATCGTGGGCATCCTTATGAACCTCTAAAGGAGGTTCATGCTGTCCTTGATATTTACCATTCCAAAACGACAGATGATTACAGATTTTCGGTCGTAAATAATCCCTATTGTTGCCTTATAAATTAAGTACATTTAAAAACGTTTGAAATTTACCATTGTACTGTCGAAGATATTCATTTCAAGCATCAATTAAATGAAGCATTTAGAAAAACCTGTAATTTGTGGTCCTTTAAAGTAATTCTCAGATTCAGAAGTACAATCTAGCCTAACCCTAACCAATATTAATCACAATAGAAAGATAATGCTACCTCAACATATACTAAACAAACCTCATTTTGACCTCCGTCAAGCACTAATTGACCTAGTAAACCTACCATGAATGTCAATTATTATTGATTTCCAAAATTAAACTATTAATCCGCCCTCTAACTATTAAAATGTATCCTCAGCAGTATTATGTTCCATGTTGCGGAACAGCTCATGAATACTCTGACACTTCGATTAACTCGAAATAATCTAACCGTAAATCTTGGCTCTTAATCTGTGACCATTATCCGATAGTACTCTGTTGTTGGCCCGATGTCGAGCAGCAGCAAATTTCAATTTCCCGAATTTATCGTTCAACAACTAAGTAAACATTCACACTTAGGTGTGAGTAAACAGAGTACAGAGGGAATGATAGAGAGGGTGGGAGAGAACAAGGAACTTGTTTTCGATTATACTCTTTAAACATGTTACCTTAAAGAAAGACAAACAGGAAAATCTCTTTATTTTGAATCGTGAAAAATGGAAATATTGCATAATGTCTCTATTAAGGTCAAAAAACACGTCACAGGGTAAAAGATCAGTTAGTCTGTGTATGGACATTAATAAGGCATTTGACATCGTCTGACACAGTAATCCACTTTACAAATTATACAATCTTCAAGCGCCAATACCTACGCCATATCATCAAAAACCTGACAACTAGAAGCACGAATTGACGACACTCTTTTTTTTTCCTTTTTTCACTGGACAATGGCCCCCTAAAGGGTCCTCACTTTCACCATTCTTTTGTAATATACGGGGTGTTTCAGAAGACTTTTATGGGAGGTTTTTTGCCCTAATTTTTACGCTACTGGGACAATTGGCACGTTAAAACCACCATTTAAACCGCCAATGTTTTCTACACAAAAAAAATACTCTTGGTCAAAAGCTCTATAGTAAACCATATTCCAGAAAAATGGCATTTTATGATGGAAAACATTAAAAAAGCAGCAACTCGTTTTATTACATTTTGCAATACGATCCGCAACACTCCGAGCATTTTCGAATGTATACGTCAATCACTCAGACGTAGGTTGGATGTCTGAATTACCTTAACAGGAGGCCATTTTCATTAATTGTTGTGATTTTTATTGTTTATTTGCTTAGTTTTGATAATAAAATATTTCTGATCATGTTGCTGCTTTTTTCACGTTTTTCATCATAAAATGCCATTTTTCTGGAATATGGTTTACTATAGAGCTTTTGACCAAGAGTATTTTTTTGTGTAGAAAACACTAGCGGTTTAAAAGGTGGCTTCAAAATGCCAATTGTCCCAGTAGCGTAGAAATTAGGGGCAAAAAACCTCATATAAACCTTAAAATCTCCGCTACTGGCCTTTGAAAAAAAATAATTAGGACTCAAAGGTAGCTAATATTAATAATAATATGTGTACAAGAGCTGAATTCTGTACCTCAAACGGTTCCTAAGGTATCGTCAGAAAACTTTAAAAAAACTTTATTTTTGACATCATGTATCTCGAAAACGGTGCGTTTGCGGACGCATGCTAATCAGAACTTTTTTCCTTACAATGAGCCAAGGAATTGCACATTTCATTTGCAGACACACGTTTTAAAACGTCCTGTATACTGCCATAATAATCCAACCATGGCTTAAAGAGCAAAAAACGCATAGATAAAACAGCATACATATTGCAATACGTTAATGATAGTGCACTTATTGCACATGGCAGAACGACTGTTAAAGAGGTAAAAAGACTAAATGGTAACGGAAAAATGGCACAAAAAAACAACTTCTACTCTTAAATCGCTAAATTAAAGTAGAATCTCGAACAGTAATGACAGACGGTCACACAACTAAACCAATAAAAGATGTAAAATGCTAAGAAGTAACAACCAACTAAAAACTGAAATTCGCTAAACATGTTCACAATATGAGAATAGAAATTATTAAAAGGACGAAACTTTTTCGATCGCTGAGGCATAATGATGAAGACATCTATACAAAAATTGCTACAAAATTTTATAAGTCTCTCTGCAGACCATTGTTAGATCACGGAGACATTAACGGTACATATAACAGAAACACAAAGCAATATTATATAAACAACAGAAGAGATTATACTAAGACTGATTATTTACAGAACAAAAGAGTCCCTGGTCCAACAATGGTCAGCAGAGAGAGTTGTGTATCTATGTATATGTTTTGTATATACAGTGTGTCCGGGTTAAGGACTTACTACCGTTGTAAAATCTTTATTTCTTTGCTGGTTTTGATGCTTTTTTTTGTTAATTGGATATTCAAAATGTGTATTTATCTAGTGGGTACGTTGAATTTTTACTCATACTCATGGCCAACTGCTTGTATTTTTATAGGGTCAAATTTTGAAAAAGTACTATTAGCACCTTTTTTATGACAAAAATGATGACAGATTCTCAAATAAAATGATCTAAAACCTACTTGTACCGATTTTCATTTTTCTGCTATACAGGGTATTCGAAAAAAACAATAAAACATGTTGTAAAAAAAGTGGTATGAAACCTTTTAAATCAAAATTTCTTCATACACTTGAAGCTGGAAATCGAAATCTAAGAAAGGAGTTCAGTTTATGGTTGCAGAGTATGTGCCAAGAAAATCCTAACTTTTTAAAAAACGTCTTATACACCGATGAAGCTACGTTTATAACAAACAGTGTAGTATCGGTACAAAATGTCGAGTTATCATAACCCGATTTGGATAATTGAACGTAAACGACAATACTCCGCAAGAGTAAACCTTTTCTGTGCTATTGTAAATTAAAAGATTAGTGGGTCATATTTTTTGAACCGAAGTTTGAATGCTGCTTGTTTTCTAAGATTTCTACAAAATGAGTTTAGTGACGCACTTGATGAGCTTCCTGTTGATTATCGCTACAGTTTGCATTTCCAACTCGATGGAGCGCCCATTCATAATGCGTTTAATGTGACAAATTGGTTAAATGATAATTTTCCCAAACGCTGGATCGGACGAAATAGTTTTCTTATTCGTTGGCCGCCGCTATCTGCAGTTATTACGCCCATGGATTTTTTTCTTTAGGGAACAATAAAAAATAAAGTTTATGACACAAAACGTCGAACCCGCGAAAAGCTTTATATATGCATTAGAGAAGTTTGTGGAAGCATAACTCGACATCAACTAAATGAAGTATTGAGAAATAATCGTCGACGTATTGAAGAATGTAAAAGAAAATTTGAGGGGTTAATTTAAAATATTAATATTTAACCGAAAAAACTGTTTTGTCCGAGTTAATAATTTATTATTCTATGTATATTAAATGGAAATTAACGTTAATTTAATGCAAAAAGGTTAGTTTTTACGATTTAAACGTTCAAAGCTTTTTGATATACTACGTGACAAAGAAAGGTAAACACCCATTAAAAACCATTTTATTTTAATAATTTTTTGCATGTTGACTTATCTTAAAAAAAGAAAGAAATGATCAAAATTTCAAGTTTATCTGTTAATTTTTTTTTTAGTTTCCATGGGTCGTTCCTTAAAAAAATAAAATTTTGTTTAAACATTTTTGTTCACATTTGCATCGCAACTTTTGTGAAGTGTGTTGCAATCGGTCATAATTTTTACTCATTATGCCTAGAGTGCGTAGAATTGAACAGATCCGTCAGCTTAGTGACTTTGAAAGGGGGCGGATTGTTGGGTTGCGCGAAACAGGTCTGTCGATTAGATCTCATGTTGCTAGGAAAACAATAACGTTCATGGATCAACATCAAATCAACCGTTTACCCTGGCCACCTCGATCGCCGGATCTGTCTCGTATTGAACATGTCTGGGACAGGATTGGCCGCAGACTGTTGAATTTACAGCACCCTCCACAGACTTTAGCAGCCCTTACTCATGAAGTTCAGATTGCCTGGAATGAGATACCTCAAGAAGACATTGACAATCTTATTAGATCCGAGCCCAGGCGTATCAATGAGTGTATAAGGAACCGTGGATGCTCAACACACTATTGAAAAAAAAAATGAAGTTCTTCCTCTGATCTTGCTAAAAATGTAATCATTGAATAAGTATGTGGTACTGAATACGTACAAAAAAAATTATCAAAATAAAATTATTTTTAATGGGTGTTTACCTTTCTTTGTCACGCAGTATACTATTAACACACTTTTTCTTTAACAACCGTCAATCAATTTTATTGTTCAAATACATTTTTTGCCAATTTTAAAATTTGTTACCGTAAAAAACATGTTTTATTTATTTTATCGAAGACGCTGTATTACAGAAAAATGAAAATAAGTACAGGTAGGTTGTAGATCATTGTAATTGAGAATCTGGCTTCATTCTTATTCTAAAAAAAGTCCTAATAGTACTTTTTGAAATTTGATCTCATAAGTGAGAATCCAGTTGGCCATGAGTATAAGCGAAGAGTCATCGTACCCACTAGAAAAATGCGCATTTTGAATATTTAATCAACAAAAAAAAAGTTAAAATCGGCCAAGAAATAAAGATTTTATAGGGGTAGTAAGTCCTTAACCCAAACACACTGTATAGTCTGCCTCAGGTAAGAATGAACAGCATGGGGATCCCAAAAACGGTAATAGATAAAAAATGATTTAAATTAGGGAAAAGTCGCTTAGTTTAAAGTAAATTGATAATCTATTTTTATACCAACAAAATTCCGAATAGTTACGAAGATATCTGGAAAGGAACGAATTTGGAGATTTTGAGTTTTTGCAAATAACTCTTATACGGTTACAGTTAGAGGAATGAAATTTTCATGTTATTGAGACACTTGTTTGCGAATTTTTTAGCTATATTGTCGGTTTTCCTACTAAGTCCTTACTTTCGGATATAAATTGTTAAACTTTTGATTTTCACATAAGTGCAATATCGAATATTTATAATTTAAAGTCGTCATAAAATTCCCTTCTGAGCCAGGTATTATATTTGGTATTTTTCTTAAAAGCTCTATGAGTTATAGTTATTAAAATATTTTTTGATAAGTCGGCTATGATTTAGACTTTAACAATGGTACACAATAAATAACTAAATGTTATGGAGAGTCAAAATATTTTAAAGTTGTAAAACCTTAAATTTGTTTGATGTGTGCATAATTATGGCTCAAAATTGTTTCTCGAAAGAAAAAAAATTAGATATATTATCATACTACATACATATTATGTCACAGGAATTGTGTAGATGCTGAACACATCTATTTAAACCAGTTCCCAGAAACAAAACAACCCGGAAAATCCATATTTAGAAAACTGGCGTCTAATTTAAAAGAATATGGTTCGTTTAAGCAACTTGTAATGATCGTGAAAAGAAGTCCCCCAAAGATGTACATATATATTTAAAATACATATGAGGATTGACACTATATACCACAAGTTATAATTTAAAAAATTGAACACTTCTGGTAGGTAGATGAAATCTAACCATAACTCTGTTATTGTAGCATAACGAAACGATGTTTCTTCGCCTTTCAACACACGCGCTATCACAACTGAGGTCATTTCATTACCTATATTGCATTATGTTGTTTTTAAGGTTCAATTTTTCAAGCTTCTGGTAATGTTGTCAGGCAGAATATTTTTATAGTAATAGAGAAATTGAGCAATATTCCGCTCTGATTTCTTTGTTTCTATGGACATTATTATCTTACTGACAACGTTATCAGGAGGCTGGAAAACTTGGCGCAATTTTTCACCAGTCGATTACTTTACCAAAAGTAATAACCTGAAGTAACCTATAAGTACATACATACATACAGGATTTATTTCGCCGACATTAGTCTCAATCCTTCACCATACATTCAAATATGTAGTGAATGTAACTTGGGTAAAATTTTTCTTCTACTAACTTCTGAAGTTTATTTAAACAAGAAAGCATTCTGTTGTGGATGTTTTATCTTACAAATATGCACATAATTTTCCTTATTCTTCGTGTTGAAATTTTTCTGTGAGAATATGGAAATGCATCAATGTCGAAAATAATCCTGGTAAGAAAAGCGTTTGTCTTAGCCAAAGCCCAAACCTCCAAATCACATTTTCACCAGTTGATTACCTCTCTGACACACATTAAACTTTAGATCCTCGATTTCCCTAAAACCCCCTCTCGCGCTATATCCAAGGCTTAAGACATCAATCGCAAGCACCTCTTTCTTCAGGTGCCCATAAAACACAAAAATTCCATCTAAAAGTGACTTTAGACGCAAACGACAGTTTCCTTAATCGGCCCTTCTACAATGTAGGAAAACGTTTTAATATACGTATAAACAAAGTGTATGCCCTACGTCTGTAGAGTGGGCGCATGCGCAACCCGGATTTCCAGTGATGGCTGCTTCAAATACCATCCGACCGTCCGAGGAAATACCGATTTCCCATGACGGTCTGGCACACTAACCGCGTAAATATCACGTTTTCCTTGGAAAATTTTATTTCAGCTTTCGCCTAATAAGGCCTGTAAAAGTGATTTTCTGTAGTGGGTGCGTAGTGATACGTTCATTGAAAATTAGTGGTAATAGTGGGTCATAATAGGGTCCTTCTTACCTGAAAGCAAAGGTACAATTTTTTTTATATTGTTTTCCAAACAGTTTTGGTTTTGAAGGTGGTAAAGTGAGCTTTTAGATCCTAAATCCTATAACAAATTTTTTTTAGAAGTTTACTAAAATTCAAATTTTTTATCTAAAGCTTAGAGTGAGCTACAAATTTCTGTTCGATTTGAATTTAAATTGGTATGCATTTGGTGTTTTCTAATTTCGAACAACAGGTGCATTTTAATAGGATGCTAAAAGTTATTGCTGCAGATAGCCTTGGTCATTGCAATGCGCCAATGCTGCAATAATGAGTGGGGTATTTAACGTCTGTAGGGCTAAATACCGTTGCCGTTAATACACGACGTTTATATTATGATACGCTTTCGTTTATGCTCTGCAATTCTAACTTGAAATTAAAGTTTTAACGTTAAAGGATTTAAACACATTGACGAGACCATTGCAGTTTCTACGAAACCAATTTCATAGCACGATATTCAGATTTTATAACTTTTTTCTAAGAATTGTACATAAAAGAGGGCGATTTAATCAGATACGGCAAATTAGGTCTTTTTTGTCTTTGTCAGTTTTATATGGATCTAAGTAGTGATACTCCTACAACATTGGAAAGTAGCTTTATTAAGTTTCCAAGTGACTCGACTTAAAAACTTAACGGTACCAAGGGAGATGAAAACGGTATTGTGGGAACAACCTCCCCGAAGAGTTACCAAACATAAGTGCTTTTTTCAGTAGTTTTTGTTTTAAAATTTTTCGTTAACGTTCGATGCACGAGTTGTCTTCTGAGAAGAATTTCATGAACTAAAAGCAACGTATTTGTGAGAAATTTGTATAATTTTGGACTTGTAGAAATTTCATCGTATATAATATAACAAGACCTAATATTTTATGAAATAAATTTTGTCTGTACATACGAAATCATCGTTACCTAGCAAAAACACATCGGCAAAACTTACTCCGGTATTAATTGTTACTTAATAATCATATACCCGAGTTTTGGTTAATAAATTCAATGTCGCTGGTAAGAATCTACTTTTTTATCGTGATTAAAAACATACTTTTATTAATGCCAAGAACACTTTTTCGATATTAAATTCATATAATTAGCTAAAAATTGAGTCTTTCTAGCGATGAATGCTTTTGTCGCGATAAAATCTGTGTCGGTGTTTGTTTCAGTGGATCGAATTGTTAACAGGTGGTGAATGAAATTCTCAGTATAATTTTATACTCAGAATACTGGTTATTTAACCAGAAAAATCTTTCTCTCTATCTCTATCTATTTATCAAAAAAGCCACCAGTTCAAATGTAAAAATTACACTTACAGCATTATTCAAACTCGATGTTCACCACTGGGATCTAGAAATTCATAAGAGATACGAAGTTGGTTAATTTGGGGCAACTCGCGCATTTTTATGCTCAACAAAACTTTTGCAGAAGTTATCAGATTTTCTCCTTTTATTAAAAATGCAAAGAACTACTCGCATAAAGATACAACTTTGCCACCATTTAAACTGCTCTGTATTTTTAATGGTTTGCAAGATCTGCATGCTGAGAATCTAATGTAAAATGCCCTGAACAGACTCGGGTGTCCGGGGTCCAAGGCGCCCCGATAACATCATTTCCTCCATAATTGGTTGAACTTCATTTCAATCAAATTTTAAGAATTTTCTTCTTAAAGCTCAATTATACACGTGCAGTGCCTCAAATTTCGACAAACAGCAGCGCAGAAAACGTTATCTGAAACCCTCACATCATCCTTCATCTACTAACACAAACAACTCAGGTGCTGTTCATTTTGTTACCCACAGCTTTTTGATGCCTGCAGCAAAGCAAAGCAACGAAATAACGTATTTGAAATTGGAAAACAGTGAAAAGGTCTCTTCCTCGGCTTAGACCTAATCCTAGAACCTGATGCCCTTTTCCCGCCGCCCTATCACATACATTTTTAATGTCAGAGCCTGTTTGTGAAGATTTGATTACTTGACTCGATTTTAGTAGACACCCTTAAAGCGGCATTTACGAGTGTCGATACTGTTACACTTTTTGTAGGTTAGACGATAAATGAACTGATAAGTCTAATTTTTAAACTGTTGAGACTCGACAAACTTTATTTAAAGAGAAAAAGAACAACATATAACACACAAGTAACTTAATGAACGCTTTAAGCTACTTAGAATACTTTTACTCGTATTAGGTCTTTCCACTGCAAAGTCTAGTATTCAACTAACTGCCCTATGGTTCATAGCTGTAATCACGAGATACTTCTACAATAACTTCAAATCATTTCGAGTAAGTTAGTCATATGTGAATGGGTGATTCCAAAACTAATCATGTATGTCGCCCATATGCAACATCTATTTGTATATATGTGAAGTTATTTAGATATCTCCGTGATTTGAAGATCTAGAAGCTTGACATCGTATTAGGGGAAAGTTTGGGATACAATCTTACATCTTCGATGCAATCTTACTAAGTCATGCATGAGATAATAAGGAAGGAACTAAAAAAGAACGTCATAAAGTATGAGTGAAGAAGAAGGCTGACCGCCAGAGACTAGTATTTCGTACGGAAAGGCGAATTCAGACAGTTAAGAAGACTGAAAATGTAAAAAAAGTCAGAAGGCTAAAACCCTCATCACACTTGAGAGATATATCTTTGTGCCGTGTCTAGAAAAGAAAGAGACATAACCAAAAGATGTATTGGATATGTTTGAAGTTGAACCAGTTAAAATCGGTATACCTAGAGATATGCCAGATCACATATCATCAATTGTTGAAGAAATTCCAAAAACTGTGGAAGAATTATCTATAGAAGTTCAAGACGATAGAGTCATTGAAAGTGGAATGGAGCAAAAGAAGTTAGTTAAGAAGCGGAGATGAAGAAAGGGATGATAGTAAGGAAGAGAAGACTATCATTGTTACTGTAGAAAAAAAAGAAGGAAGGAGTAGAGAAAAAATCTAAGACGAGAAAAAATTAAATTGAGTTTGAAGTTCTAAACCATGTAAGAAATTTTGTTAAATTTGATTTTCGTTGCAGTAAAATTATTTAAACACTGAAATTTTTAAAAAAATATCTAGGGCTGATATCGAATGTCTAAAATATTATTCTTCAAAACCCCTACCAGACTTAACTGATACTCTTTCTCTGATATTAACAAAAATTCAGGTATTGTGAAGATGAGAACAAGAGAACATGATTATACCCATTTCAAATAAAACTCCACAACAAAATTCCTACTTTTTCCAGATGCCATTTTTCATAGCAATAATTAGCAAGGTCTACAAAACAAAATATTTTCAATTAAACTTTGAGACACAAAAGGCCTTAAGGGCGAATGTTTTAATTACCTCGTGAACTTTGTTTAATAAACAAGATTGTCTTGTTTAGAATCGTTCTTAACTCCAAGAATTTCTGTTACTTGATATTTTCTTTCCGTAAGGGTCAAAATATCATTGTCCTGGTAACTTCATAAGGAAGATAAGATGGAAATTAAAAAAATGTCCACCACTCAGCGATGATTTCATCATTTGTACAGAAACTATCCTGTCGATAAAGTTACCAGAAATGTAATATACACAGAGGACCAAAAGTCCTGAACAAATTCGTTTCAAATTGAAAGGAATATTTTTCATGAAAATACTGAACACATGACATGGGTATATCACATGAAATATTTCCTTCAATTTTTACCGAATTTGTGCGGGACTTTTGGTCCGCTAAGTATACGGGGTGTTTGGTAGAGCGATAGAAAGTTTTCAATGGGAGATATTGAAAGGGAGATTTTGAACCTATATAACCAAATTTATCCGTATACAAGGACTCATCGCTTTTGAAATATTAATTTAGAGGAAAGAGTAGGGAGGGCAAACCAAAGGAGAAAAGTAAACACATTCGAAATGGAGGGTCCCATTTTGAAAATGAAAGTAATTAATAATAGTATTGTTTAAGTTAGAACTAGCGCTTTAAATTTTAAAACGATTAATACTTATTTAAGCTAGTGTCGCTTATTTTCTTGTTTTAAGTAATATTTCCTTTTGTTTTTACTTTTGTGAACTAAAATTCTGTCGTAATGTCATATACCATTTGAAAGAGTATAAAATAGAGAAGTTTTAAAGACTATTGGAATTACTTGAGCTAGCGCCGCATTGGAGAAAGTTTTATTTAAAATGGAAGAATAAATTGGAACCGAAGTATTTTAACTCATTAATTTGTGTACACAATTGTTTGTAATAATAAGTTTTAATTAATTTTTGTTTTGTTTTGTCGATATACATGTTAAGAGTATTTTAAAAAATATTTTCGAAATCGGAAAGTATTTAATTCTAAAAGAACGGACTTAATTGTATCAACTCTATTATTTCGTATAAAAATCTAAGATGGCCGATATTTTAAAAACGATGAGACTTGGTATAAGAATAAATATGATTTTATACATTCAAAATGACCCCATCTACCTCTTACGGAAAACATTTTATCGCTCTACCAAACACCCTGTATAGTGGCCCTAAAAGATTTTTCATTGTTTGGAAATCCCAAGCCGTATGATCGTGACGAATCGATTTAATTGCATGTTTATTTAAATTCCTCATAAAGACATTTAAGAATCCAACGCATCTATAAACAAAAGATATTTTTAGGTAAATGTATTATACGTGTTGAGAAACGTGCAAACATCTGTTAAATCCTCCTCTAAAACATTGTTGTGTGAATTAAAGTTACATTCAACGATTAGAACTTTCAAAATCCCCTCTAAAAGTTCACTTTATAATTCAAAAAATATTTTATAGAAAGCGCAATGCATTAGGAATTAAAAACTTTATTGAGTAATAATGACCTTGTTGCTTCTGATAAGTGGTGTGTAGTGAAAAGTGGTGTGTATTTCGGTCCATGGAATCGATGTTGTTCTGCCAAGTGGAAGTGATATGGATAACGTACGTGGAAACTGGGTCAATGTAAAGGAAAATAACGTTTTTCAGGTACGCCCAACTGTTTTAAGTCTACAATCCACATCGAGCTGGTCTTGATTTTTTAATGTTTGCAACGTCCGATTCGCTTCAGTGGATTTACCGAAAAATTCACAAAGCAAACATAAAATGTCCATAAATATTTCAAGTCGTATGTATGGAAAAGTGCTCTTGCTGGGTATATCAAAGGAAGTAATATCTGTGCAAATTTTGCATCATTGCGGGAGGGACTCTGTCATATCTGAAGCAACATCGGTTCAATACGACACTTGCATATTCACGGGTTTGGGTTATCTGCCTGGATTTGGAGATGGTTTAAAATATAATGGCACAGTTGTGATCTCGGTCATATTTTCAGAAACATTCGTCCTATAATAAGCCGTGAAACATGACAATGTACATATATAGTATTTGGGATATGGAAATCTCAGCTAAATTTCCTTCCTTTCGAACGTTTCAATAAATTCCTTCGCGTAATTTCTCCCTGTGTATTAGACCAGCATAAATCCAAGTTTATGAATTATTAGGAGTAAATTTTCTGCAGTTCCTTATTCTAAAACCCTTCATTACTCTGTAACAATAGGTATTGGGACAGTTTCTGTTTCAATACAATAAAGGCTCCCTAGATAGAAAGAATGCACTTCAATTAAAGATACTGCAAGGCAGAAAATGTACGAATATCATTAATGATAAAATTCAAAAGCATGAAAATAATTTTCAGGCTAAAATTTCAAAGTTCGATTAAATTCTCTGCAGTATCAAAGCACAAATCGTGATCCGGTCTCTAGGCCAGGCATCACAAATGTGAGAAGTTATCTGCAGTGAAAATATCAAAATATCTCTTGCATGCAACGTTGTAGGGTGCAGAATTTGCCACGGTCTGGTTTGCAACAATTTTCTGAAACGACCTGAAAAAAAAAAAGCTTAATAATATTAAATATTGAAATATTACTATAAAATATGTAATTATTCATCCTGAATCATTTAGTGAATTTCAATTCCGTTGTGATTTTGGTCGTGTTAAGTCAATTTATTGGCTCCTAAGTCGTAGCTTTCGAGCTACTGCAATTGAAGTTAGGGCCATATAATATGCAAATGGTCAATTTGTGATTCAGTTTTCTCTTCCCTAGGAATTTTCGTTACGTTATTTTCCCAGGGAATTCACCGAGAATAAATAATCTTCTTATTGGTTTTATTATCTTAGAATTCTATAGATATTTCCCTGAATTAAGCCGGCGCATGTATCTATCATCTTTCAGGGTTATAATGAAATCTCTATAACCAGCTGCACTCCATTTTCATTTCGCTTTCGCCAACTAAATTCCAGACATCTCTATAGCATAGATAGAACCCAACAAAGGTTTGCCTCACTTCATTAGATTTAATATCATCCTCCTTTACCTGACTTCCATTTTTATTTGATGTGCGCTCCATAAACACAACAAATAATCGTGATAAGATTTGCGCAGAAAAACTGGCACCATTAATCTCGAATAACTTATCACTTCAATATTTGGGCACCCTTGCCTAACCTTGCCCCAAATCTCTCAGTTCTGAACAACGCTTTCCACTAAAATTCCTCCAAAATGTTCCCACTTTGACATCCCAATTGTGTAAACAGATTACATTTTCCCACGTATGGGGTGAAAGGTTGGTTTATCGAAAATTGTTTCAAGTTTTTACTAAAATGAAAAGGTTAGGTAAGTCTAAGTTTCTATATTTATCTTGCTTTACGTAAGTCTATAGTGCTCTATGAGACAAGTGGCTCAGTCAGCTTGTCCTTCAGGAGTATTTTTGGAATTCTCGTGGAATTACCTCCTTTGGTGAGAATCGTCTTTTGATAACTCTTTCAAATTATCGTATATTACTCTAACGTTCGGGCGTTAAATCTATTCTTTTTCTCATTTGGTCCTAAAGTTCCATCAAACACACATAACAATTCCAAATCAGCATCATTTGTTTGAGTATGAGAACTTTCCAGCTAGAAACATCAGAAAAAGTAAACAAATTACGACTCTGAGGCAACTTAAAAGAAAATATTTCTTCTCGGCAAGGGAACAATTTCGAAACAATGCCCTTAGGGCTTGCAAATTTCTGGCGAATTTAGAAAACTAAACGGGGAGATAGTTGGAAAATCTGTGCCTTTAAAGAAACATTTAATATATTCACGAAAATTATCGCGCCAGTTAAAATATTCCTAACTTTAATGGTAAATAGTATCCGAAATTGTTGTTGAACTTCAGTTAATTTCTTTAATAATTATAGGTCCAGCCTTTGAAAATCATGCTCTTTTTGATATGCACAAGAACTGAAGAATAAACGAACAAATTGAGAACAATAACAATCACTTTTTAACAAAAAATTAGCTAAAAAATAGAACTGTTTTTAGAGATTATCATTTTTCGAAATTTCGATTTTTTTCGAACCGAGTGACAGGTACCTCAAAATTGACAATGGCAATAGATTTTTTGAGAAAAATCAGCTGAAGATGAGTACCATATCAAGGGTATCTAACTCAAAATCCAGGAAGTTACAATTTTTTCAAATCTTTAATAAACTTCTTTCTTTTTAATTTTTATATGTCAAGGTTTAAAGATAATCACTTTTCTTGGAAAAATGTTAGCTGATA
Organism: Euwallacea similis; assembly: GCF_039881205.1. NCBI lineage: Eukaryota > Metazoa > Arthropoda > Insecta > Coleoptera > Curculionidae > Euwallacea > Euwallacea similis. The sequence goes on from NC_089615.1 coordinate 4,078,870, forward strand.
AGAAAGAGTCCATTCTAAATGCATATCGGGTGAAACGAAGGTTACATTATACAGGGCTTTTTTTTAAATGTTTGTTATGAAGCCTCCATGGATTATGCCAACAATTAAAATTTTATATTTTTTTAAATCAGATTCGACGCACGCTTTTTCTTAATGTTTGTTTTTTGATTAAAAAAGGAAAGTTAAAAATATGCATTTCCTACTTAAATTTAAAAAGCTACGAATGTTAGAGTAATCAACTTATGCCCCTGGATTTACTACCATTCTGTAGCTCAAATATTGCTTGCTTTATTTAAATTTAATAAAACTGATTTCTTGAAAACTTCCTTCTCAGAAATCAAAGAAGCAAGAATTATTAAAACGATGTAGAAGAAGATTCCTCAAACTGAATTCCATTAAATTTGAACGAAACCCCATCCCTAACTGCATCATTAAAGTAATTTTCAACAAGCCGTTCGCTTTGCATATCAAAAGATAGTTAAAAACAGTGAAACAGAACTTCCAGGTCTACGGATTTAGGTTTTGCATAGCAAACGACTGCCATTTAATATTTCACTAGGTAAGCTTGAATTAAAGTCTTAAATGGACGTAAGCTGATTAAATATTAAAATACGTTGCAAGGGGAATTAACAGTTTAATTTCATGGTCCAGAGGAATACTTTTAATGATGTGCATTCCACATCTAAAAATATCTCAAGTATGTTATTATTTTTTTGGGGTGATAAAGTTAAAAGTTTTAATTGTTTTTTTTTAATTTAGTTCATTCCAAAGAGTTTCTCAAATATTAAATAAACTATCTTTGGAAACTTATTGATTTTCTTGATTGTACCCTAATTTGCACGAGCAAAAGAAACTTTTTGAACGTGGAAGCAATATTGCCTAGACATGAAAAGATTTACTTTCCTGAGGAGCTATAAAATTTCTACTTATGTAGCCAGTTAGGAAATGCATAGTTTTCTGTAACGAGTGGGGTTTTTTGAAATAAGCGGAGTAAGATCCCGCCATATGGCACGAGTTACATAAAATTGCATTTCGACGATCTCGATTGCATAACGAATCTCATACATGACTTTTTCCAATTTCGCTATACGATAGAATAATCAAAAGAAAATGATACAAATTTGAATATAATACAGCATTCGTTGCTCCTGCCCCTCTTTGTTAACTGAGTTGCGAAAAGAAAGTACTTGCTTTCATTAGGTAGTTAATTATATAATGTAAAATATAAATATATAAATATATCCAGCAATAACTCTGTGTCAGAACTAAATTCACTCAATAAACAATTATTCTTGTTAGTGAAATTTTATTAATGTTTATCGTACACAAATTGTATTAACCAATTTCCGGTTTAATTTATTGGGTACAGAATCATCAGTTTCGGGCAAATAAAGTCGATTGAAGTTATTTTAATAGTGAATAACATTCTATAACCCTGTTGTTTCGGGGTTCGAAAGCAAAACATAATCTTTTATTTATTTTCATTCTGAAAAACATTCCAATCCTTCATCCCTGCAAAAAATCGTACTTGATTTCTGGGCTTAGTTCGAACGTTTCCTATCAGTTCAGCAAATGAAATTAAAATGAATTTCTTTTATCCCAAAAATCAAGACCAATTGCTCATGTTTAACAACCCACACTCTTCCAAGACGAACACTTTCAGCTCCATCCTCACCAAGAAGCCCCAACATGCCAAGACTAACCCCCTACCTCCTAGAACGTAGATGATGTAGCAACAACATACGCCCTATGAAATGCTGACCTTACTCTTTGTGCTATGGTCGCTGATTCGAAAAATAACCAAATCGGTGGCTGGTAGGGTTACACCTCCGCACAGTTTAACCCCTGAAGAGGGGGGCATCAACAGAAGCAACATCGACGAACACTCACCGAAAATGGGACGACAAGACGACTCTGTGGGGCTGTACAATGGTACTTTTTGTCCTTTGTACATGGGGGTGTGTTAATGAGAAGTATTAATAGGTGTTTACTCTGTGGTTCGAGAGAAGCGTTCTGATCAGTCTGAACTAGGAGTAGAAAGTGGTGATCAGGGCAAAGATGGTGAAGAGGGTTCATATTCGGTTAGTGCCTCACCAGAACCTGCGTACTCACCAACTCCTAGCCCTGAATTGGGGGAGTTTTTGAGTGAAATTTCCAATTACACTCGTATGTCAGCTGATAGTCACAGATCTAGGTAAGCAAAATCTCACTTAAATATCCATCATATAGCAATTTATTTTTACTTGTCGCACTTTTAAGTTTTATACATGTAGGAACGCATAAAGTTTTCTGGCACCTAAAAGGGCTCTTTGAGGACTTACGAAGTTTGTCCAATTAATGAAATGTACTCTATCTTTCGCAGTAAAGTTGCCGCTAATGGCATATCTTTGATGGAGCAAAAAACTTTCATGTTTTTGCAATTTGAACTTCGCAGACTAGATCACGACTAACATGTTATAAGGCGTTAACCTTAAAGTGTGTTAGTTTTTTATCAATTTTATTTGTAGCATAATAGAAAAAGTATAGTGCAGGTAACTTTTAGATTCTCAATATTTTCAAGAGAGAGTTCAGTTGATGTTGGCAATGAAAGCAGACCATCTGTGACCAGCTTATCGTCATACTCCACTTCGTCCAGAAGGTATGAAATAATCGGTCAAAGGTCGATAGATTCAAGGGCAAGTGTCACGAGCTTGTGGTCATCCGATTTGTCTTCCAGGTGGGTCTAAAAAACTTAGATTTTTTCATGTTACAGTCTTATATTTTTATTATTAAAATAAGGTTTTAGACACAGTTTTCCATAAAAAAGATATGAGCTATGAGCTTGTAAGTTGGTTTGGTTTAACATAAATCAAGACATTATCTACAATATTGTCCGAATTTCCGAAGTGAAACAGAGGACCAATCTTTGAGCACGTTCCGATAATTGTCCAAACGCACTAATACAGAGTCAACAAAGCAGGATCTAATTTTATTCGTCTTTTTCCATTCAAATAAAAAAGGAAGACATTAATGATAAATCGTTTAATCGAAATTGAAATTAAAGGAAGGCGCTGTCCCTTAATATCCGATTGTTCTTATTTAACAGAACAACATCTGGGACTTTAATAAGCAGAAAGGTTCGAGTTAATTAAAATTAATTTACCTTTTTAAGTTACTTACAACCACAAACTTTGAATGAGTTGGTTTTACAATTGCTTCCTTCTGAGAAATTCAATGCTCTACGTTTAATTTCGTTAGGAACGTTATTTCCACTACAGTAGATATCATTCATTTCGATCTAGAAATGCAGTTACGAGAGCAATTGAAAAGCTTCCCTATCGAACATCTTATTATCAATTCCAATATATTTGGAAATGCATATTTATTTGAGACTATTTTGATTCTTGCTGCAGGGAAAATTGTGGATATTGCATAGTATTCCCGAGTAGTCCAGCTAGCACTTGCTAACCAAAAAGGAAATTATTATGATAATATTTTTAGGAGAGACTCAGAGGCGATTCCAGAGCATGAAATCGACTCAAGTGACTCCACCCGTACCTCGCTGGCATCCAGTGACAGCAGAAGATACTCGGAAAGTTTGTCGAGAAGGAGGAGGTCTTCGACAAGATCGGTTCAAATTAGGAAATTCGTCCGAAAGCCACCGTTGAGTTACGACAGAAGGAGGACTACTGGAAGGTTAATAATTCAGGAGTCATTATTATCTACATTAAGCAGTATAAGTTCCATCCAGCTTTAGTAACTTTAGATTTCAGTATTTTATATCTCGAAGCCATATATCCTAGAGAACAGGCATGAACTCATACGTACACATGTTGGCAAAATTATATACTAAATTTAGTAGGTAACTTGAAATATGAAACGGAGTTCGGATTATTATTCATGTCAGGTCACGGAAAACGAGACTGAATCGGAACTGAAACTAATCCAGAGTTTAATATTCGCGAATACATTTTACGAGTGTAATGCACGGCACACATGCCTGCCATTTTTTCGCTAATTATGGAGATTCGTCGCTAAAAGAGAGGATGTTAAATTAATTCGATTGATCGCGTGATTTACGAATTTCTAAATTGAATCAATGTTTGAAATGTTAATAATTCAGGAGATATTTCGGTTTGTTGACCGGAATGAAATAAAATATTATTTACGAGAATATACGTTAAACAAATAGAGTCCTAGATCCTTTGATTGTAGATTCCTACAGTTCTACCGTCGAGGGAATTTTACACTAAAAGATTTTTCCAGATACTATTTTAGTAATTCGCGACTCCGATTTCCCTTAGAGGTTTCCCTTAATCATCACAAATACAATATATCCCTATGTAGTAGATATGAATGGCTTCGGGAGGGTTTAAGGAAGTTAATGTGGTTGATGTTAATCCCATCAAACTGAGTGCATTCAAAAGAACCACTACTGGATACACAAATAAATTAAGGAATTTTAGTAGTAGGATTGACGGAACTACGGAAGAACGCAATCCCCTCATGGGACGACTCTGCGAATATACTAGAATCAACGTAACCGGACGAAGTGGGGTCGAGGAATGTCAGGCATTGGCCAAAAGATTTGTAGCTGAGTAACTTAGATAGATTGTTATGTAAAATGATGGCGATTGTTAGTTGGCCAGGCTTGTCAGGAAGTCTTTTTAACTCTATTCATCATTCATTTAAAAACTGACAATATTTCTAGTCAATAATAATATATCCAAGACCCTTCGAATAACTTCAAAATTTCTCGAGCAGTTTGTTTATCCAACTATAAATCAATGCGTTGTGTGCCAAGCCCCCGTTTCCAGTTTGCGTATTCCCACTCTTCATAACAACAACTACTTCAAGTTTTATTGAGACACATAAAAGGGAAGATAAGAATTTTGATCGCTAATCTCTCAATTGCTCTCTGGCCTTTTGTTCTTCAATTGCACATAGTAGAAATTTGCGAGCGCGATTTTGTTCTTGTGATTTGATCCAGCTCAACCTTATGAGAGCTCGAATAAAAGTATAGAAATTACAATAAAATTTATAGAATTTCTCTTAAAAAATTCTACAGAAAAATGATTCTATATAAAAACGAAAATTAATTGCATGAAATGTGAGTATGTAAAAGATGCGAACCACTCCCAAGGACAGTTCTTGCGGTTTTTTAAAGGTTGACTTGAGGTAAGTGATTGGTGTGAAATTATTTGACACTTTATTATCGGTATAGTGATCGCTCCTAGTGGCATTTGTTAGTGATTAATCCCTTTTTATGTGTCCCATATATTCAAGCACAGTTAACCAGTGGAATACATATTATAACTGTAAGTAACTAATGTGTTAGTTACAACATTAATTAGGTTCTTAACCATTATCATTTATTCAAGTTTTAGAGTTACTTTTATTCATTCTTCTTACTTAGACTTCTTTTAAGTAACAATGTAGTAATGCCAATCATAAATGCACCCATCACACAAGCGCATTCAGGAAATTTGCAGCAGTCGAGCTCAACAGCACTTGAATTCACCCTTTTACGCTTTGTGTCTCCCCATTTCATTAATTATTTGCCTTTTGTCTGACAAGTTAATTTAATATTGTGAAAATTGAAGATTCAAAATTTAATACAGTGCAATAAGTTTTACTGCTTTAATTAAGCACCTCAGCGGGATATAACTACTGCTGCTCCTTGAATGCGCTCATTGTTTTATAATAGATATCTCGAAAGATTTCCACATTCCCATGATGTTTTTCGTTTAAGGGTACTTTGGTTTTAAATACACTTTACCTAGAAATTTATAATTGAAAATGAAACTGATTAGGGCCACCTATCAGCAAGTCCTCAAGCCAAAATAAAATAAATTTCTTAATGTTGTCCTAGAAAATTTGACCTTTGACACATGGAAGAACAAAACAAATCCATACCTAGGCGCTGGTGAATAATCCGAATTACTATCTACGTCAGGATGAAATTAAAAGAGCAAAATTCCATATAATTGGATGGAAACGTTACCAGGGATTTAACGATCGCGAGCCAATTTCGCATGTTTTATGTTGGACGTAACTTTTGTGCTTTATTTTGTCCGTCGTCGGTTTAAGCTATAGGTGGGTACGTTATTTTAGCTAAAACTCCATAAAATTCAAAATCACGTACATGCTCATGGGCAATAGCTCATTTCTGAATTTCAGTTAACAATCTAGTCGTTAGTCCCCGTATTTCAAAATTATTCTAAACCATTTTTCTCATTAGTCTCTATAGCTCGTTTCTCTCAAATTGAATTGAAACTAACTTAAATCAATTTCGCAATTCATGGTTTAAATATGTTTTCCTTTGATATTACCTAATCCGAATCAGCTAATCCCCTAAGATCTCTATTTCCTACACAATGATTTCTAAATGGTTCTTTCGCCAGCTCAAATTCCTATATATATATACACCTAGACTCTCGAACTAATTGTTAATAATGGCTTAAAAAATGTCTCCTTGGTGGTAGCTGACAAATAAAATGATTAATTACCGCAATACGGACTGTGAAATGTGAGATTGATTACTTTTTAGGGATTAACTGGAGACTTTATTCGGGTTTTTGTTTTTAAATGCCTATTTTTTAGATTTAAAATTAATCTTATTAAGGCTTTCGGGGAAATTATACATGAATCAGTATGTCGATAAAAAGAGATTAACCTTCCCTTCTAAGAAGTCTTGAAGAGAGGTTTTAAATAATCGTTTTGAAGCCCAAATCTAACCATTTAAATGGCAACAACGCATTAGAATACCACATAAGTACTTGAAATTATTATTGTGGAAATTCTGACGTCATTACTGTATTAATTACTGTTGCTATATGCGATATATGTAATAATTAATGTGGGTGGGTTCTAAAATGAACCCAATGTTGCTCCAGTTGCATGATGCCTGCTGTAACTTAAACTGACTAACGTTTGCTGATACGAGCAGAGTAACGTTACGGATACGAGTGTAGTAACGGAACAATGTTATCGTGTCTTTGCTCCCATGTTAACCGGAACTTTATCTCTCGGCTTAAAAGGTCAATAATTTGGCCTTTAAATCGCGTCTTACCTTTATCATCTGATAAACGGTGAAATATCTGTTATGCTTAACATTACAAACAAAAATGATTCGCAAAACGGACTAAGTATTGTATGATCATAATCCCTCGTTTGCATTAGTTACTGTTTGTACAGGATTTGCTTAACATTTACCATGTGCTCTTGTACCTAATTATTATTTACCAGCATCCGAGCTTAATCATCGATAAAATCATTAATGTTATCAACAAAAGAGCAGAATGATATTTAACATCGACACTTAATAAATATTTGTTGTGGGAATAATTATTTATACAGGGGGACTAGATAACTATTCGAAGATTTTTATGAATTATGAAATATCCAGTTTGCTTACTGCATGATCGCTGTTTCTTATACAGGGCGACTCACAAACTTTGGCGGGCGCAAGAAACAATATTTTCTTTTAATTTAGCAATTTCATGACATCAATTATGAAAAGAAAAATTGTTCATAATGCGCGCCCTCTCCGTGAATATAATTTCGCATCTTGACCTCGACCCTCGATCTAACCTGAACAAGAGATTGCGTAACATTCGGTACAAGAAGTAATATTAAATTAAAAAATACGCAAAATTTAGATATTAAAATTGAGTTTACAACAATCGGAGTATTGCAAACGACAATAAACCTCAGCAAAATCGCTTTAGCAATTCGATAAAAATGTAATCAGTCAAGGTTTGACAAATAATCAGTGAAGCGTAGCTTTCTTGTGTCTTCTAAACGAGAAGGAAAATGATATCATATGAATGACTCGAAATTACATGCGTTGGCAACATTAGAATTGGAACTATGTTAGCATTTTCTACAAGAAATTTTACCAGATATTGTGAGCGACTACTTAAAGGATTTAGCTGTGCGAGTTCTTCATTGGCCACATCCTTGGTAGCATGAAACTCTTCCTTGAGACACTTTACTATCAAACGTACCAAACATAAAGGACGAAATTTTATGATTCCGTTAATGACCTAGCACTGACGCCAAACTCAAAACATAAATTCTAAAACTTCTCCAAACACAACCGTTTTATAGACTTGTTTACACACAAAGTAAATTTTGCTGGTCCTATCTAATACCCAACAACCATCAATTTACGAGATTCACAATGAATAGGTAAATTTGGCAACGTCGCCATAATTTAGCATCAAACTCGTATCTACATCTACACCAATTTGTCAGATCACCGAATTGTTTGCCATTAGTCAGATGTATCCTACACTAATCTGAAATAGAGAGGATTCACGCCATTAATGTTAGTACCCTATAAGTGCTCTTGTGATACGTTCTGGTGATTGGTGACGCCATGGACTCGTTAAGATTATCCGGATCACTATCTTATCTAAATAGACTTTTTATGGTGTTAGTTACAAGGCGCTGCAATCGATGTAGTATTTACATACGTGACGGAAAAGCCGGAAATTTTTGGTAAAAATTGATGTGCGTGCGTGAGTAGTGATCACCTGGTATTCTACTGAAAATATTGCCTCGCTAAAGTCACCTTATTCGGGGAATAACCGTACTGCCAACTTACAAAAAACGTGCTCGCAGCATTCCTATGAATTAAACACATTTAAAAAATCTAAAAGTAATTTACCCTTCTCTCAGTGGTCTCAATAGCGCCAATTAATTAGCGCAAGTACGTAAGAAAATCGTCACGTATCCATGACGCTATTGTACTTAAAGCGGTGCTAATTAATGTTATGACACCTTTTGCCAAAGTTTGCCTATTATTATCATGCAGTGTCTTCCTGATATCATAAAATGACATTATCTAAACGATAACGTAATGGATAATTTATTCACTGAGTAGACTAACATTGAACTTGTCGGGTTCGTTTAGAAAATTTTGGGATAAAAAATTGGTAGTCTGCAATTAGCGTATATCCGTAATTACATGCTTAATTATGCGAACTTTCGTCGTAAGTAAAACAACATAGTTTTTCTTTAGTGGATTACATATGCAATTCCATTACATCTAAATTATTATTACCAACAGCTTTGCGTAAAGTTTAATAACACCGCTGCTATTTTCAGTCCAAGTGCACAATACAATATTTTTACTAGAATATAATAGTTGATGAAGTATATGGGTGCGTCGGTGACTTTAAACGAATTTTGTTGTTAGTTAGTATGGATGTAAAAGTGCCAAAAATGCCGATTGTTGTAAACATAAAGAAGCCTTACAACCGGAAAATACGGATCCCCAGGAGGAACTCGGATTACGTGTTGGACCATTATATTAGGTTTGAAAAGTAATTTTTTAATTAAATATCTTGAAGTGGGCAAAAAGTGGAATTCCTCGTATTTATTGGCTCTTTTAAGGATCATGCTTTTCTGTGAATGTTTTATTTTTCATTTTTCCCTCTTCATTATTGCTAAAGAAAACGAAAATATCAGCTTATGTGTTTAATTTCAAATATTTCAATTTCATACAATAACGTATAAAACGTACGTAGTACTCCTAATAATAATGTAGTAGAAAAAGTAGTAGAAAAAATACCCTTAATTAAAATTCACTACGTTATAACAATTTTCCTCTAGTTACTTCTAATGGCAAAGCTTAGGTCTAAATTATTGCTGCTGATTTCGTAATTGTTTACATCATTCTGAGTGTTCCAAACAAATAAGTATTTTAAAAAAGCTGTGGCTTTTCAATTTTTTTTAGTTTACAAAGCTTTTGACCACTTCAAAATATTCCATTGATCAGGAGGATGGATCACTTTCTTAAATCATTACGAGGGCTAAAGCACCTCGTAACTAGCAAGTTTACCGAAAATAAGATTTTGTTATTTCACATTTTCCTGTGCTTACTTAAATTTGATGGCTAACTTAATAAGTTTGTTTACGTTTTAAAAGCAAATAAATAGGATCCTACTAATCCTACAAAAGCACCAATCCTTATGCCCTAGAGTAAAACAAAATAAGCCTGTTCGTAAGTATCACCAGTGCCTATTTATGTTAAGATGATGGTTATTGAATTTAGTTTCTTTAATAAAGTTTTAAGGTAGTTTCCTACTTCACTCAAATTAGCTGTATTTTGCAACATAAAAATTTATTTATAGTATGTTAACCTCGTTTGATTGTGTTAAGGAAACTTCATTAAATTGTTTTTATTAATGTACATAATTTATGAGAATCTATTACAAAAAATAGAGCAGACACTTTAACAAGATTTAACAAATAACTAGGCGCTTCACTCTCTCTCAAAATGAGATAAAAAATCGCTAGAAAAATATTCGTTTCAATAATTTCATCTTAATATTTCTGCCCTCAGTAATTATGGAATTTTTCTCTTGTAGAGTGTGCAGAAATCTACCCATTTATCTTTTGTGCTTCTCTGCTTATTTGAACTAACTGTTTGTTAATTATTAAATAATCAAATTGCTTCATTCTCAAATGATCGTTTATCGTTCATATGAACAAAAAATGCCACGTCATGTCATGTTTTTTTACATGAATGATAATCATGCATCAAGCATTCCTCAGATAGTTCAGAATTTTTTTTTCAACGAAATCAAGTTATTGACTAGTCGAAACTTACGATGATGTCAAGGGCAAGTTTAGAAAGTTAGTGTAATCAATCGTCTGGAAATTCCAAATTTGCAAACAAGATTAAGGATAATATAAAATCCAGTATAAGTGTATGATTCGAAATAAGTTATGTCGCGATGCGCTATTTAATAAAAACTGATTATATGGTCTTGTAATCCTCGGCTTGAACTGCATATAGTATTTGGCCTTAGGTCCATCGATACATTGTAGTCTAATATAGTTTGAGATCCGCCTATTAAGTCCATTCATTATATATTACTACATCACTTCCATTTCATTCCATTCATAAATATAGTATAAGTACTCAATAATTGTTATGCAGAAAAGGCCAAGGGTAATTCAGACTGGTCAAAATGTAATTCAAAAACCGTTAATTGTAAGTTACTTGGGAAAATTGTAATTCAGAAAATATCAACCGTAATCCAGAGAGTGTAAAATATGATTCAGCAGAGCAAACTGTAATTCAGAAATGAGTTAAGGCGATTCTGACTTCTCAAGTATAAATTCGTAAGAACGCGTCAAGGATAATACAGATAGATAGAAAGTCTATGTAAATTAAGTCCTTAAAAGAAATTGTTTTTACACACATTCTTCAAGAATCAGTGTGGTCATTTTCTTGATACGTTTACCAATATATTAATAGTTTGGCATATAAATGGAAAAAGTAAAGATATATAGGGTAATTCAAATTAGCTACTCCCCTTTGGGATTTCGAAAACCGTAAAAAATAGGAGGTCTCTTAAATTGGGGCAAAGTTGCGCATTTTCGAGGTTTGTTAAATGCCGTTTTAAAATTTGAAAAATTCCAATTACTTCCAAAGATAATAAAAATACCGAAATTTAATTTTTTTAAATGTAGACCTGAATTTTTTATTACATTTTTGGAAAGTCTTTGATTTTTTTAAATTAAATGTGTCGTACTTATAGTAAAAACAAACCTAATAGTGCAAAATACATTTTTAATAAATAAAATAATAAGACACTATTCAGATACAAGTGTTACCATAGAAACAACAAACTAAGTACACCATATTCCACCACATTTCATTCAAACCAGCAAAAAAGTGAATAATAATGCAGCTGTTGTCTTTCGGAATAATCTTGAAGATATGCTTCACTAGCATGCACAGAATTTCTGTGATGTATGAAATAAAGTTACAACATGAGTCATATAGCTTATGTTGCTCTATCCAATAGCTTTGTCAACATAGACCCTTGGATTCTCTACCGAACCTATTAGAATCCAACGATAACCAATAATATAAAGGCCACTCTTAAATAATTAAGGAGGTCATTCTTCTCCATAATTTTCTGTTAAGCAGTTATGCTCTAGGTTTGAACACTTTGTATCTTTTTTTAGAATAATAAAGTGGTTTTAAAAAAAAACTATATTCTTAAGACTGAAAACATTATTCATGTCACGATAAACCTCATTTGTGTAATCCGTAATGTTTTTTTTTAAATTCTGTACGCTGTTAATAGTTTTGTAAGTATTACAAAAGCATTCAATAGATTTTGACATCTCAAAACTGACGTCTTATGGAGGATTAGTTTGTTATTTCCATGGTAACATGTTTGAGTAGTGTTTCATTATTCTATATATTAAAAATGTATTTTGCACTATTATGTTTGTTTTTACTATAAGCGTGACAAATCTTTTAATTCAGATAATCAAAGGCTTTCCAAAAATGCAAAAAAAAATTCAGGTTCGTTTTTAAAAAAATGAAGTTGATTTGGTTTCCAAATTCCGAAACGTTGTTTTTAAAATCTAATGATGCCATCTTATAAAGGAACAAAGGTGTCTATGAGCAAATACAATTTCAATTTTTTCGATTACCTTCGGAAGTAATCGGAGTTTTCTAAGTTTTAAAACGACATTAAACAAAGCTCAAAAATGCGCAATTTTGCCCTGATTTAAACGACCTCATATCTTTTACTGTTTTCGAGATCCCAATGGTGAGCAGCGAATTTGAATTGCTCTGTATGTACAGTTTTATGTGGATTCCAAGGTATCTTGATTCGCAACATCTCGCCACATTTTTTCTCTAGTTATCTAAAAGATTAAATTACTAAACACGAACTTAGTAGGGTATATCCCTCAAATAATTTATGACAATAAGATAATCGTTCTACACGATTTAGCTGAGCATACTATATTTCATTACAAAAAAATCGTCATTGTTCAGCGGGAGGTATTGCGTTCATTAATTTTATTGAATACCATAATTATTTCGTCATTTTCCGCTTGATGTTTGATGCAATTGGGATTTGAATTGCTTTTGTGTTGAATAGGATTATGTGTTAGTGGAAAAGCTTTAATTTTTGTGTTATACACCTCAAGTACCTATCTAGTTAGAATGTCGAATGAAGATGAATTGGATGACTTTTAATGTATTATGGCATTCAGACTTTATTATCTCCAAATAATAGTGAAAAATCTAAATCCCTAGATTTAAATTCCCTTAGTGGCTTATAAAAAGAAGAATTTCATGACGCCGATTTATTTTCCTTAGTTGCGAAAAGAGAGTAATTTATGATTACCTAAGTAGCGATAAGTAGGTATTTATTCTATACATATAGTGCGTTCCAAATTGGCTTTTCATGTATCTATTGGAATTTAAATGTAAAGCGGGTTAAATGAGAAAAGTTCTAGACAAATATGAAATATAATGACCAAAAAAGGACCCATTCGAACTGTTCAGTTTTAAAAAAAATTGCATTGCAAAAATGGCGCATTTTCAACAATCTGAGAACACATTTTTCAAGCCATTTTTTTAGTAAAGCACGCTATGAAGAGGAGATTTCAAGATAACGTTTCAATTTTCTGTTTTCAATTTTTCAATGAACTTTTATTTTTGGATATTTGTTCTGTAGCTTTTGATATCTCATTCGAAAATCTTCTTCCTTAATATGAAATAAAAATTATGCACATTATTCTGAGGGAAAGTATATTTTTCTCATTTTGATTTTCAATCAAACAAATAGTTAGAGAATAATGGTTTCGTTCCTTATTCGTAAAATTAAAATTATTTATGGGACAAGGGAGAAAAGTAGGAAAGTATGGCCATTACTCTAGCGAACAAATATTTTATGCCCAACACGAAACTCAAGGGAGCAAAAGGTTTTCTCCTACAAAGGTAGAAACAAGCTAGTTTCATTTTTAAAAAACCTAAATTTACAAGGGAAACTAATCGCTGAATGAAAAGTAGCACATTTCTCTCTTTCTTTTCCTGTGGAGGTAATTAATTGTCCTGTGGGGTAAAAGTACATTCCATGCTAGGGAGTAAAAGTACTGGCTTTGTTTCAATTTGGTTTTTTTTTCTAGTTTTGATGTTGAAAATGGTGCCAGTCCCGGTCGCAGTCCACTCGATGGCAGTGCCTCTCCTTCGGCTGGTTTGGTACTGCAAAACTTGCCTCAGCGACGGGAGAGCTTCCTCTATCGCTCGGACAGCGACTTCGAAATGTCGCCCAAGTCCATGTCCAGGAACTCGTCCATCGCCAGCGAGAGGTAAGTTTCCATTATCTAGGTTAAACATTTTGGACACCAAAATTTAAAAAAATTTATTCATATAAATTACTTTCTTCTCGGTGTCTTCTTACATATCAACAAAATCAATATATAAACTTCTTCAGAGAAATAAGCACTTCAGAAATCTGCAGCAACCGCCACCTACCTAGAATCTTCCCTACTGCGTGGTCATTGATTTTTTCACCATATTAAAATTTACGTCAATAAATTGCAGAAATGGGATATAAATTTCATAGAATTAATTTTGTTCGATAGATGCAAAAGTAAGTTGTTCCATGAAAATCCCTTGTTGATTTGGAACTCGACCTTTAGTCAATACATAAGAGATTTCTTGCACATATCTCAAAACCGTTATAAGTACAAATAGACATTGTCTATAAAGCAAAAAATGCAGTATCAGAAATTCATTTAAAATAATATATTCATTTTGGGTTATTTATTCTTAGCTTATATTGAATTTCGATGTATCGTCAAGCTGTCTGTAGCATTATCAAGAAAAAATCTGATAGATTAGATTAAATTTCTATCATTTAGAGGGTCTTTAAAACTAGCATTCTGATTTAGTTATTAGCTCGTACTAATTCAATCTGTTTTTCTTGCTTTTAAAATTATCAAACCAAATAATTATTATTACAAATAATTAATCAAGTACTTAGTTAGATAGTTACATACCCATCAGAATCTTACAATATATATGTACCTTATGCTAAGATGTAGTACCATATAGGGTGTTCTAGAAGGTAATCATTAAAAAAAACTCAAGGAAGCCATAAAACGTCAGAGGCATATCTAAGATCCATGCATCTGTTAGTCACGTACATAAATATTTGATGGTAAATAATAGATTGCTTAATCAACGCTGTACGGTTACGGTTCATCGCCTACCGCACTCTACGACAAACTTTATTGGTAAATAATATAGCTAAAATAAAGTTAAGCATTTTTATATTATACACACATCATAATCGACGTTTTATGCACTTCGCAGCGTGCATAAAACGGTCTTTATGATGCACGTATGGTTACTAGGGAAACAATATTATAGACATACGAAGTTCGTTATGTCTAAACACTTTCATAAATAAAGTCACATAAAACTTTCCTAAAGTATCGATTAGTTATAATGTTGCCGTACTTGTAACACAAAATATTGTATAATATTAATGTGTAACCCACACATTAAAACCCCATTGCCAGCACTCGCGACCAATATGCGGCGCGTGCTTTAAATGCCTTATTATAGACTTGCATCATAATATGCTACTTTTATAAACATCATAAATCGGATTCGTTATTCTTTGGAAGTTAGAAAACCTTGAAAATCATAGAATAATTTGCCACTACCATTTAATTACCACTCTATAATGTGCAGATATTATTTAACTTTATTTTAGCCAACATTCACCAAAGTTTATTATAGATCTTGTAGAACACTTTATATGTATATAAGAACAGACACTCTGATCTTTTTAGTTCTGAAGGACCCTATCTTGATGATAATTTCTTTTTGTTGGAAAAATTACTCAAAATGCCACTCACTCATTATCGTTGAATTTATGAAAATGTAGAGCAATGATTGAAGGCGTTTTCCTAATAAATTACAATGCTCATTGAGTAATTAAAGTTCTCGTCGAGCCGATTGCAACGAGGTTTCCATTTACCACTCTTATATTTTAAACTTATTAAAATCGGAATGAAAGTATTTCCAATGTTGTCGATAAATTCCTGATATTTCCGTAATAAAAATTCAAAAAATGGCAAACAAATGATTATATTTATTATACCTACTTCATATGTATCGAGAAAATTTTTTGTAACTAAAACATAGGAATATTTTCCATGTAAATCACCTATACTGTATTTTACAGATTCAAGGAGAGTGAAAACATATTGGACAGATCGTATGTATTACATGATTTTTTTACAAACATCACCAGCTTGACATCCCCACCAATCAGTAGATAACTAGCAGCTCCAGCTTTTGGTTTATGCCATTTGCATGAGTTCAATATTGGTTTTTGGTTCTAGAGACACCGATATTTCACAATCATCGAGCTTTGCTTTAGAACTTACAAAAAAGTAGTTTTTTTCATGTTTTTCAACAGTTTGGAGTATTGCTTTGCGTTGGTTTTTGAGGAACGGAATAGGTACATATATGTGGGAAGATTAAATTTTATATTTTTGTGTTAAATGTGAACGATGATGGTTGAGAAAATAAAGTAAAATACGCATTTAATAACCATTAAGTTCTGTTTTTGGGGAAAAAGTGAAAATTATTGACACTTTTTCCCTTTCTTTTAGTATTCTTTGATGGTTTTTTTTCCACCATTTTTTGAGCAGCAGATTGCATGTATATGTGAGAAAGTTAAATCGTACATTTTTGTGGTAAATGTGAATATGTGAATGCTAGTTTAGTTAAGAAAAATTAGTAAAATATGTTGAGAAAAGTACTTCTAATGCGTTGACTGAATTACTCATTCACCATCAAGTCCAGAAGTTCGTTTGCTCTAGATATAATAAATATAAAAAACAATTATTTATATTTAATATCTATTAAGCTCTATCTTTAACAAAAAGTATAAATTATTATTACTTTTTGACAGTTAAAAAATTTATTTTTTAAGTATTTTTTGACAATTTTGAGTATGTTTACGAGTCGTTTATTAAACAGCAGATTAGTCGTACACTTATGTCGAAAATGATATATTTTGGTAATAAAGTTGAATATGAATGGCAATAGTCATGAAAGAACCTTTAATGGGTAATTTAAATTCACTGTAAAGTCAAGAAGATCGCTGGGTGTAGATTATATCGATACAGTGCTCTGTTAAATCGCTACAAACTAATTGCTCAAAGGAAACGCAAACCTATGTTTACATTAATTTTTAATATAATTATTTCGAAATAATCATTTAAGCCAAATTTCACAATAAATTTGAATATTATAAGATGCTTAAGGCATACGTGGATATATTAGTTTACGTATAGTGGAAAATCACAATGTATGTGTCAGCGAATCTAAAATTTAATTTGTTTGAAGCAATGCTCGGCGGTATTGCAGTAAACTTTTAGATAACAACATTGATAGTTTCAGTTTGGAATTTTTAGTTTTTTCTCGGTAATAGGTACAATGAATAAGAAGTTGATTATGCAGAATGAAATTTAGCATAAATAGCCATACAATAAAGCAGGTAATTAAAGAAATTAGGCAAAAAATTAGATTCCGTGTTGAAATATGTGTCACCATATGGAATAAATAGATAAAAAAAACTTTCGTCTGTGTTGTTTTGCGCTTTTTTTTCAGCAACGGGATATAGATATAAATAGATCTGAGAATATCTAATCGTATAAATCGTATCTGGTAAGAAATAAGATTCTCTAATGAGTTATGCAAAATGCATATTCACCATCAAGTCCAGAAGTGATTATAATAGTTTAAAAAAAATAAAATGCTAATATATGAGAGGTTATTCTCTAATGGAGCTCAATTACTGGGTATCCGTCCTCTTATCAAGTCCCCAAAAAATATTATTTCTTATCAATTAAGTTTTTCTAACACTTCTAATAGGGTAGAATTTTTCAGTAGTTTCTGATAACTTTAAGAGTGAGTATCGGTTTTTGCTGCTTTTTGAGCAGTAAATTTTAGTAGCTATTTGTGGGAAGATTGACTTATATATGTAAGGTATAATGTTTATATGCTAATCATCTTTAGTCAAAAAAAGGCAGAGTTATAATACAATTACATAAGAACTTATAATGTGTCATTCAAGTAATTGCCTTCACCTTCTTGTGAAGAAAATCCTTTTATTCCTGTATATCATTTTGAAGATATTGTTAAAAAATTAATATCTAGGTTTTCATGTGTTAACGGTGATTGATAGTAATTAACGAAAGATAGTAAATACATTCACAAAAGAATTTTTGATTCATACAACTTAGTTACCATAAAACTCACATTGACCATCAGATCCAGTAGGTTGTTTTTTACGCAATTTATCTTTATTTTTAAAGTTTCTTTTCTTACTTAATGAAGTTTAAAGCCTTTGTATACATTTTATTGAAACGTTGATTACTCAGCATTTCCAGTTTTTTAACCTGGCAGATAAACATTATTCAATCTTCCTTAAAATATAGGTCACAATAAGCCATTCATAAATAGATAATGTGATTGACAAATTCAAGTTTTTGCGTCATAATCGATTTGAAGCCCTGTTCAGTCAAAAACGATTAAGTTCGTAACAAAATCATTAAAAATGTGTCATTGTTATCTATAAAAAACACACCAGTTACTTTATAATTAAGTAATTTCCAAAAACTCAAATCCTTCAATCGGTAATTGCAATCAGTGCGGCCCTCATCCAGATGCATCTGAAGATTAAAATTCTTTCAAAATCCACCTTGAAGCAACTATAAGTACGTACCCCTGAGAGACATACCTACTTGAGAAACAGGCCGATCTCGAGAATAATCCGGGATTTGCTGACTCGCAAGCGGGTCAAGAGACACTTTTAGACTGGTGTCAGAAGACTGAATCGCACTTAAATGTTACCTTTACATCCCCGTAGACTGCAAGGGATGAAATGAGGAGATAAATTTGTCCATGTTGGATGCTTTGTCGGCTGCCGCAAGAATGTAATTAAAACACAATACGTGTTCAAACAGGCCAGTGTCTAAACTGGTCAGCATCAGTGAAAACATAAATAATAGAAAGGAATATCAGAGTTTAGAGAATCATTTGTATCTACAAGTAAACTTTAGTTCCTCTTTCGTTGTGTATCCTATTCAAATGCAATTTGCATAATTTGAATCATTGAATTCGAACCTCTAACCCAAGGCTACTGATTAAGGATTAAACGATTAATTGCATTCGATTTAGTTGGATCCTTTGTCTTGTAATTAGTGTTCTCTGCTATCATTGGTAAGTTATGGAATAAAAGGACCTCATTTACTTCTAAATATTGTACATAGATATAACCTTAATAATGGGTGATTTTAATTTATTGGGAAAGTAAGTTTCACTTCCTAAAATCTAAATAAGTCTTAAAATCGATTCATTGAGTTAATTATTTTGAAGTTTTCTCTCAGGCTCCTTGACGAATTTAATTTAAGTACATACTTTTTCGAAAAAATCAATCTACTTCAGACTTTTAAGCATCGGAGTTTTTGTCTAAGGTCACTCAGAAACATGAAAGGAAATTTTGATAGATTTGGTAGGAGGATTGGGGACGTAATTACATGGAAATTTTTTCCCTGTCGAGATTGCTTTTTATGCAGATTTCTAATTATCAATATTTTTCTATTTTTACTTTGGAATTAGGCACTTAAGTCAATATACTTGTACGTGTCAATTTTTTTTCTAGTAGTTGCTGTATATTAATGTGTAAATATTTGTCTGCCATCGATACAATTAACAGATAGTAGGAGGATTAATTGACAGGTATAAGTTGATGTGTATGCGATAATGTGAAGTGGCCTGTGATATGATATAAACATTTTGCATTTGATATACCGACACGTGATTATTATTATTCGTTCATAAATATCATGGGCGAGAACGACAGTATATATTCTATAATGCGATAAAAGCGTAATTAAAAAAAAATCGCATTTCGAAACTCTATTGAAGTCTTCGTGTGGACACCAACTCATATTTTTTATATTTCTTTGTAGTAATGGATATTTGCCATAAGTTCTTAAAATTACTAAAACTGGCGGAAAACACATACCTACTCTTTTTTCTGACGCTCCTTATACGAGTGTTTCTGATTGTACAGGGTAAGTTAGTAGATTGACTATATTAACTACCTTACAGTAGTTTTACATGCTGCATGCAAACTGTTCTGAAATAAACAGAGAAGAAAATTAAAAAATATTGCAAGGTATTGATTTCAAAAATTGGAATTTACCATCGCTCTGCTTTGTTAGTCTACCATGTTTAATTAGAAAGATTATTAGATAAGGAGAGCTACGAAAAAAATAGTCTTAGTTAAAATAAATATTCCTCACTTTTCGTTTACAATTCATATCGCTTTAGTGAACGGCTTATTAAACTAAATCAATTAACAATTTAAGCACAATAAATTAAGTATAAATTAAAACCACCAAATTGCCCAACGATAGTATTATTGCGAGTATTCACAGGTGAATTTTGAGGTGCCAGTAAACTGGGGCTACTAAACTATCTCTCTGTAAGCCTTGTTTTAAGCAGGGATTAGCCATGCCTGATTTATTAGGGCCAGTGCCGCTCTAATTACTTACCCCAATATTTATATACATGTATACACAGGGTGTAACATATTATCATAGAGATATTTGAGAACGCGGTAATACATTGCAAAATAATTTTAAAATACTAATAGATCCATGGTCAAAAACGCGTTATTTTCCACATAATAATTCCACACAAAATTTCATATTTTGCATTTTTAGTTTTTATAATTTTGTTTGCATTGAAATTTATTTTTATTTTCAGAAATTTGATTAAATGTTATGAATTGCTTCAGATAGTTGAGAACTGAGCCGGATAATTATCAACGTTCATGGATATATTATATTCATGGATCCAAAACCATGATCTTAAAACTAAGGAACATCCTCCACAACTGGAGGTAAGTCGTTTTTTAAGAAGCTTCTTACCTGCTTTTTAACGGTTCCCCAATAAATTTTAACGGAAATTTAACTCGTTTCAAAAGCCTCCTACCACACATTTAACTGAAAATTCACGTTGAAAGTCTTGTTCTCTCATTAAATGAGGATTTTTTATGTTTTAAGAATAACATTTTTCACTCCTCACTCACAACATTAATCGAATATATAACAACAGGCTAAGTTACCGCTATTTCTTGGATTTTCTAATCTCTTTCACAGCATACAACTTTGCGATTATCCACTTCCTTAAAGCAATTTAGTTTGTCTCTTAAACTTAAATATCATTGCTTATTATGATGTAGAGCAATATTTATTCCGACATTCATTAGTTTATAGTAAAAAGTTAACGCTTG
Organism: Euwallacea similis; assembly: GCF_039881205.1. Taxonomy (NCBI): domain Eukaryota; kingdom Metazoa; phylum Arthropoda; class Insecta; order Coleoptera; family Curculionidae; genus Euwallacea; species Euwallacea similis. Next base: position 4,100,010 of record NC_089615.1, read on the forward strand.
AGTTACATTTCATACATTTAAATTGTAAATAATGTAATATCAACGATCTTTTATTTAAACTTAAATCAAAACAAATATTTTGAGGTTATAACGGAAGGAATGAAAGAGACATTTGAGACAAGGTACCTAATATTATCATCCTGTCTCTTTCTGAGTCATATAACTTGTAAATTCGAGACAAAGATAGATATACGGGTTGAATTGTTTGGCTCTGACGTTCGAAGGCAAACAACCAATCGTAGGATTTATGTTACCTATACGCCATCCTTATCTGTCATGCGTCAGGACATTTTGGTACTCTCTTTTACCTAGGTGAAACATTGACCCACTCTCTGCAGAGCTATCGCTTTCTTAAATAGACTATCCCCTTTAACTTGCGGTAAAACACTTCACAGTGGAATATGTGGAATTCGGATATATCCGGTTCTTGGAAGCGCCATCGTTTTTTGCCCTTGCATTGTCGATTTGTATTCACCTTGACTGACCTTCTCGGTAGAATGTAGAAGGAATGTGGGCATTTCAATATTAAGAAACTCTTTTTATTTTCAGGTAAATTTTGTTTAACTTTTTAACTTGAAATAAAAATAAATCTATAGAAAAAAAATTGTAAAAACTGTAGAAAATTTCCTTCATCTACAAAGATGTAGGAGTCCACTCTTTAACTCATAAACTAAAGGGCTCTGAAATATTTTAGGACTGTTATGAATGATAATTTCAAGAAATTTGATTAAACGTTAGGATTTCATAAATTTAACTTAAGGTGTATGTGATAAAAACGCGAAACATGAAAAAAAATGTGAATTTTTGCCACTCTGTATCTCAAAAATGATGCATTTTTGACTATGGTCTTATTAACATTTTTTTCTTATCTTTCCAAAGTATTATCGACTCCTGAAATATCTCCACGATGATCCACCCTGTATAAGGAATATACTGCGGTGTATTTTGGCGTTTTTTTCAATATACAGAGTGTTATTTCAGTACGTGGTTCAACTTCAAGGGGTGATTCTTTGAGTGATTTTAAGACAAGTTCATATAAACATAAATCCGGTAATGTTTCATTTTCAAGATATAAGTTGTGAAATTTTTTTAAAAGATCGTGTTTATTTAGTTAAAATCTTAATAATGCTTTAGCCAATTTTGTTGAAATTTGGCATTTACTTATTGTTAAGTGTTTTTTTACTTAAAAAAATTGCTTACCATTTGTTTAAGTGTAGTTTTAATAAAACGTTTTTCTTGTAAACCAAAAGCCAAAAGTAAAAAGAGACAAATGATTTCTAGCTTAAAAGATTCTTTTGTACTACATTAAACGCTGTCACCAATTTTCAACGTAATATTAGTTTGCGTCTTCTTGTTATTTAGAAGTTTCTTTTTTTATATGTAACGATAAAAAAAGTTCCACACCATATATCTTTTGAACACGAAATATGTATGCATTACCAGACTTATTTATATATAAACTTTTCATCTTAGAAACACTCAAAAAATCACCTCTTAAAATTGGCCACGTACTTAAATAACACCCTATATACTACTACTAATTGACCATTTAGTTTCTGCTCTTACGGCAAAAGCACTTACAGCTATAAAAAAATTTTACACTTGAAAATGATCCAATAGAAGAATGACTGAAGGGCAAGGGAAGCGAAATTGTCTTGTTTGTCTTGTAAAACAAAGAGTTCAGAATAGTCCAGTTGTGACGATTATCTTTCCATTTTGCCTGAATTTGTAGCAGCCTTTTAGTTATTCTTGTCATGTGGGTGCGTTCGTATAGTAATTGGTTGGATGAGTTATGTAGCGGGTTGTGGGAGTTCCTTATCTTCGTAATCACTCTTAGTGCAATCTATTCCGTTGTTTACTTTTTTCCGTTGCATTTGTCTTCGGTATGTGTTCGTAATCTACTTATAATCCATAAATGATATATATTTTTATTTAAATTTTTGTACTGATTCCTTTATATTTATACGTTAGCATTCGATATTCTAAGTGCTTAGATGTTTATCTTCATATTATAACGAAAATTGAGTTTGCTGCTAATTAATAATAAAGTTGGAAACTAACTAAAAACAGCTCGTTCATACTTTGATTAAACCTCACAAATTAGGATACGTATTTTTCACTCATTCCTCTCCTGGAACGCATATGTATACTTGTTTACTGAAAATTCTGCACTAACTTCCGATGCAAGGAAACTTTGCTAATTGTTGACAAACAGTTCTGATGCACATATTGATTGCACATCAGCTGACCTGCAGCCTCCGCCACAACAAGAACTTACTATACCACTCATTTTGAGCGGTCCTCCTTCTCCTCCTCCCACGTGACTCCGATCCTGCCGTTTTGCGTAGTCCTGAGCCAGCAGGAGCACCCATATTCCTTGCAGTGCGAGGCAAACTTTTGCCAGTCGCGGGATTACGCTTCCTCTTTCCGTTTAACGACGCGAAAGCGCGTTTTGTTTTTCGCCAAACTCTTTAAAATATATAATAATGTGATTTGTTCTTGCTCAATAAAGTGATACTGAAGAAAATAACAATAATAAGTATACATAGAAGTTTTATTCAAATTTATATATAATTTTTGTTTGGGCGCTTAAACGGTGTTGTTAGATTTTTAGGTGCTAATTGAGTGAAGTGTGTTACATACTGCCAGGTGGGGGACGTGTTGTATTAATATGAAAAAATAATAAACTAGTGTGTAGTGGCATAGTAATGATACCAAGACTTGCGCAACATGGTCTATTTTAACATTGAAATATTGACTCTTATGTTGAGCCATCATCTGGTTGCAACTTTCAAGGTACATGATAAATTACTTGTATGATGTGGAATCTCGTTTGGGGCACTGTCACATTTTCGTTAAAAAAAATCCAGAACGTATCATGAAAATTAAGGTCTGGATAGTCTGGTTCCCTAATACGGCCCACATGTTAGTTTTTTAAGTAAAGGCGCTGCTTGACTGCTTAAACAAACATTCTTGGATCCATTAGATGAGGATTTCTTTTTTATAAGTTGTGCGCTTTACTTCTCCAAATATAATTTATTCCTTATTTGCAACATATACCACTAAATTAAATATTACAGTTTTTAAAAAATTCTGGAACACTACGTTACATCATTTTATCTTTGCTTTTATTACGAGCAAATTTTTCAAAATGAAGAAAACCTTCAAAAATTCCTTTACCATAAAATTTTAGTTCATCTACATATAACATGCTGCATTTTCACAAAATTGCTCCATGATTTTCTTCAGGCTCACATTTTTCCATATCGAATATTCCGTATTGCATCGATAACACAATGTGGAAAGCTACATATTATCTGGTATATTCACTGGGGAGCATTAGATAACTTTACTTACCAAAATTTACCTATAAAATGGAAAATAGTAAATTCAGCTTGAGCATTAAAATTCGAAATTCCCAAAGCTGGTAAGCACCCGCTATGGTTAAGGGATTAATAAAATTTGGTCTGGCGAATGTTAAGCGTTGATATTGAGAGGGATCAGAAACCAGAAGGCTCGTTGGGGAAATAGTTTGGATTTAGAGCAGATGATTAAAAAACATATTAATTAAATTTCTGACAATTTAATTAAATCCTCAAGTATTGAAAGCGAATTGAGATGCCTTCATGTACACGAAAAACAATTTTCGTGTAAATGCAGGATGCAGGAATTTGTAAAAAAAGAAGGAAATGCAAATTTGCTTTTTTTCTATAGATCTTGTATTTTCGATTTCTCTACAGAAAGGAATCGTTAATTCTTCGTTAAAACTATAATTATCTTGGATTATAGAGGAAGTCAAATTTACTTAATAGTCATTGGGAATGTTGCCGACAGACGCAGAAATTAATTTGTCAAAAATCGGAAATCTAAGTTTGGTCATTTTTATGTAGATATCCTACCTTTAGTTGCTCTTCTAGAATGGAGTTAAAAATATTGAAAAACTTTTCTCTTTGATAGATCCAGCGCATTCCCTTCCAGAATCTTAGCAATATCAAAGATTAAAGAGGGAGTTTAGGACTTCAAAATAGCATAAAATTTGATGGAAAAACTTATCTAAAAATAATGAAATAATTTTATCAAAAATTACAATTGCAGTTGCCTCTTCTTTTTTTCGCCTATTTCGTTCTAGAAAGTTAGCATTTTCAGCTATGTATTATAGATAGATTTGAGCAACAAAATTACCTAAAAGTCTTCGCAAAAAGTGACCAAAGTCAAGAAGTATACGATTTTACTTTTTTACACTATTTTGCTCCATGTGCATACATACAAAATATATTGATAACTAATGTACTTCTAAAATGACGTCGTAAGTTTTAGAACTTAATCCATGTGATGTATAAGCAAAAATTTAATATGTGCTAATTATGAATTAAAATATGAAAAATTCATCAAAACATTTGAAAAGTTATATGTATTTCAAAAGGACTACCAAATTCAATTACAAAATACCGATGGTTCAGATATAAAACTATGTCCTGTACTATTAATTTTATTTAAAATAGAATGCAATTTACGATTAGCGCAATCGTGAACAAACGAAAAAGCACCATTTTTAATAATTCCGACACAATTTCGGTAAAATATAAAAGTGCATACACGTGGGAATTTGCCTTTTGCTTCACAGCAACTTTGTGCTTTGACATTAATAAATGTGCACATCAAACGCTCTAATGTAATTGGGAAAGTTTGAAATTATATTAGAAACATAGCAATTTTCCTTCTTTTAAGAGCTGGAGATTCGAATTTTAAGCAGATATAAGTTGATGACTGTTTATATAACTACAGAAGTGTCTTATGTAGGCTCCCTAGTTGATAATTGAAAACCACTTTAGTCTATGTTTTGATATATTGCTTGTTTATCTTTAAATTTAGCAAAGAAAAAAACTAATCAGATGCGAATTTTCCAACAAAACCGTTTTTATGGATAACATAAAATATACTCTGTGCTAGTATTATTATGCGGGGAAAATGGTATCTATAGGAGCTTACTATTAAGCCCCATTTATTCTCATTTAGCATTTATTTGCTTCAGGAAAACGTTGTATTTATTGAAGTGAATCCATTTCGTTTTCCACAGATATTATACTCATTTCATCAGAAAACCTCTTAAAATGAAATTCCAAACCTGTTTATTTTCATGTAAATTGCAAGGCTCAAAAACAATATTTTCGGAAATAGCATCGTTTCGATTGGTTGATTTTTTTGCTCTTCTGTATGCGAAATTGGCAGCTATTGTAAAATTAATGTTCGGAAAATGTAATAATAGACAAAAACAAACAAAGCTTTAATACTATGTTAAAATGAATGTGCAATTAAAAAGTTGGTTAAATCAAATCCATCAATATCGATGGAACTGACATATTATGAAGCGTGAAAACAGGCAGATTTAATTCATTAATTTTGAATATTCATGGACCAATTGAAGCCAACCTTTCTGATTTTCATGTTATTAATAATTAAATACAATGAGCCATCCAACGACTTTAAATAAACCAAAACACATTCCAAATCATACACACACCTTTGGTCCTCCAGTATCGCATAAAGCCCTGATTTCATTTCCATTAATCCAAACACTCATTTGGAAAGTTATTTGGAAATCTTTTTACTTGAAGAAAAATCATGTGAGCTTCACGAATGTAAAAGTTATCAATGGCGACTGGATTCCTAAATTACAAAAGAAATTGATATTTTGTTTGGAATATGGATAGCACGTGTCTTTGATAAAAAGTCTTGTGTATTTTCCAATTTATTTTTGGGGAATATCGTTGAATTGATGGAAAAATGTTGCAGAGATTTTGATAACTGAAAATGTTAGGGTTATTGTGATGATGCACATATACAGGATGTGTGCTGGTATCATTTCTATTTTAGATAAAATCTTTTTTAATGTAGAAAATTCTTTTAATAATTTTCTTTACATTACAACAATTTTTTTCTAATAATCAAGAACATTTTCTCTTGCATTGGCTGCATTTTGAACTCTTAATTTTTTAGTATAATTAACTATCTAATATCGATATTACAGGTGGAAGAAAGCTACTGGTAACATTCGAATCTAGAAAAGTAAGGTAGAAATGTAGGAAAGTGTTTTATTTTTCCTTACCTTTGTGCCTTCATTTTTAGTGTAAATATAAGAAATCTTCTCTTCTCCATTTTCCCACATTCTGATTTTCATTTTTCGTGAGAAAAAAGTTTATAGGACTGGTAACATTCACCCCTTCGAAAAACTAAACCGGAAATGAGAAGGCATTCCTTCTTCTGTTTGTTGTACTTACTAGTATTAATTTCGTAGCAGATGCAAAACAAACTGCCTCTCCTCCAAGTCCTTACGATCTAATTTCAATTTTTCACGAAGAAGAAAACTGTTGGTTCGACAACATTCCAATCTTAGAGAAATCAAATGAAGATTGTTCTACTTACAAATATTCTGTTATCTCCACGTCCTCACTCTTAACATTGACAACATCATTCACTTTATATAATAAGAAATATGATAAGCTTAACCAGCTAGATGGTTTTTGGGGCAGAACAATTGCTTTAAGCTAGCCAAATTGTCTCTAACTTCAATGAATATAATTTTCTATACATGTATGAGATTGGAAAATATAGCAATTTCTTCAGGAAACTTATCCAACTATTGTCATTCCTAAGCCAAATTTTCTGGCAACGTTAACTCTGTCCCTAATGCTGTGCTACCTAGAAAATATGGCAATTTATTTTCACTAATGAGTCATTTTATTAGATACGTTTCGAAACATTACACGTGGATGGTGTTGAATTATTTATAGTAGTTATTGTATTCGTTTTAATAGCTTTCAGATGTCTTCTATATGAGATCTATTACAGATATACAATTTTGTGTGTTTTAAACCAACTGCGCTTCAAATCGGCGACCTTCGTTTATGCATTTTTCTTCGTAAGTTTCTAAGTTCAGAAACGCATATTCGATGAATTAAAGATTAGTGGCGATGAACAAAAAGCGAATCAGGGTTGAATGAGAACTGCATAAGCTGTATAGTCTTGAATATGCATGCAAAAGTATAAAGCTAGTGAAATAAATTTCGAAAAGTACGAGAGGAGTAGGTGGAAGAAACTTGAAGAAACGTTTCTACACAAAAAAATTATTTCGATTAAAGAAAAAGGTCACTTTACACTTTTTTTTTAACCTGAACTAACATATTTTCCTCACTTTTCTTCATTTAATTTCTTTATGATGGTATATTACCAACAACTTTATTCCAACTATCAATTCGCCATTACATAGCGGGGATGCGGATAAGGAACTTTTGTTGCTTAAAAAAAAAATAAAAATTTTCAAGTTTCATTATTTTTGCAACTAAAGTATTGTTGTATATGAGATGCGAAACATGAGCAATTGTTACTTTTGTTTTTATATTTTTGTGATCATATTCGGCATTTGTTTATTTTGACCCCAGACGAGGGTCCAATAGAATTTTGCTTAAACTTTCGTTTTTTCAGTTAGCAAAGCGTTCCTTTGATTATTCCGCTTAATTCATTCCTTACGAAAGATTTAAATTAGATAGTGGCGAATTGAAGAGAAGAATTTCATACACTCCTCACACATTTACATTATTTGAAACTTGTGCGAACACTGTGGAAGATGCTGTAGCTTTCCATCACTTTAAGATTATATTTTGTTGTATCTTCAGCAAATAAACCGATATTTATTGACGACCTGAATTAAAAATTAGCAATCCAATGGCTACAACTTATGTACTCAAGAATTATAGGTAAACATGGCATGTGTCACGAATAGTGATCCGGTCTGACTGTTTCCAGTCATGTTTGTTCAGCTTATGTAAACCCGTCCGGTCAAGTTTGTCCAGGAATTCAATATGCTCCAATCAACATAGAGCTTGCGTCCTATTCACAGCCACAAGTTGAAAGCCACTTCTCTTGTTTATTTTTCGCAAATCCTCTTGTATTAATTTAGTTCAGTCAATGTTCCAAAATAATGCAAATTTGGCATTTGTTGAGGAAACTCCATTAAACTTCCAGATGTTTGGTGTTCTCCATTCTCGGAAATCGAGTCCATCCTGCGGAAAATTTCATCCCCATATATTCTAAAATTCGTAATATTATTACTTGCTTCTATCTAGGTTAATGGGTTGCCATAAAATTTTATTTTCTCATTTTGCTTTCTGGCTGCAAATGGGTTTTAAATAAAGGAGGAGCTATATAGACATTTGGAGGCTACTTCTCATAGTTCAATAGCGAGATTATCCTCTATTACTCCCTACTTGAATTCATCATTAATTCACATCCAATTACTTTACTGCTCGATTTGATGAGGCTCGATACCAAAATATATTTTTAAAATTAATTGCGTCTTTTTCAATTATTGACTTTTCAATATCGAACATCTGCTTTTCGCATCCGAAAATAATCACCAGCGGCATAATTCCCATATGAATATCTTTCTCCCCCTCATCAGCGTAGTATTTTCATGTTAAATCACCTCTCTGTGCAGCTTTTGAATACCTAATGTTCGCCTGGAAAACAGTAACACGCAAACAATAACAGCATTAAGCATTTCCGCATATGGAAATTTTAATTTTGCTGAATAATTTTTAACTGCTCAATTTAGGCAACAGTAAAAACTATTATGTAGGTCGCTCTGCAGGAAACAAAGCTCGCTTCCCATTATGTAGATTATGGCAGGTCAGCTCTAACATTGCACAGGGCATTGATGTACTTAAAACTCAAGTGGCGCTCCTGCTCTTGTTACAATATGTTAAAGTAACGATTTTATTAGGACTGAATGAGGGTAATAAACGGCAGTATAGATATGATATAATACAAGGTTTATTAATGTCCGGAAGTGAAAATTTACTATGTGTCTCGCAATTTTAGTGTGACATGGAAGCACTACTACTATAGAGTAGTAAATTGTGCTATTTGTCCAGGATTGGTTAAGGAGGCTAGGGAAAATACTCATAAGCATCGGGTAATAATTTTTGTCTCCTACATTTTGGAAATTCCGTTCAACAACACCCTATTCTAAATCCTCTTACGGCATTATGTGCGTAAAAGTTTTATGTTTTTTAATGTTTTATATCCTTCTATTTCTTGCTGCAACATGGCGTAAAACGCCCCTCTTTTCAGGGAATTTAAATGCATGCCAGACCACAGTATACGTCATACCGTCAACATTTGATTAAGGTTAGTTTCATTGTCTTTAGAGTCGAATTGTTAATGGACTCCATAGAAACAAAAAACTTCATCAATCCCCCAGCTCTATTTCAACATTTCTTCTCGTATGTTAATGCTCCTTCATTCATATCACAAACACAGACCAGAGCGAGGGACGCAGTTTTTCTGAGAAGATGATGCCTATTATATGCGAGTACGATATTATATTTTGTCCATCTCTAAACGTCCTTACTTTTTACGAATTAGCTTAAAATCTCCCTTAAATAATTCTGTTAGAAGAAACCATTTCTGTTTACCTTTTACCGTCAAATCTCAATATCAAACAGGCCATAAGAAAATCAGCTTTTCTTGATTTTCCAAGAACTTTCTCCTGTCTTGGCTTACTTCTAGGGCTTATTTGATTTACAATCAAGTCATTTTGAGTAGAACCGATTTATTTTATTATTTCACCACAGAATTTATAATATTTTGATGTTTCTCGATTACTGTAGTGTCATCGCAACGCCACGTTAAAAATTCAAATTCAAGGCTTATCTGCGATAATTTTATTTTCTCAATTTGCTTTCTGGGTGCAAATGAAGATTTCATAAAACCAATTATTATTACTTACAAATCCGAATATTTGTTTCGACCCATAACATTCGTGAACGCATCGAATTTAGTTTCATTATGTCCAGATATGTTTATATTGTATCTGTCACGATGGCAAGATAAAATTAAATTTCTCTTCCATTTTCTATTTTTAAAATAGTCGTTAGGTGTCACGATTAAACTAAATAAACAAACGTTTTACATTATTTATTAATGAATTTCAAAATGTCTATGCGTGAAGCAAACACGCTCGGGTTGTCCCTAGTAAATTATTATTCATTTATGTAGTAAAATTTTTATTAATTGAAGCGCTTTAGTATCTGTTTTAATATCAATTTAAAGGATTCTCTTTTCCGTATTTGGCTGTTCAAAAATAAGATAGCAGCGCCAATGGAGTTAGCTGTTTTTGAACGGATAGACTTTAATGTTAAACAGGATGTAAATTTTTTAAAAGAACTAGAATTTTTATAATATTTTTGGGGTGTTTCAGTTTTTTATTTTTAGTTGACAATTGAAACATCTATACCTATGGAATTAATTTTATTTTAAAGCTCTAATTTTAAGCTACTGAACCTAGAAATAGCAAGGTCCCTGCAAGTGTTATGCATCAAAATGTTTTCATTGAGGAGCCAAAAGATTGTTTTAGATTTCAGTGTGCTGATTTCCCTATATTTTCGTTATAAGTCAATTTATCGTATTTTCATGTTCTAAAATTATAAGCAAAAAATATACAATTTTTTAAAAATAATAATAGTTTATTAAGAGGAAAATTTCATTATTTTCCCATAGAACACAGAGGGGCGCGAGGTTCGAATTTACAGATAACTTTTATTATATATCCAAAAGATTTTATGACATAGAATTCAACAGGATCTCTTATTAGCTTTTACCATTTTTCACCCCCCTTTTTCAAGTCGTTCACTTGGAAAAATCCACGTGATACACCACTGATTTTTTTCACATATTAAGAAGACTGCTTTGTTAATAAGTAGTAGGTATTGATAAATTCGCGATTTTATCTAAACTGAAGGTCGCAACACACTCAATTCTCAACTATAAATGTCACAATTCAACTCATAATCAATTCTGTTAGCATATTAATAGACCCCCTAAAGCTCTCCATCAACGTTTTATATTCCTGATATACTACCCCCATTCGATTAGGGAGGTTTGATTATAAATTCCCCACTGAACGATTATCGACGATTCGTTGTGCGTATTAGTTGAATTTGAGGATTGATTATCTATCCAATCAATGTTGCAAATAGTAGGAAATACGCATTTTGGCTTTGGAGTTATGGCTGAGTTATGATTAATCTTCAAATTACCAAAATCCTATCCAACAATGATTTTTGGTTCAAATTTGGGCTCCAAAATTGGTATTCAAGTTAATTCCTAAAGGAAATCATTTCTTTGTGTGACATAGGTAAAAATATATCGCACCTGAATGAAGGATTGTTGCTCAGGAGGATATAAAATTGTGAACTTATTGCCATGCAGTTTGAGAAATTGATTTCATTTTGAATTCAAGACGAGAATTCTATTACCTTCCCTGCAGTAAGCAGTTCTTATATTCCTGCCTGCATTGGGAGGGAATAAATTCGATCATTCGGATATGTCCCAATACGTCGATTTTGACATTGTAGTCGTAAATATGCGTTGAAATTAAATTTTGGTATCATGTTTTTAGAAACATTGAAGTCTCGCCTAACCATTTCTTTCGAGTAGGATATGATGACACGGGAATTGTGGATCCATTTGAAATTGACTTAATAAGGAGTGAAGTATGGAATAAATTTTTAACCAGATTTCACATTATCCAATTTTTGTCCAATTTTTTGTTCAATATCTCGCAAAACTTTACCAATTCGATATTTTCTTCATTGCAATTATACGGGGTGTTCCTAAATATCATGTACATATGGAAGGAGGTAATTTTTTAGCTTATTTTATGACTAAAAGTTTATATAAATATAGGTCAGCAAATACCTCATTACCTATCTACAAAGTTTTCAAATTTCAGAAAATTTTCAATTTTTTCTTTGAAACTCCTGCAGTTTTTGAGATATTTAGTTAAAATTTGGAAGACAGTTTACGCTGTAAGATTTACATTATTGGAAGAGTCAAATGATATTGATAAACTACAGGTTGATATATTTTCAAGAGTCATGTCCCCTTTTCCTCTTCTAAACTTTTTTGCGGTGCACAGCTGGTAGATTCTAAAATACAACATGACTCTTTTTATTTCGTTTATAAACTTTTTGATCTCTTGCAGTTTTTTCGTATTTGTGTCGGTTATCAAGAAAGAAAAATAATTAGACGATTTTCTGTAATTCGCCAGATGAAATTAAAACTTATGGTTAAGCAATTATTTATTATAGGTAACCCTCTATTTTTAAGAATGTTGAGAATTTATTTGGAACTACCTGTTAAAAATTAAAGCCAGGACAACCTCTGATCATAGTAACCTAAATAATAACAACGTTAACAAGAAAACTACGTTACAGCCTCTGTTGAAAGTGACCTTCTCCAACCCTTACACATGCGTCCGTTCTCTTATTGATGCTCGTACTCTTTTAAATACCGTCGGAGTATTTCTTACGATTTCAAACGCATCTAATATTCGATTTCGTAACTCATCAACGGTATTCACTTTTTATTTTTTTTATTCGAACACCCTGTGGACAAGTAACGAGGCGTTTGCGGACCTATGTTTATATGAACTTTTAGTTCCACTACCAAATTACCTAAAAAATTACCCCCTTCCTTATGTATATGATATTTAGGAACACCCTGTATAGAGCAAATTTTTCTATTTTGTTTTACCATCTGTCCATTGTTATTAACATACATTGATTTTTTTTAATGAAAATTTAATCCAAAATTCAAGGCACGTTAAAATTAAGTTTATGGAGAGTTGAATCCCTGAGGGTACGTGTGGATGGCACGAGAATCACGGCGAAATGAAAATAACACCGTAGAGGGGAATAACCGTATTGTCTGTGCTACTACTTACGAATGGTGCACATTAAATGGATATTAATATCTGAGCATATTTTGCAATTTTTCAAAATTTCAAACTAATTTTATAAATTTCGCCAATTCCAGAAATTGAAATGATGCAAATTTGCAAGTAAGAAACCTTTCCCATGTGAAAAAGATGCGAACTACTTCGGTTTAATATAGATTTTTTATATCACATTAATGTTTAAAAAATATCTTAATTTATAACAAAAATATCCATTCGATATCTCTGCTTTTGCGACTGGTAACCTTTAGCTCTGCCCTAATAAACTGCAGTTAACTGAAATGAAATCAGTAACCCTGCATTGCAGCTTTCTGTAAATCCTCGCAACTTTCTCATATTTATTAAAAATACGAAGAGAGTGGCGCTAGAAAAGTGGTTTTAACAGTCTTTTTTTAATAAGAAACGAAAAATTTAACACGTGCCGCCCTTCTAAAGATAATTGGGTGTCTCCGGAGCTAAATAAAATTTCATTTTCAAAGAGCTTTAGCCCGAAAGCCTCGGGATCTTAAATGGTAATTTTTCCGAAGCTAAAATGTATTCTTTCCAGCTTTAAAGTCAGTTTTAGTTTAAATTTCAAATAAAATTATAATAGCCAATTTAAACAATGTTTTAGGAAGCTTATGGTCATCAAAAGCTTAGCAATTTTCGCCCTCAAATGTTGATTTTTTTCCTCCACACTCGATTTGAATGGCTCATTAGATTGAAAACCTCAGTTCTGGATTAGTGAATAAACTGTCCCCTCCAAATCCTGTTTCAAGGAGTGAGAGAGAATCCGAAATGCCTTTTATAAAGAGTTATCGATAGTTCGCTTGAAGGCTTTGGTGTGGCCTAGAATCAAGCTCAGTTAAGGCTACATGGTAGAGGAAGCTGTAAAGTTTCAAAGTTAATATTTATTTTTGTGGGGCGGTTGAAAGCTTTGTAGCAAAATAAATATTTAAAAATCAGAGACATCACAATATGGCGTTTTATTGAGACAATCGATGATGATGTTTATAAGACCTATCTAATAGGGGATTAGGGAAATATGAAGCGATTTGTCCAATATTAGGCAGACTTCCGGTAATATAATTCTGTGTGAGTGATATCGTGATAGTAATGCAACTTATTTAATAAAATTATAATAGAATTGCTTTCGATTTATTAAGGTGCTGTGCAATCTATACATCGACAGATGTACGACAGAATCAGAGATCCCAATTTTTGAAACAATTTTATTGTAAAATTTAATGAAAGTTTAGTGCTATTCCAATTTACATTTTAATGGTCATAAGACCCCGTTTTGCAAGCAATTCCAACGTTAATCTTTGTTAATCTTTACCATTACTTAGTATCGTTTATATATACAAGGTTTGTTCAAAAAAAAGGTGACTTTTTATTTTAACCGAAAAATACTTATTTATTCATCAATATCTATTTTGTCCCCTTCAAAGTAATCCTCTTGAGATATAATATTTGTGCCAGTGCCTTTTCCAATCCTTGAAGCACTGCTGATATGTACTTTTTGGTATGGTTTTGAGCTGTTTCAGCGTTGCGGTCTTTATCTTCTCAATTGTGGTAAACCTCCGTCGTTTCATGGGTTTCTTCAGTTTTGGGAAGAGGAAAAAGTCGCAGGGGGCCAAGTCCGGTGAATACGGTGGCTGAGGCATGATTACGGTACATTTTTCGATAGCAAGAAATCGCTAAGCACACCAAAGCACGTCTTATCTTTATAGGTGTTAAAAACAAATTAAAAACGATAAATGGCTGATAATATCAACACATCCTAAAGACATGTGTATTAATCTAACAAAAACAAAAAATCGAAAATCGAATGTCTGTAGCACGCGAAATTGAAAAAGTCGCCTTTTTTGTGAACAAACCTCGTAGACACAAATGGAAATTGATTCGATGCAGTTTAGCTAAGCCACCATGTGCTAATGTCCTTATGGGATCAAATTGTTGTTAGAGAGAGATATAGGACGTAAAATATCATGGTGATATTTCTTCCAGCGATTTCGCCGCCATGGATTAGTGCCTAATTTGCCAGATACGGCGGACAAAACTGTAAAAAAAACTACATCCCCTAGAAAACTTTCTTAGGAAATCTAGATCTAAGAGAAACTCTTCTCACATCCATACTTTTTACTTGAATGTTTTCTACTAAAAAATCTAATTTTTAGCGTTATGCAACTTTTGCAGCAATTTCTTTCCGTTTTATAAATGCTTACAAAGTTTTTATTGCACATATCTATCACTAAAAAATTTCTGATCAATTCATGTCCCGCCCAGTTAGAAGACGACCATAATAATTGTAACCGGCTAACGTAACCGAAAATATCGGTGTTTAATCAAGGAACAATAATACCTTTGTAAATAGTCCAACCCACCTAAGATCGCGGTTATCAGAGCTAATGACAGTGAAAATGTGCCAAACGAGATTCCATACCGCCACACAAAAATAATAATTCAAAGCGACGATCCTACAGGAAAACCATTATTTTAGGATTCTCCTGGAGCCAAGATCCAGTGACAATTAATGCTGTGAAAATTTTGAGGAACAACGTGCTTGGACTAACGTAATCCCAGTCTCGTGAGAGTGTGTGGCCAGAGTTCGGACTTAAATAAAATATGAGGTGCTTGTGTGACATTGGGAAGGGAACTCGGCCATAGCCACAGTCAATCAAAACATGTTAATGTTCAGTGTGATTCGCGAATGATTAAATGCCACATGAAACAAGAGACGTTGGCCCTACATGATCCCTTTCTAACCGCCACCCTGGCCTCGGACGGTGGCCCCAAAAGACTGTCGTCTCATACCTCCTCCAAGTCTCCTCCAGCATCTCCTCCGCATTCTCCGCCATTAGCACCGAGGGGCTCTTTGTCACGAACCTCTCTGGGCAATTGCTCTAGCCCTTCGTTGCTTATGGCG
The DNA here is from genome assembly GCF_039881205.1 of Euwallacea similis. NCBI lineage: Eukaryota > Metazoa > Arthropoda > Insecta > Coleoptera > Curculionidae > Euwallacea > Euwallacea similis. The sequence continues at coordinate 4,115,714 of NC_089615.1, forward strand.
GCAGTGGCGACCCCCACTGGAGGGCTTTCTGAGACGCGACCTCCTCCTCTACCTCGGACGTTCTCCACATCCATTTTGAGGATAAAGAATCGCAATAGTTTCTGGGATAAGCTCTGGAACGAGAGGAATGTCAGGAGATACGATGCGTAAGTTGAGTTTACTGTTATTGAGAAGTATGGACGAAACATTCACAACCCGAATTCGAGTCGGCCCGAACTTAACAAAATGTAGACCAGTCTTGACCCGGCCCATATCCGACAAGATACAAATCGTTTCGTGACAGTGTAAATTGGCCTCCTCTTGCCGAGCACATGACGGATGAGAGGAGGCAATTTTCTTGCATTCTCACAACTTATCGGTTGGCCGTTTATACGTGATGAAAGACGAAGAAATGAAGGTATCTTTATCGGCTATTCGGCAGCTTCAACATTGAAAACTTCTTGAGAATATCGGTACATTTTTAGCATATTTTTTCACAGACTGAGAGTGGAGCGAAGCGATCTAATGTACTTATGCATGGTAAAATAGGTATAGAATATGAAGATATTGGAGCATAAGACATGCACATTTCAAATCGCAAAAAATAGGAGAAACACTTGGTACCACTTTATCTCTATGTATGCCGAGTAAACTAAAAAACAGTAACTTTCTATGTCCGGTTTCACAATTTCCAGCTTTGTCGTCTAGTTCAAATTTTTTGAACGACAAAAATTTGGGATTAGAGCCTGATCAGATTGGCCTATCCAGATTCCTGAAGTTACTGACTAGTAACTGACTAGTTATTGACTAGTAACTGACAAGTAACTGATGGCTCATCTCTCGAGGTGATCTGCTCATGAGGCCACGCCGGGCCCGGGTGTACTCCGGGGCAGAGCCCATCTGTGCCGCATAAATTAGAGTCGTAATATTCGAAATCATCTGTAGTGATGAAATGAAAGTTCAGCTCGTTTGTCGGCTCTATATTAACAAGAGCCTGGCATTAATATAACGATCTAAAATGCAACCGTGCGCCATTATTCCTCGGCAGGAAGCAATTTCCTATTTACATGGAATTTCAACCAGGGGAAAACGATTTCGCAGCAGGACAAAACGCTCGCTGGATCGCTTTTCCGGGAAACTTTCCTGTGGGCTTCTTCTGCATGCCTGGTGAAGTGATGGTTTGAGGCTCGGATGCTCTTTAAAGGGTAGCATTTTTAAATTTGAAAAGCTGGGGAATCTGAAGACCTCGTAATGAAAAAAGGTCTATTTCTGGCAATAAGAGTGCTCTATTTATATGCTGAAATAAATTATCAGTCAGTTCTGTACTGTTCGTTTTAATGCTTAGTGGTGTTATACTAATGGGTGTAGGTGGTATTGGGAAAGGTATTTTCTATATTTAATTTTTGATATTCCCAACGGCATGTTCTGTTAATAAACAGCATGTTAAACCAGAGGCGTACTCGACCAGCAGCAAGAGGTGGTATAAAATGCGTGAAAAGCAAGCCTCGACACGGAAACTTAAAAAAATCCTCTTTAAATCTATTAAGCAACACAGGCGATTTCGCTATATCTGCTAATATATGCACTTATGTAAATGCATGTAAAAATTATAAGGGTATTTCAGAACTATGGGAACAAACTTCTAGGGATTGTTCAATGCAACAATAGAAGACATCTGAGTATAAGAACTAATGTCCGCAAATATCTCTCTTAGGCGTTACGGCCTTATGATGCTTTAAAATAGTTATGCGCAAAAATGTTTTTATCCAGTTGTAGTACGTTCCATTTTAATTTATTTATACAAAATAACACTACAGTAACTGTTCAAAATGTCGTCCTTGAACTTCATTGCACGTGTTTAAACGACGAACATACATGGTTTCTGCGGACTTGGCTAAAAATTTGATAATAGTTTTGAACGAATTAAAATCCTGCAGTAATGGTCTTGCTCTGTTTTCACTGGTGCTTCATAAACGAGAGACTTTACATGTCCCCACAGAAAAAATCTAACGGTAGTAGATCAGGTGACTTAGGAGGCAACGAAACTGGACCACCTTTGCCGATCCAATGTTATCCGAATTAACGAAGTTCAAGGGCGACATTTTGAGCAATGATTGTAATATTATTTTGTACAAACAAATTAAAATAAAACGTACTAAAACTCGATAAAACACATTTTTGCACATAACCGGCTTAAAGGATCGTAATGCCCCCTAGAGACACATTTGCAAACACGGGTTCTTATTCTCAGATGTCTTTTATTGTTACACTGAACAATTCCTAGAAGTTTGATCCTATAGTTCTGAAACATCCTGCATATATATCGGTATATCTGGTGATTTTTTTATTTTACATGTTCTTCTACTAGGTAAAAAAACTATAATTAAACTGACTTTTCGCCTCGCACATCTCTTGCAAGAATTTTCAACCATGGGCGCAAAACTAGCATTTTGTTTCCCCCTTGACATAAAAATAACTATCAAAACTCCAAATAATGCCCACGCTCCTAGTCTATCTAACTTTCTTCTAACTTGCGGTTATGTTTTATTATTTAACAGTCAGATCAATAATGGCTGAATACGGTGGTTAGACTAAATTGCATGCACCCACTACATGACGTCCTTCACAGCCAAATAAGCTCTAACATGCCTACGCTATACAGACAATAAACAGCTTATTATTAACCTTATAATAATTGAAGAGTCCTCTTCTATATCCTAAAAGACCTTTTGAGGATCTTCGTACCCATGACGACACGACAAAAGGTTCCGTGTTCAGTTTGACGAAAACGGCATTGCCAATTTGCGTACCATGATTCATATTTCATAAAAAAACATTTGTTCTTGAGTTGAAAGTTTCAATGATGTTGTATGAATATAAATGAATGGTTGCCAAACTTCTTATGAACCAGAGGGTGAAAAAAACTTCTTGATGAAGTTAAAAAAAAAACAAGAAATGTTGTTTGACTTTAATGAGCGAAATTCTCTAGAGTTTTGGGGGTCAACAGCTCTCGTCCGGAGCAACAACTACCCTCGCTTCTTGTTAATGAATGATGGCAGACACGAAAGAAAACTTATCTAATTTTTTTAACAATAACAACAGGCAATATGGCCTATACAACACAAACTAGAAACTAAAACGTAAATGGAGAAAACGGAAAACCGTGGGAGGCTTCAAATTGTCTAGTCGTGGAAAGTCTGATAATGACCATTAACGTTTGTGAGCGTTTGCTTTTAAGGCTGGTTTGTGATATAATTATTATTAGTTGGTAAATTCAGTTTTTGAGATAATGGACCGTAAACCGGTAAAGGTCAACCGTGGAGGATAGTGCATGGATAATTTAAATAAGGGCTTCAAGTCGAGAAAATTCAATGAATTTCGTTTCTTTTTTGAACATCTGGTTCTGAAAACCATTTATGAAATATGTGTGACCTAAGTTTTCATTCTAGTCTGGAACTTGTTAATTAAATGTTCAAGATATTAAAATCATCTGGTAGACCAACACAAAGAGTCACATTAGGAAGGGTTTTGAGAGGGAGTAAGATTATACTTTCCACGTTTATGTGATTAAAACCGGCTTAACCATTTATGTCTTTTTATAAAGTTTTTAGGAATTTTATGCCTTTTAAAATATGCTAGAATATAAATGAAAGTCAACTTAAACTGTGGAAGTAATTTTTATTTCCCTAATCCTGACAGAGCTGGGATGAATCCCAAGATCCCCTACAACTTCAGAAACGGGATTGGGCCAATGGCATGATTAGATTAATCTTTATATTTTAGGACTAGACCAGATTTCTTCAATTCTCCATGAGCAACTGCAATTCTCATACGTGATTTTTATTTGATTATTTTTGGAGAATTTCTGCGTTGCTCAGGCGTGCAAAGGCACGGAGAGGTCATTGAGGTCACAAAAGATAGAATCAAAGACATAGTTCAAGCGATTATGAGAGCTATACTTTTACAAAATTGGACTAGAGTAATCCCACCTAGGCAAGCTACAACAAATCAAATTCTTGAGTATGGATGTGTAGGAGTATGAAACACAGACTTGGCCACTCGTTTATGTTATGAGGTGACATAGATCAATGAAAAAAGGAGAAAGGTGCGCAGGTTATTTCACGGATATCATGGATTCTTGGCGATTTCAGGACTACTTGTATAAAATTTCAGATTGAGCTCTAATTCGTGATTAATGGCACAACGGTGTGCTCAAAGTATGAATATTTTAAATTTACAAATCTCTCAGATTTAAGCCTGGTCACTTGCTTGTTGGATGATATGGGCACATTTTTTGAAAGATTCAAAACTGGTTTTTTCAGATTTCAGATTTGAAATAAACACAATAAACCCAAAAATGCGAGTATTTTTGGTTGTTTAGAACTGAAATGAAATTTAATGAAACGTCACGCACCTGCGTAACTGAAGAATCACGAAAACAAAATTACTCAATATCCCTTTTTTTCGAACACAAAAAGAGAATGTAAAGGTGGCACTTTTTTAAAGAAACAGAAAAGCGGATAAAACGTCCGGTAAATGACTTAACAAGATTGGTGGCACGAAATACGTTGGGACAAAGTCCAGCTTCTAAAGCTGATGCTATCACCGAAGAACGAACCAAATTTATTTCCAACAAGTAGAACCAAAAAGTAGGAGCAGGGCCAAATACCTTTCAACCGTATTATTACTTTAGGGTATTTGGTTCTCAACATTCATCTGTGGGTCACAAACATCCACAGAGACGTATTGAGCAAAGGGCCGTGCAAAGCGAAGATCGTACGAATGTGGTACTCGACGGATCCTATTGCCAAGTATCAAACCAACGGATGCAAATTTAAACAGTGGTTTAAATTTACTAATTTTACAAAATTATGTAGATATAAACAGTTGAATTGAGTATATGCAATAATTTGAGGAAGAAACACGTTAGAGAGATGGAGGGAAGGTATATTTTTAGGTAATTTGCCAATAGAGAAGTAGAAATAAGTGGTGGTGAATTGTTGATAAGTTTCAAAAAACTAAACGTTTCTCACAGTCAAGCTTACAATAACAGATTTACGAGTCCAAAATAAAACATTTCAATAGCGAAAGTAAAGATGTAAAATTTATTATATCAAAATCTCATAAATGTTCCGTTCTTGGTCTTACCGTTATAAAGGAATTCCATTTGCTAACTGATAATGTAAACATGACAGTGGAAGACTGTGGCCTTCATAAAGTCGTTGAAAAATTAATATAAAAATGTCTTTAGTGGGATGAGTTGTATTTCAAGTAAACATTCTATCAAAATAAGTCAAGGGATAAAAAATAGGAATAGAAAAGCGAAATATAATTGGGAAAACAAATCATCTACCGCGCTGGATAATTACTCTCATTCTCATAAAAAAAACAACAAACATTAGAATATGTAATGACTCGAAACAATTCAATTTAGCAATTAAGCGGGTACATTTTCACAATCCAACATTGAATGATATTGTATCGAAGTTATCAAGGGCCAGCTATTTCAACATATTGGATTATATTAATAGATTTTGGATGATACAATTGGATAATGAAGGTAGAGGATTAATTTTTAAGCACTTTCCTTACCTATTCTGTTCAGCTGCAGAGATGTTTCAAAAAAATTTTGAAAAATTTTTTATTAAGGACATTTTATTTATCATAATCGACGTTTTATGCTGCGTGCATGGTTATTAGGGAAATGTATGTGCAGTCAATTATCAGATGTCCCTTTTTGTTTTGCTGCACGCTTAGTGAATATGTTTTTTTTTTAACTGATACCTAGATGCGTCCATCTATATCCATTTAAAAATGCAACTACACAATTCAGATTTATTTGCCAGTGCTTTTTTCGTCACCCATGGAATATAATCTAATTATTTTCGATGCGTAGAGTCACCTGCATGTGATAAAATTTTTCGACTCTAATCCCATTAACGCTAATGGCCGTTATACGGGTTCGTTTTTAAACAAATATTACGTTTTATGCATTTTTCCCCATTTTCAGCAAAATCATGTATACTTGGCACTAATTGAATTTTAGTACATTTTGCATTAGAGTGAATTTTCTTTCGTATTCTGCTCTAACTGTTCTGGAGGTATTTGCAGCATACTTTGTTCTAAACTTATTTTGTCATTACTATCAGAGATAGTATACTTCTAAAAAATCTCACCTACTGATAAAACTGACTTCCTTAGGAAGCTGAAGCTGTTGCTGCTGTAGCAGATATTGAGGCGCAGTAGATCTGCTAATATTGGAAACAGAAAAAGGTCAATATCTTAAAAAATATTCATTTTAGAAAGCAAGTTACTAAGGTCTTTTGTAGAAAATTAAGCTAGTTTTAACTTCATTTATAAATATATACAGTGTTCTAAAAATGAGTTTCTTTTTTTTTTATTATCTTTACAACGCGTTGTTCAATTGTATTTCTAGTATCACCATCGCAACCAACCCAAGAAAATACAACTCTTTCCAATTTCAACTAAGCACTTATTTCTACTAATAACAATGTTAACCATGGTGAACACTTAATTTGGAACAACCAGTATATCTAGATATCTGAAATATATATTTATGTATACAGTATATTTCACGATACTAGCGATATGAAGGAGTGTATGCTTCCGCACGCCTCCATTTATAGTATATAAAAAACGAAGTAAACATAGTGGACATCAGCTGTCGTACTGCATGAGTTCTGCAATGTTATCGACTTGCTTTATTTAAAAAAAATAATACATATCATTATCGATATCGTATTTGTAATTTTTTTTGAACTTATAGAATTGTATTTTCTTCACTTGCTATCGAAACTTTGGAATAATTTTATCTTCCACATATTGTTAGAATAGTGAATAAAAATATAATAAAATGAAAATTTTCGCAATTTTAAAAATAGCCTTCGTAATCAAACAATTTTATTCAGGACAATTCTCAGAAGGGATTGTCATTCGTTTTTTTAGTAAATTTTGATAATTAGTCCGTTACTAATGCTGATACAGTGCGTCGTGTCATTCAAAATTTCGAAACGATTGAATATATTTAACCCCTGCATCATAAACGCCCCCCACAAGATAATAATGAAAGGTGAGAGCAGGAAATTTTGATTTGTGTCAATTATGAGGAAAATTCTGATCAGTCCCTCAAGGAAACAGCGAACCAATTAGATGTATCACGTGGAATCACCCAGAGTTTTGAGGAAAAACAGGTATAATTCATACAAGGTGCAAAAAATGAACAAAATTTTTCCTGAAGACGGCTGTTTTTTTTGTAAAACAATGATGGAAAGGGCAAATGATGAAAATTTCATCAAAAACATCCCTTTTATGGATGAATCGACCTTTCCATTATTGGGTCACGCTAATCCAGCCATCATTCATTATTGGTCAAGGGAAAATTTGCACAAAATGTACAATACACGAACCCAATATCCTTAAAAACTTAATGTCTGAGCAGATATTTTAGATAATCATATAATTGATCCGTTTTTCATTAAACATGCTTTGAACGGATTGAGGTACCTCGACCTACTCCAGACACAAATTATTTCGGCAATCTAACAATTAGGAGTTAAATTAGGAAATGTATAGTTTCAGCAAGATGGTTATCCCACCCACAATGCCATTAGAGAATGTCTTGAGGGACATTTTCGAAACAAAATGATAAGTGGATGGGGTAACATTTTGTGGCCAGAAAGATCCCCTGATTTAACTCTTGTAGACTTTTTTGGTATGGGTTTATATTAAATCTACAATTTACAGATTTGAGGATGATAGAACTAACAATTTCAATGAGTTACGAATTAAAATTTGAAATTCCATGCAAACGTGCGGCGGAATTTTTATGACCGGTTCGGTTACCGTTATGCCCAAAAAGAGGGCCAATTTGAGTATTTAATTTAGTTTTGGTTTTTATTTTAATTTCCATTGATCAAATGTTTTTTGATTTTTTGTTTATTTCTAGAATTTTATTTTGTTTCATGCTTAAGAAAGATTATTTGAAAAAAATGTGATAGCAAACGTTAAACAACAATCATGGCTGTGTAAAGGCAAGTCGGAAATGTTGCAGAACTTATGCAGTACGTCAGCTGATTTCCGCTATGTTTATTATAAATGGAGGTGAACGGAAGCATACACTCCTTCATATCGCTAGTGTCGTGAAATATACTGTATATATAAACATACATATGTAAGCTATAAATATACATAGATAATACAATTAAATGAGAAATAAACTGATCGAGAGAATCCTTCTTTTTCAGCTCATTTTTCAGAACAAACTTATGATTAAATCAATGTTTCTAATCATTTTGATGATATTCGATAACTTTGCCTTTTTGCCATTTCCGTATAAAACAATACTATTCTCAAATTTTGGGTAGCTTTATCCACCTAGAAAATATTTGCACACTTTCAAAGAAAAATCTCCCATAATTTGCAAGTTTTGAAAAATGTGATTTATTCATGTAATTTGGTCGGCATTGATATTATTACAAGCATACGTGCCATGTCTGTAGATAATTTTCTTCGTAAATCCGGGAAAACAGTGAAGCTTTCATATTTTTACATCCCAAAAAGTTAATGAAAACTTTATCAACTTGATCCATCTTGATAAAAGTGAGCAGGATTACCTTTAGTGAAGGCATTTTTAAAGAACAAGAACACTTTTTCGTTATTAAAAATGCTAAACTTTTGATGTTTTTTATTACATTAAAGTTCATATGTATATGAAAAAAAATCCTTTGAACTTTCATTAGTGAAGAGTTTTTGCAAGAGTCATTGCCCCCTTTTCTGCTTCCAGGGTCAGAGATAAACGCACTAGTAGCAATAAAATAATTGCAAAATAGAAAAACATTTTTCCATCTGAAAACAAGAATCAACAAAATAAATTACATCCGTTTTCCGTTTAATTTGCCCTCTTTTATTTGTAAGCCTCCTTCTGCTAATAACTACCTATGCAGCTATAAATCAAAACTTTATGGCACCTCCAGTGATAATAACAAACGAGATATGTTAATAACAATTATTATTATCTTAAAACCGACAAAATTTAGTTTTATTGTTGCATTACTGGTAAAATACTTCCTCGGTTTAATAGAAATACCGAATCATTAACCTTTGAGTTTTTCTTTCGTGCCAACGTCCTCGAGCCACGTTCAATAAAAGCTAAAAGATCAGGGCTTTCCCCCATTAATAACAAGTATATTACGTCAAATGGGTTTTTCTTTTTAATTATTGTATGAATCGGAACAAGTGGTGACGTATAATCCACCACGGTTCATTCAAAATCGCTACAAAAGAGGTACAATGCACTCCCTGCGTAGTTTTAATTAGTTCTGCCTGGCTACTTGATGATGGAAAAGGGAAGGGTAGATTGAATTAGAAGCTTGATGGTGGTTATACGAAACTTTTCATTAGATATTAAGCGGAATCTATTTCTGCGAAATATTGCCATTCAGCCTACACGTGCCGTGGCATATTTATTTGATGCATCAAGAAAGGAAAAATAACGAATTACATACTTTTATTTCTTCTGGACGTTTGGGCACTAAAGGCCTTTGAAAACATATAAAATGTGAAAGGAAAATTTTTGTATATTCAGTCCGAAGAGGGAGATAGGAGGGGAAGGCAACATTTCCGGAATTTAAATTCGTTACATTTTTGCTTAAGAATGCACGAGGTTCGCGTGGGTTGATGTTATTGCCAATTTAAAACATATCAATTTAGAAAGAAAGGTCCTCAGCATGGCCCGCTTCCAAACAATGTTTTATGCATGATTTGCCCAAGATTTTCAAGTATTAATGCAGCTTTCTGTTTGTTTCAGCCACGGAGAAGACTTAATCGTTACCCCTTTCGCACAAGTTCTTGCCAGTTTGCGAAGCGTCCGCAACAATTTTCAATGTCTCACAAATGTACCGTCAAACAAGTAAGTATTGATTTCCTTTTAGATATATCGGTAAGGCAGAATGATTGTACTTTCTAATGATGATGAAAATTAAAATAAGAAGTTGTTATGGATCGAGCTAAAAGTGTATGAAACACTTTCCAGCACATATCTCCAAATCTGACTGAGATCGTTAGATAAAGCAAACCTTAGCAAACATTCATAACTGCTAATTTTATAAAAATCTCAACATCTCCAGAAGCGATTGACATTGTCAGCGATCTTAGAAACCAAAAATATATAGAGTGTCCCATTAAAAAATATTAATTGCTTACTTTTGAAGGAAGTAAAACAAATTCTAGAAAAAAAAACGAAGGGCTTTTCCGTATAAACACCTCAATATCCCTAACAGCGGTGGAGATTATTATACTATGTAAAGAAGATCCCTCCTCTTTAATACCTCTTTACCGCATGAAGCATTAAATTAGTTCATCAAAAAGTTATTTATGTAATAAGTACGTAATGTAAGGTATCGTGGGGCGAGTGAGTTTACGGCTCACGTCGCGAGTAAGGCTATTAATGGATCAGTCAAAATTTAAATACCTCCAAAACGCCTCACTAAAATATATCACCTATTAAGAGAAATTTACGTATGTCAGACAGTATTCAGTTATTGTTAGATCCACACTAAATACATATGTTGCCTGCCTTATTCTTCTGGGATTACAAGTATACGTGCATGAATCACTTTATCGCCGCAAGACTGAATCATAAAGAGCCTTTTATAAGCAAAGCTGACATAAATATTTTTATATCTCGACAGGCTCTTGAGATCGTTATAGGAAACGTAGGGATAAAATTTTGTCGAATTGAGAAGGGGAGAAACCGTAATTTTTTATTCATTGAGCCTCAAGTTCTGAACACATAAACCAATCTCTCATTTCTCTCAAAATGCATAATTTTCAAACGATAAATTAAATAAAATTCTTAAAATTTGGTTAAACGATATATTCGACTAAAACATTAACTTGTAACGTTTTCGTCTGGCAAATGTTTCCTCTCTTTTTCTATTCGCCATTTCCTACACATAAGCCCCAAGGGTCTTCCATTACATGCATAAATGTCATTTACATAAAATCCGTTCACGATTTTCCGTTTCACGTGGAAAAGACAATGCCAAGTACATCAGTAGTTCCCTCGTTCCGCAAAGGAAGAGTCCTCTACTTATTGAAATTTTCTAATGGAACTGGAATTATCCTAATGGAAATTTGTGGAAAAAGTTCGTTCCGTAGGAAGTTTGATCTTGCTTCGGGATTTTATGCACCGACGGGGAAATTGCCCGAGATTTATGTTTTAGTTGGGAAAATTATTAATGAATTTATAAGCAGATGTGCGTTGAGAGTTTTCAAATTCCAATTTCATTTTGTGGCTAGGTAGCAGTAAACTATCTCGATGGTAAATTAACTAGAGGCAGTTTTTGAAAACTCGTAGCACAGCGTTAATCCATTTGGTAACGCGATTATTATGACTCAATAACTATGTGTTCGGGCTATGTGGAACACAACGAGGCTGAATCCGGTATTCGAGATAGAAACTATATTGTCAAGAGATATGAGCACAAAGGGCCGCTGCTTATTGTTCGGATTGCTGCATTGCGAATGGGATTTCAATATGTATTCATGTTCTAACATTGCCAGGAACGAGCATTATAATCGTTGTGTCAAACGAGTTACTCGTGGGGATTACACGATTATTAGTAATCACTTCCTAATTAAGTTTCATGCAATATGGTTTGGCGAAATGAAGCGTTTTTATTTACAGGTCTCGACGATCTTCGGGAGCCGCTGCTGTGACCACACCCCAGCCTCGGAATTTAAATCCAGGAGGTAATTATACTCACTTCCATTTCATCCAAATAACACGTTATGCCCACACAGTTTGCAGCTGAATTGCAAAAAAGAAAAAACAAAAAAGAGAAAATAATCGAAATTTTCCCTATTGTATGTGATCGACTGGAGCTGAGCTGAACTGGTGAGGGCTAATGTGCTCGAAACAGGCACTTTAGCCCTCACCATCGTACGGTCCTTTGCGGTGCTTCAGTTGATGGCACATTAATGTAATGATTTTTTCTGGTTCTTTCACTGGACGAGAGTTATTTGCCTAAATCAATTTATCACTGCTAATTATTCTCTCTTGTGCTGTTTTAGTAAACAGCTGGCATTCGCTTCTTCATTAAAACGGAATTTTTGTATGTGGGAATATTCATAATCCTTTTAATTTGATATGACCTGATTGCACGGTACATTACACGTCCCACGTGCACACTCTTCACCTTTGGTGTAACGAACGAAAACACAAATATTTAGCATATATCCCGTTTATACACATAGATGGCTCTTCGTATTAATTAGTAGGCCACATTTGCAATTCTGAACTCCCTTCTCGTGTTAGATTATTTACAAATTTATACGGCCCTAGAGTGTATACCGCTGTTTAGCTGCACGTGGAAGTAGTTCTATGTGATACTTGGGACTGATTAAAAAACTGAGTTTTTGACTACATTCATTCAAACAGTTTAAATTAAAAATAATGTTCCTATTTTCATACCTAAAAGAGGCTTCGTGGGTGGGAAGGAGTACTTTATGGGACAATTTGGTGGAATTACATTTCGCACTGTTTAAAAATATAAAAAGCTTACCCAAAAATACACTCAAACCAAAATGATTTCACTTGTTTGTCCGAACTGCGGTTCGAATGGTTCGGGCAATCTCTGGTTCGTGTCGAAAAAATCTACATTTTTCTGACCTTTCAGACGAGGCTTACATGAAGCTAGCCATGGAAACCATGGAGGAACTCGATTGGTGCCTGGACCAATTGGAAACTATTCAGACACACCGATCTGTATCAGATATGGCGTCATTAAAGGTAAGTTAACCACACGAGTTACAGCCTTGCAAATGCAACATCAACAGGTTTGTTACATTAACCGGCAGTTCCATAATAAATGTGAAATTTTGGGGGAGGCAGAAGTATTGCATACACGCATTATGAGCAAATTCAATTTAAGGTTACAAACTTTCTGAAATCTATTTAGGCAAAACCTGACTCGCAGTATAATTGGATTGAAACTAACAAATACTTGAAAGGTCTTCGCTACACGCCAGCTAAAGCTGTTAGAAAAGTTTGGGGAAGTTGGATAAGTGGGAAATGTAACGTTGTCTGAGTTAATGTCTTCACGCGGTGCGAATTTCTAATTCAAAACGACCTACTATAGATTATAGAAATGAGAATTTTCCCTCTATGCATATAAGAAAATAGAAGCGAATTTTTTCTCGTTTTTCAGTTCATTTCAGTTTCGGAATCTTGACAGATTGGTGGATACACATAAATTAGCTGCAGGTATAAATCGATTTTCAATGTGATGGACTCTCCTGAACAGAAAATTAGTTTTCATCTATTTTTTCCGGACTTTATTCCCAAAACTTAGTTCTTCTGTTGCAGACACAGGTCCTGCAAAATGCTCTTGAAAACCAGTCAAAATATAAACAATTTCAATATTGAAAAGAGTGACTTTTTGCTTAATCCGCAATAGCGGCTCCGTGCAAGATCGAAAGCTCCTAATATTAAAAGTAATAACCCTCATAATTGAACATATCGCTCACGTGACAAGAATGTATCACGCTACAATTGGCTGGATGCAAAGAGTAAACACAGCCGATGTATCGAATTTGCATCACCATGCATTAATGAAAAAGTATGCGTTAATGGAGGTCGTTAATGAATTATTTTGTATACTTTACAAGAAGCGAAGGGTATACACGGGACGTTGAAATGAAACACCAGCTTTCGGGCTCGCTAATAGTCCACTGTATTAGTTACAACGTTGCGAATGGATTCATTTCGACTTCGAAGCTTACAAAAACATTGTGATATTTTACAAATATAGTATGTTCAACGTTCAGATTTATACGCAAAGAATAACATTGTAGTTTGACTTTTTTGGCTTTTTAAAATATAAAAATTCTAACAAGAACCATTCTGTGCAGGAGAAAGCATAGTAAAATAATTATTAAAATTTTTTTGCTTGAAAAAAGTCCAAGAAAGGAAATAAAGGCAATTGGGAAAATTGCAATTGAAAAATCAATTGAGGAAATTTAAGAAACTTATATTTTTCGAACTAATTTTCTGGAAGGGATGAGCTTTCTTTTAATTTTAAGCGGCGTCTTGTTCAAAATCAAAATGTGGAAATCTACAAGATTCCAACGGTGAGCAGTGAATTCAAATGCCCTGGCGTAAGGTCTTTTAGATTTCATGAACCAGATAAATAAATAAACAATTAGAGAATTGTTTAAAGTCGATAACAACATTAATGTTACTTTCTGTTTAAAGTCTGCCGGTTGCACAGCTGTTTACCCTGCTGAATGCATTCGTAAGTCGCAGTATTCAGGTAAATAAAAAGAAATATGCAGGTAAAAAGATCGGATCATGGAAATTTTTGCAAGCTCGATCCTGACCTTGAACAGAGCAGTTTTAAGACAACCTATTTTGAATTGCCATACTTGACTTAATTATATCAACATAAATCAACCCACGTTTGGGACAACTCTTAACAATAGGAGCAAAGTTCGTGTGTTTTATATTAGCTAGACGATAATAGGGTTTTATTATTTAATGCGTTGTTGACTTAAAAACCTGGAATATGGCGTACGTGCCACAATGCTGGAGGCAAATTTCTCTTTTCATTTTATATCTTAAAAGTGGAAATAACTCGACAAGGTGTGGACTACTATATTGCTTGGAGAAAATGCAAATTAGAAATAGCGGCAACTTGAATAGCAGAATCAGTTATTCTCCATCGTGCGAATTCTCTCGTCAGGCTCTATCGATACTCTGGAATCTGTAAACATGTGCGTACGTGACGCTCTACATGAGTATGTTGGCCTAATCTGAAAAGCGTGTTTTTATTTTTATACAAATTACAATATTATTTCCCCAAGATCGCTTGGAAATCGGGGTTAGAATAAACTATTTATTCGGATCGGAGGACTTCGATTTCAAAGGAATCCAATGTTTTTCAATCAGCTTTTGAATGCTTTGTTATACTTTTTGTATAACTAGACAACCAAGTATAGAGCGTATTATGCAGGAGGAAAATGAAGCATTGTGCTTCTAATAATAAAGGTTGATATTTTGTTATGTCTCTTACAGAAGCGCAATCTGAAGATAACCCCTGTGAACTTTAGATTTTACGTCTACATATTTCTGGCATAATTTTTTAATGATGTCGGCCTCTGATTCTTTCTTTGTTTCCAGTCCTGAAACGTGTGCATGTGGAGCTACATTTTTGGTCAGTTGCGACCTGTGCTTGGATGCATCATCATAAACTTTGCATCAAGGTTATCGGATATTAATAGTAATACTCTTGAACTTTGATTCTTCTGCAACTTAAAGCTCAAAATTAATTCCTCAATATTCCTACAAGTAATCATCCAGATTAATCACAATCAGCAGTCTCATATTTTTATGCAAACGTGTCTATTGAATTTACATGGCAGATCACGTTTTCTAGTAAAACGAGATTATGTATGTGATAAATCAACGTCTTTATAACCTTAGGAAATTCCATTCATAATTTCAGCTTAATTATAAATTTTCGTAGATTACTCGTTGATTTAAGGTGTCACAGGCAAGGATGTAAATATTGAATCGATGGTTGCTCATCACACAGACGATTCATGCCAAAAAGTTTGATTCAAAAGGGTAACAGAAGCTTTAGCAATTTCACTTTCACATTCAAGACATCATTGAATAATTGTTCAATTCTCACAAAGATCCCACGATTTTTCAACAAATTACGTATAAGGTAATAAGAGCCTAAGCTTTCACTCTGTCGCAGCCGCATCAGAATCAATAGAACTATTCATACTATAAGAAGCATGAATTAGTCTCCTACTCGGTACCTAAAAAGGTTGGAAATGGATAAAGCAGTTTTGGTTAATATTTTACTGGAATTTTCGAGTCCTTTAGTGTAAGTTATACCATTGAGTTTGCACTGTTTGAGTCCTTGAATATTCTTGATTAAAATCCCGAATTTTCCAATTTCTTATCTGAAAGCCCGGAGCTTACTAAGACGATTATTTCTCAAAACTAATCTCAAACTTTTGTTTCTCTAGTTATAGTTAAATTATTAAACTAAAAACTGAAATTTCCAAGAGCTATTGTGAATTCTTAGAGGCCTCTTAGATTAAGTTTTGAAGAAGTGGAACTGAAAAAAAGTACAATATCAAAGCTAAAACGGTTCAACCGATAGGACATATTTCGCCACTGATTTTTTTCTAAATCGAAAACCGCAAATATCATTTAGTTTCAAAATATACAAAAAACAGGTGAATATATATTCAGAGGTGTAAGTTCAGTACGTTCAAGATCGTGCTTGTCCAATAATTGTGTTTTATTTACGTCACCACTTGTTACAGGGTGGTCCACTTTGTACTAAGACTTGACCAAATGGCAGACCGAGTATTTTTGTAGTACAGGGTATGGCAATTTTATTTATTTCCATTTCTTCCTACTAACTCCTACAAGTTGTGAGATATTTAGCTCAAAGTGTCATATGGTTCTTTATCGTCTATGCACCCCTAGCGCGATGAATGCGAATGACATTTCTCGTAGATTCTAAACTATCTGAATTTCTGTTCATTATTCTACTTTGACATCCTTGGTTGACATGTGTGTTACACAATTTTCCTTCTTTGTTAAACCTATGAATTATAGTTAAACGGAATAATTTCACCCTAGAACTAAGTTTGGACACTTTGATACCATCGAGGCCCCGCCAGTTTTGTTTTCTGCCAAGTTTTCGAAAACTAGGTCGAACCTAATATTATAAGCTTCTCAATATAATATACTTAATTATCTTAACTGTTACATAACCGCCTCCTTTTAAACTAAAATAATCTCTACTGAATGAGATAACACTGAAACATGTGTTAGATAATTTCAGCAATTAATTACAGCAGAAAACAATGCTGTAAATTAATTAGTGTATCCTCCAACTATTTCATGTAGTCGTTGTAAAAGTTAAACTTTGCAGATAAATCATAAACTTTGAGGAAATTTTATAAATCGCAGATTAAATGATAAAAACGGGAAGGAATTCAGCTTTCGAACAACAAAATTAACTCTTAAGGTGCGCCTGACAGACGGGTAATTTACAACCCTGTTGATCTGGTTTTCCGAAATGAGTGAACGAACTCGGGATTTTCGGCTAATCTATCATTGTTTTTCTCATATAATAGCTCTAGAATCTAATGAGCGTGGAAGTAAGACTGCGTATCAGAAGTTCTAATGAAAAACAACACTGTTATTTATTGAGGTATTTCTAGCCCGCTCAGTAAAGTGAATGAAAATCTGCTGGATAGTGTTACAGCGAAAACAATGTAGTTTTATTGGGATATTAAAAACGCACTTATCTTTATGGGGTGCAGGCAATAACACAATGGGTCGTAAAGATGTCAAATAGTCTTCAACTGGAAGGTCTTTTTACATGTTTTACTAAGGATTTAACCTAGTTTTAAAAATGGCTATTGTGTCTCCACAGTTTATTGTTTCAAAAGCTAGAAAATTAACAGACATTTTGGCTTTTTTCTAAAATGTTTAAAACATTTGAAAGCATTTTCTTTCAATTTGACAAAATCGGTCTAAATTCTACGAGAATACACAAACACAAAGCGAGTTATGTTAGTGAAGGTATATCTCTTAGCACACGCGTACAGGGTGGCCCACGTAAAAACGAACGTCAGCGGGATCTTGGAAAGGGTAAGAGAGGGCGAAGCTGAATAAATGAAAAACGAGTTTCGAATTCTCCTGTAGTACACGCAGCAAAATCTCATCTAAAAAAAATCGTATTTTATTCCGCTCTATAACGCGATACTTTTTTCCAAAAAAAAACGGACTGTTGCGAATACTGAGTAGCACACGCTTAGGGCGGTAAATCTTCTCTCCGCCCGTTTTTACCTAGTTGACTCACATATGTATGTGGACAGCGAATCAAAATAATTCAATCTCATGGAAATAAGATTCTGCAACAAAGTAAGGCGCTCTATAAAACCGGAATCGTGAAACAGCGATTTCAGTTTATCCCACAATTCTTCTGCACTGCTTGTTTCCTTAATGTGTGCATACAACGAAGCAAGAATCTATTGTTAGAGTTAGTTTGGGTCTGACTTTTGCCACTTTACCACTGTCGATTTCTATCCCCTCCAAATAGCCATTCAAGCTGGCAACGACCATAAAACTCGCAAATGCAAAAACTGATCACTCAATAAAGTTTTCACGACTTTTCATCTTCGACACCCTGGTAACGTAATTTTCCGCCATGCTTCTTCCACTCCAAGAAATACGATTGCACTTTTTCAACAAGTTGACGGACTGATTTCACATTTGTCTCCCATTTTGAGGTATTGAGTATCTATTTTTATAACGGCCAGGTAAAATCCAAACAGGGTTATCCAAATAGTATACCCATCGTATTGTAAAACTGGAAGGTTGTTTAGATAACCCTGTACGTTCAAACAATAAAACCGATATCCCCATTTATTATCCTGAATAACCTTGCGTTTCGACCTACTTCTGATCAAATCGACTATTTCCAATAAGGCGAAAGCAAGGTTTCCAGCAAAATCTGGGTTTCTGTTCAACATCCTTTTAGCCAATAACTTAAAGTACCTGTTCTGCGGTCTGTATAGTTTGGTAACTATCAGTGTGTTTGCCAATCCAGGGAAATGTGGATATGTGAGGCCATTAGGTGGATTACAGGTTTCAAAGTAGTCTTCAAGTTACATAGTTAAGTCAATGCCACATTTTAAACCAATGAGTTATTTTTCTTCTTGTCCTGATTGCCATCTTTAATAAATAGAGGAAAACCTTCTCTGTAGATTAAATATTTATACGATTTTTGAGGCAGAGAATGAAGGAACGAGGTAAACATCGAATTTTTATATCCAATCGAAATACATCAACGAACTTCCGACTTTATTCTAAAAACAACCATCATTTGCAACCTTGTGTGGGATGTGATTTATTATTTTTTACACAAAATGTCGCTTATAAGTATAGTTTTTATTTTTTCAATGATAACTGTGATTAAAAAAAAAACATCTCTCTGAAACGTGTCGGATTCGGGTATATGAAGATATTGGTTCACAAGGTATTTAAAGGGTAAGTCATAAAAGAACCGACACAGAACGTATGTATAGGGGACCTAAAAATGTCACGATTTATTGAATTTTTTTTTCATGATTGATAGTTGAGGATATATTGAATAGATATGTAGATATTGAAGTTGCCTTATAATTTTTTAAAAAACGGCATATTTCGGTAATGCATCATCACAGCGCAACCAAATTTGGAAAACATTTTATTCTTATCAATATCTTCAATTGGTTGAAATATGAAATCGATACATGCTCAATAAGGCTTGGATTAGGGATAAGGTGAGGTTTAAAGAATTGAGATTTTTTTATCTGTAAAGCAACTAACAAATTGACAATATCATTTAATAGCAAATTTAATTCTAAAATTTTTATTTCCTTTTAAAGTTTGTCTAAAACCTCATCATTTTTGATAAAATCACTGTCTTTTAAGATAGAACCAAGCCAAAAAAGAAATTTAAAGGGATTATCAGTCAAATGTAATGTAATGTAATGTAATGATGTAATGCGACATTTAGGATAACTGTCACTTACATAACTTTGGCAAATCACAAATATGTCACTGCGTCGTTTTTGACTGGTAATCTCTTTAAATCCCCTTAAATTTGGTGTTATTCTATCCTACAAAACTGTGATTTTATCAAAAATGATAAGGTTTTCGATAATTTTAAAGGAAAATGACAGTTTTAAAATTACCATTTGCTATTAAATGGTGTTGTCCACTTATTAGTTGCTTTACAGATAAAAAAATACTAATTCTTTTAAACTTTATCTTACCCCTAATTCAATTCTTATAGAGCATCAATTGATTTCACATTTTTACTAACTAAAGATGTTGATAAAAATAAAACATGTTCCAATGACGATGGTGCATTAGTAAAATATGCTATTTTTGAGAAATTTGCAAGTCAACTTTGGAGATCAATATCTTCTCAACTATCAACCGTAAAAAAAAAAGAACTAACAAATCGTCATATTTTGAGGTCCTCTACACGTATTTGCTCTGTGTCGGTCCCATTACGAGTCACTGTGTATAGTCATTGAGAACGAACTTTTCAACCACAACAGTCAGAATTTCAGTCCATTTTTCAAACCTCATGGAGGTTTTCAGCTTCAAAATATCTCAGTCTACAAACTTCTGATTTCCTAACTCTTCGCCAGATCTATTAAATGAGAAAAAACCTCCTTAATAGCTTAAAGTATTCTCCTCAAATCTCCAAACCAACATGATTTTCAACCTCCTAGTGTCTGGGATTTAGCATTTTTCCAAATAAATGTCGCTTCTCGATTCAGTGCTAAATCATTAAATGATAATTGCACCTTTCTCAAAAGAAACTCATCTAAAGTTTTTTTCCCTATTCGCTGTTCTTGTGCCATGCTGTGAATTCATAAAAAATATATATTTCCTATACAAGTTGACGTGAAGACTTTTACCGGATTTAATGGAGCGATTTATGATTAAGGGACCGAATTTCTATCTTATTAAAACTTTGGCAATTTCCTGAGTCAAATTTCGAAGAGACATGTTTTTCTTAATTAATTGCTCGATTGAGAAGGAGGAAAAACAAGAAATTTGCGCGCCGTCAGTAAAACCATATGTTACAAAAATCAAGAAATTTAGATAATTTTAGATCATTACCTAGAATGCTTTCAGAGAATTGCGAGCAATAGGTTGCGTTGCCAAAAGTGTGTCCTCAAATCTCAGCTTGTATACATTATATCATTCAGTACTTAGAAGACCCTGAAAGTTAAAATTAAAATTTCGAAGAAATCGTTTTTAGGGTCACACAAAAGATCACAATCTTTAACTAGAGAAAACCATTGCTTGTTAGGATTAATCTAATCCATTTCTAGTAGAGAGTTTATCACGGATATTCTCTATCATGCTCCATTTTCAAGGTTTAGGTACTTATTATAAGGCACACACGTGCCTAATGATAAATGTGTCAAGATAAAATTCATATGTGTTGCATTTCATTTTTTTGCGAATCTCGATGACTTGGTTAATCTTTGTAATTATTATATTCAAGTTGACCATAAATTTAGCTTATCTTCATAACGTAATTAACGTAGTATCATTATCCTAAGTACCGGTATCTAAGGAATGCATTTCTTATGCCTTATAATGAACTCGTTTGAGTTATTGGGCAGGAAGCAGGATTAGTTTAAAGTACAGTGTTCGATTAAAAGTATTAACTAATCTGCCATATCACCGACGACTTGATATAGGGCGTCCCATGACGTGGGGTCATGGGACGTATAAATAACCATTTTTTTTTTGGAAATTTTATTTAAACGTACGAGTGCAAGTACGAATTTCCCACCTTATTAAATACGGATTACTTAATGAATCATTTCCTCTCTAGAACTCCGTTATACCTCGATCAATAAGTAGAACTAAATTATTAACGGTTGGCAGCTCGAATTATTTGAACCTAACGGATTGCTTTCCCCTGAGAAAGATCTTGGTCTCTAATGCTCAAAGCCCAATTTCCAATCGTCTTAAGATGTTTTATTTACTGAGATTTCGGACAGGTTGAACTTGATTTCCACAGAAGGAAGCGCATCTAACAAGCTATAAAGACCTTTTCAAATATGCAGGAGAGATCTGGAATTTCCAGTCATCGTTAACGTCCACTTTTCTCCTTAATGGCGAGCTAAAGATTCCTTTAGATGAGATGTTGCATTCCCTTTAAGATCAGATTTTATTGACAAATCCACCCTTTTGTGAGGGATAAAGGAGAAAAAGTCTCGTCAAAGAATTTAAATTAGACGACAATTTTGTAACTCCTCGTAACGACGTAGTTTGAGAAGTAAACTTCGTTGGCGCTTCTTTTTCCCCTTCAGGCAAAATTTCTATCGATCGAACTTTGTATCAAAATCACTCGAAGCTGCTCTGGAAGGAAATTACGAAATAATAACAAGGATTTAATGGGTTGCGTTGACATGGGTAAGATTATTTTAAGGCCATCTCTCAAGTTATAATGACTCCCAAATTTAATTGCTTTGAGTACTAATAAACCAAACTCCACGAATCTATTTATAGATAGTCACGTTACCCTAAAAGAAATGCTTTAAATATTAACGGGGATGGGTAAATACGAAGAACGTTCCTACTGTACGTGTCTGGCCCATTGTGTCTGCTAACAGCGATTCGAAGTTTCCAATGAAAGCATTATGTGCAGCTGACAACCCCTTTAAAGTTTAATATGGAGGCCGCAGTTCGTTGTCTAATGTAACATGAACTTGTTAACTGCGAAACTCGCAAATGCGAACAGGAGCAGCGAACACGTGCCGTTGTTCTCAGTTTTTGGAGCCTTCTAGGAAGATCTTTGAAGATAATTATCCGTGAGGTAAATTGGTACTAGAACCTTTGGCCGATACGGACAAGTAAAAACAACAGGATAACAAATATTTTGGAAATTTTAGTAGAGATGTCTTAGTGTCTCTTTAAATTCGCTTAACAGTTTCTAGGAAGTTCAAATAATCCATCATTAATATCCAAATATTACGAAGTCCTCCGATAAATTGCTTTTCGCAATTTGCTCTTTCAAGTCATACTGGACTGCTCTATGATACTCCATGCATTGGTCCAGACTTACGTTAAAAATCAACATTTGCGGTATTAAAAATACGCAGTTTCAGCCAATTTCAAGTATTTGATCTGGGTTTCAACGTCTCATTTGTTCGAACATTTTTCAATTTATCCATCAAACGATACCACTTTTTTACTACTCTTTTAAAACTGATTACCTTTATTGGATCCAACGCCATATACCGGATGTATTTTTAAAAACTTACCACCCCCCAGATTTCTAAAAGAGCAAACTAAAATTAAAAATGCTGAGACACGTCGCCCTTAAAATAGATGGAAAAGCCGAAGAGCAAAACAAGTTTTCATCCCCCATTGACAATATCCCAGGGATAGCAACCTCTTCGTTTTTTTAAATAGAGAATATGAGTCAAGTAACACATTATTTTAAAGATCCTCAAATTCTTTAAACAATCATACCAAAATTTTGATTTTTTAATTCAAATTTTGTTGGAAAATAGGGTAATTCCGTGAAATTATCAAAAAAAGAACGAACAAGAAAGGACGCCCAATGTTGAATGAGGATTTATTATATTTCCAACAGGAAAGTGGCTACCCAAATTATATTTTATCGGTTGAATAGTTTCTTGACAGTAATTTTCCTAATAGATGGATTAGCAGAAGAGGAACCACCGAGTGGCCAACTAGATCTCCCGACCTTATACCTCTCGACCTCTTCCTTTGGGGATACCTTAAAACCGTGAATTGCGCTACCCCTATACAGAATGCTCAAGTATTACATCGAAGAATTGTAGAAACTCTTAACATTCCACAACAAATATTTGAAGAAGTGCGACGAGAGTTTGAAGAACATTTATATTATTGAATGGAGAATTATGGAATACATTTCGTACATATCTTGAAAAATTAAGAATTATAAAAAAATTTTAATTAAAAAAACAAAATTTTGGCATGGTGGTTTAGAGAATTTGAGTTTAAAATGATGTGCCACTTAAAACATGTTTCCTGTTAAAAAAAAAGCGAAGAGCTTGCCAACCCTGCCATGTTGTCGAACGGGTAGAACTTTTTTCATTCTTCGTCTTCCTCCTTCATTTTATGGTCGACATATTTCAGTGTTTTTATCTTTATTTTACAATTCTAGGAATATGAGGGGAGGCAAGTTTTTAAAAATACACCCGATATAATCCCTCTACGTTTCAAGTTAAAAATCTTGAAACGAAACAAAACAAGTGGAAAAACTCAATTCTTAAATATCATATCAATCAGTGCTTTCAAAAAAATAACAAGATGTTCGATTGAGTATCGGCTTCTGAAAATTGCGCTATTAAAATCTCTATTCCTCTGACGTCAATGGGAGAATTGTTTTTATAAGTCGGATTATCCATAAACAAGGTAATAATTTGTATTGGTGAAGTTGTAAATCTTGCCGCACCTCCTAATTTAATTGAATTCCATGATTTAAATCCTGGCGGTGGTAAGGATTCTGGAGGTGCATTCACCATTTCTTTACCAGCTCCATTACGCTGGAAATGAACAGTACTACCATGCATTATGTTCATTGTAATACCTTACGTGTACGCATGTAATTCAATAGTTATTTAATTTGGAATGAAAATCGCATTTTATACTATTATTCCAACCTGGTTAGAGGTAGTTGGATTGTTTCCAAGCCATAATGCGATTTTACGTTTTAATGCAAACAATAATAATATGTAATTATGGGGAATGGTTTTAGAAAAGCAAACTATTGATGACGATAACCTCACAGTGAATGAGGTCAGTTGACGTTAAACTTAGAGTTATAAAAACTTTATTTTAGTGTGTGAATTTTCAAATTCGTTAAGTACGCAACTGAGCTAATAACAGTTGGTACTTAGTTTAATATGCATAAAATCAATTGTGCTACTTTGTAAAGTTTTGTAGAGAGGAACTTCTTTTAATTTGAAACATTTTTCGGTAAAGGGTTCAGCCCCTAACGTGTTTCAGTGTGAGAGGTCAATTGACAATCTCTCTCTTTTTTTGCGAGCAAAATATTTGCAACTTTACTAATCCAGTTATCTTTATTTTCAGGTAAGGAACCAACTGGCATTCCTACTGGAATAAGGTAATTTTAATTCTTTTAAATAATCTCGCCAAGACAAGACAGACATTATATAATAATAGTTAGGCATACATTGGAAGTATGCAAATTTAATAATACGACATTCTATTTATTTAGAAAATCTGCAAGTTTATATAAAATTTCAAAATTTCTTAATAATTTTAAAGAAAATTAAAAACTATTCAGACCAGAATGAAATGGGTCAGTAATTTATATTGTGGATATCAGAAAGTCAACTCTAAGGATTTGTAAAGCCAGAAATGCAGATGAAAAAAACTCTGGGTGAAGAAAAATAATTGTACATCTAATTTCTGAATCAAAACTTCTGAGGTTTACAAATGTTGATATAGGGAAGTTGTAAGCCTTTTCAGGCAAATGCGAAAGATATCTAGGCACCAAAAGGTGTTTTACAGCTGAGCGGCACAACTCGAACCGTACAGTAAATTTCGGAAAAAATATGTATGAAATTCATCAGAAAATGCTATTTTATATAACCGTGTCGTACTGCGGGAGTTCGTTTCGTTTATGGTCACATAAATAACTAATCCTAATTTAATTTTTTAACATTTTAGCGCTCGCATAACTTGAAAAATGAGATAACATTATTTTTAAATATTGCCCAAAAAATTTTTGCCTGGTGAAATTTTGCATGTCATGAATCATCGGTGGGATGTTTCATATTTCACGATGAATGGCTTTTTATTGGGAAATATCAAAGAGTCGTTAACCAATTTAGCAACCAGGACATGCAACGTCGTGAAGGTGTTAGTGGTTTTCCTGCAAACATTGGCACGGTTTTACCGTTCCAATAAATAATAATTGCAGTAATGGATTTATTCAACATCATAAATTGTTGTCATTAACAATTTAAAACGACTTGGGAAAATTCGCATTTTAATGCGAGGTGTACTATGTACCCCACGGGTGACCCTAATGTTACAAAATCGCCCTGAGTGAGGACCAATTAGATGACTAGTGGTAATGTTTCATTGGGATATCCTCAACATACTTTTGAATCATTTACTTTTACTGAGTATTTTTCACATATGTCGATTTTTTTCAGTGAATAATTTTAAGAGTTAAAAACGTTTCTCATTTCGCACAAAATGTGTACGTGACAATGCTATAGTAGGCAAATCACCTTAAAGCTGTTTAATAAGGATGACACAGTTTAATGTAATTTAGGTGTTTAGAGTCAGTTATTTGTTTGTTAATAAAATCACAGGCTGGTAGGGTGATGAAACTATAATTGCATCTCGACGATTCAATTTAGAGGCTGAGACACGTGCTAATCCTTAGTTTAAAAATTGCAGAAATAAGTCGCTTTCTCCGGCAGTTTTAAATTCATAATAAATCTTTCCAAGAAATACTACAGATTGGTTAAATCTTTTTACTCGGATGTCTAAAAACAAATTTATCACGTCGGGAAATTCGTGCCGGTCATAGAGACCAAAAATTCCCATTGTTCATGGCGTTTCCCCTCAAATTTAAATAGTCTTCCGAAATTGCTCCTTCATTCATGGAATGTTTAAAGCACTACCTAACTCTCTTTAAAGTTTACAAAAACTAAGTTCCATTCACTAAAACTTTGCAGGTAATACCGGGAATAAATAAAACACTATTTAACCCATAAAACTCAGTATACACATAAACAAAAGGTAAATTACGTTGAAAGGATGATAGATCGCCCATTCTTGTTCCGGGCTGGCACTTGTAATTTTATCCATTTTTCCCGATTTTCGTGCGTCAGAGAATGTAAAGAAACACGCAATTCTGAATTACTTTTAATGTGGGCGTTTATTAAGCAAGACCTTAATAAACCTTTTGAGAGGAAGCCATTATACCTGTTTTCATGTTGCAAATTCGGTTACTGGGGATTTGCTATTTGTTTGATATCACTTTTGTGTTTCTACTTATTGAAAGGAAAGAAAGAATAGCACAGATATTATTTATATGAATAATCTTTGAATATCCTCGAGATCGAAGACAATGGCTGACTGGTACAGTATGTGATGGGGACTTTACCGTCGGGTTGTCCATAGAAGCATCGCATATTTTTCCGTTAAGTGAGATTAACTACCTTGTTATTTGGATCTGCCAGTTTGCGACTCACTCTCTAAACGAGAATGATCCATTGTTGAAGTGACGAAAAATGGATCGTTTGCAACAATATCGTACGTAAAAGATTTTGAACCAAGTGAAATGAGCTATCCCAAAACACTCCAAAAGTGGATATTTCTCAAAGAAAAGTTATGTTATTCATCTCTTGGGATTACAAAGGTGTGTTGTATTTTGAACTCCTTCCAAGGGACCAAACAATTGAATCGAGTAGTATGTACCGTTATCAAGTGGATAAATTGAGTAAAGAAATCAAGAAAAAGCGGCCAGGATTGGTAACTCGTAAATGTAGTTTGTTTGATCAAGGTAATGCTAAACCACACACAAGTTTGACCAATCGCCAAAAGCTGTTACAACTTAAATGGAATGTTTAGCCACATCCACCCTATTCTCCAGACTTAGCACCATCGGATTATCATCTGTATCCATCGCGGCAAAATGCGCTTAATGGAAAAACCTTCGGGACTCATACAGATGTAAAAACGTATTTGGGCTAGCTTTTTGTCGGAAAAAAATTTAATTTCTACTAGTCCGGGATCATGAAATTGCCCCGAAGATGGAGACATGTTATCGAACATAATGGGCAATACATAATTTAATAAAATTATCATTTTTAGTGAAAAAAAATTGTTTTTCATTTACATTAAAAAATACGCAATAACTTTGTGGACAACCCGTAAAGAAAGTAAAGGTTTTAGTTAAATTGGACAAATTAATAAAAATGCAATAACCCTAGAATTGATGATAAAGCCATTAAATGTGTCCCATTAAACTGTACAGTTCCATGAAAAATTTTATAACGAGGCGGAAAACATTTGCATCCCACATTTGCAATTTCAACGAAAACCTAAGGACAATTAATTTATTTTTTATTATGCATGCATCATAATAGATCGTTTTCGTGCATTCAACGGTCGATTATGATGCATATAACATATGGATGTCTAAATACCTTTACAAATTCATAACACTTTTTGACGCCTAAAAGCGTCAATTAATTGTACTATTACTGGAATTTTAACGAAAAAATATTACTAAATACTTTTATATTATCATACACTAGTATTTTAATGATAATAGAAATCAAATAGAGGCATATTGATGAACATTGTATTGCGTAATAACATTTTCGTATGGAGATAATTGCTGCTAGTTTTTTACAAATTCATATATAACAAGTGTTTGAAAGTAGAACAATTAACTGCATATATGTATTGACATAATCTCTTTAGTTGACTTTAAACATTTCTTTAACACATTATAATAGCATTGTTATTAAGTACATTAAACTTTTGTCCAAAATGGTTTAGACATGGTATTTGTATTTAAGAATATAACGAATTTGAATAATTCATTTCCAGTGATGAAAAATGGATTTTGATTTTATATCGATATTAAAAAACAATTTACTGACTCAATATCACTACTCTAAAAAATAATAATACGAATAAACACGAATGGTGGTTTGCTCCACTATGGTGATAACACCCTGGATTACATTGTACATAGAAACAAACCACCCGTCAACAGTTAAAACAAAAAGACAAACAACAAGTAACTTGTACTGAAATACAACCTGATGAGTACAACACCTGATCTACACTAAACGTACCACACCTTGTTAAACATCCATGAGTACATTGGCTGACGCATGTAGAAAGTGAAGAGAACCATCCTTATTGTAACTGAGATTAAGCACATATTAATATTTTCTCAGAATGTATAATTTAAGTACATTTTAAGTCTTTGTAAAAACATTTCCAATTTTGTCAGATTCGTTGGTAGAACAAACAATTTAATACTTTCAACGTGACTTTAAATCCGTTTGAAAACGAAGAATATCACACTATAGAAAGGCCACAAAAATATGTAATTAACTCTCTTGGATTTGAAAATTCTACAGGTTTTTAAGCTCTAAATCTATCGATAAATAAATCCCTGCCCCACAACATTTAATAGAGTTGCAGTGACTTTCTCTCTTTTACAGGGAAAAATTTAATTTCTCGCACAAGCTGCCTACATCTAAAATTGGATCAACTACCCAAGTCAAAAAGCCAGGAATTGCACAAAAGAAACGTTAATTTCTGCTTTTAATTTTTAATTCCTCTGGACAGGGTAGTTAAAAGAGGTTGAACACGCAGATTATAATGGAATGTGCTTTCGTATCAACTCATCTAAATCCTTACAAAAGTCCACTCTCTTGTGATTTCACTCTTCGATTTCAGCCCATCATCAACAGTCGGGATACTACTGAAAAAAATATTTGGGACAATAGAAAATGCTTTAAACTTCAATTTTCCTTTTCTCCTTTATCTTTAGTAAGTTACTTTCTCTTTCATGATTATTAATATTTATACAACCTTTTCTAAGTTGGATGCGCACTATTGGTAACTTTTTTATTATTATAGATACAAAGTCGGTTAAGTTAGCAAACTTGTAGCATTTTTTGAGCTCACTAAGGGGGTGAAAATGAAAAAACAATTGAATGTAGCATTTAGAAAAAATGAGGAAAATGTATTTTTTAATGGAACACCCTGAATATTTTTTACTTTAACGTTTGCAAATTACCAACACAACAAAAAGGCCATATTGGCCTAAAATTGGAATTAACCGAATTATCGGCACATTTTTCTTTAGACTAGTTAGTTGTGTATGGCTACGAAATAAGATTCAATTTTACTTTTTTCATTTTATTTAAGCAACAAAAACAATAAAACAACCTACATTAAATGTACAAACACCTCACCGTGTTGTTCAATGCATTTTCGGGCGTTCTTTATTACGCGGTTTGTAGCTTTTAGAACTGTTCTGCCATTCATGAATCTTATATTGCCTGTAATGCTACTTCAAAGCTCAGCCAGGTTCGCATATCTTCTTTTATAGACTTCGTCCTCGACCTAAGCCCAAAAGTAAAAGTCTAATGGAGTCTAATGGAGTCTATGTCAGTAGGTCTTGGGTGCTAACGTATCAGACCATTTGCAATTCATCTATTAGGGAAAAAACTTTGCAATAACACTCTGACTTCGTGAAACTAATGAGGGGAAGTTCCATCTTGTTGGAAATATACTTAGTTACGCCCTTCTAAGTCGACATCATTTAAATATGTTTCTAGGAATTCTGACAACATATCAATGTATCTCCTCCCTATTAAAGTGCATTCATAGAAAATTGGCTCAATTATTTGTCTGCCTATTAGACCACACCAAACATTGATATTAAATTGTATTTAAAGATTTCTGGGATGAACAATAAATAATTTTTTCTTAGACCAATAGTGCATGTTTTTAGGATTAAACATTCCTTTATTTGAAAAATTAGCTTCAGAGTTTCACAAAATGCACCTTAAGAAGTTTTAATTTTTCTTATACATATCTACAATCCATTGGCAAAAGATTAGCCTCCTTTCAGTGTCACCATGTGGTACCAGTGTTTATACCGGTAAATATTTAAAGGATATAAATTTAAATGTTTCTTTTTTAATTTTGTTAATTGTACATAACTTTAGACCACTGTCTTTTGCTAAATCTCTGATTGAACTATTTTTATACGCTAACACTTTTACTTCTTCATTTATAATAAACTGTTTTCGAGTTCTAGTTTTTGCAAAGAGTCTTCTATTTCTCTTAAATTTTCTGTACAATTTTTGGAAACACCTTCTCTCTGGTTGATTACGCTCAGAATGCATTTGGTCATATTATTCCTATGCTCGGAAACTATTTTTTCTCGACACAAGATACGTCTCTAACATGTCGTGTTTTTCTATATGAGTAAACGCTATTTCGCAATATTAATAACTTAACTAATTGACCTGTCCGAAGCAATAAGGAAAATACAGTTCTTTTAAATAATAATTATAACTTCAAATTTAAATCACATTCAATACGTTAATTTATTAGCTTGCTTTTTTTGACATCAGATTAACTTATATTAACGCATGGAATGAAGTTTTTATTTTATTGTTAGACGTACACAACGAACTGGTCTGAAAGAAAAATGTGCTGATAATTCGGTTATTTTCAATTTCAGGCCGGTAAGGCCTTTTTTGTTGTCGTTGTGATTTGCGAACGTTAAAGTAAAAAATATACAGGGTGTTCCATTATAAAAATGCATTTTCCTAATTTTTTTTTTTAAATGCCATATTCAATTGTTTTTCTGTTTTCACCCTCTTAATCGGCGGCAAAATGCTACAACTTTATTAATTTAACCGATTTTGTATCTGTAATAATAAAAAGTTACCGGCGGTGCGCACTCAACTTAGAACAGGCTGTTTATATACCTATATATTTTTTATTGTCATTGAACCTCCCTCGAGGGAGCTGCAGTGGTTCAAATCCCCGAAGAAAAATTGTTAAATTGCTTTTACTGTAACTAACTAGTAGCTACAACTAAGATTAACTGCGAAACATAATAATTAAATTAATCTCTTATTCGGTCTTTCAATGGCACAACTCTCTTCCTCTTTATGTATTTATTGCCATTTCCACAGGGTCTATCGCATTTTTCCATTGTTCCTGACGTCACAACTTCAGGAAATATCTCTTGCAAATTTAGACGTCATCACCTAACAATGGTCCACACTAATTTCAGTCAAAGCAAGACCTATATGTCCGCCAATTAGCGCTATTAATTAATGCACAACAATGAAATATCTACGATAATAATAATCGCTCGTAATATTCAATTGTTGCACGTGATAAAGACATTAACTCTTGCACAGCATACGTCAGTGATATCTTATTAAAAAAAATAAGTGTCTTAGCGATTAAAATACCTAATTAGATATGTATAAATTTTTTAACAATGATGAAAGATTTGTTGTTAATTTGGTCAGCTTGTTATTGCACTGAATGTAATAGAATATCGGCAAATCGTGTTGCGGAAAACGAGCAAAATAACGATTCAGATCGTGTTCTTATTTTCAGTTAACATGTGTAGATGATTCGATTAAATCAGGTTTATATTGTATGCGTAACTCAAGGAAACGTAAGGCCAGAGTTGAGCAATAAAACCGCATTAAATAAAATGAAACAAATAAAAAGGAAGCTCAAAGAATTTTTTTTCTTGGCGTGCTAAAATTTAGCAATTCTCTTTTCGACGCTCAAATCAAGCCGTAATGTAACTGTCATCAGTAATTAGCTCAAAGAAATGGATACAGCCCTGTTTTTTACAACTTTCTTCTCCCTAGTTCGCAAGTTGAACCCTAATCCATGGCGGCGAAATCGCAGGAAGTGACGTCACCATAACCACTTACATTTTTTTACGCACGGATTGCGCCGGCGCATAACAAATATCTGGCGACAAACTGACGTCATAAAAATAACAGTACATGACGACAAAACAATTTTAGTCGAATCCTGACAATTGTTTGCTACAATTACCGGTTGTGTCCTTCACTAAATCAGTGGTCTCGCCTTTTTCCATATACATATATGTATATTCGGTGTCTATATAACTTTTAAGTTCGACTGCCCAGTCTTCGTGTTTCAACATGACATCAAATTTTTGAGAATATCTCCGGAAGTGTTCGGAATTTTGCCCGGATCTTAAAGCAGGGGCTAAATGAGAACTAAATTGCACACAGTTACCTTAATTTTATCGATCTTGTATTTGTTGTAATTTAAAAGATCCTCGTACATTTTCGCGAATTTAGAGCATCCTGTTTATCCAGTGCTTTCAGTTTAATTCAGCCCTAAAATATCGGGCTAAAACTTAAAATTAAAGAAGTAGGTTTAAAAATATACGTATTATTGGAATTTAAGTTTGTTAGAGTTCTTCTAACAGTATAATATAGTTGAAGTAGTTTCAGTTTCTTGCTGTAACAATTTGGTCAAAAACTTCAACATTACAGCTCAGGAAGCATCATCTAAAGATTTCTATAAATAAAATACCTTGAAACAATATGCATGCCGACAAAGAACATGAATGTGATTTAATGAGATGCTCAAATAAATTAACCGCAATTATCTTTAACGTAATTTACGGTTATTACGTTAAGACGTAACAGCCGCTTTGTAAAGGCTTGACGATGACCATCTACACAGCGAAGCCCATTACACTTGTTACCTTGTCCATTTAAAGGTAATCAATTTCTATTTAAGGCAATTTAAGGGGGATTACATTTTTATAAACATATCTCCTATTGTTCTATTAGGTATATCATTACAATGTAACGAAAATAAGAAATTGCACTATAGAATGAATTTTACATGGCGCGTATAGTTGTTTCTTAAGCTTTCCATATGCAGTGTGCTTCTTCCATATCTAGACAAATTCTAGGGGACCAGTCTATCTCATTTTAAGTAAAAAAAGGTCATATAAGCATAGCTTCGCAAAAAAAGATCGGGGTGGAGAGATGAGGCGAAAACCCAGGGAGAGATAAAATCGATATTCCAAATTTGGGTTAAATATCTCAAAAATTAGTTATTAAAAATATGAACATTTTTGTAAATTATGTATATCAATAACGAAGCGAACTTTTTGTCTTAAATTGAGTTGAACATTTATATCTTAGAATTAATTATTTATTATATATAATTATAATACCCTGTATAAGTTTAATAGTGGTGGAAGTTCAGGATTTTTCCAGATATTGAGTTGATAACATATGTATTGGGTTTCCAGCCTACTTAACTTTATTTGCCAAAAATTGTTTTAAAATTGTCTCCCTCCAAGACCACTGGTATAAGTACAAAGTTTGAGACTCTACTTTCAGCTAAAACCCTTCTACATTTCGGGATCCTTAATTTGTAAGGCCTGAGTATTGAACTTCTGGAGTTCCGTCATCAATCGTGATGCCACCTCTAAATAGCAGCACGTTCTAAATGAAATTTACCTTTAATTACAAACTTGTTTCTTAACTTAAACTTAAGCTGGTGCAACACAATTTTATGTTAAATAGGGGTACGACTTGAAAACTAGGTTTATTCCCAAGAAAATCTGTTTTTTTTTTATTTCCGCAACATTTTAATCACTTTACGAACTTAGACTTTTGCCTTTAAAATAAAGTTTCTGCATCCGAACTATAAAGTTTACACCGAGATTGTTGTAAATAGATACTTCCTACATACTACATAGATAAATGGAATTTAAACATTACATGAAAGCAGTCAAATGAAAGAAGAAAAATTAGTTTATGGTATTTATTGTTATAAAATGTGACATTTTTTAACGCAAAACTATCTCATTTCACGACAGATCATTATTCTTCGTGGCTCCATTTTGGTGGTTATCACGTGGCACCTAGTGTCGAAAATGATTTTCTGAATTCGATGCTTAAGTAGCGGATTAGGTGGTCGAGAGGGAGTGGTGAAGTCTTACATAAAGGTAAATCCTGTCGGTCAAGGGGTCAGGATTTTAAATGGGACACAGGGACTAGTCAATTTTAATTAAATTATAAGAAATTCATCACCATATGAACCATAGATTACATACCTTTTTGTATATCTATACATTTTTGGTACTGTTGAGCTACAGGTATTTTAAATTGTTTTTTCGTTTCGTTTAGTACATATGTGTTAGTCAGAACGGCAGATCTATGACGCAACTCCACAAGTTCAATACTCAAACTTCACTAACAGCTATCGATTACGAACTAAAAGCCCAACATAGAGCCAAATACGTAGTAGCAGAGTTGAAAGCTTTTTCTAATCCTACAAGCAACATGCTCCTTTTTTTAAGCTCACTACCAGCGATTATTTATATTTTAAGTATTTAAATCTTAAGACAAACAGCTTTCAGTAACATATTTTTCTTTTTTTGGGGTCTCGTTTTTGAGAGATTTATTGAGATTCAAAAACGTTTTTTAAATCTAAAATATTTTTGCAAGAACTCCATATTCTTAGATTTTGAGGTGTTTAGTAAATTTTTCAATATTCTTAATATACCTACTCTACGTTACAAATTAAATTTACGTAGTTTCCGCCTCAAAAATCTTCAAATTTTGAGAAGTATTGACAGTTGATACGTCTGTAAAGTTTTGTTTGCTAAAAAAATTTAATTACAGGACTGTAATGAGACATAAAGTCGTAATAAACCTTAACCTTCTCAGGCTTTTTCTACAGCCATTCGCATTCATGGTTATTACTCTTAGCTATAAATCGACTATGTGCACTAAATCGTATTGCTCACACTTGAAGATTTGGCCGAGAAGCGGCCCAAAAGAGCGAGGTAGATGGCGCTGGAGGAATATTTTCCTGTAGGCACAACATACTTGCCATTGACATTGCCGATCTCTGTTTGTATTTAATTGACTCGAGATGAAACGAACTGACGAGATCTAATAGGATCGAAACCGGTCTTTGGAATGTTCGAGTTAATTAAACGCAGAGCTGGAATAATATATGAAGTCATGATATAGCTAAATAAACTGCTTTTTTTGTATCACTTTATTTAGCCAAATCAGGAAAATATGTCAGTATTGTCAACTTGCCTTTTTAAAAACTCGAGAGAGCATTTATTTCGCCAATATTAAATATTAACGAAACGGACAGGTTCAGTTCGATGTGAATCAAACCATCTGCATTTGAAGATTTTGACATTTGTGACAATACTGACGTTAATCGTAAATAGCGTATGTCAAACACATCTGACTATTGTCAAAATTTCAGTCTTATTGAAAACACTTTCAAAACCTATTTAAAAACGAATTGAAATCGACATGAAAAAATAGAACGTAATAAATAATTTTAGAAGAAACATATGTTTATTCACGAAAATCGATATGTCCTGGCAAAAATAACGGAAAACTTGCTGTCAAAAAACTATTTTCACAAGTACTTTATAACCCATAAGTGTTTAACTATTCAGATAGTTTGATATTCCAAGTTCGCTGAGATTGATTATTATTATTATTATTGAACTGGAATTTGTAAACACGCTGGCGCCCATTTTTTGTAATAATTGGCCAGAGGCACCCACGCGCCTAGTATATGCATATTCGACACACCCACCTCAATCATTCAATCTGTCATTGAATCTTCGTTGTTTACCACTCTTTTGATCATATATATTGCATACTGTAGGTAGGCCAGAAGTTTATTGGCAGAGGTTAAGGACATTTTAATTATTCAGATTGACGGCTGCTGAGAGTTTAAATCTTATTGCGTTTTGATTTGTTTTCAACACTTATGTGTATATGCATATGCTATTAATATGAATATTCGAGTTGTTTGTTTGAAAGAAAATACGCAGTTCTCCAGATAGTCCGAGGAGCATAATAACAAAACAATACTGACCTATGCAGGAGTGTATCTTAGGTCCAAAAGAATGTCCGTTTGTGTGAGATCGCGGCAAACTCCGAAAATATCTTGGGTAATAAGAGTGTTATATAATCATATGAGCCTATCAATAGTTGAGGTGAAAAACAACAGATTATTGTTCAAGAAATACCTGAAAGCTTCCAGTTTTTAGACCAATTAGTTTGTTTTGGCGAGGTTTGTCTATAGCAACCATCAATTACCGGTGTGTTTTTTTTACATGAATTGCCAAATGCCTGAAACCTATTTATTTGATGTTATCGTTATAGTTCACGTGGGAATTTTCTTCACACAATAGAAACGCTTGTTTTATTTTGTAGTTAGGATCTTCCAGAAGTCTACTACAATCAACAAAAACTATCAAGAGGAGAGCTTTTTTGATTTTTTGCGTCCACAATTATTGCGCGTTTTGCGCCCGTTTTTATGAAATTTTCGAAAATCAGCTTACAGACGAATCAGTACGTTTCGAATTTCATTAAAAAAATCTCATAAGGTACAAAAAGCTTTTTGAATAACTCAAAATGGGAGAGTTTATTGACTTTCATAACTTCCATGTGCATGATGAGTTACCCAATTTAAATTTACAAATTTCGTTGCACTAACATTACAGAAGATGAAACGTATTCTCTGAAACATCCTTAACGAACGTTAGTCTGGTAGTCCTTTCAAAGCTAATTAACACTCAACTCGTAATGTGCTTATAGTTCATTAACCTCATAATAAAAATTGCGAAACGCATATTTTGCATCCGTAAAACAGAATCCCACGTAACACCGGTGCTTTCTTCGTGTTAATTAGCTTATTTTCGCCTTGTTTTAGATCCTGTTAACACTCAATTATCATTTTTAATTTTTTTCTAAGGTATTCGCTATGCAACTATAGCAGACATGAAATCGGTATTTTGCCGGAATTGCTCTTTTGCCGATTGATCAACGATTAACACTTTACGTAACGTAGTTTAGATAGCTACTTATATAGTTTCGAAGTTGTATATAGGCATAGGTTAATTAAACAGAAAACCGATTTTAGATGCTCGATCGGCAAGAATAAGAAAAATGTAGTATAAACCACTTGTGCAATGAATAAACATGCAGATAAAATATGTTCGGTTTGAGAGTTTGATGGCCCAGTTGTGATGTTTTCATAGAAATAAAATCAACATTTGTTTTTAATGATATATTATGCTGATCCATACCAATCACCGAAATTGGGAGTGGCAAAAAGTATTTTTTTAACCCATTAAATTGTAATGTTGACTATTTGTACACAGTGTGTGTGTACTTTCTCAAATCGTCAAACAGGGCCCCCAACTCCACTGTCTTTAACCGATTAAATTTCCAAATTTCACTCAATAATTACAGCGTCATAGAACTGTTATTTAGTTTGATAAAACTGTTCAAAACTTCTCTGTTTGAAAATACTCAATTGATTATTAACTCTTTTTCTCCGAGATAAAGATGGGGTTAAAAGATTGTTGACAATAGTGATACGAGAAAAATTAAACAAGAAGAAAGATGAATTATGACTAGCTGATGGAGATGTAGGGATGAATAGGATTTGATTTAATGAAAGAATTTTAGAATTTTAAATATTTTTAGAATCATAGAAGAGTTAGAAAATTCAGCAAAAGTTCTTCAGTTCTTCATCTACTTGTCATGTTTAGCCAATTTTTCTCAGAAAAGCGACTATCACTGTAAGTTTTGACGTCGCTGTCATTTAGATCGAAAAAAAATTTTATCTCGAAAAATCATAATTTCTCTCCTTTTAAAAATAAATCTTTCGACATGGCACTCATTTTCAGCTAACTTTTTCCATAAAAGCGATTGCCACTATTAATTTTGACATACATGTCGCCCAGTTTGAGATAAGCTGAAATCAACTATATGCTGAAAAAAGTCAATAAATAAAGCAATGTGCAACGTAACACACCTATACACCCGTATTATTTTTCATATCATATTCATCTGAATAACTTCATGTAAACTTATATTATTCTGCTTTCCAAAACTAGCGACACTTGAACAGCTTTGTCCCGCATAAATATCGGCAATTTACGTAGGTAAATCAAGTTTGCCCACGTCATCGAATAGGTTGTTAATGAAATTCTTCTTACACCAATTAATAACAAATGTCTTTTTTTATTCAAGCAAATTATCGCGCAATTAATCGCCTGCCGTATTAAGTATCGCATTGACTGATTACATTCCATTAACCTTTTTGTTATAGGCAGTCGAAGGAATTACGCGTAAACCTGATTTTTAAGAAGCAGTCCGTGAGCCATTGTGCAATTTTTGGCGGTACATCAACATCTGCAATTTTTCAAGCCTCGTTTTACGTCAGTTGCTACACATAAATAATAGATAAAATGTACAGTAAGTAGACAATAAATTGCCCCCCTCCAAGTTCAGAAAATTTTGCTCAAACTCCATGCGTATCCTCTTTCGCCGGCTGATTAATATCTCGGAAAAAGTTGCTCTTAAATTTACCAAAAAACGCTTCTCTCTTCACCTTGGTTGGTTCAAAGTCGCATATTTCACTTGCAATGTTAAAAGTCTGTGTTTACAGTATAAATCAAGCAAGAGCGGTTTCAGGTGTCGTAACTTGTAAGCTTTTACATAATAACGAATTTAAATAAAAACGTTTCATTGACCTGCCAGCACAAGTTTAAAAACGGCTTCTGGTTTTCATCGGAAGTTAACAGGAATTAACGAGGCTCTGTGTTCCTGGTAGTACGGCTTTAGGTGCGATTTTTCGCATTTTAATGAGACTGATTACATAAGACGTTTGAACTAATTTTGCACGAGACGTAGGATTGTAAACCGCTTCAACAACACAGTTATGATTGACGGTGAAGCGGTAAAACTTTGATATCTACCATACGCGAAGAAAAAGCAATAATTAATTATAAGTAATGGTTCAGCCCAGCTTCCTTGAAGGTACTGATTTCTGTATCGTTAATTTTGGTTTCCCAATAACCAGAAATTCCATTGAAATTCCTGGTTGGGAGGTTTTAAATCATCCTTTATGTCGTAAGCCGTAAGTCGTAACGGTTAGAGCTATTAGTTTTATCTTGATAGCCTGAAGTAGAACAAATTAGTAAATCTAATACGACCTCCAATATTTTTAGCAGAAAATTAAAGAAATTTAGGGACAGGTTCCAATTATCTTCAAAAATTCACAGAGACCAAGTATCCTAAAAATTGCTCAGTTCCGGATAAGAAGTTATAAATTCTGAAAATTAGTGTCAAATCTGCCCTTCTTTTGATTAGTAAATATGTGCAAAATAAAAAAAAACAACAAAAAACACATGACAAAAGCGTTTATCGCACAACACACGCAACAATCACTAAAAACGTTATCGGCAATATTGACAATATATGTATACTATGACTAGACTTGAGACTTAAACTCCAATGCAAAGCTGATATCAAACTCAATCTAAAAGAGTAAATTGTCTTCAGACTGGAGATAAACAAAATACAAAATCAGCTCGGTATACTCCAAGCATCACTCCAAACACACCTTTATTTTCTGAGAAAGAACTTTTGATTTAATCTTACGGGAGCTTCAAAAAGTCTTCAGCAAAAGGTTTTGTTAATCTTTTCAAGTCACGTAATCCATTAACTTTTTCAGTACAAAGGATTTCAAAGACAAAGAGAAGATTATGCAGTTCCACCTAAGGGGGTAAAAAGCTTTTAGACAGGAGATAAATACCTGAATGGAGAAACTGAGTTTTACCTGACATTATCTGGTCACATGTCATGGTAATATTGTTTAAAATCACAGGCAAAGCCAGGGAAATGACCCATTTATATTATCTCCAAACACGTGAGCAAAGGCCGCAAGAGCGTTTATGTAACCTCCCTCACTGGATATTTTCATCTAGGACGAGACAATACATATTATCATCTTTTATTAGCGTGCGAAAAGAGCACTTTGCTTAGTCATGCAAGTGTGTGTAAAGTACGCGCACGCGTACATGATTTGCCACTTCTTGTAGCTTACAATCTACGATTTTGAGGTTATGTCATCAGTACACAACCTCCCACCCGCCTGGAAAGTGGTCAAAAATCGAACAGTTTCCACCTGCTTAAAATCTAAGAAATTACATAAATGGTTATAAATAAACCAATTTGAATGTATTTCCTGAATTTGTTTAGAAACGTCCATCAATCTCGCGGGGTTAGTATCGAGAGTTGGTGAAAATCTTTTCGGATATTTATCTAATTTCGAATTAGCTTCCAGACATGCCTATATACACAAACAGAGAGCACTGGCGCAAAACCTCAATAGACATGTATTCACTAAATGATCTTGACGGTAAAAAATATTCAAAGCCGAAGCCAATGTAAACAGATTTTCGCACACTGGCTTCGAGGTACAGATGTACTCTCACTTTTCTGCCAATAAATGGAATAGTTAAAAATGAAAGTAGATGGATGACCATGGGTATTTTTGGATTTTAAATTTCAATGCTTTCATAACGTCTTGCCCTTTCGACTGTAACAATTTGTTTGAAAAACATTTTGCTTGTCTGAAGGTAAATTCCCATCCACCTACTG
Organism: Euwallacea similis; assembly: GCF_039881205.1. Lineage (NCBI taxonomy): Eukaryota > Metazoa > Arthropoda > Insecta > Coleoptera > Curculionidae > Euwallacea > Euwallacea similis. Next base: position 4,156,379 of record NC_089615.1, read on the forward strand.
TGGTTTCTTATTTTCATTCGTGTGTCTAAATTTCTATTTGAACCATAGGGAAATTGAACATTAAACATTGCCACCCTACATTACACTTTCCGCATCTTCCAGCTCATTTTTATTGCGACATTCAAGGTTGTTGAAGGTGAGACCACTGTATCATAAAAGCAAGAAATCGGCCAGCGCATTCTTTATTTGTAGCGCATCTAGCACATCACGAGAATTTCCAATTTACTATACCTTGACCTAACATTCAATTCCCTAATCTTAAAATGTCCCAAATAGCAATTTATTAGCCTTTGACCTTACCCGGTTACCTTGAATAGAAAAATTTCATTATTATCATGAATCTGATCACTTGTTGCGGGCTGGCACTCGCCATTACTTTCATGACTCACGCAGTATTTGTAACACGATAACAGTACTACGTAGGGTTGAATTACGTTTTTTTGTTAAGTAAACTTTTCGCGATAATGCATGATTCACCATTTTTTTTCTTTGTAGTGGTACCATCTTTTTTTCTAATAATACGAAATTGATTGTCAAACAAGTACATACTACACATTAAGCAAACACAATAGCGGTAATTACTTACATACAACAATCTATTCCTCAATAAATTAAAAGTTGCTCAAGCGGTACCGCAAAGACTTGCATAACAATTAAAAAATGGTTTGGCTAATGGGGTCTCTGGGTGGTGCAACAAAGGCTCTGACGTCATTGCGATTTTTGCAATTATCCTTCGTTTTTTCGCATGCACGCAGATCAGGTACCACCGCATAAGACGAAATCCGGTACTGTTTTTTACTCGAATTCTTGATAAGTGGAGTGACTTGAGCAATGTTGAGTTCATGGTTAGAAAATTCAGGTACAGACCGAAGACGTCATGCATTCCACGTGATTTTAATAATATGATATGATAGTAATGGTTTATGAAATGATTGGATGAAGGAAAATTGAGGTCGTTTACGTAGTCTGATATCTTAACAAGTAACAGGGATTATGGAGCAATAAATTAATAAGAGACATAAATTACCGTAAGGGACATTTCGAACAATAATAAGACGGATTTTTTGAGGTATCTCCCATCAAAAAAAACAAGTTTTATATGTATTGATGTTTTCGAAATGGCGAGAGTTGCAGAACCGCTCATATTGGGAAAATGTTGCCTCCTGTGGATGTCATTGAAGAAATCCCCAGGGCTCAGTGGTATGTTCGAGAAAATATGAAAATTGCACAAAACTTCAATTCCTTCTATTTCGCAAACTAAACCGCTCTCTAATACGCATATTAGCTCTAATTTTCAAATATTGTTTCAATGATTTATTTAGCGTTTTATATCGGACTCATCAGACTTATGAGACGAAATGTCATCATGTCATGTTTGTATATTTCTCATATCTAATAATTTTAATTGCCCCAAGTTATGACGCCCATTAAAGCTTAATCTTCATAAATTAAATAATCTTCGCGTGCTAAATTTCTTCATATATACATATATAAGAGTTATGCAATATTTCGTGCAAATTGCTGCAAATTAAAAAAAAAAAAGGAAATCGCTTTCTTTTAATCGTTCGCATATTATTGGTACAGAGGTAATTATATGATAACACTATTACATATTTGTAAATTATTATTACATATTTATTATTAAAATGACTATCTTGATAGGGCCGAGCAATTATTGTAATAATACATTTTTGTTTCAGGTAAGAGTTTTTACCACACCTATTTGCGTATAACATTAGTAAGTTTGTTCACAAAACGTGTGATTATACGAATGCGTCAAATTTTTTAAGGCATAAGTAAATTTCATTCAAGGACAGCAATTCTTTTGTGCTACAGGCGAAGTATATTGTTTGCCCGAGTCACAAAACCTTTGTCTTCGATGCATTCCAACTTGGTAAACATGACAAAAGATAAATATATTGACATACAGGTTGAATGATCCACACCCCAATGAAGGCAAGATTCGACCTCAAAACATGAAATATTAGTTAATATAAGAAAAAGCTGACTCGACAAGTAAATGGATCAGTGACTGCCTGCTTCAATTAAAAAAAAAAAAAACAATTTCGTGTCGTTGGAATTGCGTGATTTTAACCTTTAGAAATGATCCTAGATGCTCGTTGCATAATCATTTAAAAACTAGCTCTCAAACACAAATGTACGTTTTACCCGAAACGAATTGTCAATAATTAAGGAAACTTGCAATAATCGACTACTGTTTCTTCTAATCTGAAGTAATTTGTCCAAACTTAATAGAATTTTATTTATCCACACACCGAGCAACCTTATACATTGCTCCAGGTTCGATTTTGCATTCTAGTTAAGCCTTGAACACATCGGCACCGCTCCACCCACTTCGAGTTCGCATTTAATTATGACAATTTTATCAGTAAAGTAAGTGGCACTACAGCATTCGCTGAATGTCAAAATAAGGACCGAAGTTTCGCATTAAGTTCTGTACATTAACTACATTAATTGGATGAACTGCAAGCATTAAGTCTAACAACCGACCAAGTTCGTCAGACCGGTCGCAACGAATGACCTGTCATCAACAAACAACCACTTTATCAGCGGGAACTGACAGTGGCAGAATGTTAACGTAAATTGAAAGTAACAGAAACTCCAAATACAGAACCTTGGAGGACACCATTCTCTACAGCATACCTATGAGACCTTGTCGATCTAAGCTTGGCCCGCATTTCCCTATGGATAAGGGTTGATCGCATCTAGTCCAAGATTACATTATGCAGACCCACAGATTCCAATTTACTGTTGAGTAAACTTTTGTTAAATGAAACGAAGGGGGAAGAATGGTCACAAAATACACCAACAATATTGACCTGTAAACAAACTCTATGAAGAAGCATCTTTCGTGGATCCGTGAGCTCTGAAGCCAAACTGAGTGTCGGTCAGGGCGGGATGCCCGTCCAGGAAAGTAATGATTCTCTCGCACAAAATTCTCCCTTCAACTTTCGATACGACGCCCAACATAGTAATTAATGAAAGATACTTGAGTCCATATGCTTCAGTTTTGAAACTCCTCGCGGAATTTTGATCAAACTCAGGCGAGAAAGAATGTCCGGTATAGGGAGTGATGTAAACGCTAGTACATACAGATTCGACCTCGCATCTTTTATGGTTACCGAGATCCCCATAGGAGGATTACAAAGACGGATTTAATCGACCTGTTTTTACCCGAGGAATTTGTCTTATCCTCTAATCCATTTTCATCTGGAACTCGAGAGTACACCAATCTAAACTAACCCAAGTCATGAAAGCTCACGCTTGAACTATAAGGAACCAGAAACATTTCACCTCCTTTTCATTTGTACATCTATATCGCAGATTTGTACGTATCTTCATTCTTAACGTCGATTCTTCTTATTCAGTCGCCTGTCAAATTTGGTTAAAGAACTCACCTCTCACCAAATAGGTCGCTCAAACGTCTCTCCACCAGATAGGTTTACGTGGGCGATCCAAAAGTATATTAATGAAGACCTGATTCAGCATCGTCGGTCATGAATTACCGCTAAGGAACACGCCGTGTGAAGCAACATTAGTGTTACGCAAAAACAAGAAAGTCTTGTCTATACACCTGTAGATTTGCTGCCCAAATTCGTAGTCTGAATGATAATATAGAAATCAGTTCAGGGAAAATAGGTGTGTCCTCGGTAGGTTAATTCCCAAATATGTAGCGTAGAGTGGAGCTAAGATAGTATAGTAAGATATTTTCGACTTCAATGAGCAAATTTGAAAAGTTACCAAAAAACGAAAATAACTGTTAGATATCTTGATCATTTAGCTATAATTTCGCAGTAGACGACTTTGATGTAGCTCGTCATGCTGCTGAGCTGTAGCCGGAAATGTATAAAACTTGTTTTACTATCTTCATCCTCACTACTGGGGCCAAGATAGTAAACATTTTTTAATACTGCAAATGAAAGAAAGAGTAAAACAACCAATTTTTAGTGATTTTGACTCATTGAAACATGTTTATTTAGAGTAATTTAGAGCGATTGACGTGTATGCGCAAAGTTTCATAATTAAGTTTGAATTGTTTTGCGGCTTTGAAAATCGAATCACCACGTTTTACTACCTCAATGGCTTTAGATAAAGTTTCATTATCGATGGCGTTTTTTGCCTATAATTACGCACCTTTATGCCTAAAAGCGAAAAAAAAATTAAATTCTTCCTTTGCTCCACAATAGCATTTTACTCATTTTCAATAATGTGGACTAATACAGAGATGTTTTAGTGAAAAACAAATGTCATCATCGTGTTCAGCACCCTATTTTACCTTGTGAAAGTGCAATTTAGTTAACATCAATCAGCTCGTAACGTTTACAAACGGTGACACAGAAATTTAAAATTTGATCTGTCAGTGTCGGCAATGAAGGAAACTCTACAGTGTTAATGGCGCCATCTTTCGTCTAACCGTTTAGCTGTCAGATTGAATTACTGTCTTTGCTCCATTCTCCCCTATTGTGAAAAAGTCTCGTCTGACATCTTTCCACACCACGTATATTTCTGGTACGCGATGTATTTTATTCGATTTCGATAGAAAACATGGCTTGATTGCATTTCCGGGCAACACATTGATCGGTAAGCTCTTTGTTTTGTCGGGGTACACAAAGCCACTCGAATCATCGAGGAAAAATGAGTTCCATGAGGAGGAATGTTACAATGAAACTAGTGTTTCAACTGAAATCGGATTACGTCCTAACTAGATATTACTGTTTGTGATTCGATGAAACTTTATAAAGAAAATAAGTTATATTTCCTGGTCCAAAAGCGGATCAAACATACCTATAACCAAAGAAAATAAAATTCTAAAGTATTTAACTCGGGTTAATAATAATACAAAAAAAAAACAAATGAAAAGTAGCTTTGTCCGGAATTTCAAGCATTCACAATGATAAAATAATAACTTTTCCATCAATTAATTATCAACACGTTCCGTTAATGCATGTAAAGTCATTTATCAATGACGCCCATCAATGTATGACGTTTTATTAATGCATGATTTTGAGCGCATTTGATGCGATTTGACTCTAGGCCGCAGAAGTGGCCCAGATCTAGGCCTGATCTTTGTATTTCCTAAAAATATATGAAGCACGTTAAAGCTAGTGCCCTTAAGCAGTAAAAATAAAATACTAAAAAGTGCTAATGCTAAAGATGTTAACTGCAAGTGTAGATACCTCAAATAGTATTTAAAATGTCTCTGGACATTGTACATAGTTGAATTTACGGCACTATGTTCAGAGATACCTTGTATTTTACAACGTGCATGTGTTTTGCACCATACTTATCCTACGACTTTCATTGCAACCTCGTTCAAGGCATATTTAATCTGGAAAGTAATAGTATTATCACTCCTTGATTAGTGTGTGAAAAAGGCACTTTTCGTACTCATATGAATTTATAAAGCACGCTCATGCGCACATGATCTACGCTTTGCATTTGAAATCTGCGATTTTCAGGCTAGTTCAGGTTAGTTCAATTAGAGGAAAATATACATTCCGAATGGTTAAATTCTTATCATAATGCACTATAATTTACTACAAACCCCTGCGATTTTACTGCACGAGATTTCTGATCGATTCCCTAGAAACCCATATTGCCCTTATTCCTGCCCTTTACCAACCCAACATTATGCAAACTTATAATCCAGCTTGATTTAAACAACACTGCTTCTTTCGTTATACTCGTTTTTAGTCAGACTCGCCCCCACGTTAGACGTGAGGTAAACATCTACGACATTTTTGCAATTTGCATGCGGGATCATGCAAATGACAGACGTCGTCAACGGTACGACCAACAGAGGTACGACATACTAATTTGGAAATCTCTTCGAGTGTGAGTGTCCAATTCCACGTAGCCCGTAATCGAACGTAACAAACACCTTATAAAGACGTAATAACAGCTATTTGTTTAACACTTATGACGTTCTTGTTCGCGTTCCATGAATGAAATTGTGAGATTCTGTAATTGATTGCATAGCACTGATTTTGCGAGTACCAAGAAGTCTAGAAATCCGCCACTGAATCATCATGCGCAAACTATTTTATGGCGTCTTGTTCTCTCTTTTTCCCCGCACACATAAGCCCGATTGGACACGTCAGGCTTAAGCTATGCTCAACTTAAGCTTTAGCTTCTTGAGGGCCTTCATAAGGAATCTGTTACTCTGAAATTAACTTCCTCTGTGACAGCGACGTTATCGTTATAGGGGGACTCAAAAGCTCAAATTAAACATGACTTAAATCTTAGTTGCGTCATTGGGTCTTGATGATTTTTGTGGCTTTAAAGTTTTTTTCATTTTCCTATTTACTCACGAGGCGGAGGCGGAAGTGGCCTCAGGTCTTAAAGAAAAAAATGCTCCTTCATTTACAGGCTCCACACTACGCAATTGTGCTCCAATCCGAATTGGTAGTTCTCCAATAAACTACCGTTTCCGCTCTTAAATTAATCCGGTATATCTTGTTCTGATTTGATTTTTATATTCGTTCCAGCGATTTCTTTCGTGTGTGGTTTTGATACATTACTCGTTTAAGGTTCAATTGTCCGTTTTGCAGTGCCCCTCTTCCATTCTCCGGCAGTTACCTCAAAAATTCCCTTTCGGCAAATATTGTTCTACGCATATGAATTCGGGAACAACACGGGCACGTAGCAAAGTTATATTTCACTTTCCGCCATAATTTTTCCATGAATTGTTATTATATTTAATATGGCTGCGCATCGAACATTAGCCATTTTTGTAGGGCAAAATCCATGAAAGCACGCGGGGATGGAAAAAGTACATAAGAACACATAAAGCACGAGTGCTTTTTTTGTGATCCAGATTGTGCGAATTAATGACTTGTCTATTAATAATTTGTTGAGCACAAATAATGGCAGTTTTTAAAAGATGAGCCAAAACAAGTATTATCACAGCACATTCTAGGAAATGAATGTATGGACAAACTCATAATCCCATTATTAAATATTTATTAGCGATGTTTTATAATTTGAAATGCAAATTTGTTTTGAAATATTGTTTCACATCTACTCTGTACATGTTCTCATAATAAAACAAAACTCATTTGTTGGCTGCTTAATTTCTGGTACACTCTTTAATAATAGTAGATATCCCAGGTATAACTCATTCGTTATCGAAGTAAAAAGCATGATTCATAACAAAAGGCAATTTTTTTTTCTTTTGCAAAGTTAACAAAAAATTACTCATTATATCGAATACGTAACACGTTAATTGCACTGGCGTGACTCAACCTCAAAATTCCGAAGATAGTAATAATTCAATTCCTCGATAAAACTGCAAGGCAAATAATGTACCTAATCATTGCTTAGCATTTATCCTATATTACTAATGCTCAAATTACTGACCTACAGTAATTCGGATGTAGTTGGTCTAACTCGTAATTTTGTAGTTTATTATTGCCAATTTATTGTGCATTTGGAATAGATTGCCAGTTTCCTTTACATATTAAGTAATAATCTGCGGCGGAAAATTTTCTTTCACCTCAATGACATTTGCAAAATTGTGCATAAGAATAGAAATTCTATTATGGCATATGTTTTTCACAGCCAAAAATAAAATTATAAGCAAAATTTGCCTTCACGTTTTATAGGTTTATGTAAGCGAGGCTCTATGTGCGCGGCGGAAAACGATAAAAATATCAGAGGTTTATTGGTACATAAGCCAAATTTCAATGGTTTTAGCGTTGCTAATAATTCAGGCATGAATAACTACGATCAATCAATTGTTATAGGAGGAATTTAAACGTTTAATTCTCAGATCGGAAGCTCAAGGTTGCCCCTGCGTAAGTAACCTGAACGAGCTAAAGCTGAAATAGTGCGAATATGCCCATAAAATATCCTATAAAGATACAACTAATTGAGCGAATTTCAACTTTCTAAGCTTCCCTTTATAAGGCAGGAGAATTTTTGTGTCATTTTATGTCTTCTCCACCTAATTGGATTCGGGGATTGGATGTCTCTCTCTCGATTAAAACTTGTAAAAAGTAGCTTGGAGGAGGTTAAATAATCTTTTAACAAAATGTCGTAAGATAAAATACTAAACCGAGAACAAAATGCTGAAAATGACAATTTTATAGGGTCTCTAACATTGAAAAAATTTCCAGAGAATTATTGCGGAGGAATCCCAATATGAGAACTATCTTGCGATGTCGAAACAAATGATAATAATTTTCCTCGAAGATGTGCCTTCTGAAAATATGTTTACGAACTTTTCGCAGAAAAATTGTATTTTTTTTTAAAACTTCCAATATTTTCTTTTAATATATCCCCGAAACGCCTTAAATATTCCCCCCGATTAGCATATTCATGATATTTTACTTCGGCCAAAACACAATAATAACATTTGTATTCCTACTCGAAAGATTGAACTTGATTTCCAATTCAACGAATAGCGAATTTGTTTCTTAAAAATAAAGCGACCGAATTATCGATCATTCTCAAATCCGGGAGAAAATCTTATTAATTTTTTCCCGGACTAAATCGCGTTGTTTGAATAGAGACCTACCTCTTGCAAACACAAAAAGCCAGATGTCAGTTATTCCGTAATCGAGAGCACTTAATAATAACAGATAAAGTTAATGATATACGACACCTAAATCTGCCCCCAAAGGAGAGGTATCATTTCCATTATACCGGAGAGATAATCCAAAAAAAAAACAGTGTCATGAAACCAAAACAACTAAACCTTGAACCATCTGTGTAGTCCTACTAGTTGCCATGCTATTAACCAATTAATCGCAGTTACCAACAGGATTTTATGGGTTTTAGGAATTAAGAGTAAAACTTCTCCCGATGAGGAGTGCCATCAGCATTTATTGGTCTATTGATGATACGATTTTTCGGTCGAGGCTAATTAAAGCGTAATGCGATTCCAGATTTCTGGATTTAAGAGGTCGCAGTTTTTCTATAGTTTAATAACAGATAAATTGTAGGAGACTATTAATTACCGTAAAATAAACCCTGTCATAAAGTAACTGCTCCCACGTTTTCAAGTCCATAATCTTTGTTCTTTGTAAAAATAATCGTTCGCATATTTGAGTGTCATATTTGCCTATTTTTGTCATCAATTTTTTTCAAGCAGCTATCCCCGCGGTCGATGCTGAGCTGACTGAAAATAAACAAGAGGCTTTTATTGGCCAAGAAAATATATTCATTTAAAAATAGCTCGCGATTTCCATTTATAAATTTCATAACTAAAACAACTCCTGTTTTCCTATTGCTCGTAAGTTCTGGAGGGATGTTTAGTATTTATTTCCAAAAGGGCAAAAACGAGCGACGTAATTATCCCTTTCCAACATTTACGTTTGAATTATTTGGTTCGCAGAGTGTCTTCGAACTTCCTGGAAAGTAATTTCTCCTGGTGATCGCTTTCTGACCGCCACGATCCCGCAATTAACTTTATTCCTGTTACTCGCAGGGCCATGCCAGACACTCCAGCTGAAAATTATGAGTTACAGAAAGCCCAAACGTGTCATTTCCGTCTCGGAAACTCGTGTTTGCACAACTGAAAATGTCTGCTCAAGGTGTCTGCCCTGGCCTTTTCAGTCCGCATTTATGTCTGCAAAACGCGTCAGCTTTGGCTTGGTTGTCAGTCTGGTTGAAAATGTTAGTGTAAGGCAGACATCGGTGTCTGTTAATCACTTTGTTAGCGGGGCCCGTTGAGAGATCTCTGTACATTGGGTCTAGCGTTGAATGTGTTAATATTTAATATACAAATAATAAGACTAATCTCGACAAATAATGTTCGTACTTCAACACCCTATTAACAATACTAAACAAAGAACGAAAATTGGAAATGTTTCTAGACACTCGTCGCCTTTCTGAATATGTACAAATCGTAAAATGTATATTTGTTTTTGCAATTTATTTATTGCCTCCATAAGTTTTGGAGAGATTACCGGCGCGTAACAAGTAAATACCTACCTAAAGCGTATTTTACATTATGCTCACCAATTAGTAGTGAATTATTGTGTTTTGACGCCATACTGGATTAATTTATTTTGCAGCGGTGTGTAATTGAGAAGCACCAGGTATAATCATGAAAGTGCATCCTTTAGTCAGCACGGAATTTTACGGAATTAAAAAAAGTTATAATTGTAAATTACGGGTTAAATGAAAAAATTGTACCTGACCAGTCTACAAAACTTTACAATAACATATTACATATAAATATTAAGCGCATTAACAATTTCATCCAAACAAAAGAATAATTATTAGTACGACTCCGGGCTTTCGATGGAAAATCACTTTACCAATTCTGCTTTGTTTCGGTTGGTAAATTGCGTTATCCCACTTAAGGAAAAACAAAGGAAAATTTTAATAATAAAAGATATTTTGTTATTGTACAATAACAGGGCTTTATTTAGGAGGCCTTAAATACGATTTAGAAATTATAAACCTCCTGCGCCACCGAGGATGTCAACGTTCAGTAGAAGGACGAACTCTTTAGGTCTAGGCTCAAGGAGAACGAACTTCTACGACAGTTTCCGGTCGAGAGACCCACCACCTCATGTCAACATTAACAATAACTGCTGGTTACGGCCCTGTATGTGAAACTTGAAATTATTATAGTAAATATCAGAGCTTCAAATATTTGTAATATCCGGAGAGACCTTAATGGGTTATTCGGGTAAACTCGCTCTGAGACTTCAGAATGAAATCCACCTATGCAGAGAACTTTGCACCATTGCAACTATCCATCACAAAAACTTCAGAAGAACTACGCAGAAAGTAAAGCGCGTAAAAAAGTTAATGTATCCATTAAAGCTGTTAATTAAATGTGTTGGCAAGCTATAAGAGATAGAGAGAGGTAGAGAGTTGTTTAAAGAAATTTTTGGTATCCTTGACTAGCATCTTTAGCTGTTTTCGAGATACTTGTTTAAATGTTTCGAAGAAAAAGTGAATCTTAAGATCCTGTCCCTCTGTATCTAGTTGAAGACCAATGTTCATTTAACTTTTTGACATAGAATAGAGTGTTAAAATGTTGTGCACTAACCTTGGAACACCCTGTATTTTCACCCTGTTTTATATGCACCTCCAGAAGCCACCTCAAATAATTTGATTTGCGTGATTGGTAGAACCTGAATAAGTTTGCTTGGAATGTGATGACATCCGATGTTATGGGCTGGTTTTTTTTACCAAAAAAAAAACAAAAAAAACTAGTTTTTGCCGGAGCTGATAATCTTGACTGTAAACAAAATCATAAAAAGCTCTGCTTTAAGCAAGAGAAAAATCAGACTTTCACTGCCTTTAACTTTTCGGACTTAAAAAATTAAGCCTGGCCTGTCGCACCACCCCCTCAAAGCGCAAAGATGGGAAAGGTGAGTTCGGAACTTTTGAAAACTTTTTAAAAACGAAGGGAAATTCAATTGTTCAAACAGTTTTAAAAAATGCAGTATTCAGATAAGAAGGTGCTTTGTGAATTTTCTTGTGCCGCAATCAATATAAAACTACAAATGTTCACATGTGTGTTGGTAAAGCCATAAGGGCTGAGCATAGAGTAAAAGTTTATTTGATTCAGCTTTAATACAAAAAGCGTGATGCAAACTATACCTACGGAATAACATTTCAGTTTACTATTTCGGTTTGCTTTTGTACAAGCATATTTAATTTATTTAAAAGCAAATTCACACAGTTCACTTTGCAAGATTGCAAACAACGTTATCTATGCAAATTGCTGTTCCTGCAGTGCGGGATTTTCGTGGCGATATTTGCGAATAAGAATCAAATTTCGGGGTTTGCCTGTCTACGAGCAGTTTCGAGTTTCAAACTAAAATAATTCTAATGTATGGGCAAGGAAATCCAAGTAATGTTTCAAGTTATTATTGATTTGTTTTGGACGGGAAAAAGCAAGAAACGTAATATTGAACTGTTTACTTAATGGCCAGAAGACAAGCTGTTTTTTCAAAGATACGTCTGCGGACATTATAATAACCGCCTTTGGTAACAAAAACAATATAGAATTGAAAACAAACCAAAACGTGCAATTTTTTTGCAAAAAACAATTTACCATTGAATATAGCGTAGGACTTCGTAAACTTGATGCTTAAATAAATACACAACATAGGTAAATTTAAATAAGGAATATTTGAGAAAGGTAAGTTTTCCACACTCACTGGATCTACATCCTGACGTTGATTTTTGCTCATATTTTATAAAAGTTGGCATGTGATTATTTCCTTGCAAAGGAAAATCTTCGTCGTGGTAACAGTCCAACTTTTGTTTCGCCAGGTAATCCATCTTCGTATGAAATATATCTCATTCAGAAGTAACTGCTCATTTCCGGGAAACACCAGCGATTTTCCCAGCCATAAACTGAAATCTAGAGAAGTCCATAATATCTTTTTTGTCTTCCAAAAAATGCCTGTTAAAGTCAACAAGAATTGCTTTAAAATTATCAAATATTCCTGTTCGAGTCGGACTGAGTTGCCCAAAATTATTAAAAATTCCTATTTCAGTCGGTCTGATACCTCGAAATCTTTTAAAATTCATTCAGCTGGGTTGCAATCATCTGACGTTCTTTCCGGTTTTGCCGGAAAAATCTTGAAACTTCCTGAAGAAGTAAATTAATTGACAGTGATCCTTTTTTGAATTTTTGGGGGGGAATGGAGTCCCTTTGTGAAACTTGATTTTTTTTCTTCCAAAGTGGAAAAATTTTAATTTCCTTTGCGTTCACGTGTCCTGCCAGTCACTGAGGAGGGTTGCAACGTTATTGTTAGTCATCATATTTTAGAAATAAATTTGCAAACAATGGCTAAATAAATCATAGTGTTTTCTCGATATGCGGACAATGTCAGCTCCAGTATAATATAGGTCAATTTCGATTCACAGAAAATACCTCTAATTTTAAACAGTCATCTGTCATAAGTTGCCCAACTAGTGACGTCATGTTCAACGGGATTATTTTCAGTCTTGTGAAACAGAAATGTGGATTTTGGATAAAGCAAACTTACATGAGCAAATAGGATTTCACCTACCTGACTGACGTGGCAATTTACATTTTGAGAGAACTGATTTGCATTTCAGGCGGGCTAATTAAAATTCGCTTAGGAAAAATGGTATTATATAAAATGGTGTTACACGAACTGAGATGAAAATACTGGGAATTCAATTGTATCAAATGATTAAAAAAATTGTCACGCATATCTTTTCTGAACAGACAAACAGTCTACTTAGAAAACGAACGTAGCCGTTTTCTTAGCATTTAATTATCACGATTTATTGTAAATGTAGAATTAACATTTGTATACTTTTCTGTGAATTTATCATGAGGGTGATTCATACTACAAGTCACGTAAATGAAGAAACTTATCTAATCCCCAAGATCGATTACGAGTCTATAATATAGTATTTTTCCGCTCATGTATATATTTTAACGTTAGGTAACTAACCTTGTACAATTTATACAGTGTGGAGCAGCCAAATGGAATAAATTCAGTATCTGCGTATTTCGACGTATGTGAAAAAAATACCTGTGGCAAATTCATATCTTGATCAAACGAACCCACTAGTTCCAATTAATGTGATATGGTTGCAACAGGATGGAGCACCACCACATTACCATGTTAATGTCTGACAATACCTCGCCCTAACTTTTCTAAGTCGATAGATAAAGAGGCGAGGATCGCTAGAATGGCCAGCACAATCGCCTGATCTTACTCCATTAGGCTTTTTCTCAGGGGGATAGATTATGGTGTACAAATATAAATCAGCGATGTAGCTGACTTAAGCAGAAGAATAACGCTTGCGATTGAATTGATTACGATTCAGATGTTGATTAACGTTAGAAGACATTTTTATTTACGATTAGCATACTGCCCAGAGATTCTAGGCATGTATTTTGAACATATCATAGTACATTGAGACTGATTTGATTTGTTATTTTATTACATTATCAATAACGAAATTGTATTAGTTATGAAGTTTTTAGTTTGTTGTAGAGAAAGTCGTTAATTACATGGATTTTTCCTTTTACTCTTTGCAAATTTAAAACCATAGCAACTCTGAATAGAGAATGAAAAATAAGGTCTCACAAACCTATACTTCCAATTTTAAAATTTAGGGGTTGCAACTGTCACACAAAGGGGGATGAATTTACGGATGAAATTTTCACGTTGCAGGATGTAATTTCAGAATCTAATATTGGCTTGTTTCGGTATTTTTTCTTCTCGGTAAACATGCAGATATTGAATTTATTCAACTTGCCTGTTCCACACTATATACAATCAGCAATATTTAGGCAAGGTTAAAGAGTTTCAGAAAATCATTATGAAATAACTATTTCAACCTTTCTGTGTAGTAAAAGTCACTTTAATTGATAACTTTTGGTATCAAATACAATAATCAGCAGTTGATTTGTTTTTTATCACATTGGAACAATTTTCAAGTAATGAGCTGCAATTGATGCAGTATCAATCCCCTTGGAGAAATACCGATTTCAACAGATAAACCGCATTTTCCTAATTCTTATATGTGATTAACTACCAGACTATTAATGCCGATTTTACAATTAAAGTTCGCTTGAGATTTGTTCATTGCTCATGGGAGTACTCTTATTGATCACACTCCACGTCAGAAGTTTATACAATACTCGAGCGATAAGTGTTTAGTTACGCACGTAGTCTTATACAACAAAATCTTTTGATACCGACTTAATCCGCCAATAAATTTTTATTAACATTATTTTTATTAACATCAATCATCAATTATTTTTTCGGAGAAAACAAGATTAATGGGGCTAATTGGATGTAACAAACCTTTTGGACTTGAGCTGAGGAAAATGCTATGGAAAGTGAAGCTTCGACATGAAAGCTTGTTACTCAGTGGTTTCTCCATGCCATTTAAATTCTTTAGGGCCAATAGATAAAAGTCCGGGCCTGGCAACTTTATTAAGAAGGTAATATATATGGAAACGTTGAAATAGAGTATTCATTTCCGCAGCGATTTTAGTAGGACATTGAAGAACCGACCTTAAGGCTTTGAAAAGGGAATCCCTGTTTTTTTATGAAAAAGTATTGAACTATTAACATTCCTTGATGTCTTTCAAATATCACTTTGTATATCGTCTTTGCACTACCATCCACCTTAACTATCATTTGTGGAATTTTGGTCAGATTTGAGATTTCCACGAAAATTATCTTTCAGGTAAAGTTGCCAATACGTTGGTCTAGTGGCCCTTAGGACCAGTTGTTCAATAGAGGAAGCGACACTCCTCAGTTACTACTAACTGGCAGATGAAATGTTATCGCATAAGTCCCCACTGTGATTCACTATGATATCACGATGATAAAGTTTTAGTTCATTTTCCCAATAATAAGCGTCGCTATTTCGACCAATAAGTATTACAAATTGCAATAATTTTATTATTTGTATTTAAATACCATTATGGGAGCATATAATATGACTGCAGTTTCAGTAATTAATATTAAATTATATTTGCAACTATGGCAGCTGGCAGCTAATTAATTCGAAGCTTCGAATGTGATTGTATGAAAATTCCTTTATAAATTGGTTTCAATAAACTCATTACAAATTTTACTTTCGTTAAATCTGAATTTTTCCCTGATATTAAAGTATTGCCTAATTAAAAGCATAACAAAGGATATTTTTTTTTTGTAATTCATTTATTCCGTTGAACTACAAGAAGCATATTTTAGTTTTCACGTGCGATTGGTAGATACATTTATTTAAATTTATAATGTTGCACATGGTCTCTCACATTTCTATTTATACTAAACATCCCAAAATCGATTAAAAAGTGAGGAAAAACGTGAATGAATAAGTGAGCTAGGTACAATATAAGCTGAAAATGTACTGGATGTCTCCAAATAGTCTGTCAGACCAAATTCGCACCTAGATGGAACACTTTGTAAATTTTGTCAATTTTCAGATCTACGTATTAAAATCTAGGAAAGTTTAATATATCATAACTTATTTCAAATCTTGTTAAGAAAACAACACTTTTTTGAAAATAAGAAAAGATTATTATTCTCAAATCGCGGTGTCGAATGAATTAATTCTCATGCATCTAGTCTGTTATATCTTATAACATGTTATGAAAATGTTCTTTATGTTCAATTAATTTAGGACAAATTATGCCTTTGAAATTTAGCATAGGTCAAAAATCGCCAGATCTCATGAAAATTTGTAGAACCCGTATTATTTATTTATGCAAAACAGAGTTACAGCAGGTGGGTTAATCTTTTAATTGTTTTATAGTTCCAAAGCCCAAAACAAATTCTTTATCCACTCGAGTCCATAGTTTATTTTCCGTGAACGAAATTAACGAACACTAACATTTGTTTTCAAATTAACCACTAGAAACATCACAACACGACACTTCCATTTCCTGCACATATCCACCAAAAAAAAAAAACAAACAAACAAACAAACAAACAAAATTCAGTTAAAAAATTGCCTGAAAAGAGCTGGACTTTTTTTATCGCGAAGAAAATCTGGAAATGATACCCGGCCAGGTGTTTTAGCGGCCGGATAGTATGAGATTCACCGAAGCGCCTTTCCAGTAAAAACTTCGGGATAAAATAACCTCCGACTCCGGAACTGTCTCTGAGGGATATATCATCAAGGTCGGAGAAAACTGCGAGTAGCTACTATCTACTACACTCGTCTTCTGCTAGTCGAAATGAATTGGAATTGAACTCCTCATTTGTTATATTTTCATAACATCTACTGTCCCTTTGGATCATTTCGGTCCTGTTTGGTTTCGTTTCGCCCTTCGTGTAATCGGGAGGGCTTTTATAATGGCTTCGCGCCTCCCCGTGCTCTATTTGTGTCCTCCCAAGTTGCGGGGCAACGCCACTCTTCCTCCTTCCATCAACTTTGCCTGTGCTCTTCTAGTATCTCGTGGTGTTGTTACTAATCTTGATGAACAGATCCGACAGAAAATTTAGCTTTTTTCTTGGGCAATGGAAATCGTTCCCGCATGTTTGCGTTTTCTTCTGAGATGCTTCTCTTTGCGTTATGACATCCACGCGCGTATGACCATCCTCCATGGTGTTTGATCTCTTCGTCTTTTCGTCTTGACCTTCTATGGCCTTTCCCGCCGTGTTTGTCCCAAGGGCCGGTTTCTGATGATGCAATAGGTCGTTCCTTAGACAGGCCCACGTTCAGATACTCCCCGGTTTTACCCATTGAACATTCATTCTCTTGCCTTCTCCGTCACCTCTATCCTCCTCCTCCTCAGGAGTTGGTTACACGAACTCGGGAAAGGAGGTATCGCAGGGTCGCCATGTGGAGGTGCAGATAGATTTTTAATTTCCAGAAAGAACTGAGTTGGACATGGCATACAACTGCAGGCATTCCACTAATGTTGGTTCACATTTTTCGGCAACAGACTACCATGTCATGCACAAGGTGTGTAGGGAGAATATACGGGGATCCTCTAAATCAAAATTGTGCGCAATTTAATGCCCATTTAGAATCCACATTCAACTTGAAAAAATTCCTAATACTTCTAGAGATATCTGCAAAAATCGAATGTATTGAATTTCGTTTTTCCTAAATATAATGAGGACTCGTTGTTGGCAGATGAAACCAAAACATCGCTAAGGCATTTTTTATAAATAATCCAAATGCATTGCAAAATTTTCTCAACGTACAAGATGCGAATGTTACAGACCCACTCTCTCGACTCTTGTGATATTTTATAGTAGTGTCAGGAACACGAACCATAAAAATATTTTCAAGTCGACTAAATTCCCAATGAATAACAATCATTTTGTCTGTTTTCCTCGAGTGATTGATCACTTGCCGAAACACCACAAGACGAAGGGGCAGCATAAAAGATAAACGTTTCCAACATCCGAATCCACATGCCCCAACAAATTCTGAAACGTCTGAAATTAATTAATTAACAATTGAGGCCATGAACCATGAAAGAATTTAATGACTGAAAACCGAATTTTCTCTACATGCGAATCCATTTTTAAGTGTATCGTTTTTAGGTGTGAACGAACTATGGAGCATTTCACGGTCAAGCTTTAAATTCATTCTGTAATTTCGAAATTACACTTTGAAATTTTTTCTGGGTCGAGCTGTACTCGTGATTCATTAAGGTGGAACCGGCGATTTGTGTACAGCATTTTTGGCAAATGCTTAAGGAAAATGTAGAAAACAAGCGCAACGATTGAAATTTATGAGAGCAAAACTTTTTGGCCGAGGCGAAAATAACTTGGAACTTGCCGTTGTTTTTTGAATACTGGCACACATATATGCAACTGAAATCAAACAAATGGAACTAACAGCTATAAATCAAAAAGCTTAAAGTTACGTTTTCAATACTGCGGGTCGTCATAATGCGACCATTCCCACATGGTAGCCGAGGAATTGAGTCACAGTGACAAATAGCTGTTTATCGCTTGATGATTTTCTCCGGCAAGATTAAACATGTAAGGAAATGCATGCCTAACAAGTAAAGCAAACGTGGGATGCATTCGTAAATCGATAATGCGGGCAGATGGTGAAAAGTTAAATAAACTATCGTCACAGTTGTGAATTATTGTTAAAAATGATGACGTGCGACATCAATCGTTTCACGAAATCAGCGTTAATATTTAGAACACATAGCACCCATAGGAAAATTTATCGCCTCAAATATGAAAAAAGAGAAAATTTCCACCGCACGGTAAGGTGATACATTAACAGCTAGACTGTCAAGATTAAGAAACACTATTTCAAACGATCAACAACAACATTAATTACTAAAATATGACAAATATCTATTAAAATAACGACAAATCATCGCAATTCCTCATAAATTTCCACCTGATGTGAGGACCGATCTGTTGTTGTTGTTTATTGTTGTTTTTATCTGTCACCTGTTCCTATGCATCCATTAAATGGAATATTAATACCTCGGTATTGCAATAATATAGATAATGTTTTAATTTAAACAAAAATAGACCTATGAAAACCAGGAAATAGGGCAAAACCTTGGAATAACCAGGCCAAGCAAATAGGTGCTAAAGCCGCCAAAGTGATGCCTATTATAATTGGTATCATCAATTCCGATATTGATTACTGATTTTTAGATTGAGTTTCTTCTACGCATCAGTATGAGCAAAGTTATTCAGCGAAATGTGTTGATCCCACTGCAGATTTGTATCTGTGCTGGTTTGTACCGGTTTTGGATAATGCAATACCAGTCTTTATCTGTCTATTTGGAGGGCTTCAAACACTCATCTCCATATATTGTTTGTTAATCTATTTTATGACGGAAAATAGTTATAACATTGATATGAGCTTCTGTTTTCAATGTTTAATACACACCCACAAATAAAACACTTACTAAAACCCAATATTTTCAAAAACAATAACACATTATCGCACCGGGCAAATAAAAACTTTTTTGAGAATTATACATTTTTTTCTTATATTTTTCCGGAATTCTCACTCATGTCAGGAGTCGTGAGAACTTGTTGTTCTCAACAACTGAAGAACTTGTGAAATGCATCTGACTAAAAAAGCATTTGCGGCACCATATTTAAGAAAAAATCACGATATCTGTGGATGACAAATTTATTAATAACAGGTTTGGCAAATTATGTGACATGAAATTAATTTTGTAACCAGCAAGGAGAAACAACGGATATCATTGTTCCCAGTGAATAATCAATTTTCATGTCATTTGCTGGATGATCATATAACGAAACCTATCATTCACTATCCTAAGAGGGTGATGCTCATTATACAGGGTGGTCACTTTTACGACGCATTCTATGGGGATTTTCGAAACGGTTAAAGATACAAGGTTGGTTAAATGGAGAAAAAGTTTCGTATTTTTATGGTCTGCAAAAAGCTGAAAGCAAAATTGGAATATCTTATGTAATTACTAAAGAAATACCAAAAAAGTCGATTTTCTTTTTTTGTCTATAACTTATTTATTTTTCATACAATCATTTTGAAACTTGGGTGTTCTATATTTTCCGCCAGTGTCTTCAATATGAAAAGGTCAAAAATATCCTAGGCCTACTAGTTTGCGTGAAAATAATACTAACTTTCGATTTTCTTATGGACGCCATAATGGATTTTCGCATTTTTGAAAAACACGAAAGATTTCCGTTTCGGCGAGGTGCAACACAAGGGTCTTCTGAACTATTTTACAATAAAAATTAAAATATTTAAATATTTTATGAAAAAATCAAGTAGCACTGGATTTGTCAAGGTCATAATTGGTTACCAAGTTACTGACTGTCTTTGACACATAAGTCAAGTAGCCAATAATACAACTTTTAAATAAGTAATAAAAAAAATTATCAAATGTATTTTCGAAAATCAATAATACAAACTTTAACATTAACTAACATTAATTAACAAAGAAATTAATACGAGGAGAGAAAATTACATAAAATGTTCAAAATGACCACCACTATGAGTAATACATAATGCCGTTCGCTCATACATATTTGAAGTAACTCTTCTGATAACAACTGGGTCAATAGTCGCAGAGAAATTTGTAATTCGGTTTCTAAGATCATCTTTACTGAGAATAGGTGTATTGTAAATGTTATTTTTGGCAAAACCCCATAAGAAATAATCCAGGGGATTCATACAGGGAGATCGTGGTGGCCATCGTACGGGACCGTTATTTCCAATCCACGAATTTGGAAAGCGGTTATCCAAGTAGTCCCGCACCACTCTGGCATTATGTGGACTTGCACCGTCTTGTTGGAAGTATTTTAGTTTCTTTATTGTATTAATAGGTAAGTTATCAATTAATTCTTCTAATCCGTTTGTCAAAAAGTTAAGATAACTTTGTCCATTTAAATTGCCTTCCATAAAAAAAAGTCCTACTATTTTATCATCTAAGAGACCACACCAGATATTCATAGAGTAGCGAATTGGTGGTCTAGCTGGGCTGGGCATACATGGTGAGGATTATTTACAGAATAATAATGTTTATTTTTGCGATTAAATAGTCCACTATTGGTAAATAAGCACTCATCGGATCACAACACTTTTCCACAAAACTCAGGATCTGTCGTGAGTTGATCCCGAAACCACCTACAAAGCTCCAAGCGACGTTGTTCATCTCCTATGTGGAGCGTTTGCACTAAGAGGAACTTATAATCATGGATCTTATGTTTCTTCAAGATCTTTTGAACAGTAGACTTGCTGATGTTACACTCCCTGACAATTTGTCGCTGAGACGTTTCTGGATTTATGTTAATTTGAGCTAGTACGTTTATTTCATTTATGTTTTCTCATTGTTGATTGATCTTATCTCTTCGATTTTCAAAATTACCATTTTGCCGTATTCGCGCCCATATACGTGTTGAAGCATTGGGCTGCCTTCTTTCGGGATAAAGAATATTATAATCCCTCAATGCAGCAACGGCGTTTTTTGAATGTCTTATGTACACATTATACATGTCTATTTTCTCATCTTTGGAGAAATAACTTCCCATCTTGATGAAAATTAAAATTTACTTAATTCATAGAAGAACAAAACTCACTTTCTTATTAAATTTCTTTTTAAATAATATTATGTTGACATAGCAACCAATAATATTGGCTACTTGACTTATGTGTCAAAGACAGTCAGTAACTTGGTAACCAATTATGACCTTGACAAATCCAGTGCTACTTGATTTTTTCATAAAATATTTAAATATTTTAAATTTTATTGTAAAATAGTTCAGAAGACCCTTGTGTTGCACCTCGCCGAAACGGAAATCTTTCGTGTTTTTCAAAAATGCGAAAATCCATTATGGCGTCCATAAGAAAATCGAAAGTTAGTATTATTTTCACGTAAACTAGTAGGCCTAGGATATTTTTGACCTTTCCATATTGAAGACACTGGCGGAAAATACAGAACACCCAAGTTTCAAAATGATTGTATGAAAAATAAATAAATTATAGACAAAAAAAGGAAATCGACTTTTTTGGTATTTCTTTGATATCTTAGTAATTACATAAGATATTCCAATTTTGCTTTCAGCTTTTTGCAGACCATAAAAATACGAAACTTTTTTTCCATTTAACCTACCTTGTATCTTTAATCGTTTCGAGAATCCCCATAGAATGCGTCGTAAAAGCGACCACCCTGTATACGCGTCAACGAAAGTAACGAAGTAAACCAAAGGAACTACTCCCGCAGATTTGGTCAATTCTATCAGAAAATCCGTTTCAAAAAGATGAGAAGGAAATCACTCGAAGTAGCCTCCATTGAACTATTTACTTTCTACTGAAAAAGGAAAGTTTTCATTGCCAGTTATGTGCAACACTTTTTCTATGACTGTAACAAGCAGCGAGAAATAAAAGAAAGGCGTAAAACTTTTCCGCCAATTTCGCCAAAATTGTCTTTAACTCTTAGCTAAATACCTACCTGCAGTAATTAAATTCCCACATTAACCTTCCTACTGGGAAATCCATTACTTATAAATTCCATTATTTACTACAGATTTCTTTACTCTGCGTTAACTAGTTGAGCCCAACTTTCATGCAACACGACAAATCTAATATTTATTCAACCAAATTCCATTGTTTTGCTATAAAACACAAATCGCTTTATACATGTTTTTCTCTTACTACTTACGTAGTTGATTCCTTTTATGGGAGGAAATATTTGTTTATTTAGTTGTTTGTCAAAGATTTATGCTCTTTCTCCTTTTTTGTTCTGTAAAAGTCGGTATTTTAATGGGGCATTGTGACCGGTGACGTATTAATCTAGATTCAGATAATTGGCAAAATGCATTTCCTAATTGTTGCTAATAGTTACAGTGCTTTAACAGTATTTCCATGATTTCTTTTTTAATAATATTACATATTAAGAAAGAATGTCATTGTGGCAAATTCGATTGTTTCATGAATTTGAATAACCATTTTTCTGTGAGAAACTTGTCCGGTGACTCATTGAAAACTAATTTTCTGTGCCTAATAAGAGCCAAATTAGGAATACCAAAGAAACGATCATGCTCAAAAACATTTATAATTTGGTGATGAACAATTTTTGGGAGAACGAGGGGGGTGTGAAAAGAATTTTCCGTTATCATACAGAGCAATAAAACTGCCAATTTTTTTTATTAAAATAGTTTTTATGCCGCGTATACAGAGAATATTATATCTAAATGTTTTTATTTTGGTAACAAGAATCGTGTTGATTATTGAGATTATTTTTCGAAATCCTTAATTAAGGGTTTTGCAAACAGGACAAAATAATTAAGAAGCCATTTCAGATATCAAAAGGGATAAATTTGTAATTTTACCTTCTGATTTCGTTAAGTACGTGACCTACGTCAGTTATGTAAGCCATTAATTCCCCATTTTCCTTAATCGAATAGCGAAACTTAAAACATATTTAATAGCCGCCAGAAGATAAAAATTTAAACAAACAGTAGATGCTGCTAGAAATATGAAGTATCGATCACAGCTAAGCTAATAAACTGCTCGACAAACGATAGCAGTCGATTGTAATAATGGAAGTATCAACAGAGCGTATTATTATGCATAGCGTTAGCACAAAATATGCGCTCGCTTAATTTATATGCCAAATAAAAACTAAACGTAAATACATTAATTGATATAATTTATCAGCCTTTTTTCCTGCACTTTGTTATTCCGTTTAACGTAATTCATCGTCAGAGGTATTCCCGAAAATCTAATGGAAAGCCACAAATCAAGCGAACCAGAATAAAGCAAACAGAAAAGATAGTGATGCAAAGTTAATTTCTTGCCAAAAAAAAAATTAATGATTAGCAGTGAACCCAAGGAAAATCGTTTCGATTTGTTTTATAGTTGGTGCTTATTTTTGTATCAAGCAAAAAACTATTAGTTGGGTTTCAATAATCGGGATATTTGCCTCAGCACAAACTAAATTTTATGCTTTAAAGGTATTTATTTGTTTTTATTTTAGGTGAATATTAATTTATTAATCGATACTTTTTTTTCAGGTAAGAAGCTGTAGACTTCTCAGGCTCGAACTTTTCAAACAAATGAGTAAGTAACTACCTAAACATCAGCAACTTGCATTTTTTCAAATATTTCAAATAATTGTTAAGAAAAAACTACTCCAACTCTGAATAGATCCAAAGAAATAATGTTCCGACATCAAGGTCTCTAAATGTTGCTTAAAGACACCACATTATACGACCTTTACTAGTAACTATGAAATAGTGATCCTAATGGAACTTGTCAAGATTTGGTGTCTCCTAGAAGGTTGCTATCAAATTTCTGCCAACGAGACAGTGTCGAATCATTGTCTTGCGTGTCTGGGAATAACCAGTGCCGTCAAAACAATCCCCATAGAAGCCCTGGGTGGCGATTCTTGACACTACTCCTATGATGAAACCCTGAAAAGAGACAGTTTGTTTTATAAATTCCGGATAAACCTCATGCTTGAACTCACTCACTATCTCACGAAATTATGAAAGAAGGTACAACATTAAATAAAGCAAAATTCGAAACATTCGGTTTTTCGCGGATATTTCCGGTAGAGTTCGGAATTTTTCCAATATCAAAGCAGATCCGAAACGAACATTAAATTGCTCATATTTGCCTTAATTTAATCAATTCTAGATCTCTTCTAGTTTACAAGATACAATCCTTCAAATTTGTAGCACCTTATATTGCGTTATCTGATCATCCATTTAGAATCACTTCAAGACGAAAATAATTCTTATTATTGAAAAAAGTTGGAAAATATATAATGACCGCATCTTAATAGAATATCTGAAGGAACTTTTGATACAATTTTTTTTTTTTTAATTTAACACTTATGTCTAACGGCAACAGGTTCATTCGCAATATTCCATGAATCCTCTTTTTGATTAGACTATTTGGTCTTCCTTGCATGCCCCAAGAGATATTGATTCCAGAAAATAATAACGTTAATTCCCAAACTTCTCGAGCGGTTTGTTTGCTCTACCATAAATCACTGTGACATGCGACGCACCCCCGTCAGTCACCGTCCAACCGATTTTATCACTTCTAGCTTTTCGGACAGAGTCGTTTCATTTGCGTTCTTCGTAACAATATGCTCGGTAATGGTAGAAAAGTGGGGGAATGCTGCGAATGCCACTGAGTTTTTTAATTGAGTTTAATAACTCAAAAACGCTGAAAAACGTCTGAAATTGGAACAATTTAAACCACGTGAATCCGTCCAGTGTGTAGATTGATCAATACCTGGGAAAACAGAAGCAGAAACATATGGTGAGAAAACTAGGGGCACATAGAATACATATTTCACTTTTTGATTAAAGTATAAGAGCACTTCGAATGTAAATAACGGGAGCGTAAATCCCAAAATAAAACAAAAAGGAATTAGTGTTTTGTAATAGAACACTTTGAAAACGAGGTAATTTCACATAAAAAAGAGGCCTGAAGGATGCAGAAATCTCTACTAGAAGCTCAAAGAAATAAAGGAACCGTCTTCGAGGATACCACTGAGTTTTAATGAAAATTCAAAACTCTGAAAAAATCTGAAAATAATGGAATCTCAAGCAAGTATGGGTACGTAGATCGCTGGACGCCTGTAAAAACAGAATCACAAACCCTTGGTTAGCAAACTACGAGCATGTAGAAAACAATATTTACTTTCAAATTACGGGAAGAGGTAATCATAGTATAATAGCTTTCCATACATCAATGCTTTGACTGATTCTCATGTCTTTCTATGAGAGCTTATTGAGAAATTCTCAGATATTTTATTGATGCTTTCATTACGAATTCATTAGATGACAATGGAGGTTACAAAAATATTTTAGAACGTCTTCCTTGTTACACAATCTCCATTTCTCCTTACGGCGAAAAGCGCTATCAATCATCATAGATCACACAAGAATAGTATGAAATGGAGTGTCAAATATGATTATGTAAAATATTCTTAAAGCGAGGTCAAAAACAATGATGAATATACATCTATAATACATCGAATCGATCGGAAAATCAAGCTTGGTCACTTTAAGATTTGGAAATTTCGATTAGCAACTCATGATAAATCTCGCATATTAAATCTAAGTATTATCGCGTTGTATTCCTTTAGGTAATTGTCAATCATAATACCTGAATTATCATTATAACTCGAGTGTGAAATATTGTCCCATTGTAGGTATTGTACACATATAAATAACATTGGCAATAACATCGTTTGCACGAGGGTGCTTTCAAAATGCATTGTGTGCAGATGAGTCTCATTCAATTACATCTTGTACAACGCTCTTCCTATTGATGATAATCAACAATTTTGTAGCAAATTGCTATTTTGTGCAGGTAATAAATTATGTTCGTGCAGTTCACGCGAGGAGGCAGAAAGTGAAATTGAATAACATTTAAACGTGGTATCAGGTGGTCGGAGAGAAACTTTTAATACTTTAGTATTATTTGTACTATAAAAGATCAGTTTTTTCGATTCTATCAAACTAATATGGAAATTATTAGAAGTGTTTAATATTAGGTGATAGCAGTTCTAGACTGTATCTATGAAATCTCAAAATAAGTTCATGGAAATTGTTATTTCGTCCGCCTATAAAGTGTTTTGCATTCTTTCATCCTATTGATCTGAGCAGTTTTGAGAGATTTTGGTAGCCGTTTTCAAAGGTTGCTTGGACGATTATTAATTCCCAAATTATCCCCATTTCAATTTCCCACCGGTCCTACATCAAAATCACATTGCTCCACTCTATATTTTCGAATTTTTTTCTTTTTTTGGTCCAAAGGCACGCCCTTTATTGCGGTTTTACTTACAGATGCAGCCCTCCCAACTTATTCTCATAAAATCACAAATCTCTGGCTAAAAGTGGAAAATGGTGGATATCGCTTACTTCAAGTTCCTAAAACTATCTAAAATAAAGTTGAATGAGGAAGTTTTCAGGGTTTATTCGTAAACTTTTGTCTGATCTCTCGAAAGACGCATATAAAAGCAGATTCGCGATTTCCAGCCAAAGTCTATAGCATCCAACAGATACTTATCATAGAAAATTCAGGCAGCAGCGGCTCTTTGATTTGGTCAAATCGAACACCCATCAATGTATTCGCTACATCCTTCCCAACATATCCCTTTGAAATAGTGAAATAGTCTAACATAGACTTAACAAGTATCGACATGGTAGCGGGAGTAACTAAGGAAATAAAACTGCATCACGAATCGTGTATTCAACGATTGACACTCAAAAGGCCAGATGGAAAGGAAAAATTGATCGACCTGCATGACCTCCACGCCAAATAAAGTCTCTGAAAGAATGCTTTCATAATAAAAATCATCCGCCACACAAAACCATATGTGTTTTAGATAACAACTGTGCTCTGCCCAATCGAACTAAAATAGGACATGTAGCACTGGAAAATAGGACCGATTTAAACAAAAATAGAGTCAAAGGCTAAACAACCGCGTGGAAGGCACTGTAAGGTCATGAACCAAGATCAAATAGATAAATCAAGGACGTACTAAGTTCTCGAAGATCGGCAGCTGGGCCCGACAACAAATATTTTATACTTGCAATCTAGTTAAAGCAACCAATATATAACCAATATACAACTATAAAACATGCATGCTAAAGGATTCCCATTCCAAGGACGATAAATGTAGGAAATGCCGTTTACTACTAGAAACCATTGATCATATTACGTCTGGTTGCAAAGTTTTAACAAGTGGCGCCTATACTAACAGATATAATTCAGTAGCAAAAGTTATTCATCAAGCAGTGGCACTTATATATGACCTTCATTCCGACAATCAACCATATTATTCCTATTCGCCAGACCCGGTACTGGACAACAAACACTATAAATTGTATTATGACCTAGGAATTCACAGACAAGACAGCCATCCATACCACAATCGACACTGTATTCCAGAGCAAAACATTGAAGACCGCTCATTTGACAATTTTTTTAAAATTTGGGTTATGAACCATAACATCCTCATGGAACCGAATTACCGGTACTACCAGGGGTAAATGGAGATATAGACCGGGCTGTAGACCGTGGTTATTTGACTTCTTGATGGATTTGACCTTTGAATTTGCCCTTTGATGCGTACATTGGTGTCATCAGCACCAACCTTAATGTATTCAATGCAATATAACCGAGCTAGCTTCAAATTGCGTGTTCCGTCTCATGAATAATTATAATTATTATTATTATTATTATTATTATTATTATTATTATTATTATTATCATTATTCTTATTATTATTCTTATTATTCTTATTATTCTTATTATTATCATTATTATTATTGTTATTATAATCTTTATTCGATTTTTTAGCATTGTTTACAATTGATGTATATGACATAAAAAGTAAAGACATCTTCAAAAGGCCAAGAATAACGAAAGAAAAACATTTCACTAATATAAATACAAGCGGCAATTCCATATAAAATATTACTAAAATGTTCATTATCAAAGCTGCTTTTGGCATTAAGATGTGCTTACCTTTTTCTCGAATATATGTGGGGAATCCTTTTTATGTTCGCTGGCAATTTATCAAACAATTTAACACTAATGTGAGACTGTGACTTTTCAAATTTACATGTCTTGTGATGAGCAGTGCTAAGTAAACTCCCACCTCGAGTACTATAATTATAAATTACGTTGTTTGAAGGGAGTGCGCCTTTGCATAAAGAATTGTTTTATGCATATAAAACTAGGAACAGTCAAGATCTTAGTAGACACGAATTCTGGCAAACAAGAATTTACGTCTTATCATCAAAACAATTTTAACATTAAGAACTGTACAATAGCGGAGACGGCACGCAAAATAGAGTGGCACGTGCTCGGACATATGTCAATGTCAAAAACTCATGTAGGCAATGTCGTGGCCAATGATATGGATCGCCCGACAAAACTTTTTACCTAACAAGTGCGTGTAAAGTTCTTACTGTGTGCACTGCATATATGTACATATTCAACTCTAGCACTTCCTCCGATTGCGTGCGAAGACCACTTTTTTAAAATCATTCACTCGGTAAATAAATCTCTTCCTTTTATTTGCAAAGATGATTGCATTTGTAAATTTAAAAGCAGAATAAAAGTAGCATTTCAAATAGAATTACGTGAAATCCGGTCGTTAACAAATTAATTTCTCTCCTTGCTTCCGATTTAAGAGAATTTTAATTGGCTTCTTGAGCCGGAAAGAGATTGTTCTAACATAAAACATCGAAATGTGCAATTTTGCAATTGAGCGAATTAGAAATATTCTCGAAGAATGCGACTAAAATGGGGCAGAACGTCGGAATAGCAGCTGTTTTATTGATTAAAAAAAAATTAATAGCTTTGATGTCAAATTATCTTACTCCAACCTACAGGAATATTTATTGTGTGAATATTATTACATAAGAACGATAATTAATAACCAGTTCTTCTGCGACCTTCAGAACCTATCTGTGTATTCTTTGACAAAAAAACGTGCCTCGTGTATAAATTACGAAGACTTGAAATAAACATGTGATATTCGAATTATACACTCAATTTATAGACATTTTATCTCTATTCTATGCAAATTCAAACCTCCATCTCGGTTCTCGGGTAGTCGCAGAATAATTTCCAAATTAAAAAAAAAAACATTTGTGTTAATTGCAGGTAATTTTGCTTATATGCTGAATGTTTTTACTTTCGACATGTTACTTTTAATTGTCGTTGATAAAGTAATAACCTGTCTTATTTTCGGAATATGTAATTTTTTTAAACTGCCGCCATTACTGCTTGTTAGATAAGAAAAATTGCCGATGTCTGCTGGTTGCAAAAATACTTAAAAATTAGTAAAAAATTGTTTGGTTGTGTTGTCGAATTGGCGTCATTAAACGCCTAATTGCTATCGCCAATAATTGCCACATAGGGACATTGTTTTCAATTATTCTCTTTATTATTGATTGGGATATTATCAAATATTTCGTACAAAAAATGTCAATAATACTTATTAAAACTTCAGAGATAAAAGACCCGGAAAGTTATTATTCAAAACAACTCATTTCTGAGATTTAGGTATCTTATTATCCTCATAATTTGCTTAATTAAATAGCGCACTCCACAGAAAAACCCTGGTGTCTGCTAGGGAAAACCATCCTCTAGATTATTGTGCACCTGGAACACAATAAACAAAACAAATAAATACATACATAATGTTTTGATGAATTATTACACACCATATGGTGTGTGTTTCATCAAGGTAAATTTTCTAAGTCTGAAATACAACACAGTGATCGATGGATCTTTGATGTGTTCGCTGAATTTTTAAACAGCACGACCTTTACAAAATGATAAAAGTTAAACAATCTAAAGTTAAAGATTATGTAGAAATTTATATGGTGAAAGTCGTTTAATTTTGTTGTTTTTAAAAAATACATAAGGGTGAAAAAAAGGTTTCATAGAGCTTAAAAGAAATGACTGATTTCGCATAAAGCGACCAACCAACATAGGTCCCAACGCTGCCACATTCAAGGCTGACTAAATAATTAAATTAATGTAGAATCTTCCGAAAACCAGCGAAATAGCTAGAATTATTTAAATTCAAGCCAAAACACAATTTAAATGAAAACCTTTTAAACACTAGTAAATTACCAAGCATCAGTGCAGTAATTTATTCTTCTGACCTTAGTCCTCGCATTTCCTCCTGGACTCAACCTATATCACTTTTACATCGAGAACATTTTCCAGAAAAGCTGAATTCCCAAGACAATTGTAAGTAATCCCATTGCCAAATTTCCTAGCTGACCAACAGCAATCTAAGGAAAGTGTTTTATTTGGTATTTTGGTATGTGGAGTACTAATTCTAATAGCATGTCGAGAAGAAAAATTAATTTCTATTTTCTTGTTTAAAACTGTTCTACGTATTGCCAGAATTTTTGGTTTAAGTGGAAACATTTTTACAAATATCGCTTAATATAACAGTTTATTTAAAATTCTATTCAGAGCTGTTTGTTGCGAACAATGGCTCATATACATTGAAACAGTATAATTATTTTTCTGGACGCTACTCACCAAATAGAAGTAAGCTATAGAATATTCAATTTTTATCATCTGCCTTTCTGGTTCATATCATGATTCTGTTACTGTCATCTGGTTTAAATTTTTGAAGTAGACAACTGGCGACACAGCGTTCAGGTGTCAGTGTCAATTTTTTATTTAAAATTAGAATACTTAATTATTTTATTTCTGTTAAATTCGAAATTAAATTCCTTTTAAGAATCATGACCAGCACTTGCAGTAGGCAGAAAAATATTGTAATCTTACTTTAATTTCAATTAAGATCTACCAGTTTCATAGCAAATTCACCTTTAACCTTTTTTTTTATTCTTATGATTTTTTGAGAAACAGTTCAATTGATTTTTTAATGAGAATAAAAGCCGATTAAATCGAACGAAAATAAAGTCGTGTGCTCTAAGGATGTTTCGAAAATAACTGACAAAGGATTTCGTTGAAAACATTTAAAAAAAGAACTGGAGTCTGAACTAAGAATTTTTCGGAACACTTTTTGTATAATAATAAGCTATGATTAATCCATCAGGATTCAGATTCAGAAGACATATTGAACATTTCCGTCTAATTCATTACAAAATTGAATCAACTTTACAATTTATATCAAACTAAAAGGGTAAAAAATTAACACTAGATGCTGCCCGAAATGGCCCCCGTTTTATCTTACACATAAACGAACCTTTCATCGAAAGTTAGTCTACACTATTCAATAATTGAACGTCATTTTTTATAATGGCGCATTTGTTATTGATACGGTTCGAAAAATCAATCTTCCTCAATTTCAAGCAGCGTCGGATATACAATTTTAAAGTCTTCTAGGTAAAAGAAGTCACATATAGTTAAGTCTAGTGATCGCGGAGGCCAAATTAAAAAATTTTTGTTTAAAAAATTTCCGAACATCTATGCTGAATTTATCTATTAGCGATAACTTCTTTGAGTCGCCATAGACGAAACGTCATCTACATCTATAGCTTCCATTCTGATAATGTTACTTGTTTGTTTCTGTTGTTATCACCAAATCGTAGGTACCATATCAACATTATCAGCAAAAATCAATAGACACGCTTCTCTCAACCTTTTCATCAAATTCACATGTCAGCTGAATCAAGATTTACTTTTATTTAGTTGCACAACACACTTTTCCACGTCATTTGTCTGATTATTCCAACTTAACGGTGAAACAATAATATTTTGAGTGCAATTATCAGTCCACAAAATCAGTGCAATTATCCGATCTCGTAACCAGAAAAATGCGAAAATGATAACGGTTTTATTAGGAAAGCAATTTGTTTGTCATTCGATTATGTCCGCATTAAAATAGGCCAATATATGTACATAAATCAGGTGACATAAAAGGTGGTTCAATTCCAATAAAATTGTATGGATCACCAGATTAAGCACATTTTTGCAACAATAATAATAATAAATAATTTGTTACTTAACGAAAGGAATTGCAAACAAGGTTAACTCTTTGTAGTAAGGCGATTGTAAATGATCTGTGATGAGTTGTATAACAGCAAGAAAAAATACAGTTTCATAGTAATAAAACACAATTCTAACTTTATGTAATAAATTAGGATATTTCTAAATAGTTTTAGTGTTTGAGATTGGGAATCATCAATATTAGTAATAATCAAGCGATTTTATACTGTTATGTACAGGGTGTTTCAGAATAAGTCTGCCAACTGCTTACTGTAGATTTCTATGACTGAAATAAGAAATAAAGTTCATATGAACATGGATCCGATTTCGCTTTCTATCTGACTTATAGGATGATAAAGAAATTATTAGTTTTTTAGTTTTTTTTAAAATAAATCCGTTGCGGTATTGAAGTTTGTGAAAATTGGAGAGCGTAAAATAGGTATAGAGATACATGTTTTACGGGGAAAATAATGTTTTTAATTTCACCAGTGGCGTCCCTATGATCTTGAACATTATAAACGAAAATATGATATGCCACTGGTTAAAAAAGATAAGAATAATACAATTAATGCTTCATATTTCTGTCAAAAAAAAGGTCTCTAGGATATTTTTCATACCGTTTTAGATATTATATATTATTATAACATTATTATTATTATTATTATTATTATATCTATATATGAAACTCCCTGTATACTTAATATCTTGATTATATGTATAAAAACATGTGATTCTAAGTGCCAAACGAGATAATTACAGCTAATTCACTGCAATCAGTAATTATTATATATTATTATTCAAAGTGTTGGAAAACCCGAGACATAATTTACTTTCTCAAAAATGGGTGGACGTGGGCGACCACATTGTTTCGATTCCTGTACTTAATTACGTGTTTAGGACGAACCACCGAATTTGATCAATTTTGGACCATTAGCACTGCTATCGAGGCAGATTAATAATATACCTCGTCTATACTAGAAACAGGGAAAATGCGTAGTAGCGATAGAACTAATCAGCCAAAATTTAATATGAACAATGGATTTGCTGGGAGAAATGTATGCATTAAGAGTCCCTGAAAAATTTTTCAAAATGGACCAGCCAACAAACTTTCCGAAGTTCTTAGATTATTGATGCGATAATCATTAATAATAACTCATATCTGTCACATTTTTATGCAAAAAATCCCCGAAGATTCGCTAGTAAGGAACAGGATACAGGAAAAAATCGATAACAGGAAATTATTAAAAATGGATTCGTTCGAGAACTCCCGGAAATTATTAGATCATTAACGCAATAATCAAGATCGACGCATCTACAGAGATTAAAAATATTTATTCAAATAACAGATATTTGCTGACACTTTTGTTGTAGCCAAAACATCCAGCGATTCGTTGATCATCAGTGATCATCACACAGTGATTAAGGAACCCCGAAAAATAATTTGAAAATTAATTTGGTTTAACACCTGAGGAAAATGTTGGATAATTATCGCGATAATCGAGGATAATTAATGAAGGTGACAAATATTTGATACATTTGTTGTGTTCATCTCCGTAGATTCGTTTGATAATGTCGCAATTCATAGTAGTTAAAAATGTCTCGAAAAATTATTAGTCAAGAACTTCTAGAAATTCTTAGATAATCGTCGCGAAAAATTTGTGAATTTTTGGAAATAATTAAAAATGATCCTTTATAGTGGATGTTTGAAAAATGCAACAGTTTACGAAGGTCAAAAGATACTTAAGAGATAGGTGCTTATTTAAAACAGTTAAAAAAAATGAACGGGCAGGTCTAACAAGTGAACATGAAATTTGGTTCAAGTTAAAAAGTAAATAATATTATCTAGACGGTTTTCTATAAAAGAAGGTTTTCTTGTTAGCTCATCCATCTTAGGATGAGCTGAAATGATCTCCTAGACTATCGTTCTAGAGCAAACCTCAATTACTTGTTGTTGAATTCTTCTCTCGCTTAATGTGAAACTACACATGAATCTTTTCGAGAAAATCGTTCGACATCCTATTTTCGTCTTCTCCCGATATGTGGAGAATAAACACTTTTCTGTTTTAAGTGATTTGGAAAATATTTAGCTTTTGTGATTTCAAACAAGACCATTTACATTTATACGCACTGACAACGAATAACTGATTATTTGAATGTTTAACGTCAACATCAACGACAGAAATTTCCGCGTTTTATAAAATTTGAAATACCAAAATAATTTGTTTTTCGTTTAGAAGAGAAAATTGTCTCTACGAAATGAGCGAATATTTTTGTTAATGAACTCTTGTGTTGATCGTTATTCCATCAAGAACCCTTAAAAAGCGTAAAATTAAATTTTAACGGAGATCACACTGAACAAAAAGTCAAAGCCACCGATTAACGTAAATACCTAAAATAATCAACTGCAATAATTATTTTTTGATTTCGCAATATTAGTAAATTTAGGGATTTCGACCTAACGTAATAATCCAAAGTTCGTTGCGAATTTATTAATATACGAATCACATGTTTCAAAAATAATGTATCAGACCTGGCACATTTTAATAGCTGTTGTTGAGATTGCTCCAGACCCCATGCCGAATGTCACGTAAAATTCACGTTTTCTGGAATCACGTCCGATTACGTGGGACAACGTGATTTCTGTTAAATTACGTCCAATTGTGAAACTTGGCCGTTAAATTTTTTTAGGATGATGGAACGTATCAGCTTCCATTTAGCAAAAAAGGATTTGGATGGACATTTTTTGGCCTTTTTGTATAAGTTTAACGCTAATTTTTTAATTAATTTCATTTTAATTAAAACTCATGCTAACAAAACACACTTATTACCCTATTTTGATCAAGTTATTTATCCGTACATGTGCCATGAAATCTTAGTCATAAAAGCAATTTATTGTCAAGTGACATCATTCTTTTGATATCTGATATGCACACTCAGTAGTTATCTGCACCATTATTAAATTAATCCACTAGAGGTGTGTTTAATGGACTAGTGTTAGCTACAAGAGCACAATTAGACACCGCAAATTTTTCCCTCATTAACGCCAGCATGACTACAACTAATAGAGAATGATAATAAATAAGGAATGTCAAATACCTCTCAGCAATTTATGATATACTATATATTTCATTCGTTATAATCTTTTATAACGATTCTCCGCATTTGAACCACACGGAATACTTGGGGCAGGGTGTATGTGCCTGCATTCCGCAACAGTGCTTACATAATCAACTTACAACACCACTCAAGCTTCCTCATAACAGTACGACTTGTCATGGTCGCAGTTAATGGTGCTTTTGATCTTAATGAATTGAACATCATATAATATAATAGAATAACATAAATGAAATTGCAGAAACAAATGCTTTTACTTGTGTAAATCAAAATGAATTAAAAATAATAAAAATTATTAATCAATAGAAGCTCTTCGAAAGGCGATTGAGGAAGCTTTCGGTATTATCGATGGACGTTCAATTACGAAAGCCACACTCGTCAGTTTTGAAGCGATGCAATGCATGTGTAACTAACAATGGAGGGCCTTTTGAACATCGGTATTATTAATAATTAATTAGGTGATTAATAAACCATTTTTCATAAATAGGTATTAGATTTTTCATAATTAAAAAAATTCTTATCAAAGTAATTAAAAAACTCTAATTTATATCTGACTTAAATGGCGCAAGATGTCATTGTTGAACAAATAATAAATCAACATGAACGATGTCACGGCCAACTATCTTAAAATTGCAATGTCGAATTTAAAAAAGGCTGCAAGCCCGCCATTTTGAAAAATAACTGTCTACTTATTGACATAATTTTAAAGATTCAAAAAAGTCATCACCTACTATGCTTTTCATAAAAAAGTCAGTTTATGCCATGTCTCAAAAATGACGGCTGTTAGAAAAAATCTGGTTAGCCCATCTTTTTCAGGGCAAAATTATCTACAATATTCGTATTTACATAATTTCTCTAGAACTAGTAATTTCACAGCTAGGTCGACTAAAAGAAAGTTACATTTTTGCTGAATGCCTAATGAGCCATGGACTTTTTCAAGAAACCAAAAGTGGCTTTAAATTGGTCCTCTAAAGCTGCATTCCCCATTTAATCGACTTCGTAACTCTGCTAGTCTCCAAGATACCTTCACTAATCATCGAAAAAAACTCGCCCTGTATAACTGTAAGTACTTTCAATTTTATAGGTGTGTGGGCAATTTTTCCCAGGAAAAAAACCTCTTAGTGATGTTTTAAATAAACGCGATATTCACGGATTTCTATTATACGTATTAGTCTACTTCTACTTAAACCAAAAACTACGCTAATACTCGGAATGATTTCTAAAGGAAAAACAAATCAATTTTCCTTTTTGACAAGGTATCAGAATTGGAAGTCTATAAACTAGAAATAGGAAAAATCATTTTCCCGGATTGTTGTTGGTGTTGGCTAGGGAATTTGGCAAACGGGATTACTTACAATTTCAACTTGGAAACTTTGATTTTCCAGAAAACGCTCTCAATATAAAAATGGTACAGATTGAGCTGCGGAGCAACCCTGGGATGCGAGTACAAACGTTCGAGATGTAAATTAAACTGATGGTAATTTATAGTTGGTTAAAAGCGTTTGGATTTGTGTGCCGTTGGACTTGATTCACTGAAAATGCTAAAAATTTCCATGATTTTAGGAAATTTCCATTAAAGATTTATTTTCGGCAAAAAGAGAGTGCACCCATCGGAAATGCTATAATCCGATAATTGAAGCATGGAGTTTTGCGGTCACTTAAAATTCGCGTCAGAATTACGATTTTATTACTATGTAGACCGTGTCAATTTTGTCAAACATATTGGATGCAAGTTTATTTTGCGAACTTGATAATTGCATGTTTAACAAAGAGAAACAGGCATTTATTACTAACAGACAGCTGAATTATGAACATACAAAGCTTTCCATCGTGCACGTACATATATGAATCCTGCCATCTTGATGTAAATGAGTCCGGCTCCCACGTATTTACTGTAACTCACGTGTAACTCAAGGCCCCAAATATAAAATCAATTTCCCAACTACAAATCCCTCGAATAGAACCCAAGCCTCATTCTTCCGTTGGAACAATTAGGCTATGTTCCCACGTTCTTCTCGGTTGTGCAATTATGACCTCCCGAGTTTGGCATTTTTCAGAACAAGATCTAACGATTCCGATTAATATTGACATCAGAAGTCCGACACTCTTGAGGTCTAAATTCGCTTACGTGTTTAATATGACTAAAAAGTCTTCCCACGTGTCACACGATAATTTGCCTCAAGACTCCATGTTCCGGTTTGTTTACGTTGAGACCTAAATGACGATTCATCTTAGAGAAAGAATGTCCTGTTGGAACGAAAAAACCGTATTCGAAAGATCATTTCTTCAGGTCAATTCTCAATTCAAGACTCCCTTAAGAGGCCCTCACAGTTGTCACAGGCACAGTGTTTTTTGCCTCTATTTATTGATAGCTTTTGAGGCAAACTTCGAACTCACTTCCGTCAAATCTTGGTACGAATAAGTTCTGATCCCACGTGTTTCCCGACCGTTCTCTCAGAAAAACGGAATCCGTGACTATTAAAAAGGTACTAAACAAACAAAATAAAAATGGACTTGCTCTCTTGTTGGTACGATTAAGTGATAATCCCACACGTTTCCCCACAAATATTCAAATTCCTAAACAAACAAATCAAAAACGAGTCAGTTTTTTATTGGCATTTGTAATTCTTGTTTTCATAGGCCTCCGAACTTCGATCGTTTATTTCAGGATAATTCAGGCCATGTTTCCACATGCGTACATACGTTGTTGATGTTAAAACGTAAACCACTATTCCCTCGATGGTTAAGCTGTATTCCCACGTCTCTCCCGACCTTGCATGATAAAAAATAGAGTACCTCTCATGTTGGCATATGTAGACGGTATTACCACGAGCCTCTCGACCGTTCACTTTCCAGACAATTCAAGTTTCATTTCAAGTTCAAATTTCCAAACCATGAGTTTTCTTCGAGTGAGAAAGTAATTTTGGTACGAGTAAGACGATTTCCTACTCTGGCATGCCTGCTTTATCTCAAGGCTTATACTGTCTAGGACAAAACTCAAACTAGAATTTCCTCGAAAGGGATCCAGAATTAAGTTTACTGTAACTACAGTTAAGCTGTATTCCCACGTGCCGCTCGACTGCGACTCCCTTAACCTACCCCCTATCAATCTGAGACTCGAGAGACTTCGAAGGTCATTGTAAAGTTTGTACTAGTCTAGTAAGAACTATGCTCTTGTGTCTCCAACTTCAGTCGGGGCGTATTGCTCAGCCCCCCATTGGCATTGTGCGGTCAGCTTCTGAATGTGTATTTTGATATTGAGTAACAAAATTGCGCCCGAACGGTTAATGATTTTTACGATTTAGTACTCAGATGGCAACTCAACTTATTTGTGATATGTGCTCTGTGATGAAAATAAATAATGTCTTAGTTCCTCCAATAACTCATAAAAATAGTTTTCGTTCTGGAGAAAGCGGTTCTCGCGTGAAAACTATGGATTTTACGAAATTTCAATTTCCCCAGGTATTTATGCTCAAAACAG
Organism: Euwallacea similis; assembly: GCF_039881205.1. Lineage (NCBI taxonomy): Eukaryota > Metazoa > Arthropoda > Insecta > Coleoptera > Curculionidae > Euwallacea > Euwallacea similis. The sequence continues at coordinate 4,195,359 of NC_089615.1, forward strand.
AAAACGAAATTATGTTTACACTTCGACCTCACAAAAACAACAATCCAATTAATTCCAATGATCGCACACGGCTTCCCATTTGGACCCGAACATCTAATCGTGATTTCCCAGATTTCCCATTGTTCCCAGAAGGGACGCTACTCCTTTGCACGAGCCGACCCGACACATGCGAGTTAACAAAGCCATACTAAAAATACTTCAAACTCAAATACCCGGTAGCGCATAACTCCCGAGTCAAAACACTAAAACAATTGAACGATTCTGATAACGCTACTCAGTAGCATTAAACGTCACAGGTCTCGTGTGTATTTAAGTACGCACGGGCCACGATTCCGAACAGTTAAAAGTCGCCTTCAAAGCCGATCGCTTCTGACACACAACGCGATCGTCGGATTTTTCGCGCTTTCTACCAATCGAATCGTGTGCCTAGAAGCATTCACTTGTTATCTGAAAAAAAAAACGAAGTGGCAGTAGTGATTAAGAAACAAAGTGACAGTCGCAAGTTGCTAGTGCCTTTATTGGATTTCGCCGGTGCTTTTGACAATGTTGTCGTCACCTGACGACCTACCTGTGACCGGCCGCCACAGGGTGTTGAAGAAGTCCTTGTCCCAGGACGCTTTCGACGTCGTATCTAGGGTGCCTCCCAACTCTGATAAACTATTCGATAACCTTCCGTGGATGAATATTATGGCCGATATTGCCATCACTGCTGCAATTGCCGAGATGAAGGTGTGTAAATTTTTTAATTGACTACGGTTCGAATCAATAAGTGATTTCGGGACTTGCACCCCGCCGATATCATTTAAGCGCCAGCCATAAGCAATCGAGGATCATTTTTGTGTTAAACAAGGTCAATCGGAATTCCAGTTTCCCGGACTACGTCAGATCGCGCCAAGATTAAACGCCTCTTAAAAGGCTATTTGTAACAAAATTCATATGGTACAACTTTCGGAATATTAATCGTAAAATTTGCATACACCTAGGACGTTAAATAACGCTAGAGATTTTTCCCCAGGCAAATAGTAATTAATGACGCCATTTATCTGTGCATTTGACGTAGGTAATTGTTCGAACTAACCATATCTTTCACATTTTTGAGCTAAATATGATTTATTTCTTTTGAGTAATGCCGGCATATCATGTGCAGACGGCGTGGTGATATTTTTCTTGTTTATTATTACAATTATCTGCAACAAAACATTTATCTGCCAAGACCCCTGGTGACGTCAAGCTACTAGAGTGCTAAATGCCATAGCTATATTTATAATAAGCTTGATAAACATGAAATCTCGAGAAGCGTTACATTATAGGAAAGGCAAATATTCAACTAATGGAAGCACGAGACTCCAATTTAAGTCTGCGCGGCGATGAGAGCTCGGCCGCATGAACTGAGAAAAAAATCCGAACTCTCAACGAAGAAAAAATCTCACTTTCCGCTCTCGTTTCGCCATCCAGACATTGCCTTACCAATCCGAACAATACGCCCGAACAATGGGCGTAAGCCCCCGGGCTTAGGCCCACAAAGATTAATAAAACAAATTTGCACCTCTCGATTTTCTTCTGCGTGGACGAGCTTCGAGCCAAGATTCGAGAGCATTCAGTCGGGTTTTGACAACAGAAATAAATGTTATTCAACCTTTGGGTAATACCCTCACCCTTTCGACGCTATTCAAAATACCCCCTTGGATTGAATGCAGAAGTTTCGCTATAAATCCCGGTGTGAGGAAAAGCTTCGGTAAATATTTCGAACTTCATGGAACACCACAGGGGCTGACCCGACCCCACAGAGCCGGCCTGGCCCGGCCCGATAGCAGGGTGGGGACATTTATAGTTCGTGCCGCGTCGGGAGACTAAACTTTGGAATTAAAAATTCAACAATTTTTCATCGTCAGGATCGCTAGCTTGTTGCGCCACACCACTGCCTAATCCGGGTCAGCCTCACACGAATCATATCTTGTCAAGGGTCTGACACTGTCGCGCACACCCCTCGGTCCATGCAGGACTTACCTCCAACCGAGCTATCGCAGGTGGTAGCCAATAGGAATATCACTCTAACGGGCCGTTTTTCTGTCTTTTCAGTTCAAACGTATGCTAAACAAAGAGCTGTCCCACTTTTCGGAATCCAGCCGCTCCGGAAACCAGATCTCCGAGTACATCTGTTCGACCTTCTTGGACAAGCAGCAAGAATTAGATATCCCCACCGTACTCCGTCTAGATGAAGCGGCGGAGGCGCCGAAGGGGGCCCCGCGCAAGGAGCGGCCCCGGGCCCCCACCACCATGTCGCAGATATCCGGAGTAAACCGGAAATTGTGTCACACCAACTCGTTTACCGGTGAAAAACTGCCCACCTATGGAGTGGAAACTCCATTTGAAGAAGATTTAGGTAGGTTCAGGTTTTTTCCTACAAGCGTACGGAAAAACGCACTTTACCGCACTCGTTTGGGTGCAACTTTACCGCACCGAGTGTCATACCCCTACAGTGTTAATTGCATTAGGGATGAAAAAAAATTCATAAAGAGGAAATTCGCGTCCCTCGGGCCGTTATACGGAAAAGTGCCGCTATCCGCACTCGTTAGATAAACAAATGTTTTTCACTCCATCGCTATAGATTACGTTTTCTATGGCTCGATTCATGTTCATATATTGCAAGCAAGGGAACTTTCCCTTTGGCTGCTGACGTCAAAGCGACGACGAAGTTTTAACCTAATTAGACCCAAGGGGAAAGCAGGAATAGAATAAAAGGCTCACGTCACGACAAGGTGCGAATCAATATGGAAATAATGCATTAATGATACGTCCCAAAATGGTCGATATGTTTATTAATACATACCGCTGTATGGGAGACAGATTTGAGGCTTTTAGTCGATTCATTGTTTCAGTACAGAAAGGGAAAAAGGTTGACAACCTCAATTTATTCACACAAATTACAGATTTGTTTAACAGAAGTTTCTTCTTGCAGGAAAATGTTTAATGGAAATAGACCGATGGGGCGTGGATATGTTTAGAATCGGAGAACTTAGTAACGAGAGACCGTTAACCTGCGTAGCTTACACTGTATTCTCCAGCCGAGACCTTTTGAAAACCATGCTAATCCCGCCAAAAACCTTCATCACGTACATGATGACCGTAGAAGACCATTACGTTAAGGAAAACCCCTTCCACAACTCGCTGCACGCAGCCGACGTAACGCAGAGCACGCACGTCCTCCTCAACACCCCGGCCTTAGAGTCCGTTTTCACTCCTCTGGAAATAACCGCAGCCCTGTTCGCCGCCTGTGTCCACGATGTGGATCATCCAGGTCTAACCAATCAGTTTTTGATAAACTCCAGTTCCGAGCTGGCTATCATGTATAACGACGAAAGTGTGCTGGAAAACCATCACTTGGCCGTGGCATTTAAACTCCTGTCCAATGACGGTTGCGACATCTTCCTCAACATGTCAAAAAAACAAAGACAGACGCTCAGAAAAATGGTCATTGACATGGTTCTGAGCACCGACATGTCCAAACACATGACTCTGCTCGCTGACTTGAAGACCATGGTTGAGACCAAGAAAGTAGCGGGCAGTGGAGTGCTGCTGCTTGATAACTATACCGACAGGATCCAAGTGTTGCAGAACTTGGTGCACTGTGCTGACCTGAGCAATCCCACTAAACCCTTGCGTTTATATAGGTAAGGCACAATTTTTCAGGTTTCAAGAAAATATTGTTTACTGACAGAATTTTTCTTATTTCAGACTTTGGGTAGAACGTTTGATGGAGGAATTCTTCCGCCAAGGAGACAAAGAACGGGAAGGAAACATGGACATATCTCCCATGTGCGATCGTCACAACGCAACCATCGAGAAGTCGCAGGTCGGTTTCATAGATTACATCGTGCATCCGCTTTGGGAGACGTGGGCAGATCTCGTGCACCCCGATGCTCAGGACATCCTAGACACATTAGAGGAAAATCGCGATTGGTATCAAAACGCCATCCCTGCCAGCCCACCGGCAGAGGAAGAGGAACCCGGGGATCCTCAACGAAGCGGAAATATTCGCTTTCAAGTAAGTTGTTGAACTTTAAAATCCTTATCGAATGGTCAACTAACATTTTTTATTTTTACTTATAGGTAACATTAGAAGAAGGCGACGCCGAATCCGAAACAGAATCGGCCGGCCCAATGTGACGGAGGCTGGCCGGCCTCTGCAGGAAGCTCACTGAAAAAGTGACGCAATGGTGGCGCACTCGGCCGTGAAGCGCAGGCGCTGACGCGAGTGCGATTGGGATCGGTGCGCAGGCGCATCACCCGACATGTAGCTGATAGCAAGAACATCATCAACAACAAGGGCGAAAGCAGTCGTCGACGTCGTTTTCGTTTTTTGAGTTTTTTTTGGCCTCCTCGACCCTTCGACGTTTTGCCTTAACCGCGTAGAAGAGACTCGTTTCTTGATCCTCCTACTGACTGTGCATTGTAAATAAGTCGTTTGGAATTTTACTGAAAAAAATGTCTGTCAGTGTAATACTCAGCCCCCTCCCCCTTGTGTATGTATAGGTATTATGTGTCTTGTCAGCTATATTATAAACACAAAAGTAAAGCTCTCTCCATTTTATATATTGTGTTTTATTTACCAATAATCGAGTTGTCACGATGCACTTATCTATTTAGGAATCTACGTAAGTAGTTTCACAGATGCACAACCGTAATGCCACTTTCCACCGCTCGCACCATGGCAATGTGAAAATCTTCGTCTCCTTAATTTATATTACATTTGAGTTAACAAATGAACGCAACTCTCATTTTTAAGCACGTTGTCGATTCAAGGTCGAACAAAACACCCTTATAACTAGCATTTGGTGACAAGGATGAAAATATGAAAGGGTCTAAATCAAAATCAACATTTAACCAAAATCGACATTTTATTCAATAATGATAACCAGCTCTTGCAAAATAAACATTATATTAATAGGGAAATTTTAAATATACAGATTTACTCCGACTCTCCGGAGAAAGTTTCCGTACCCTCAGAGACCGAGTCTGCCTGCTCCTTGTTCTTGTACAAGTAGTACTTCTTTTGAGTTTGAACTTGTTGGTCGTCGACACTACAAAAAGTTGGACAAATACAAATCCATCATATTTATAGGTATTTAAAAATTCATTCATTATGAGGGAATGAAACTAATTAAAAGTAACTATCCCGGCATTTCAAATCTATATATAAAAATCGCCATACCCTTCAGCGCTCTTACACAAATCCTCATCGTCACCGTTTCCAAGTTTAGGCTCCCTACCCTGCTCCTCAGTCTCGCTGTCCCTGCTCTCACTCTCACAACTCTCACTACTCAGAAATTCCTCGATATCGTCTTCCGCCACCCTCTTCCTACCCCGTTTCTTCCGTTCCACAGGTTTCCCGGAATGATGCCTCTCAACGTGATAACGAAGCTTAGTGGTAGAACAGTAACTTTTACCGCAAAAACTACAAGTCGGTCTTACAAAGGCATTGGTATGTTTGACCAAGTAATGCCTTTTTAACGACGACCTATCTCGGAATGGGTTTCCACCTAAAATGTTGCTCTATATATTTTTATAATGTTTGGTGTTATTACGTACAATCCTCACAAAAAAAACGAGGCGGTCTGTTTTTATTATGTCTTAGGATGTGCTTGTCAAGGGTGGCTTTCATAGGGTAGGCAAGGCCACAAATTGGACACACAAAATTCCTGCTTCTAATATGACGCAGTTGTATATGGGTTTTAAGAGTACTGCTATCGTTAAACCTATTACCGCATATATCGCAGGAATGAAGGCGGAGATTTAAGTGTACTACGTGGTGCTATGAAAAACATTGAAAGTTTGCTTTACATTGTAAATTGCGCGGATTTCTTACTTACTCTTCGTAGTAACTGCTTAGTTTTATAAGATCTACCACACAGGGAACAAACAAAATTCCTCTCATTATTGTGAATAGACAACATATGGCTATTTAAATCGCACTTTTTAATGCATCTATAACCGCATTCTTCACAGATGTGAACCTAAATACGAAACCATTTTTGTGTCCATATTTTCTAATTTTAAGACGTAAATATCTTACTTTATGGGTTTCCCAATGTTCTTTAAAATCGTCCTCTGGGATCATGCGTCGGCAAATGCGGCAAAATTTACCGTCATTACTCAAGAACTCTTTGAAAGCGGAAATTTTGCGCGAAGCGCTTGCTTCCAGCTTTTTCTTTTTTCTAGCCACAGCCATGGCTTTGTCGTTTTCAATTACCAGTGTCCTGAAGGTACGAAATTTGGTAAATGGGTTTTCACCATGTTCTCTGGCACTGTGCGTTTCATAGTCGGTGCCAATTTCAAAAGTTTGATTGCATTCATTACAATATTGCGGAGTAATTACTGAAAAAGAAGTCTAAAGTTGATACTAGCCATTTTATCATTTACCCCCATTTGAAACCATGCCATGCCATTGTCATTTTGCAAACGTGACAGTTTAATTGAAAAAATTGACAATTTTATTTCTAAATACTCAACTTCAACCATAATATCAATTTACCTGTCAATCCATTAACTTTAGGCATAAATAAACCCTTCTCCTCATCTTCATCAAGTGACTCTTCAGCTTCACTACCAATTTTATCATCTTTTACAGTGTCCACATTATCACTCTCATTATTTAACCCTGTATGCAAATCTGGCTGAAGTTTAGTCTCTTCACCAAAATCTTTCTCTGCTTTTATGGTCTTACCAAGCAGAGTTTGCACATAGAGGTCTGTTTTCTGATACTGAATTTTAAAGTTGAAGAAATCAATGACACATATTGTGCATCGGGTACACAGGTAAGGGGGAAATCCATCACCTTCTTTGCACTGAAACAACCAATAAAAGAAATTGTTCCTAAAATTTCAATGTTAGATCAATTTGTGTTAAGCATGCATCATAATTAAGGAATCACACTACAGTGTATATAAAACTGTCTGTGAAATTCAGAATCTAGAGTGTAGGTATAGTCTGCTATTCTGTTTCTTATGATCACTGCTTGTAAATGACCTATTTGGCATTTAACCTATGGGAAGTAAAAGCACAAGTCTGTGTATGCCACAGTAATTACTCAAAGCAACTATTAAGCTAGTTACATCTCTAACATCATTCAGTAGTGCTGTATGTACTTTGCAGATGGATTCAACAGGAAGATGTGGTAATCAATCTGTTCTGTTTACCAAAAGAAAGAAACTGAATTTCCTGAAATAGTCTTTGGGGTATTTTTAATACACAATACACAAACATATCCCGAATTAAGTACTGCATGCACTAAACTGCCAAGTCAGGAAACTTAAATCTGTGTAATAAAACCATGAGTAGAGTCTATACAGCATTATGGAAATGACAAGTAAATTTAAAGAATTAAGGAGTTGTCCTCGATTATGGAGAATTTACCCTATTTAACTACCAGATGAGGACATGGTTGGATAATGAAGAAATGTATGAAAAACAAGCAAAACTTGAACTTACCACCACTGAAGTGGTTCGAAACAGAATATCTGCCAAACTCAGCTGTTGATCAAAGGCAGTGAACAAATAATGCATCTCTTGATCTTCCACAAAACATCCCCGGCATTTAACGGATAAGTTGATTTCCAGTCCATCGCTAAAATCGTTTTTGATAACAATGTTTGCATGGTCGAACGAAAGAATATTGTTTGGATTTGGATCCGGGTTTGAATCAATTTCCATTAAAATATCGCCTGAATACACATTAGACGCCGCCATTTTTAGTGTCACGGATCTACAGACATTTCCATTTCATGACAAATAGAGTCTACAGGGCTCTGATTCTATTCGAGATTCACGTTAAACTGGCAGCGCCATCTGTCTTAACTTGGGAACTAGTTATAGGTACAACAATGACAAAAACCTACAATCCACATTATTCTGCATTTTTTGAGCTTCTTTAGAAACTTATTATATATGTTTTTTTATATCTTCATAACTTTCTAGTTTTATATAAACCAACGAGAGTGTCAATGAAAATTTTGTCCAATAAAATGTTCTGACCAATCAACGTGGACTATGTTATGTTTCCACCAATCATCGTCCCGAAAAACTTCATTCTTACTCAAACACATTTCTATAGTATCAGGAACCCAAGGCGCAAAACATGCGAGTGGAAAACGCTCTCTGTAATTTGTTGTGCTTGATATTTGTGCTAGTTGATTGTTGTGAGTGTAAGTTGTGATGTGAATGTTATTTGAGGTTAGATCAGATTTATTCATTACCTCTCCAAAACACATAGTTGATAAACCGTGGATCGCGGTATCCACCGTGTAAATACATATTCAAATATATTATTTGATAATTATTCCCCACTGCAACTTTACACTAATTAAAAACCCCCATCATCATGCCCAACTGGAACCAAATTCAAACTCAATTGAGACATCCAGCAAACCCAGTGGTTTTCTTTGATGTGGCAGTGGGGACTACAGTAAGTATAAGCTTTTTGGAATAATTAATATAAGCTTTTTTAGAAAATTACTGTGTTATCTACTCAAATAGTGAGTTTTCTCACCTGGAATTAACTCAAATAACTTTCCAAAAAAGCTTAATACACTATTATTAAATATTTCTCCTTAATAGGAAATTGGCAGAATGATATTTGAGTTATTTGCCGATGTGGTGCCAAAAACTAGCGAAAACTTTAGACAATTTTGTACAGGAGAGTTCCGTAAAGATGGAGTTCCTCTTGGATATAAAGGAGCAAGTTTCCATAGAGTCATTAAAGATTTCATGATACAAGGAGGGGACTTTGTGAACGTAATTATGGGAAGTGAATTAAATGTTTCTAGAAATTATTTACACTCAAGATTTTAGGGAGATGGTACAGGTGTAATGAGCATATATGGAGGAGGGACATTCTCAGATGAAAACTTCTCATTAAAACATGATACTCCTGGACTTCTTTCAATGGCAAATAGTGGCAAAGACACAAATGGGTGCCAGTTTTTTATAACATGTGCCAAGTGTAATTTTTTAGACAGTAAGCATGTAGTGTTTGGACGGGTAATTGATGGACTTTTAGTAATGCGGAAAGTTGAAAATGTTCCTACAGGACCTAATAATAAACCCAAAATACCTGTCACTATTGTGCAATGTGGACAAATGTAGATTTTTGTGTGTACCAAGTGTTTGGAAATTCTTAAACTTCAGAGTGTAATTTTTCAACTCAAACTTTTCTTATATTTCAGCAAATATAAGTTAAAAAGCGAATGCGTCCTAGGTGCATTGATCTTTCACAATTTTCAAATAATTTCTTTAACAAATCCTATGTTTTAGTCTTTTTTTTTATCACCCCTTTTCTATTCCACATTGATTATGAACTAAAACACCAGTACACAGCTACTTATGTAAGTGAATGAATTAATAAATGAGGTCTTTGTTCCAATATTGTTTTATTTTCTGTAAGTACATTTTATTGTATTAACGCTCCATACCACTTTAAAGGGCCGGTTTTTTGTTTCCATCAGAAGGAAATAAATCATTTATAACAAATTAATTACCTTAATAAAATTGAAGCTTGAATATGATCAAATTTCTTTAAGAATTTATACTCTGTGCTACACTGTTACTATAATTTTCTTCAGGCCAAACTAGATCAATATCAATGCAATCTAAAGCAACTATATCAGTAGGACATCCAACCAAAGAAGTAATATTAGGATGAGTTCGTTCAAAATCGCCATGAATGAACTCCTTTACATATGTGCCTGCCTGAGTTACCATTTCCAATTCAAATAAATCATCATAACCTAGAAACATTTTTAAAAAAATCAGAAATTAGCAAACATACTTCAGAAAATTACCTAATATCTCTGTTGCTTTCATTTCATAAATTGTCTTTTCTCTAGCCATCAACGTTCGTCTGTGTAACACTCTCATCACAGTTACTTGGGAAATTTTCAGTTCTCCATTTTGTCCATTAATTATGGATATAGCATCCTTGATATTCGGAGCGGTTGTTTTACATAAAGCCCTGTATGTCTTCTTCTTTGAAGCTTCCCCACATTTAATGATCTTCAAATTTGAAGCAAACACCGTTTGCAGTTTTATTACTGCGGCCATCTTCGATTTAATTACCTTTAACAGTATTTTTTATTTTAAAAAGGAATTCAGTATTTTATATTCATTGTAAATTGTAACTGCATACTTGTCTCTCAATTTCCTGCAACTGCTCTGAGGAAAACTGCCTATTTCTGGGATTGTCAATTTTAACATAAAAAGGCCTTCCTTGGCCTAACATACGCACATCAATATCTTCCCTTCCACTGGCTGTAAAAGTCATGTTGCTCTTTAGGAAACTAAAAGATTAAACTCTATAAAATGTTTACTACCTGCGTACAACTAACAAAAAAAAACTGTATTTTAAATAATATTATAACATATCAAATCACTAACCCTAATACATTGGAAATAGCATCAAAAAGAATGTCTTGCACATTATGTTCTGCAACACTTACTCCATCAATAACCCAAGGAGTTTGGCCTACATTCCTTTTAAATTTCAAATATCTCCCTCCGAGATACACTGGATCAGTAATGATATCAATTTTTTGTAATATGACTGATTTATCAGGCATTTGAGGTGGAAGCAAAAAGTGTTTTTTAAACATCTTATCCTCTGTGTCTTTTAAGCATTCAGATATATTATTCCTACTGACTTTTGTTTCGCGTTTCCGGAGCTTGGTTTTTATTATGTGCTTCATCTTTTCAACCTCCTGATTTAACGCTTCAATATTATGGCTTTAAATTACAAAATATTGCTACTCACTGTATTGTCATTTTCATAAGCTAGTGATATCAGAAAACTAAGATGTGACTTTGGATGATATTGCTTGTCTAAGATTTTGGAGAAAGTGCCTATTGCTGCAGCACGAAATATTTTATGGGGTTCCAATATTAATATATCATTCAACCCTAAAATAATTAGTTCATTAGTTCATTCATGATAAAAATCATCATGTTTTACTCTACCATCTTTATTGTCATATAGATTTCCAAAATGAAACTTTGGAAATTGATCCTTTAAATGTAAAAACATACTGTGTGCTCTTACAGACAAGCATTTTGGGAAACTCACATTAAATGAAAAATTTGAGTAATTATAAGAGTTTATGTCAAGTGATTTAAAACCTTCAGCAAATATTTCAATACTTTCTTGATTGAAACAGTCCAAACACACAGGGCATATATTTGATTTTGGTTTTTTGACACAAGGTTCAGAAATGCCATTTTGAATATTATCTTCCAAAATTTGTTGTGAAACCTTAAAAAAGAATATCTCAGTTAACCTTTTGCCTGATAACCAGAAAATAAACTATTCAAATTAAATTTTTTCATTGTTCCATTTTTATGGAAATTATAGCTTTGGTAAAATCCCTGTTAAATTGGAAACTAAAGATAATGTGGATGTGTAAGCTATCCACCAAAAAACCCCCAAAAATGGGTACCTGGATTTGAAAATTTTCATTAAATCAGATATTTTTGATTCAAGTATTAAATCAAGTAATTAGGTATATTTCTAATATAAGCCTGTAAACGATCCTTTGTTGCATACTGAAAAACTGACAGTCAGTGGAGCACTGTGCTCCATCGTCTCTTTTGACACATAATTTTGAATTTAATCACAATATAACCTAAAAGTACAAAATATTGACTAATCATCTCATAGCACTGACAAGTTGCAGGCTTGATGGTGGCAAGAACCAGAACAATGCTTAAATGCAAAATTGACCAGAGCAATATTCAGTTGTGAAGAACGGAACAAGTTCATATTTGCCTTATTGAAAACTAAAACATACCAATTTGTTTAGGTATTCTTTTGGGTGTAAATAAGGGTTTCCATTTTCAGTTATCTGAGTCCCAATAAGCCTTAAAATACATCTTGTACAACAACTCAACTCTTGAAGAAAATTTACAACTGAAATGAGATCTTCCTTTGAGTTAATGCTCATGTTTCTTAAAAAGAAATGCGGAATAACGAATAGAAATATTAAAAGTATAAGAATGGGTAATTCCTTGAGTCTATATTTAAAAATAAATATTGAAATTCAAAAAAAAATTAGTTTTTATAAATTTTCTTTTGGGACACGTTGGAAAAAAAGAGGTTAGGACGACACAATGCGCGCAAATGATTGCTATTTTTATTTGCTAATCGAATCCATAAAGGAAGAAATACGACAACGTTGCAGTTAGAGCAAAGCAAAGGATAGCATCTTGCATATGCACTCTACAGTTTTTTTAAAGATTAAAATTCAGAAATTTGACGTTTATTTGAATAAAAATAAAACAGAAGATGATTTACTGTAAGAAAGATATCAAGATCTCACTGACGAAGCTGAATGACTATGAAAAGTTGATGAAATTCTAGGGATTTATGATACTAAATATAGGCCGGATTAAACATGACAAAACCTGTTATCTCGAGAACTTGAACGTGGAGGCAGAATCGGTCGCTAAAAAAAAATTCAAAAATAAACTTTAAATCGCAAAATGTAAGTATCGGAAATAGACTTAGGCTCCAGGTACCCACAGATATTAATGCTCCATTGCCAACTTTAACTTCAAGTCTTGATAATTTCTAATCCAAGAATGAAGGAAAATTTTGACTGATCCCTTGACAAGTTGCTCTGGACGTATGCTTCTCCGTCCTTCTTATTGAATGTAGATAGGTTTTCTCATTTTGATCCGGCTTCCTTCACCAAGCTACCAAGGCTAAGCTCCGCCTCTTCTCCTCCCACTCTTCATTTACCACCGAAGGAGATGAAGGTAAAGAAGGTGGAAGGTGAAACGATGTCGTTGACCGTAATTTTTTTCACTGTTGAAACTAACTAAAAATCATGTGATTGAGTAAAAAGTGATGCCAAACCGTTAGCCTAAGACCGGCAGGAATTTCAAGAATCTAACCGACCGAGGACTGCCTGAACTTGTATTTCCGATTTTCGGAAGTATAACAGTGGTTTCTCTTTTGCCAAACAGGTGGTAGTATTTTTGACAATTCCTAATTCATAAACTTACTCATGTTTACATCTTAATAACTCAGTTTCTGTTTATACGCTCGGGATGATTAGAAAAGAGGTTTACAAAGGGTTATCACTGGGGATGATTAGAAATCAGGTTTACAAAAGGTTCTTAGCATATTTAACACTTTCATATGGGTTTCAATTTTAATAACAGTGAAAGTGTATCAGGAATCTTCCTTCTCTTCCATTAATCAACATTAGGTAACTCGCCTTTATGTTATTATTTATTCAGCCTAAGTGAGACGGTTAATTTCAGATGCACAATATGATGATCTGATTTCATTCAATGAAACCTTCTATGAATGAAGATGATTGAAGAAAAAGCTCATAGAAAGATGCATGAACTATTTATGCAAGTCCTGAAGAACAGGGACTTGTCCCGAGCTGGAGATTTGTTTTCTGTCCCAGATGCTATTATAGTTAATGATCTGACAAATGTGGTAAGTTTTTGAATTAATAGATATTTTATTTATATTTACATTGCAAATAAAACTACCAAGATCATCACCATAGAATAAGGTAGCCTAAAGTGACATGACACATATGTAGACTCAAGGTAGAGTCCAGATGTTTTGGACCCTTTTGGTGGATTTAAGTGGGATTATAAATCTGATTGCATACTTTGGGGTATAATTTTCAAGCAGGATTTTATGGTCATCAGACCAAAAACTATTGAAAGAATGAGTTTTAAAACACTAGAGATTTTTTATATTTGACTATCCATTGTGTTTCCCCTGTCTTCTATCTCAAATGTAAATATGCTGCCATTTTATGACTGACTTTTCACTTGAAAAGGTAACACAGGTATCATTTTATAATAGGTCAGTTATTTCTGAAATTTTTAAGTAATACAAGGAAAGACTATATGACTCTGTACTGTCGTTGATGTACATACATATTTATTAGACATGAAACAAGGAATAAAGCACATATATCCATTTATTTATGCTTCTTTGCAGATTAAGGAAATTACAGCTATTGCTTCTCTTTCTGATTATGTTAACAATGACAATGATCAAAGTGTAGTCGAGATATGTATTACTAGGTAAGTCAAGTAGATAACTAATAGTAGTCAGTGTTGTATCCATATTAAACAAAACATTACATTTTATTGAATTTGTGCACTAGGTACTCTATGTAATCATTATTTTATAATCCTATCAGAAGTTAAAATTTCATAAGTTAATAAATGATCCAGGAAAACTAAAAATATTTTCCTATTAATTTTCAGGGTCACTTCATGCATTCGTGAAACTGGTAGCATTGAACAACATTGTGATGCATTAGTGAACCTTTTAGAATCATGTTTACATCACAATTTGCAAGTGTCCAATAGAGATGAGGATCCTCCTCATGCCAAGATCTCAAGTGATATTATTTCTTGTATATTTTTGGTAAGATTGCATACTATTTACTAGGTGCTTTGCTTAATCTAACAATGCAATATTCATTAGAATTATAGTAGAAAGTCTGTAATGCAACGTGCCTTGCCAGTGGCAGTTAAATTTCTGCACAAGGGCAACAAAGAACTGTCACGCAATATGGCTTCTTATTTGTCATTGGCAGCTATGGAACATGCAAACTTGCTCACACCACATGTGCAACCTATAATAGATTCTATTATTTCTGGTATATTTTATTCATTATGTTGAGAAGGGTTTCAAGTGATATGTTTTGTCTGCAGGTAATTACCCCCTATGCAGGGTCCTTCCAAACATCTATGAGGTATCTCCTGAACCTTTTCAGGGCCATGCGATGGCCCTAGTATCATTGCTGCCGCATTGTGACAATCAGGAGAAGCTGGCGCTTTTAAATCTCTTTTCATTAATGGCCAAAGACAATCCTGCAGTAAGATCTAATAGTGGTCATAAAATCTTTAACTTATTGCCAGATTTCTAGCTTCTAGAAGCCAGTGTTCCACAACTATGCGAATACTTGTCTAGCCCCACAACAGTAACAGCAACCATGCAAATATTTTTGCACATGGCCGAAAAGCAACCGCTTCTTTTGGCAGACCACGTATCGGCAATGAAACAAGCAGCTCAAAGGCATCCGCAGACTGTTTGTTTGGCTGCCCAGGTCATTGGAGCTGTGGGGAAATTGAGCAAAGACAGAGCGCAAGATGCTTTGAATTTTGTATTGGAATATTTGCCGAAAGCAGACAGGGGATCTCAGAGTACGCTCTTAAGAGAGGCGACTCTTTTGTGTAGTTCGTATCCGGTATTGTTTACTGACAGAGTTCTTGCCGGTGTTAGACAGAGACATCACACTAGGTTGGTTTATTTCGGTTGTGCAGAGCGCTGTTTTAATAGATGGTGCTTTTAGTACAAATCAACTGGCTCAGAATAGTCAGGTGACATCGGGTGGGGTAACTATCGTGAAGGTCGGGGGACAACCTGCTGAGAAAGTGGTGCCTCAAAGTGTCGGAGGGGGGTACACGAGGAGGGCAAAATTGGGGGATTCACGGAGCACTGGAAGGTGAGACAGATTTCTGAAAGCGATTTAAAAATAATGAACAGTAGGTATATAACTCTAATAGTACATTGTGTTATAAGAGTCATATATCCTGTCACGCTAAATACAAAAGCACAAATTTTTATATTTTATAGATTACATACTGCTCAAAATTCAAACACTCATCGGAGCATGACGCGCTTGAACGTAGCTGGAGGATCGGTCGGGGGTTTACATAAAAGTATGACAAAACTAAGTACTTCAAGGTATAATTAAACATCGGTTTTAATGGGCAATACGTAGTATTTCTTTTTTAACAGAGAAATGAATAATATTCCCAACTCCTATGCCTTGCCTCTATCCCCAATAACAGTAATCGGGAGTAAATGGGCTGGAACCAATGTCAAAGTGTCCAGTGGTGGAGTCACTGTGACCACAATTTCACCTCCAAGAATTCAGCGGCCTTTAAGTCAAGGCCCACTTAGTCTGCTCAACAACCATCTGGGTCAAGTATGTCTCCCATTTATTTACATCAAAAAATTACTGAAGCGACTTCTTTAGACTACAATTTCTCCGATAAGCTCAACTCCTCTACCCGTGCCAATAAATAGTAATAGTGTGACGGTTAGCTCTGGTTATACTGGTCCGAGCTCCAGTAGCAACCAAGTGAACATTTTGACTACAGGAACTAGTTTGACAACGCAAAATATTCCGATTATTCCCAGCAGTCCTCCGCCAGAAATGCTAAACATCTCGCAGAGTTTGGTGAACAGTGCTCCGTCTAATGGAAGCGGTAAGTTGGTATTTAGGTATCCTGAAACTGTCCCAAATGTATATTATTTTATTGTATTCCACTAACGCGCCATTAGGAATTGGTTATAGTGAGTTTATGGTGGTAAGTGAAACAAATCAAAGTAATACGCAAATATATTTATGTAGTTATGGTCTAGCCAACGATTTATTTTCATGTGTTTTTTGTCATCTTACAGGTAATGTTAACGTCTGCGGTCCAATGACTGTCATCAGCAGAAGAAGCAACAACAATACAAGTGTGACTATAATAAATCAAAATTCCGTTGCTAATCAACGAATGAGCGTATTTGAACCTTATCCAATGCGCGACACAATCCAGGTAGGTATAACGCACCTTACAGAGAAAAGGGTCGCAGATTCAATAAACAAAAAATACAGCATTTTTGTGAGAAGCACTTGGACAAAATCAAACTCTACATGGATAGCGTGTGTCTAAAAATCCCCTATCCGGCCAAGTGCATAATAGAAGAGAAGAGGCAGAAAAAATCGGCAAAGCTACATTTTGCCTGTCAGGCTAGAGGAGAGCACTGTTTATATTCGAAGACTTATTTCACCATGACCACTAGAAATCCTAGGATTTGGATACATTTGATGTTTCTTTCCTTACAAGTATGTGCATTAGAATATTAACACTATTTACATGCTACAAAGATGTAATTTACAGGCTAGACATTCGCATGCGCTAAGTTCGAGGGACGCTCAAGTGGCCAGTTTAAAGCATTGCTGGGATATACTGAAGGCTGAAAATAAAACATTCTTGACTTTGGTCACTAGTGCCTTTCCATGTTCGAAGGTAATTAAAAAAAAAAAAAATTGCCCTAAGAGTATATCTTCTGTTTTTCTTCAGGACCAGGAGGCTCTTCTAAGCGAACTGAGACATGCGGGATATTTCGACGTTTTTCAAGTGTGTCCTCCGAATATCGGGGGCTCTACTGATACGTTGGAAAGTAGTGGTCCGTTAAATAGTATAGGGGGAGTCAAATGGGGGTGTTTTTTGTGTGTTCATCCTGAGAAGGCTATGGGTTTCTTGAGAGGTACTTTTTCGACTTGTTTATTTCAAATATGAGATAAATTGTACCAGTAAAACTGTGTTCCTGCTCCATGTGTAAGTCTCTTTCAGGAGACGCTCAGCCGGTAATTGAAGGTCAATTAAAAGAGAAAAAGGGCAAGTGGCGGCTATTTAGGCGATGGCGAACGAGATATTTTACTTTGTCTGGTGCTCATTTATCGTGCAAGGGATCGGTAAGGTTTCTTTTATAAAGGTTATTGGTTACAGATGCTTTGTAATATAAAAACACGCCTTAGAGCGGTGGTGAATCGATCGACGTAAACCAAATTCGTTCAGTGCGGGTGTCTCGCGGTGCCAGAAACATCCCCAAAGCCTTCGAAATATTCACCGAAAACCAAACTTTGATTTTGAAGCCCAGCGACGGAAAAAATGCGGAGGAATGGGTGCAGTGTTTGAGCATTGTGGTGGCGCATTCCAGAGAATCCGGACAAAATGGAAAAGACAATTCGAGGGGCAAAAGTAACAGTTTGCCCGCGAGGGGGTTGGGAGGCAGCAGAAGTCACATTTAATGTGTACTCACTCTGCACACTAAATTTGCCAATAGAAATTGTCAGAGTTTCCAGTCACTTAAATGGTTTAATAATTTCTTGGATAAACCATCACTATTCATGAAACACATTATTTCCGAATGCAGGGGCATATCAGAATAGAGTTTATTCTCGAATTAATTTTTACTAACCCGAAATTTTTATTTGTTTTATTTGCTATTATGAAAACAATTAATGTAAAACGTATAATCTCTTATATGCGTATGAATGCATACATATCTGCAGATCTGACAGCTGTTGTAAGTAATACATTCCATTAAATTTTAGTCATTAGGGACGATGTACAGGGTCTTAACGCAAATGTACATGTGTAGCATTTTCATAAGAATATTATGGCGTTGAAGAGAAAATTGCTTATCGTGCTTTCGAGATATAACTGTAACAATTTTTTTCAAAGGGATATCTTTTAGATTATTATATCTACGAGATCTTTGTTCTGTTGTTTTCGTACAATGAAGAATTTCTGTCTCATAAGAATTACACGACTAGATATGGAATATTGTAGAAACAATGCGAATATCATGGAAACCAAGGATTTTTCTGTTTAGGCACATCACGAAAAGGTAATGTTCTGCCATTTTCCCTTTAATACCATGAAATTGCAAAGAAAATTCTATTTAACTTTTGTATTTGATATATTTTTGTAAGTCTGGAAATAATAAGGTTATGAGGAGTGTACAGGCTTTCGCAAAGACCTTGTACGAATAGTATTATTAGTCGACGGCTTATTGTTACTTATTTTACAAACATTCCAGATTTTTTTATATACATATAATATAATGTTTTTATTATTTTATTGTTACGGAATAAAGAAAATGCTATTAATAAATGTCACGTTTTTAATTTAAGTTTCTTTTATTCCATATTTTGTGGCAATCAAAATTCATATTCTTGACACGTTTCTTCGCGTGCTAATTAAAACGGAATACACCGATGATTTTAAAAATTCAAAGGATATACTGGATCTCAGGGTAAAGTCAATCATATATTGGGCAACGAAATTCATCTAGTTTGTGGCGTACAAAGTTTCTCTTCACACTTGAAAACTGCGGAGTCTAACGACAACGTTCCATCATCTTATTAAATTCAGTAATGACTTAGGTTACCTGATAAAATAATCAAATTATTGTTATTCACCGGAAAAAATCTACTTTATCGTACACCGGAGAAAATCTTTCCGAATCCATTTTTTTTCTACAGCTTCAGAAGATGAAGTTAAAATTATATAATTTTTATATTTAAAGTTTTCGCTTTCGACTTACAGGCAAATCTGTAGGATGAACTTCAAGTAACACTATTTTTTAAAATGGGATTGGCAAACAATTAACAAACTATTTTTAACATTTTATTAAGTAGAGCCTATACACACTAAATCCTCCCATTAATTACAAGTAAAAAGTACCCAAAATTACTTTGCATAGTAAAAAACAATGTTTAATTATCCCAGCTTTTTTAGTCGTCTTAACTGCACCATGAAACCATCATTGGGTCTGACACACGGCCTGGCTTTTTTAACAACCGCAAATGCTTGTTCGAAAGGTAAATGTTGATCTAGAATTAAGAATGCAATAACAATCGAAGCTGACCTGCTTACACCAGCGTTGCAGTGAACTAAAACGTTCGACTGACTATTTAAGCACTGACGAATAAAGTGTAAACATTCAGGAAGAAATTCGTGCAAATTAGTACTTTGCAAGTCTAACATTTTCACAAACTTGTAGGTCACATTTGGGGACTTTACTGGAGCGTCAATACCTAAACTTAAAACATATCTGATGAGATATTTGTCTAAGATATTCAATTCACAACAATCTTGGGATCCTAGATACAAATGTTCGAAAATTTGGGCAGGAATATCATCAGGGTTCGTATCAACTACGAAACCTTCACACACTTCATCCAACTTTTTGAACTCGGAATTGGTTTCGATAAATTTTTGGCCGTCTTGCTGTGTTACAATGGTTTCTGTTGGCTTAAGCTTTGTTTTCCTTGCCTGAAGCTCTGCGAGGAAGCTCATTTTAATCTTCCTCTCTCAATGCTGTGAAATAGAAATTTCTTATCTACAGAGTGGCCCAATTGCTATGATTCAGTACTGCTATCTCCTAAACTGTTTGAAAATCGGTTAAATGAGACAAAAGTTGCTAAATTAAATGGCAAAAGACGGCTCAAAAACAGAGTGGCCAAATATCATTTGGTTCAACTGGCAGCTCCATAAAAAAATCAATACGAAATATTCAGTTTTTTGAGTACTACATGCTGATTATAATACATCTTCTTTTTGCCGATTTGCCAAACTTTTTACGGTTTATAAGATAGCAGTAGAGAACTCAGCAATATTACATCGCTACCATTTTCAATGACATACTGTGTGATGGGATAATTTTTTAATTACAACTAAAACTTAGAATGACTACTGTTAAATTTGACAAAAAGATACTTTGCGAAAGGAGCAAGTTCAAGATTTAAGAGCCAAAAATCTACACAATGGTTAAATACTTAAAAAAAGCATCCTAATTAAGAAAATCAAACAGAAATAATACGGTCAATTAAATATTAAACATAAAGTAATCCCATAATCCCCCTTTCCCCCATAACGTATTAGTTGCTCTTCGATCTTGACCTACTCTTGCTCCTGGAACGTCCCTTCGAGGGCTCTCTTGACTTTGACCGGTCTCGTGACACCGACCGGGACCGATGACCATTTTCTTTGGACTTAGAGCGGGACCTGTCTTCCCTAGATTTCGAACGGGCATCGCGATCGTCTTCTTTAGATTTCGATCTATCATCTCGTCCGTTGGTCTTTGATCGAGACCTTGATCGATCTTCACGTACCCTCTTAGCATCTCTAGAACCTGACCGAGATCTGGACCGTTTCGCTGAGCGGCTGCGGGATCTGGAAGTTTTGTTGTCCTTGCTCTTAGATCTGGACCTGCTTTTTGACTTGCTGCCACTGCGAGATCTGCGAGCCGATCTAGATCTAGATCGACTTCTTGAGCTGGAATCTCTCCTCCTGCGTCCGCCCTTGTCCTCTACAACCTTGATGCGTCTTCCGTTTAATTCGGTGTCGTCTAATTTCTCTACGGCGTTTTTCATGTCGCTGCGGCTGGCGAATTCGACCACTCCTTCGTTCTTGCGATCGCGATGCGCATCGGCATAGGTAACTTCTCCTGCTTGACGCATGTAGTCTTTCAAATCTTGCCAGGACACTCTGCTAGACAAGTTTTCGACTATGACTCTGTGAGCGGTACGTGTAGGCGGACCATAGCGATCTCGACCAGCTCCTCTATCTCTATCTCTCCCGCGGCTTCCGCTACTACCTGACTCGCCCCATCTATCTCTGCCCCTAGGCGTTCCACGTGCTCTTTCTACTGTCACTCTCTCCCCTAGAATCCGCTTTCCATTCAATTCGTATACGGCATCGTCGGCATCACGATAGTCGTCGAATTCCACAAAGCCATACCCGGATTTTATGGTAACTTCACGCATGCGTCCATAGCCACGGAAGAAGCGTTCCAAATCTCTTTCGTTAGTACCATAGGGGAGACCTCCAATATATACTCTAGACCCCACCATTATTCAAAACGAAAATTGCTGGAATCTACTAAATTTTCTAATATTCAATTTCGCACAGATAGAGCCCGTGGCCTGGCAGAGTCTTTATCGAGCTAATCCAGCTGTGTTTTGAAGGTATTTGGAGCATATACTGTATATCTTTCAAAGATACTCGGGCTGTACCGGCGGCTACTAGCGTCCCTGCAATTCTCCTCACCTGGAAATTAATAAAACAATTGTTAATGAAACTTATCTTTAAAACACTACAATATGAATGAATGTATGTTTGATCAGGAGCCAATAGAGTGTGGCAATAGACCAAATACTTCATGGTCATGGAAATTGTGACGTCACAGATTTTCATTTAAGATTAAAAAAATGAAGTAATGAAAATGGGTAATTAAAGCCAATAACAGCGCACACGCTCGCCTTGTTTCCCCAAATAATATTATGTGAAACATATTCAGTGCGGTAAAAATTTCATTTAAATGCCCATCGATATGCAATGAAGGACAACATTTCTTTTTAAGACGTTAAATTCAACAAGGAATTTAAAAAAGAACTTTCGATTAAATTTATGTTTACAGTTATTTGACTATCAAATTTTAATAAAAATTAACTAAGAAAATGTTTTAAAACAATTTCTTTTCACAATAAAGCTCATGGTAGCTGCCAACAAGTGAACATTTTTTATTTTCTTTGCAAACGTACCAGAAACTTATTTAGGACTATTAGTGATAACAAAAAATGTTCCCTGTTTTGAGCACAGTTCGAAAACGAAACGACTCAAATCAGTTTCAATAGTGCTATTTACATTTGGAAAGCCCTAAATCTCCTATATACAGTACTATTTTAGAAACCCGCCTGTATTGTATTCTCTTTTAAATAATGTTGTTTTAGAGATTTCATGGGTTAGGTTAGTTCGGTTTTATATTGTTGGGTTTATAGGTTAAAACTTATTATGCCAAGTATGCATTTTTGGGATAATTTAATATATATGTATCTAGACAATTTTTGCCCATTTCACGAGATATATTAAAATTGACTCGCTGGCTCACGAAAAACCTGATTTTCATCTCATTGACTTGAATGTATTTTTGCCTGTATCTTTGCACACATGTAGTTGTCAGGAAAAAATCACTAAATCTGCATTCCTATAAGGTTGACCAGGATTTTGCAAATAATCCAGTATGAAAATAAATTATTTTTAAGCAGGCACACTAAACAGTTAGGCAGGTAAATACAAATTTACTTACTACATTTAGGCGTGTTTCAGTAAAGTTTTAATAATAGAACAGTTTAATGCGTATTTTTGTTGAAATTGTTGGGAACATTGTTTTTCTAACTCTTCAATTTCTTTTTAATAGACTCTCAAAATAAAAACATTTACTGAAATAGGCCTCATCACAACTGTTATGGCCATATTTATAGATAAGACATGAAAATGACCACATTCCATTCAAGAACTTTTAATATTTTCTTCAGTATTAACCAGTTAGCTAGGCGTAAGTACAAATAAAATAATATAATATAGAAATTGCAACTTTTTCTTGAAAACTGAGATTGTGCTCACATTCGGCTGAATTACTTACAAATATGTCCGTCCTACAATCTTTATGTAATCCATCTAAATATGGGGAGACAACCTGGGCTAATGACAATCATATTTTCTTGATAGCTCTTCCTTCTAATTGCAGCATTGTTGTTTTCTGCAGTCGCACAAGCGGATAATGCAATGGGTTGGTCCAATTAGGATCATATCTGTTCTCCAAACTTCAGTCTGCAAGAATTATTTCTCAAACATTTCCTCTAGTTCTTCATTGGCTGGGTTACTCTTAAACTTCAGTCAAGAAGACGGGGTGCACAAGTTTCATATCAAGATGAGTTCAAAAGTTGTGAAGTTCAGTTTGTGTTCATATCTGAACATTTCTTTTCTTCTGTTCCAAGTAATTCCTAGTTTTTCATGATTAGATGACTTCTCAATATCTACGAGTCTATGAGTGGAAGGATATGTATGTTGCGCCGTATACTGAAGTATGTAGTGGAAGTGATCAATAACAAGCACCTGATGTTGACAAATAATGCAAAATGGTAGACACCTTCCAACATATAATGCTCTCAAGTTTACTTTCTGGGTTTAGCGTTGTAATACCAAAAACCAATATACAATAATTCCATTTCATTGGTTTTCACATTTAGAGTGTCAGATTGTAGATGGATTACATAAAAATCTTGCATATTCAAAACATATTTATTTTACACATTTGTGCAAAACGTCGACCCAGCAGAATCATACCTGAATTTGCTTAAAGATCAAAACCTGGGTAGTCAGAACAGAATGGCTAGTGGGAGCTAATCAAAGACCTAGGCGGCTGACTGGATTGGCCATAGTTCGTCACGGTAATGGCTTCGTCTTTAAAAAGAGGTTTCATAGGCTGTAAAATGTTTTAGGTATTTTTCCATTTGGGTATGGTTGTTACTAACGAAAAAAATTGAAAAGGAAAATTTTTTGTAAGGGCTGTTTTCCTATTTTTATTCGTTGATAGAAAAATCTGTTATTTAACAGTTGCTTCCCAAATTATTTTAAGAATTTAGAAAAACTCAAAATTGTTTTGTACTGGGTGGCACACTAATAATGATTATTAGTAGTAGGTATCACAAAAACCACTAGTGATGGTCTGACCAAGGAAATGTCTTAATATGCAATAAAAAAAAGGAATTAAGGGACAGAGATCGAGAGTAATAATTTAAAATGAAACTAAGAAAATCCAGAACATTTTCAGGAATCATGTGGGTTAATTCACATGCTATGGAATTTTGGGACAAACCTACATACTCTTACTGAAACTCAAGTTTCGTCCAGTAGCAGCTGGCAGTAGAAGTAAAGGAAGAGGTTTGAAAATTATTTCTCAAATGTAATTGTGAAATAAACATTTCATTATCAATGTACCCCTAATGATTTTTTTATATGCCATCAATTTTAAAATTAATATGCCACCTGATACATTTCAATAGCACTCATGTTCGCCTTTTAAGATCAACAGCATTGATTATAGTGATGAATCATTTGATAATGCCAATCAAATATTCTCGCTGAAGGGGCTCATATATATCCTATAATGTGTCCACATCTCGCATCTATCCTTGATTCATGTTTCTGTTGGAACTTTTAAAGTGTCTGTCCAAACTATTATCTACTGGGGTAGATCATCTCATTGTTAATAAGTCTATGGATAGCATGTACTTCCAGGTCAATTGTACAATTGGTTGTCTACAGAGCTGTCTTGCTTCTGATAAAGCATTTTGCACTTCCTCTCTCTAATCAGTTAGGCCGCAGAGCTTCATGTAATTTTGGGCAGTCTCTGCACTTCATGTAGACCAGTTTCTCACAAAGAAGAAACAAGAACAAATGATTCAACACTATAATAAATATTTTTAGTTATTGCCCGAATTCTCTTGGTGTCAAGGTTTTTTGATTTTGTCAACATAAATGTGCCTTTATAGTTTTAGAGCATTTTCACACTGGGTAATATACAGGCTATCTCCAATTTTATCTCACAGCATTTATCTCAAAACTGCTTAGACAAAATATGAGTTTAAATGTAAAAGTACAGAGGTAAAGTGAACAATTTTAAATATAAAGGATGGCTCAAAAAAGGTTTATTTAACAAAAAGATTTTTTATTCAGAATTTGAAGATATCTAGTGAATGACTGGCGAAAGCCCCCATATGATATACATGTCGCTGTTTTTGTGTGCTGTCAAGAGTTATGTGATTATTAATATTGTAACTCAATAGAAAAATAGCATTAAATAAAAGAACTTTTTATAAGAGACATCAAATTTAGCATTCTGATTTGCACCAAAAATTAAGAAGGGAGTATAAAAGCCATTTTGCCCAGCCATACATGAGTAGCATATATATTTGCATATTATTAGTTCAGGTTAGCTTATAAGTAAAAACTCCTATGAACCAATTCAGGAAATGAAGTTAGAGCCCTATCCATATAGTGCCCCATAAATGGCATTTTTCAAATATCTTTGATACTATCTAGTCTGTATGGATAAACTATGAGAATGTTTGAAAATTTGTGATACAGAAATGACATTCTAAGGACAAGTCTGCTTTTTAGAAAGTTAGTTCAAAATCCAATATGGAATAATTTGCAAAATCACTATTATGTAATATATCTTTTGTAATCAACCTAAAGAATTGTCTCTTAAAATATATGTTTACTATTCCTGGATAGCTTATATATTTCATTTTTTTAATTATACTTTCTTATCCTTTAGATCTACTTGTAATGGCGTATCTATGCAACAAGACTAAATAAATTATTGCAATATTGATTGCCATGTGGAAACTCATATAAATAACTTCTGAGTTTCTGAAATTGACACAGATACCCAGCTCAGTGGAACATATTACATATCTCCAATAGCTTTATTACTACCACACCTTTGTTGCATCACATTCATATATTTTTAAAATGGCTGCTTGGTATTGTTTTCTGTATATTACCCTATGTGAAACACTGTCCAATTGTATACCTTAATTTTAAACTCAACTTGGGGTTTAATTCTTAGATTTAACATAGACTTCACTGTTTATTTTGTCAAAATCTCTAGTTTACCTACAGGCAAAATTTAAGATAAAGATATGCAACTGAACCTCAGGATAATTCATTTCATAAATTTGAAATAAGTCAGATAAATAAAAATGAAATTTGACAAACCATTGTGTGATAAGGAAAATGATTCTCATTTATATTTATTTTAGACTATTGAAACTGATAAATGAAATATCAAGTAAAGCTCTTATCTTTACTTATATGAATTGCAACTAAACATACTGATGAGGATGATGGGAAATGGGGCCAATTAAAACTCAATTAAATAGAAATCCAAAGAAAGGCACATTCATGGTGAAATGTGTAATATCCAAGAGAACTGAATGAATACCCCAAAACGTATTGAAATAAAAAATGAAAGGGAAGAAACTAAAAACGCAATAAATTCAAGTGTCGTTTTTATACCAATATCGGTTAAGAAAGGCCTCGAATTGGGTCCAGCCAAGTCAGCCCGCGGGTAGAGCCCCTTTTGCGGCATAAAGCCAGGTCGAGCCCCCTTTTATGCGGCAGAGAAGTGGTCTCGAGCCCCTTTTTTGCAATGTGGCCGAAACGGCGAGCGGCCTCTGGCTGGTCCTCGGTAGCCATTTTGTAAGCGTGTGCGGCTTGGACGCCAGCTAGAGAATCGGTCATGTTTATCAATGCATATTTTTGGCCTTATATCTTGAAAATGGTACTCGCGTGACAATCTAAATATCCCATTTATACTTACGGCAAGACTTGGACAAAAACTTCGATGTTTACGGCAAAATCTCGAAAACTTTCACTACAAAAGCGTGAAAACGTGGACGACCTGCTTAACACGCACACCGGACCGAATAGCGCAAATAAAAGAAAGGCAGACTGAGAGAGCGTCATGGAAGATGAACAGGATTAATGACATTTGACTGTTGGGACACTAAATAGGGACTTTCAAAGACACATTACTGTACTACCGAACATTGATGGTATTAGTTTCCTAAAAATGTAGGAAAACAGTATTGAAAGATGTGTTTTAATTTACTGTTAGCATTTTCGGACTACTACTTTTTATTCGATGATCTATGATGTTAAAAATTAAATTTTGATTGACCGCATTTGAATCTTAGACCTGTAATTTTGGATCGAAGATCGACAAATAAGTCGAATACAGTCTCCCCTTTTCAACTCTGTTTTCTTTATAATTTTCAATTTCTATAAGGCCTTTTGAATTATCCAGTGACGCCTTCACGAATAAATCAAATCTTTTCTTACTTGAGTATTTAAAACTCCACATGCAATTGACTCTCATGATTAAATGGGCTGATAAAGCAAGCGCACTTTCGTACTTGGAAGTGCTAAGTCACTGTCCAAACATCGATATCGATTGGTTATAGATATCGATTGTGAATTGATATTCGTCCTTTGCTCAGTAACAGTACGAAGAATGATTACACATAGATTTTTTTATTTCCCATTATTTTGAGGATTTTACCTCTGTTGATATTCACTTCGTTTCATTAAGTTAGGAAGTGTCTCTGCTAATAAATTGTATAGGAAGTACTGATGGAGCGGACAGACAACGAAACCCATTTAGTGGCAATCTTTAAAAAACTTAATGTTGGGATAGTTTACTATGCCAACATTACCATACTAGCACACACTTTAATAGACTTACCTGTTTATAAAGAAATCCTTTTCCTTTAAAGTAGACATCTAAAATTAAATGAGAATCGGTCAAACTGTTAACTGCAGCACACTCAGGCCAACTGTATTTGGGGGAAACACCTACATCTTCTTTCTTCCTTTCAACTATGTCAATACTAAAAATTTCCCTTCTCGTCAGTTTATAATCATCATGCGTTGTGCCCGTGAAGGTCCGAAAGTCATGGTAACCCTCAAACTGTTTTGCAGCCAGTCTCATTAGGTCGACATTAAAATTATTGGTGCTATACAAAAGGAATCACCATTACAATCCAAGACTAAGTAGCTTATTTTGTAGTACAAATCAGAGCATACCAAAAGAAGTGCGCTCTGTTGACCTCTTCAATAGGTGCAAAATGACCAAATGGGGCACTCTTCTCTAAGTCGCATTTCCCAACAATTATTCTGTATAGATAAGTTCTTGAAATTGCGTTTGTTCTTGAGTGAAAATTGGGTGGTACAATTTTTGAGTTTAATATTCTTATAGGAACTTCTTGCTTGTAAAAGAATTTGTTTAAGCCCCACATGATGGTTACAGCATCCAAAATATTGTTGTTGGGTCGGTACAGGTCAAAGTGGCATGTGGTGTTTAAAGCGTGGACTCCAGCATCAGTTCTAAATAAAATAAATATCTTAACATTGCTTTAGTGTCGTTTCAAAAGTATATATGATTATTTTATAGTAATCCAGCATGACAGCCCTTTCAGCTGAACCAGAATTGGTATGTACTTGAATTATAATGTTCCATAAGAATATCAATGCTGTCTAATTAATTTTATTTGTGATACTTGGGGACAGCAATACTATTTTTATGGGATAGTCCAGGTTTCAGCTTGGTTCAGCTGAACTGATTTACATAGAACTGGATCTATGACTCATACAGCCTTAAAGATGCCCAGACTTTTTTGAGTTAGGACTAGTATAAACTACAGGTGAGTAAGATTCATATTGTTTTGTGGATGTGGAAGCAATGTGAATGGTTTTGTAATTAAAAGTGCCTTATTAAAATACTAACGTTTTATTTAGGGGAAAGAAATCAATTATTATAAAAGTTAGAAAAGGATGTTTCTGTAAAAAATTTCCTATTATCAGTGCATAGAAGAGTGGGGCGGTTGACAATAAGTTAACTGCTAGGTTGTTGTAAAAACTTATTTTCTTAAAAAATAACTTCAATCCATAGTAGTTCCAAGATGTCATAGTTCATCCCAAAGAGAAAAATTCTCTTCTCAATCATTTATGACTTATTTAAAAAAAAAGACAACTTTATATTACAAATGGAAAATTGAGTGCATTGAAATGAATTATTGAAATTTCCTTAACATCATTGTAAACGATTGAAAAGGTGTTCTAATAATGTAGCAATTATATTTATGTAACTAATATAATAACTGAACAACAAAGACTTGAAAATCAAAGCTCAAAAACAAGTCAATGAAATATTTTCAAACACTGCACTAAACTCACCTCCAAAACATTGAGAGTGCTCTATTCATTTTTCTCTATTCCCTTTAGTTACTGAGATAAAATAATTTGAAATTGAAAATCTTTTAATGCTATTAATCAAATTCTACAATTACCTGCTAGCCATAATAACAACAGTATCTTGAATGGGATGTATGTATTTGAGCCCCATTTCAAGTGCTCCCTGTACCGTCGAAGGATCAGGGGCTCTTGGAAACGTTCCTTTAACTTGGCGTTGAGAGCCTCTGTAGAAAGATTTGATTTGCAATGAGATGCGTTTTAAATGAATTAATGATGAAATTTCT
Source organism: Euwallacea similis (assembly GCF_039881205.1). Classification (NCBI taxonomy): domain Eukaryota; kingdom Metazoa; phylum Arthropoda; class Insecta; order Coleoptera; family Curculionidae; genus Euwallacea; species Euwallacea similis. The sequence continues at coordinate 4,224,902 of NC_089615.1, forward strand.
CTTACCTGAATGGTGTCCCTATATATGCCATATGCAATAAATATCTTGTATTAAGAGACATCCCTCACACTGCTACCAAAAAGATGCAAAAATTAAAGAATTTTTAGAGCGCGTGTAAAAACATTAAAAAATAAAAATTAATAATGTGAGGTTATGTAGTAACTACAAAGCAGTAAATGCCAATGAAGAAAAAGAAAAAAGTATGATTAAGACGGATATTATTTTTTAATTATCTCTTAAATATAAAAACAATGAAAAGTAATAGTCAACCATTTATTGTACACAAAGCTTTAGAGTCCATATTAATGTCTTCTACACTGCATGGTTATGGCACATTCAGCTCTCTTCTGATAGTAACTGAATGTCACTAACAAGAACTTCTTCAGCATCTCGATTAGTTGAATCAATAACTTTATTATTATAATCTGACTTTTCCTTCAACCAACTGCCAGATTTTTCCACCTCAGCAGTAATTACAATGAACAGTTCTTTGTCTTGGCATTCTAGCTCTTGTTGTAAAAACCTTATCAGATCACTTTCCTGAAAACAGGGACTCATGCTTCATACTAAAAATGGCACATCCTTACTATTCCAATAGGCAAAGGCCGGTCAAGCTTGGAATCTAAATTATAAAATTGGCCATTGAGCTTTTTTAATGCTATCCAGTGTCTTCTTTTGAGAATTGTTAGAAAACTGAATTTGTAATCTGAAGGAATGTTTAATATAAGGCCTATAATGTTATTTAGATTTAAACAATTTGGGTCTCTGAAAAAATCATGTAACTCAACATGAGTCATTGTAACCTACAGAGATTGCTTACTTTCTCTTATCAAACCAGACCATTTCACACCCTCTAGACTGTAAAGCACTAATAATGACATTTACATCATAGTTTCCAAGGCCTAACATTGACTTGTGGGGGTTGATCCAGTGTTCAGGACTTAAATTGTAGCAAATAGTATCTAACTCACATTTCAAGAAGGCGTTTTTGTTTTGAAAGAGGTTGTTCAAGGCATGAAGGGCACACAATTCTCGAACTTGCTTCTCATGGTATATTGACATTGTTTCTGGGTTATTGGAGCACATTTTTAGGCTAGAGAACTTGAATTTTTTTAACAAATTTAGTAGAAAATGTCGACTGGTTGTAGAATGGTATTTTTGTCATTTTATAGCAAATTCTGCCTTTGTAAATTAACATTAAACTATTAAACACAATTTACAAAATAATTTTTTTTCAGTCATTTTGTTTTAGTTTATGTAGGTTGGTTTGGTCTTTATCAGCTGATTTTTGCGCAATCGGATAGGTTGGCTGTCATCGGAGATTAATTTGATTGGTTGAAAATCAGGTAGTGGGAATCAATTCGATCTTGATTATCGTTTCGTAGCGACGAAAAGCCATCCAAGCCCAGAAAAAAACCTAACCCAATTTTTTTGTTTATATTTTCGTCAAGTGTTTCCCAGATCTCTGATGATTCAAAATCACTTGAAGACATTAACTAAACTAATAAATAAACTTATCACATGTACCTTTCCGTACTATCTATTGCTGGGTAGTATCTCCTTCCAAACAGCGTGAATAGAGCCTACGATGTATTCTAAAGAAATAGAGACTCTGAGCACGAATTTTCCTGATCCAGAGCACAAGAAAATCGCCTTCTACATAGGTTTATTGTTAGCTATAAGTTCTTCAATTTTCATCGGTTCTAGCTTTATTATAAAGAAACTGTCCCTTAAAAGGTTAAATAAAGTGGGTGGGATACGGGCAGGTGCAGGTGGTTTTGGCTATCTGAAAGATTGGATGTGGTGGGTTGGGTTCTTGACAAGTAAGTTACATTAGAAAACTACAAATTCAAGAGTGTGCTGGTTAATTACCAAAACGGTCATGTTTAAACATTGAAATCAGACATAGGGGTCAGAAAGTAACATTTAGGTAATTAACTGTTTCTTGTAGTGGGTGTAGGAGAACTTGCCAACTTTGGAGCATATGCATTTGCTCCAGCTTCACTTGTCACCCCACTAGGAGCTCTGAGCGTACTTGTATCTGCAGTACTAGCTTCAAAGTTTCTTAATGAAATTTTAAGTTTTAATGCAAAAGTAAGTTAACAATATATAGGACACCATAGTGTATTATATAACACTTATTAATGTCCACTTAGATGGGTTGCCTACTTTGTATATTGGGCTCTATAGTAATAGTGATACATGCCCCTCACGAGGAGGAATTTGATTCTATTGATGAGCTGCTGTCTAAAGTCATGGAACCAGATTTCCTTTACTACTTATTTATTGTTTCTGTTATTGTGATTTCCATAGTATTCTTCCTGGGCCCTCGATATGGCAGCAGATATGTAACTGTTTATGTGGCACTTTGCTCAGCTATGGGCAGCTTGACTGTTATGTCATGTAAGGCCTTGGGACTTTCAATAAGAGCTGCTGCTACAGGTATATTTTTTTGGTCAATTATTAAAAAAAAACAAATAATTTAATTTCAAGGCGATCTCCCTTATAAGAAGCTCTGGATAGTTTTCCTCTTGTTATTCATAGTAGTTCTCTTTATCTGCCTTCAAATGAACTACCTGAACAAGGCATTGGACATTTTTGACACAAGTTTAGTAACTCCAGTTTACTACGTCATGTTCACTACAATGGTGATAGTTGTATCAGCAATTTTGTTCAAAGAATGGGCTCATATGGAGTGGACAAGCATCTTAGGGGTTTTGTGTGGGTTTGGAATTACAATCGTCGCGATATTTTTGCTTAGTGGGAATCATAAAGAAATTCATGTGTCTATAGCAAGAAACAGTCGGGAGTTTAGGGAATATGGAAGTAGTCGATTTCCAAGAACAGTGTGACGAATAGTGAATTGGTTTGCGGGATGAAATGAGCCTGATTTTTGTACATAAACTTACATTTTTATCAATATATTGTATTTAAAGAATATCAAGGAATTTGTGTTAGTGATGATAACATTTAATGTATAACATTTTCGACATGTGCTTGATCGAAAAATAATTTTCCGGTGTTATTTACAACGTAGAAGTGCATTATTCATTGTCATGGCTAACTCAATCAATTTAATGTTACTTCCGATTTAGCCAAAAATAATCTTTACTTTCGAATTTTAAATTGGACTTTTGGTTTGGGGCTACAAATTTAACATTTCATTCTACCATGTGACTCCAATAAAATATAATTAAACAACACCTTCCATTAGGGTCTATTGCGTCCAAAATATAGTACTTTGGTAGGTAACTTGGATGGAGAAATATGAAGAGAGCAAATAGAGCTATCTACTTGATTTTATTATCACTTATCATTATAAGGTAAGTAATTACTTAGGTAAGTAGTTGTTAATTTAAATATTAAATCAGTCTTGGTTTCAAAATAATGCAGGCAGGTCATTTTTTTAGAAAACCAATGGCTTCGTAATGAGTCATGGATAATCGCAGATTACTATACATATTGTTCTTCAACAATTGATCTTTTTTTAATACAGCAAAGAGGGTGAGACACATCATTACCTTTTTCCGGCTGTTTTAATACAAAATTTCCGACCAACATTTCATTTTAGTTCTGCCATATTTCATATTACGTTACTAATGATCCTTATCATTCTAACTTTAGTTACATTTTACACCACTAAACTGGCCATGAGAGAACAATAATTACTATAGTTAAATGTAGGCGGAAATGAGACAGGTTGGCGAAAATAGATAAAACTTATTTCTATCACTATTTAGATTTAGGCATATTATTTTTAACCTTAAGCATAAAATCTGTTTACACTTATTATCTATTTGTATAAAAGAATACTTACTTTAAAGCTTCGTAAGTAAAATAAGCGTTCAAGAGTATTTTAATATACATATACAGATAAGTATTAAGTTGAAAAAATCGTTTCATATTATTCCCACTCTCAGCTCTTGCTTTCTAAATTAATGGAGTTTTAGCTGAACATTACAGGACCTTTCTAGACCAATTTAACACCTCCATGTGGTACCTCAGGATTTTTCCCCAAAGCTTTAATCCACAGTTATGACAATAATTGGGCAAATTCTGAAATTGACACACATTAAGAAACATTGTAGCATTTTTTTAAATTATCGCCACACCATTGTAGTTAATCTTTCCATCCCTATCAGTGTCAGCAGTGTCCATGACATGCGTAAGCTGGTCTTCACTAATCTCCTCTCCGATCATCTCCATCGCTATTCTCAGTTCGTCCTTTGTAATATACCCGTCATTGTCCATATCGAACACCTGGAAGGCAGCCAAAAGGTCGAGTTCTTCATCTTCACTTGGAGGGTTTAGGTGACATAAATCCTGGATCTGTTTCACGAATTTTAGGAAGTCGTTTTCGTCTATTAGCTCCTTGCCTGTGTGAACAACAAATTCAATATCAGCACGTAGCAAATAAGTAATTAGTTTTATAATATCGTGTGGGAAATGGTGTAGCTTCCAAACCTAGTTTGACCTGCAGAAAAGTCCATGCACACGAATAGATTAAACAGAAAAATCTTAAAAATGGAGTGTGCGAAATCTCCCCTTTTATCACCAGCCATGTCGGAAATGCAGCTGAGTAATGTAGATAAGTGAACGTGACATTTTTGTATGTATTAGTGCCTGTGACGTCACTTTCCTGTCAGAGATGTGTTATGCGCCGGTGCTCGTATAAGACATTTGAGGTCATGGAGACGTCATTTTCACCGTCATGGATTAGTTTTTTTTTCGTTATAACTATTAAAGCAGCTATTCTAAAACGTTAAATTCTTTACGCGATTTTAAAAATGAATTGCCTATTTCGCAATTCGGTTTGATTTAGCAGCAGCAGTTGGACTATACCATGAATGTAGATGTTATTAGTATAGCTAAGTCTCCTCTATTGTTATTGCTGTTGATATGACGGTCTGTGATTCATACCTAGTACCTACCAGCATGACTAGCACACAATATCAACTCCTGAACCTTATCTTCTTTGATTTCAATGCCTAGATTGTTCAGCATAATCTTGAATTCCCTGGTGGTGACTTTTCCGTCCTGATTCCGGTCCAGTAGATCGAACGCTGTTCGTAAGTCTAAAAATAAAAGAAGTGTTTGATTTTGCTGTATTAATAAATAGAGCTTGTTTGTGTAAAGAGCCAATATCAACATACTACATTCATATTATTTTATTTATAGCAGCAGTTAAAATATGCAAAAATTGTTGTTTGAGCGCCAAATAATCATCGACTTGTTGATAATGTTATTTTAGAGACAGTAATTATCAGATTAGGTTGGGATTAACTGAAGCGAAAAAAAAATTGGCCTGTTTGGCACGCTCTATGAAACAAGCTTTTGATTCACGGCCAGGATTGAATAATGTAATAGCTACGCTGTTTGCTAATTGGGCAAAAACACCAGACTAGATGTTAATGCATTTTTTATACATAACGGTAGTTGTTTACATGGTACGAATAGCGGAATAGTGACTAAGACAATAGATATTGGCGTGTCTGAGGAACAAGTGCCGCTTACCTCTTAGCTCTTTTTCCGAAAACTCCTTTTTTATGGAAGAACTCTGGAAATAAAAAACATAAAATTGATTAAAAAAACAATATGTAAAAATTAATTGACATGATAAATATTCTAGTTTACTTGCTTTAAGGATTTAAAATAATTTACATTGAACTTGAGACTTATTTTAGGTGCAATCTGCATGTTTTTAACGATCAGAAGGACATTTACGTCTGTGCCAATCGTGCCTTTGCCAATTTAATAGTCACTTAATTGCCACAGATTTACGTTCGGCCAAAAATAAAATATTACATTCATTAATGAAGTAGATGATTCCAGATTTAGAAACTGGTTTTTGAAACTACGGATTTTTTCTATCTTCTTTTCATTCATTTAGCTTCTATCGTATTTTAATTCCTTATATGGTTTGAAAGGAATATTTTATATGTATATACATAATAACTAACCTGAACTAACCTGAATAGATTAGAGAAAGAAACAAGAATTGTATTAAAGACTAAAGAATTAGTTAGAGTAAGGGATTAAAGAATTTTCCTTAAACATTTTCTGTTTCTTTTTTTAATTAGTTCTTTACATGTGTGAGACGATATTATAATTTCGTTTTACCAATTTGAAGTTTCGATTGTTTTTGAGTTACAATGAAAAATATTTAGTATTTTGCCGTAAATTATTTTGAAATATGATTAAATGTGTTTATTTTTAAACCAGAAATTGCGCTTCTCCAAAATATTCGACGATTATATATCTTGTAGGAGTGTCATAAACTAGCGAAAATATTGGCCTAGACATTAGGAATGTCCGTCATTTGGGACGCTCCTACGTGGATTTTTTCCTAAAAAAATTCATACGCACACCTGATGTTGTGGACTTCAATATATTTTCCAAAATTTATAATGTAAAACTTTATGTACCATTGAATTTAATCAAATTTAGGGCACAATTTTACTATAAACATATATGTAGAGCGTGTCAAAGATATATGAGTTTGGCATGAAGCCTATAAGAAAATAATTGCAAGAGGATGAAGGAAGTTGAACTTAATTTAAAATATGCCATTCCCCACCAGAAAATTCAATCATTAATAAAATATAGAACAAAAATAAACACCAAAAAGTCAAATCCTACATGCCATTAGCCCTGCGAGTAATCAAAGAACGTGACCAACTCCTGTTAACCAGGAGCATCGTAATTTAAATTTTATAGTAATAAATCAAAAGTATAAACACAATAGCGATTTAGTTGTACAATAAAGACAAAACAAACGATACAAATGACTATAATCATACATGACACGTTTGCCACCTACAGCTTATTTTGAATTATTAGCTTGAAAATAGAACGAAGGCGCCAAAAAGAAAACCAGGACTTTGCTGGTTGAAACAAGTATTTTTTGGATTTTGAAAATAATGAAAATAAGTTCACAATTTAAAATAAAAAAGAGATTAAATGGGGAAAACCTCAAGTGAAAAAAACTCGTCGTTTAACATTAAAATTTTCGAAGTATCGTGGAAATCCTTTCAAACGGAGTACGCCACTGATATACATCAATATTGAAATCTCATATTTATTGTTTTAAAAATTTTTAAAAATTCAAGGGGCGTACCGCGGAGGGTTAAAAAGATAAAAACACCATCAAGAAAATCATACGATTTTAGCATTCAATAATAGAAGCTTTGAAAAACCCAGAACGCCAGTGATTTTTATTGGTAATGATAGTTTATAAATCCTTTCTTATCAACACTTTTATGGCAAAATCAAAGTCGTATCGAGAAGGGAATTAATAAAATCGAATTTTGCTTGACACAAATCTCTACTGTATTTTACAGAGTACGCCTTTGATTTTCAGAAATATAGAAAAACAAAAATTTCTAGTTTTGTAAATCGATTTGATAATCGTTATATATATGTATGTGTACTTAGATATTTGGTTTATCCTGTATAAATGAGAGTTACTTTCAAAAATTCGTTACTCAAAATAAGGTCCGAGGGTTCTTCTAAAAAAAAAATTTTTAAAAAACGAATTTTAAATTAATTTATTTTAACCTTTTTGAGTTCACCGATTTAGAAATTTGAAAGATTTACCGATTTTCATTTTTCCTTAAAAATTTATAGACCCTTGATTATAGTCAGTTATTCCAGAGGTTTTAGTAAATGTTTCAGAAAGGATGTAAATTTTTTCATAAAAAAAAATTATTTATTGCTGGATAATTTAGTAATTTTATATTTAATAATATTATTTTGTGGTAGAAAGCATCGACTTACCCGCCGTCTTCCCAACCTGGGCACTGACATGGCCACCAAAAGTCTTGCTGATTTTTCAGCGTGCCCCAGACGATGTCTCACTTCACGAGATCGCGCGTTTCACTAGGAATTTTATGATAAATCGCAGCAATTGTTCATACGAGCTTGAATCAGATGTTTACACACTCGACGACAAGGCTTGAAGATAACTTCGTGTATCAGTGCCAATTTTGATTCGGTTTGGATCTAGTTAGCATTCTCTCATAGATGCCGGGTCAACCTGGAGTATACCACCTGAAAATGTGTTTATTTTTTATTTGGATTTTTCCATGCCTATCGAGTGGGATCAGGCTTAACGGTGCAAAAGTCCGTTTTGGACCTTCGAGTGGCTTAGATGGGAAACATGGAAAAATTCGTCGTTGTTTTCGTAGGTGTATGCCTTTTTGGGAAAGGAATAATTGGGCTTTTATGGTCACTCCATGTGACATCGGGTTGGAAATTGTTGATTTTAGCCGGTAGATTTTGGAATTTGTATCTTCTATGGTTTCGACTGTTGGAAAAAAGAAACTACAAATTTGAGCGGTCTCGACTGATAAAATGGACTGTCCAGAATATCAGCAAATTTCAAACAGCAATTGTTGGTCTTTTTCGGAAAGTTACTTTGGACACTTTAAGGCAAAAAATACGTTGTCAGTGTTTTGAATGGAGTTATTTCCATTCCAAAAGAGAGAATTTATAATTGAACATTTGAAATATTTATTAAAAGGAACAGGACTGTAATGTTTTGAGAGATCAGAGGCGAAGAAAGCGGTTGAAATTACCTGATGTAAACTTGATAAAACGAATTGAATTCCTCAAAAAATTTTTGCCAAAGGAAGGAATGTTTCACAACTGATTTAAGTTGATTTATTTAAATTCCGAATATTCCTAATTACGCTTCAGTATCTTAAGCAAATTACCTTAAAAACCCACTCCATTTTCCAAGAATTCTCGAGATAAAAACGTGAATAATTCTCACTTGATTTGAATGGATTTATTCCGATCCAGATTTTCCAAATTTAATTCCAATAACCGAACTAAAGATCTTAAACAATCGATTAAAAGGCCTTATTTTAATTCCAAAAGAACGTTTCATTACCAATCATCTGAAATATTCATCAAAGGCCTTTGGACATGCCGAGAAATGATGCCTATTGATGAATTTTGTTTATTCTTTAAATGTATGAAGCATATGATATTTGCTTATAATCTCGAACTGATAATTTTATCGTAATTTATTGTTTAATATGGAAGGATTTATTGTAATATCCAAAAACATTCAATCACTTGTCGTAGGGTTAGGTACTCAGTCGGTATCTATTATTCTGAAAATTCATCATAGGTTTATGTGTGAAGCAGTGGCGTTGCCAATCAGATATAGCTTAGAAAATTCAATTTTAAGGCAGCTTATATAGAGAGAAATTTAAAAAAAGTTGTATCGATAAAACTAGGAACTGCATAGCAATGGATTTAGGTTTGGATAATCTATTGGGTACACCAACACTGAAGTTCGTTTTCGTTTCCAGTTAGTCAGTTTTTGGCCGATCTAAAACGAATTTTAAACTCGTTTTAGAAAAAAATTGTAAAAATACTGCCAATCTAAAACGAGCTCTTTCTCTAGTTTCGTTCTAGAACAGTGGCGTCCCAATCAGACAAAACTGGAAAAATTCAGTAAGACAGTTTAGAACGGAAGGATTTTAATATTTTTTTAGATTCGAACATGGTTTGCACGACAATGAATTGAGAAAAATTTCATTTCGCTTTAGCGAAAACAGAAAGCAATCTTATTATGTTTTATCCAGCTGGGGTTTGCACGTCCATGAGTTTGGGTATGCATAGAGACCAGAGAGCACCAATGTATATCAACCGGACCAGGCTCAATAAGCTTGAGAGTCGATAATCTATTGATTATTTTATACAGGATGTAACATATCATCATGATGAGATATTTTAGGGGAGATAGTTCTCTGTAAAATAATAAAAACATGCTGATAGACCCGTAGTTAAAATCGCAGCATATTTGGTATGCAGGGAGGCACATTTTCAAGAGTTTTTATATTTTTTTATTATTTAGATTTATTTTCATTTTAAGGAATTTGATTAAATGTAAATTGCTTTAGATAGTTGATAATTGATTGGATTGATTTTTTTTTTTTACTTCCTTTATATTTTTAATTTACAACGATAGATATTTTTGCAAATGTTAAGAAAACGGTGAAAGATACGAACATAGTGCAAAGGACCAAAAAAAATTGAAAAAGGAACTTAAGTTTAGTGTTAAAATTCATACAGGGTGTTCAAAAAAATGTATATAACGCATAAAATAGTACATGACTCAAAAAAACATAACATTGTGTATAGGGCTACCAACGATTTTGATATTTTGTCGTAAAGGTTCTTAAAGATAATAAGTGTACGAAATTTTAAACATTTAATTCAAAGCATACGGGAGAAAAATGCAAAATATCAGGCAAAATGTGAAACTATGCCACCCTGTACATTGAAAATGGTGCGTTTTTGACTATGGATTTATTAGTATTTTTTTATTATTTTATAGAATATTATCATCTTCTGAAAAATCTCCATGATGATATGTTATGCCGTGTATAAGTTGTAAAATTCACCTTCGGTTAGTATGCAAAACGGAGGAGTTGTAAATGAGATGGACTTTCCAAAATCCACTGCAACGGCAGTTGCAATTGGGGCATTTTAAAAAATTAAAAAAATGTGGAACAAATCGAGGCGAACCATTCATCACGCGATTATGGATAATATACCGTTTATTTCGTGTAGGTAACTAATTCGTCCCCGTTTTTGCTTTGAAAGAGTGGTGTTGTTACTTAGAAGAACTTCCCAAAATCTGTTTTTCTGATAGTTGAAATGAACGCATTCTTTTTCTAATAGCAATGGACATTTTTGCCTATCAAAACGAACCAATTAGTGTAATGTTCTCAGCAGTACAATTTACGAAATTTATGTATATTTATGACTCAAATGTAATATTGCATCTTTCCGAAAAAACGCAATTCCGGTAATTAAATATCGTTCATGTCGATCGATGTCGAAACTCATTAATCAAAAATACTTATAAGTAATAATTGATAGCTTCGTATTGGCTTTAATATAAAACAGCTTTTAGGAAGTAAGAACTGCATTACTATGTACATATTTTAATCTTTTAAAGTTTTAAAATAGGATTTAATTTAGTTTTTTTTTAAATATTTTAAACTGCACACTAAATTATGAATTAAGTGATAAATTACTTTAAATAGGATTTTCATAAAAATTAGCTTATATTTAACTTGATAGCCAGCCAGTTCAGTAATAGAATTAAATTATTGCCAATAGATAAGATATCGACGAAATTACAATATTAGTTTTAAGCGCTTGGTGTAAAGAGTGCTGTAAGAAATACAGTTCTATGTTGCTTTTTCTAACCTTTCCTATTCATTCTAGTCTAACCAGTTGCTGCTAGAGTCTGAACGAAACAAAGGTATATTACACCGGGAGCTAAGGAAAAATTTAATTAGTAATAAAATGTTTTCTCTGACAAGATTTATGGTACAGCTTCCCAATAATTTTTATTTCGTTTTAAGCTCCAGATGCCAGATGTTGATGATAATCAGTTGTGATCCTCCTACACATCCAAAACTCCATGATCTGCAGTCTTATACACTTGAGATACCACCTGAACGAGGAATATATGACACATCACTTTATGGTGTGAATTTATGCATTCACCTTATATATTTTGATCCACTACGTCGATGTTTTAACTGTTTCAGCGCTTTTCAGTGTTGAATAAATGGTAAAATCCAATTACTTACCTCGAAAATAAATAGTGCACTAAAATGAACTAATCCCAATTTGGTGTAACAGACACTTAAAATACTCGGAAATTCATGAACCAAGTGCCGATTTCTCGTAAATGAAATTGCACAAGATCCGGCTAGGTTGAGTTGAAAGACAAGGAACCGAATCGAGTGACAAAATTATCTTTTGATAAGGTTTGTGATTATAAATTTACGAGTAAACAGTGGGATTTTATGAGCTTGTTGTTTTTTCAGGGTTTCGCTAATAATATATTTGCGGGGCTTTAAAATAGTCTAAATGTCTCTGTTTTACAACCCGTCTGTTATTTCTTTAATAATAGGAGTGATGTGTTGCTATATCGAGCAATTTTCGGTATCGAGTAAATGTTGCACTTTTTATTATCTCTCACATTAATTTATCATCGTCAAGAGTTTGAGATTATTCCGATACATGAAATCGAGACATGCAATAGGTATTATCTTATAGCAGTTTACCTGGTTGCTATAATCGGCAGAAAAATATTGTAAATTGCATAGGTAGAATGGAAAATCAGGAAATGAGGAATGAATTAGTAGAAAATGTTGGAATAAGCAAAAGTGGCATATTAATTAACACGCTTTTGTTGTTAGCGCAGATTTTATGGGCTTTTGGAATAGTTCATACTTACTGTAGGATTAATCAGTATTTTTACCAATTATTGGATAGTAGGTAGTAGCAAATTCTTAGCAGAAAAATCAACTGTTACCAACACCGTGCAGTTTTACATTGCCCCCCTCCCCTTGAAAACTTTGTTATAAATTACAATTTTTTTCAAATTCAAAGGCGGCATTAAATACGACAAAAAATTCCATCTTTTGACATTTGATGATTTTTTTAAATGTTGTTTACGTCACCTGTTGCGCAAAGTGATCGATATTTTTAAATTGAAACATGGATCAAGTAGTACCTCAAATTAAAGCTCTTTGAAAATTATATTTAATGATGTATTGCGATTGAAAATCTATCGATTAATTTTTGAAAAAAACAGCCATAAATCTGGCATTAAATGCAATATAAACTAAGTTAAATAGTACATAAATAATGAAAAAAGTTGTTTGTTGATACGAAATTGGTTTGTTTTTTTATTTTGTGCACAAGTTTGTATTGCATTTAATACCAAATTTATGGCTGTTTTTTCAAAAATTAATCGATAGATTTTCAATCGCAATACACCATTGAATGTAATTTCAAAAGATCTTTAATTTGGAGTGTCACTTGACTTATGTTTCAATTTGGAAAAGTAGGTGATTTTGCGCTACAGGTAACATAGGCATTTTAAAAAATAAAGAAATTTCGAAAGATTGAGTTTTTTGTCCTATTTAATGCTGTTTTTGAGGTAATAAAAAAAATAATTTGTGAAAAAGTGAAGGGGGGGGAGGTTTGCAATTTAAAACCGGACGTATACTAAATACTCTTAATTTTTTTTACCTCGAGAACATCTGCAATTAATAAGGATTCTTACGCTTTTAGTTTCCCTTAATTTTACTTAAAAACTCAAGTCAATGTTGGAAGACTTAGGAACAGTTTTGTAGGTTCATGTAAAACAATCTGAAAGTTTACTTGAGAAATCAGACTACTAAGAATTCGTGAGTTTCATTGAAGACCTTTTCAGCTTAAACTTCACCTACCAAACTGCCCGTTACTGAAGTTTTCAAATTTGATTTTACCTATTTAACTAAATTGTAATTTGATCACGGTTGTATGTATCATGACAGTATATGTATATTAGAAAGGAAGGGTAAAAGGGGCGATCTCTGAGAAGAACCCTTGTCACGAGAAAAAGGGAAGGAAAGTGTCGTCAAGTTGTCTATTTTGAAATAGGTTTTGCCTATATGAAGTAAGTATTTTGGCTTTTGAAGTTTATATATTTTATTTACTGAAATTACTATTAATGTAGTTTCTACAATTTCCTTCAGGTCTATTTTTTAACTTGTTTTCTGCGGTCCCTGTTAGGTCACCGTTATATGCTATTTCGCGTACACCACCAGAAGGGCAAGATATTATTTAAGTCAATATTGAATATCTTACTACCCCTAAAGGTTTATTTTGTGAAAAAACATCCAGAAATTCTAAATATTATGAAGAGAAACTCGGTAGCAAGTTAAATGTAATAATCGACTTTGTTCAAAAAAGAGCTTTTTAAGGTTTTGCTACGTGAATAAGTTTAATTTTTAATTTTATATCGATTTCCCTTGGAATAATGAGACTTGCCAAGCCACAAAGAAAGCCTTTGTCAATAAGTTCATCGTCAAGAAATCCTAAATCATAAGTTCTTTCACCTATTTGTAAAAAGGTTACGCACTGTAACGAATAGGTAAGACGTTAGTTCAAGTTAGTTCGGGTTAGTTGTGAAAAGAAATCGTGAGTAAATATCTCATAAGGGGTAATTTCAAATTGTTGTTTATGACATCTGAATTGTAATAGTCTGATTACAGAGAAAAATAAACTCCTCAATAGTTTTGAAATTTGGTCAAAAATTTGCAAAGATATATTTCTGTGTTCGGTTATTTTGTTCACAATATAGATTAATCTAAGGACGTGCCCGTAATTTTTCACTACGTACCCTCAGTTTTCACTACGTTCTCGAACTTTTTTTGCTACGTACCTGTAGTTTTTCACTACGTCTCCGTAATTTTTCGCTACGTACCCGCGGTTTCCACGTATCCGTAACTTTCTCTCCATAAGTGTATGATTTTTATTTTAACGGTACTGGCCGGTCTACGCACTGTGGGTCAAAACCTATTGCATTTTCGATTTTCTTATTCACAACTGCACCACGTAACAGCCCATGGAGTAAGACAGGTATTTATAAGTTGGAATTCCAGATTACTGCACATTCAATAGATCCAGCTTTAACATTCTCGCATAATGAATTGCGGCCCTTAAATTCGCTTCCGATATCAGAGACTATACTACAATGCCGTCTTTGTTAAGAGAGTGATCGATCCTCATTCTAGAGTGGCCTTTTCGTCAACCCCAAACATAAACTTAAAATTGTCCAGCTCAGAGCTCCGTTTTCTTTTCGGATCTGGATAAAATGAATAGTTTCGACTATCTTTATAGGACTAATAAACGAGATTGTACGATCTCTCCGGGTTTCCGGGATGCAGGGGCCCTTATGGTAACTTCGTTTGGGATTTAAAAAGTACCTCGGGACAACTGAATTCGCAAGATTATTATATAGTTTACTGCTATTCGCCATGTGAGGTTTCAGTCTTGAAATTAGAGTCAAATTAGTCAATGCTAAGCAGCCTTTCAATCATTATGAAATTTTTGTCCCTTTGTTGTTTTGTTGTCGTGTTACATTTTTGAGGTTTTCACTTTAATAAACGTGTGATTTTTTAATTTTATTACGGTCTCTTCACTTAGTTATTTAAATTAGTTCACATTAATGAAGTAATAATTTCTTATTTACAAAGCATTAAGGAATACACAAGATAATCCAAGATAATAATTGCCAATAGTTAATATATACTGAGTCAGCTAAAGATAAACGGAGTAGTATTTGCTGTCCAATTTTTAACATATTCGCCCAACCCGTTTGAACACCCGTTGAACTGTCTCTAATTAAATTTTACATATCTACGGAATATTTCTATATGCTTAAGCAATCCCGTCAATCGTTCTATAAGTAAAATTGACGTGATTTATTTGAAAATAATTCATAAAAGCCGTAAAATATGTGTTTAGAGAATTTAGTAGACTGCCTGTCTCCCTAAATCATCACAGCTACATGTTCGCATTTTATTAGTCAAACATGTTTTCATGGTTCTCGATCCACATATAACTACTCAAGACATTTAGCTCGTTACTGAAAAGTAACAACAATTGTTATCAACTTAAGAATCTTTCTAGGTTGCGAAGCTGTTCAAGGTTTTATTATTGGAGATAGTTGTTATAGCTAAATGAAAAGCTTTCCTTTTTGCTAAAACAAAAACGACAAATTTGTTATCATATCTGATAAATATGTTTTATTTAGAAACAGAACAATAAGTTCGTTCTTTTTATTCTACTGTGAAAATTTGACATCAAGTTAATTAACTCTTGTTTATTGATATCCTCTCAGAACCTTCAGAGCCAATTTAGAAAATCTACGAATATGTTGTAAATACCTAGAAAAATTCTAATTTAATTATCACATCTGTAAATACTGTAAAAATTTTTCTCTTAATGCAAATTTTACACATTTTGGTCACCAATAAACTTATTTAAGCATCACCCATCTGAGCGCCCACACCACCAACCCTCAAGTTAACCATCCCAATTGATATCGACTAAGTACCTTATCAGTCTGTAGTAATAATCTAACCGATAAACAAACCACAGGTACCAGATAAGCTTATTGCCAGTGTATTGTAAAAGCTGTATTTGTGAAGCAGGATTAAACAGGGTGTTAAAAAAGTGCCAGGATGGCGTCCAGAAAGGAACTTGATATGGGGATGAAGTGTATTAAGTATATGCTTTGCGTCTCCAACTTAATGTTTGTGGTAAGTTATGGGATTTCGCTTCTAGTTATATACATATGTATTTTAATGCTAATATAAATATATTTTCATCAAATTGCCACAGGTTAATTCAGGATATTGAATGTTATATTTTCTATCTTCATGGCAGTGTATCAAATTTCGTTATCTAGAACAGGTTTCCTGTATAAACCCAGGAATTAGTTTTTATTTCGCCATCTTTATTGAAATTAACTTTCTGATTAGTTTTCTGAATTTTAATTTTTCGGTTCACCTACGTAGTATCTACGGCTTACCTACGCGACACATAATAAATAATAATACTTAGATTATTTTATCATCATCAGCACCTTAAAAATGGTCTTTTAGGCATGCATTGCACACTTAAACTGAATATTTGCACAAACATGGTGATAACAGGTTTCTTATGAGATAAACATTTGACAATATCGGCTTATGACGTCATTAAGTATTGTTATTCATGATAGAACTTTTGCGAAAATCTCTAACCAAGTTTAAAGGGTAGAAATTTGAAGAAGTTTTTGTATCTTATTGTTAGTATCTGTCGGTCACACGAACGGACATTGCAGAAAATTTACTCCTACAACACGGTGCAGGTGGAGGGTCAACAATTTTAGAAGTGTTTAGGAGAGTTCTGGAAACATCTCTAAATTATTTTCCAACTTTGAGCGATTTTTTCTTAGTACATCATTGCCGAGACTAAGAAAAAGCCACCCTTAGAAGAAACTATAAATATCAAGTTTTAGTGTCTAGAATTTTTTAGAACTAACAGGTGGATTTCTGGGACCTTCTTTCTTCACAAATGAAAAAAAATTCTACAAGTGTCCAAAACTTTTGATTATTCTCGATCTATTTTTCCACCTGTATAACATTTTTTTACATCTAGAGGAATCCAAGAAAATGATTTCAAGAAGTATCCAGAGATATTCTAGAAATCCATGACTTGTTTTCGAACTCAGTCTTCAATACATTTGACAAAACTGAAATTTTTACTTATATTTTTTATCAGTACATGAATTGATCGTTTTCGGATCAATACTCGGACTGACCAAAGCTCAATCCACAGCCCAAATTGTAATTTTCAGATTGTAGGAATCCTCCTTATTTCAATTGGCTACACAGTGAAAGCCATATATCACAACTTTGATGATTTCCTGGAAGATCACTACTATCATCCCTCCTCTTTGGCTATCGTAATCGGTTTCTTCATTTTCGGCATTGCCTTCCTGGGGTGCGTTGGAGCTTTAAAAGAAAGCACCTTTATAGTCAACACCGTAAGACTTCTTTTAAAACCACAAAAGTATTTTTAATGGACTTGAGTTTCAGTATGCATTCTTCCTGACTTTAGTTCTTATCCTGCAAATATCCGCCAGTATTGCCGCATATGCTATGAGGTCCAATATCTACAATACCATTTCTAGGAACATGCATGATGCTATGATCAATTATGATAGAGAATACAATGCTTTTGCCTGGAATTCCACACAGTACAATGTGAGTAATGAGGAATAATGACTATTTATATACTTTAACTAAAATATTCAGTTACAATGCTGCGGTATTGAGAAAAACACCGATTGGAATGACTCTCTGAGCTACATAAATAATTCATATTATGAATTGGTCCCTGTAAACGTGAATGGATCGTTTGGCATCATCTACGTCCCACTTAGTTGCTTCCGAAATGAAACAGATCGTAGCTACGAGAACGTGTATCCCACTGGATGTTTGCCACGTTTGAGTTACATTGTGTCTCAATGTGCTCTTCTTCTTGGTGTTGGAGCTCTATGTGTGGCTTTTATCCAGGTAAGATGAACTGTTAACGGTGTATGTTTTTAATTAGGGTTGAATAACTTTGGATGGGCCACAGGTGACCTTTGAGTGAGGGCAGATGATCTAGGGGTCAGATCAGGCGACCTTTGTTTTTTGGAAAAGATACGTTAATATGTTTTCATACAAAAAATCAAAAATCACTAGTCTTTGATAAAATATGAAAAAATCACAATTTTTTTTGTGACGTCCTAGTTATTCTATAAATTCCTTTGATGATTTTTCCATTTATATAGGTGCTCGGCATTATTTTTGCATCGATGTTGGCCACATCCATAAGGAAGGTGAAAACTCAGAGATTGGTTGAAACCGAGCAGAGGAGACGTCACTTCTATAATCAAATGGTTAAGAACTCTCAACCTAGGAAGAGTCCTGAGTTATATACGCCCACAAATACAGACCTTTAGATATTAATATAATCTTATTTTCAATAGTTGTTAAAAATTAATTGTTTAATAAGAATCAAACCCTTGTTAGCTGATAATTGACAGTGAGATCAAGTGCATACAGGATTAATCTGCTACAAATCCTATGTTTGAACAAATAATCAAACCAACTTAATGTAATAGAATCCAACTTGAGTTTGAGTTGCCTTATAATCCAAAATGGTTCCCACGGCCCGGTTGACATCATTTCGAAGATATGTAGCGTCAAAAAATTGTCTAGAATTTACCTTAAGGATTTTTCCATACTTTTTCAAAAAAAAAGTTTTTTTTGTAATGACTCAAAAAAACTCTAATTGTTTCAAAGTCGCATCGAATTGGCTATTAAACTGCCTTAAATTTTTTCCATTTGACCATTTTTTTATCTCTTATAGTTCTCAAGATAGCTATCCTTATAGCGCCAATTTAGGCCACAGTCTATCGACTATTTACTGACTTGGACAGACACAATAAAAGACGGGAAACGCATTTGTAGAGAAATATCAGCGACTGTTATCAAATGCGCATTTGAGCTAAAAAATGGCAGTCTAACTTGCCAGAGGAATTGATTAAATTAGGTATCAATGCTGACGAGAATTTTATAAATTTTTCCGTGATTGGCGGTAGCTCAATAACAAAAACATTGGGTTTACCTTGGAGGTTTAACCTTTGGTTTAAAACAACGACTAAACGTATAATTTTACACCAATGATATTCGATTCTTTAAGCTGCAGGAGTAAGAGAAATTCAAAATCCTCACATTTGGTAAATATGTGAGTAGAATTGTTTATAGTCGTTTGAATTTTATGATCAAATGTGGAAATGAGTAGGAGATGAATGTACAATTCAGTTGCGGTTAAGATCCGTATTTATCAAACAACCCTTTGTAAGAATCTCTATGCGCCAGTCCTGCAATTATTCCAATAATGTGCGCATAATGTGTTCCCGCGCAATATATTATGTGCTGATGCGCATGCACCCCAGAGCATGATGCTAAATGAAATTCTAGAGTTCACTCAATCATTACAAAATGATTGCAAAAACTTACCAGAAAACCGGCGGTGGAAAATACTGCCCAGAGCTCTGAGCAATAAAATTGCCATTTAAGGACTTTATTCAGGGGCGGAACTCCCAGAAACTCAACTTTCTATATTCGTTTCAGTTTTATACGAGTATTATTAATAGAAAAATTGACCGTTAAATTTGATTTATTTTGCATATTACATATTTCAAAACTTGGAATGTGACGTCTCGCTTAGGTTAAGATAAAGTGAGTTCCCACTAAATCATGATGAAAGTTGTTCTAAGAGGCTATTTAGTTGTCAGCATTGCCACAGTGGACCATTTATTCCCCACGGCAGATTTATTATATGCAGGTATCATCAGTTCAGGTGGAAATGTAGGGATTGTGCAAGTGGGAGAAGGATCGTATAAAATTTAATAAGTCCCCGACAAAGACCAACGAAGTGGGTTGCGAGGCAGAGGCTCACGTGGGCGAAGTCAGTCCAGCGTTACTAGATCTCTCACCGTTTTAGAATTTTTACTAATATAAGTTTTAGTGATGGATTGATCGTTTTTTTTATTTATTTACATTGCTACTTTTTTGCTTTGATGTTTTAAAAAAATTCCATCGCCGTGAAGGCAACGAAATCGATACTAATCTAAACATCGAAGTGGAACTTACTCCGCCTACGTCAGCCGCTAGCCTCGCAAGCCACTCTAGATCTTTGTCGAAGGCATATTAAATCTTATGCGGTCCTTCTCGCACTTGCAGAATTCCTATATTTCCAATCGAACCAGCGATACCTGTAGAAGAGAAAAAATATAGTTCCTTGTGGCATTCCGACCGTGATTCCTTCTACCGACGACCTATATCTATTTTTGACACAATTATTATGTCATCTGCATATCTTTTTGTGCCAGACTTTACAAGAATATCTTGATAATTTTAAGTATTAAGCCGCTTCGGACTCGGGAACCTTTTAATAAATATATTCGAGATTTGAACGATATTCGTATGTGCGGCCGTAGAATGGCCATGAATTTTGCATCTAGAACTTTTTTGACGTACGCAGTTCTATTGCCAAAAAATTTCCAACTTATTGTTTCATACTGATAATGCTTAAGTTTTAGCTATTTGTAGAAAAGTGAATTTGTCGTCATCTGGACGTTTTAGGGCCCCCGCGGACTATTTGGCCGATAATTTAACTGGATCGCGGTGCATCATCATTGTGCATGCATTTATCGGCCGATTTACAATCGGGGGATGTCGCCACCCGGAAGGACTTTTTTTAGATTTATAAATATTATTAAAATTTTTATAAAAGCCTGAAAGTGAAATGGTTCCAAATGAATAAAGAAGAATTAAAATATGCCAAAATATTGAATAATTTTACCTTTTTTTCTAGTTTTTTCGAGGTAAATAAGACACTTAAAACTCAATTACCTTTATTTAAAATTAATAGTTTCCCCTGGCGTGACGGGAACTTACACTTTGGATCAAGAGTTTATCCAGGGCGTCACACCATTTCACATCCTCTTTTCCATATTATATTACACCTCTCAAACTTGCGAAAATAAACGATAATTTGAATCTTGACTTATCATAGGACTTAACCATAATTAATTATACCACCTTTAAAAGTATAATAATCTATGTTGTAATTTAATATTATATACAGTTCACATTGAGAAATTTTATGTTATCCTTAAATTGTTACTAGAGTGAGATTAATATTAATATACATATATAAAAAAATTCTTAATAGATGGCTGTGGCGTCAAATGAGTTACGCAATATTGATATGGAGCTATAGAGAAACTCAAAATGGCAGCATTTTTTACACATTTTTACAGCAAAGTGAAGATAAAGAAAGTTAATATCTTAACATTGCCTAATCAGTTTTACGGGTAAGTCTCTTTAGTAACAATGCTGCCTAAAACACAATACGATCGATTTTGGGTAACAGGGCAGTAGGAAAGGAGGACAAGTTTGGTTATGCTTAATCGATCTACAGAATCGATTTCTTATTGAATTTACTTAAAAACATTTTGTAGGTAGACTTTTAAAGTACTAGAGAAAAATGGAGGGGGGAAACAACAGCAACAATAATTTTTATAGAAGATTCTCTCATATATTGCTTTTCCTAATTTTGCAACAAAATTAAATCGCTACTGTCTTTATACAATACTGCGGTGCAACCTCAGAAAACAGAAGTTCTAACATTGGAAGCGAAAAATATGCAAAGGGGATTTTTACGTTACAGACTACCCTAACTTTACGACACACAATTCTTGTTCATAATTCGTGTCTTATTTATTAGAATTTGTCTTGTAGATTACAACTAGTATGTACAACATTCATATGAGCATCGTGTTACCGTCCATTTACAACGTCAACACCTAACTGGGTTCAATTTGTCAAAAATTTAACAGATTTAATTATAATCTGAAATAGAATTTTAATGTTTATGATAATAACATCGATCCAAACTCAACAAGTTTATTAAGTTATAGCTGGCTTCCATTTAATTAGGTTCAGGTTAGTTCAGGTTCTCATTCAAAATCTCTTTCAATTTAACACATTTTTTCGAAAATAAGGAAGATAGACCAAAATGGTGTGGAAAAAGACATTCATTTTTCTGTTGAATTTGAAATATTTATTAAAGAATGAAATATAGTTATTTTTGATATTTTCGAAATTGTTAAAAAAATTTCAGATTTTTGAATATTAAAAAATTGATACTGCTTGTCAGATCATTCAAAACTAAGATAGCCAAGAACCAGATTTGTTTCTCTGTGTATATGTATATGTCAAACCATTTGGTAATTATAGGCACTTCTTAAATGTGAAAAATATAGAAATTTTCACCCGAATATTTTAAAAACTGTTTTGAAGACAAGATGATGTGTCATAAGAATTTCTCAGTTGTTTAAAAGTAAAATGCAAAGAATAAATATACTGAGGCCGTTATAGTAAAAAAAAGTATGGGCCAGTATTACTACACTTTTTTATTCGCGATCTTGTATATCTTGGTTTTTAATTTAAATTATACTCCGCAGTATTTTCTACAACTCCCTGTATTTACCATTTTTTTACATAACTTAGATTTTATTCATGTCGAAACTCCTTAGTGTAGATGGTCTTTTCTACTGCTAAAACTAGAAAACAGGAACTCACAATTAAGAAATTTATCATTTGTGCTGTTTTAACTCAGGATTATACAAGTCCAAATTCAGCGGTGTAGAAGGTTTTTTCTGATTTTACGGTTTAATATTCTCATCGAATTTTCAATCTTATAAGGGATTTGGCACATTCCCTTAAAGGAAACATTCTATACAAATCAAATTTGGAATTTTTAGCGTGTACGTAGAAATAGGTACAATGAATATGAAGTGCGTAATAAAATTACAAAAATGGAAATTTTCAAGCAAATTGGAAAAAAAAATAGAATTGAAATTTACTTGGAAATTTCCATTTTGTAATTTTAAATGGAAATTAATGTAATGAAGGTAAGGAATGTAATTTTAATTGAAAAAAAGGAAATTTGCAAACAAATTTCCATTTTGTAATTTTATTACGCACTTCATATTCATTGTGCCTACCAAATTTCTTCGTAAATGTTAAGAATTCGAAAATGAAACTATTCTCACGCAAAATCAATTTTTCTTTTAATTCAATCAATGTCATCGTTCTATCCTATGTTGCCGAATCCTGTGTAATGCTTTGACCTTCAACCATTCACAAATAAAGTAGAATATTCTAAGAATATTTTCAGACATAAGAAAATCATTTATAGACGAGCTTGAGAATCCTCACAAGAAGAATAGATTTAAGCAAGAAAATATACATATTTATATAAAGCAAGAGAATATAAAAAATAACTGCATGTGCCAAACTTCTTTGTTTTTTTTGTGTTTGATGAAAAAAAATGTTTTGTGTTCTTTTCAATTTTTCAAAAAATTTGTAATATGTTTTCGCAGATCGATCAAACGGTATCATTTTCAAAATTAAAACACTGAAAGAAATCAGAATAGTATGAATTTTATACTATTTTAAATTGGTTAAAAACACTTTAAATGTTTTTTATATTGTTTTTAGCTTATATTTTTTTTGAAACTTTTGATTGATTTGTGGACCGCCTAATTAAATGGAAGACAACATTAGTACAAATTTAGTTGTTCTCTTAAACTATGACGTTAACAGTGTTTCCAGGTGTTTGTTAGATAATTAAACAACTATTAGTTGAACAAAATTTTCTAGATTTGACGTTTTATTAGAATACCTTAAAAGAGGTAATAGATCAACAACAACTCTGTACATTCTGCGGTAGGAAGATCAGGAACTGGGATAGGTGGAAATGTTGCCATAGATCTTATATACCCAAACAGTATAATAAAATTTCATGGAATAGTTAGTATAAGCACATGATTTCCTGGAATCGCAACATTTATCATGTTTTAGGAACAGTAAAAAAATTACAGTTGAAATAAAGCTTCAGACTTAATAGGCTGATGCAGGCTACGAATTTTCGAATATTCCTTGTAACTTGAAGTTTGGAATACTATGCAATATCATACATTACTATTCCATGATCTAGGGAGAAACTTAAAAATATCGGAACCATTAGGTACTCAATTACCACTTTATGTTTAACTATATGCTAAGAGGATGTATGCGATGAATGCTAGAACACCCAAAGAAGGACCCATCCTCTGGTTTCCGCCATGTTGCATTGCCTCCGGATGTTCACCTGAAAATAAAAAAACCTTTACAGTTTCTTTTTTATTAAATAAAACTTTTCTTTAACTATAATAATCAGAAGAAGTCTTCTGCGTTGGTCAATAACTCAGAAAACGAATTGTTTCTCAAGCGTCAACTTTGCCCTTTAGTTTGTAGCTTACTTTAAAGAATGCGATAACTTTTAGTACGTAAGAATTGAAAGTTGAAATTGCTCGATTCGGAAGTTTTGCCATTAAAAGTACCGAACTATTTCCTAATGGAAGCGGTCGTCTGGTTGGCACCTGAGGAAATTAATTTAACTATAAGTAAGAATGGGATTTATGTAGGGTCATAAATTGTGTGTATACAAAAGTTGAAGTTGTTAGTTTGGCAATTAAGTTTCTCCACTCTTTACTGGTAGGTAAATATTAGAAAACTTGAAATGGAAGGCAGTGGAGTTATTAACTGAGTAATGGATTTAATAATGGATTTCAGATGTCAATAGTGAGTTGAAGAAATAATTGGGGAGAATTGTACAAATCTCAATTTTTTGTATTTAAATCTCTTTCGTCTGCTCATACTGTTTCGCAGTGTAAAGAAGAGGGTAATTAGATTCTCTCGAGAAATTCGTAATATTTTAAAAATTTCGAAAATTGCTAGCTACTGCTTCTTAGCCATTTTTTTAGCTGTTGTCATACTGACCTTAATAGTCTTTTGAGATGGAAATCTTCCAACTTTACCGTAAACAAAACTAGAAATAACCCACTAAAAACTTTAAACGTGTCAATACCGGTATTTCAAATAAAAAAGATTGGTAAAGTTAAATTGGGGAGCAGACCGGCAAATCGCTTCCGGGGAATTTAATAATTGTCAAGAAAGTAAAACTGGAAAATTCGTAATAACGACGGAATTTCGCCTGGGAAACTATTGAACAATGCCGTGCAATTACCTAATGAAAACGTCTATCGGGCGAAAATTGTCAAGGGAGAATAGTGACTGCAGTTAGAAACAATGTCTGATCAGTTCCGGGTAGTGCAGTCGATGGATTTCGGTAATGTAGGGTTTTAATGGACGAAATTGTGGAAAGTTTCCAGGTGATTTCGGGAGAGAGCGAACGGAGGAGGACAATGGAATATGTAGACATGTATTTATCGGAGACTATTAATCTATTGCATTTCCCAACAGAGTGATGAAGGACAAGAGTTTTCTAATAAATTATGTGTTTGCTCCAAAATATTTTGGATTTTCTTTCTGCTTTTTTTTCAAACTTAAAACACTGAAATAAGTCGGAATAATGTGAAATTTTTTCTGTCTCAAACCGGTTACTGATATTTTAGGTGTGTATTATATTGCCTTTTGCTCGTAATTTTTTTGAAATTCGTGACTAATGCATAGATCTGCTATTTAAATGGAAAACAACATTAATACAAATTTATCTGCCATCGCAGACTACAACTTGAAGAGAGTTTTGAGGTGTTTGGTGGATAACTAACTAAACAACTATTAGATAAATATATTCCCCTAGATCTGAGGCTATATTAGGATACCTCAAAGGAGGTAATAGAGCAACAAGAAGTCTGCACATTCTGAAGCAGAAAGATCAGTAACTGGGATAGATAGAAATTCGACGAATTTCGGAAATGTTGAGTTTTAACAGATGAAATTGTGGAAAGTTGCCAAGCGATTTTGGGGGAGAGCCAATGGAGGAGGACAATGGAATACATAGACATGTATTTATAGGGGAGTATGAACGTACTGTATTTCTCAAGAGAGCGATGGACAAGAGTTTTCCAATAAAGGATGTGTTTGTTCCAAAATAGTTTAGATCTTTGATCTTGTATTAAATAAACATTTAATTCTATCTATTCTTAGATGTTGGAATCCGAAATAACAATTTTACATATTCTAAGCTGATCGGAATCTTTGGATGAAAAAAGTTGAGATATGGGTACCTCTTTGGGATTCAAATTTATTCATTAATGTTCCCCTTAAATATAATTTATATCTGCTTTGTTTATAAAGGGTTTTATGATACTCTTTTGCAATCATAAAGTGATTGATTATGGACGTAGTATAATAAAGCAGGTGAAATTTAAATAATTAAGCAGTTAACAGATATGTTTACCGTAGGAATAACAATGACTAAGAAACGACAAAAAGCCGTTAGCTTGTAGTTTCTCTTCTTAGCTTTTCATCTTCTTGAGCGTACACTCAAACTACTCGTTACAACATCCCTATTAACCCTATACATGCCTAAATTACAAATATCTGGCAATATTTGACTGAGCAGCCCCCCTCATAATAGGACAATATTTGCTCTAATTAAGCCACTTTTCCAGCTCCCTTCCAAAATCCTGTAACAGTTTGTACGACACGACGCCTTTAATAACCGCTTTCTAGTTTATACACGACGACGTCAGTTCAAGGGGTTGTGTGTTGATGTAGTTTCCAAAATTAAAGGGTCACGCCCTTAAGCCGCTGATACGTCTAACCCGATTCGATTATCTTTACCGCCCTAACGGCCTTTGAGTTGTATTTTCGCCTATCTGTCCGAAGATCTCTAATGGGAGACAGTTGGGGCATATTCTGTTAGCAAACAGTTTTAGAGGAAGTTTGGCTGTGTTGCTAATGAAGCTCTGAGGATGATACAATATTATATTCGGATATGGACGAAGAATGGGAGTTCTAGATAGACGTCAATGGCATCGGTGTCGAGTAACGATTTATTGAACCGTGTGCATTAAACCTAGAGTAAGCTTCCTATAATTATTTAACGAATGAGTGTATTAATGACGGCGATTAATAATCCAGACAATTTAGGAAAGTATATTGAGTACGTTAATAGAAGTCGAGGTTATTAATCGCTCATTAATGAACGTGTTAGTTACAACATTTTCCCGGCAATTACATTCGATTTGTATTCAATGCGATTATTTCAACTTACTAAGAGGCATAGTTTTAGTAAGTAGTCTGACTACTTTGTATTTGCGCTTTCGTACAACATTGATAACTTATGTTAGAAATGAAAATCTTTATAACTATGGGATAATAATCACGTGGAAAGTGTGCCACGAACTGCGATTGATTAGATGCAATCGGCATATATGGCCTACTTATCAAATACGCAAAATCATAGATTAATAGGGGTCGTTAATGAATTATTTTGTGTGCGTTAAAGGAACGTGTGAACTTATTTGATGGAAAAGGAATTTAATTAATAACAACGCAGATGCTTCAGAATAGGGATAATTTAATCCAAATCCTAAATCCTAAAATCCAAATCTTAAATGCTTAATATAACTCCTGGAAACATTGATTAGATTTCTGCTCGAATACCAGGCAATAATTGATTGCGTGATTTCAGAGAACTTCGAGATATGCACGATTGGGAGGTCAGAAAGCGCCTTTTTAAAGATTTAAAGTGTCTTCCGATTTCAGGAGAAGCGATTCTTGGAAACGTATAGCTATGTGTTAATACAAAGTTTGGGCAACATCGTTAAGTGATGGAATATAATATATTCTGTTACTCTAATTTATTAAAAATCTTCTTCTTGATTGTTACACTTAAAATTCCAAAATTCGTCTAATGGGCAATTAAATTGCCTTGTTAAAAGTTAACCGAAGGAGACAGAACAAAATTGACTTTCCTTGTAGCCTGTATGCCAAAGTAATCCGAACTTCCAATCGAGAGGAAAAATTCATGAACTTCGACCTGAAAGGCGCGGCTGCTGGGGAAGTTTGAATTTAAACTTACCCCGAGATAAGATAAGCCCGGACGCAACCAACATAAATAACCGATTTCAAATCTATCTAAATTAATGTCATCCAAATAAAACAGCCTAAATAAATAGCAAGCGACCAATCTTTGCGCCCTAACTTCGGGAGCAATTAATCAAACCCGTCAGAGTGTTATTAACTTTGGAAAATACGTATTACAAATCGAATTTGGGGCTCCTGATTGTACAAATTTCCGGGTTTGTTTATGGAAAAAACCTCTTTAGCTGCTCCAGGATCTTTTATGCGTTTTTGCCTCCCCCCGTATTTCACAAGGGTTGATTAATTGCCGACCGTGTAAAAACTTATGAAAATAAAACACTACTTACCGTTTAAAACGTGGACAGTAACGTTGGCAGGCCTGGCATTTGATGGATTACACTGGTAGTTTCCAGAATCAGTTGGGCGGGCCTTTTGGATCAGCAAAACACTACGGCTTGTCTCTCCCCGTTCGGTTGCAACACTCACACCTCCCCTTGAACTCGAGTAACTGATTATCTAAGAACAATAGTCCTTGTGTTAGTTCCAGTTCTGATTAAATTGATGAAGAAGCTTTAAGGTGATGGAGGATTCCAGTTAATAAATATATAATTTCCAGAGAATAAGGTTATCGACCATTTGGTTGTTCTGCCCTTGTTGACAAAAACACTTAAATCTATACATTTGGAAATGCTCTAATAGAGTGGTTGAAGGGAAAGGAAAGCGGGATAGTCCTGTAAAGGTAAGAAGTAGCAGGGCTTAGTGCTTGAAAAGATAACCAAGTACGGACCCGTATGCTGACGAGTAGTAATCCCAATAAAACTTTTAGAGAATAAAAATAGGACTGCGGCGGTGGAAAGTACCTATAGATTAGGGAGATGGGTTTTATCGCCGCCTTCCAAAAAACGGAAACTGTCTTTCTTGCAGGCAGACCTAGGATTACAACAATGTAATTAATCACTACACGGTAATTAATAGCAGTCCTGATGTAAAGTACCTCAGAGTTTGCCTGTACAAAGATTAGCATATAACTATATATGCAATAAATCTAATTGAAAAACTTAGTGGCATGATCAATACAGTAACTTGCGAGGATTACTTCAAAATTGGAGGTTAAAAATATCTTAAGAGAACATTATTAACGAGAGCCGGGTTATCTGCAACAAGATAAATTTATTAATGTCAGAACCTCCGTTTCTATTATGGAACCTATTTAGTGTGACATGTGATTCACTACGTAATGTAACTAGCAACATGTTAAAACGACCTGTAGCCGCCGGTTGCAGTCATAAACGTATTTTTCGAGGCCGGGAAGAGAAGATATCCATGCCCCACATGTGGGTCATTGAAATTTTACACGGGTAAACCCGCTTCCGGCAATGAAACGGTGATGCGAAAAATACTTGGGCGGGTTCTATACTTAGAGATCGAAAAATTCAACACCAACACCATTTGATTAGATAGAAATTCGCCATAATGGTCGATTCTCTTGGGCCTAAAAGTAACAGCGTAAGTTTAGCAAGTAAGTCCATTCGCTTCGAAATCTTCTTATGTGCCAAGAAAAGGCGTTTACGACCAATGCAATGGCGTTACGTGTGTCATTTTTGTGTTTATACGGATCCATCATAAGTCACCAATAATCTTTTTCCTTAACAATTTTCTACTCAAGTTACTACTAAGATTCTGTACCAACGGAATTTTCAAGTAGAACAGATAATATATGGCATTTCGATTCGATGTGCTTCTTTCATTATTCATTGCTTTCTTGTTAAGATCGTAGCAAAAGTTGATTGAAATTTTATTTAACATAATCTTTACATACATAATATACTATTCTTTTCCATTTCTACATTTTGCAGAAGCAAAACTCGGTGAACTACTTTATCCAAACCAGAGCAGGTCTGTTTGCATGTGAGTATGTAAATAAAGGGTTTTTAATCCGAATAGAGGAAAAGTATCTCACTTTGGTTGTGTGCAACCACCGTTACTGGCAAACACACAGCTGTCAAGTAATCTCTTTTATTTTTTACACCTCGTTGGGCTGGCAGACTACCTCATTTCCTTCCGGCTGCACTGCAGTGACCCAAATTGCATGTTTTGCATTTTTCAAAACTTTTCGTGTCCGCCAGAGTGGCTCTTAACCCTTCTTGTAATGAAATTCCTACTAACTAGCTCCGGTTTAAATAATTCATTACACCATTTAGCAATCTCAACCCTGATTAAGGACCATAATCAGCAAAACACTTCCTCCCCCTCTTGTAACAAATTCGCCTAAATATATCGAAAGCAGTTATAAGTAATCAAGCGACGCACCCTTATCCCGACTATCGGTCTACCACAGCCCAACTGCGACCCCCGGCTTAGGGGTGAGAAATTGATACACTTTCCGAAAACTATTTCCAACTTGGGCCGCCTCTATTTTAAGGCAGGAACTTAGGGATCTTCGGATATGACCAACTTTAGCCATATGATTTGTGGATTTTCTTGGTCCGTCCGAGTTTAGCTTTCAATTTCCTTTCGTATTTGTGTGAGGGTATACAACTGAAATTGGTACTAAAGCAAGGAAAGCACCCCAACATTAGTTTCCAATGTTTGCTGAAATTTGGGGTTTTGACAATAAGTCTCGTTTCAATAAACTTAATTAGGCCAAATACCAAAATCTCCTCAACCATCGATGTCTATCCAGTGGCGAATGTAGCAGTAAATCTCAGTGCAAAGCAAATTCATGTAGGTTGGATCAGAATAATCTAGGAGTTAGGGACTCAATTAAAGTCTACTATGTAGGTCTTTCCAGTAGAATGTAAAAATTCTTTCAAAAGTAGCATATTATTTGGGGGGTTTTCCTGAGTTGCTTGACCCTTTATAAAATTTATTTGGAACGATAGTGTCTTTGGAAAACCGGCATATTAATTTCACATTTCTTAGAATAATCTTTGAAGTTCTCAACTTTTCGAAAGTCAGTAGCGTAGATTCTCCAAAAATAGTATGTTCTTGTTGCAGGAAAATCACGAGGGTTTTAACCCTCTTAAAAGGAAAAAATGTTTTTGTTAATGAAAGGGTGAAATTTCCTTAAAATTTGATTGGTCACAATAAAATTTTTTAATTGATAAAAAAGTCAATTGATTCTTCAAAATGACGGGGAGACTCGATTTAAAAGATATTGCTAGATGAGATTGGGTTTTTTGAACTTAACCATAAATGGAACTCAAACCTAAAAATTCTGAGCGATCTCTGAATTCGCTTTAAATAGCTGTTCACTTACATATAAAGAAGTCAAGAATTTCTTTGCGCTTAACTCGAGAGTCAAAGAGATTATTCACGTGTTCAGTTTTAATATGGTTAGGTATTTTAATTTTTCTTTTTGCTAGAGACGAAAATAGATATACACTTATAGTTTTTTCTCAACAAGAGTAAAGTACCACATCATACATTCATCACAATGACAACTTTGACCTTTCCGACTTACCGCATCATTGTGATTCCAAAATATATAGGCAGGGGGCTCTGGGCTGTGCCGGACCACGCACGTCAAGTTGATGGTGCTTCCCCGATCGATGAAGAGCTCCGGTCCACCCACGATCTCTGTGTCGGGCTCTGGAACATTAAAAATTAACATTTGCATTACCATAGAGCCAAGAAAACCTTGTTTAACTTTAAACACACTCCGAATATTATATGAATAAAAAAAGTAGTTTTTACATTGTTCCTCCATTTAGATTTGTTAAACCCTAGCTGCAAATCAGAGGCAATTTCTCTAACAATCTAATTTGATGCTTGTGAAAAGGCCCAACTAACCTGACTAACGACTCGCTTTGAACAATGACAAAGTCACTACTGAAATCGCTGATCCAAACTCAGCTACACACAATTTAGAGTTTTCAGAGGCTGCTCCCAATTAGCCCAATCCAGGAACCTAATTATTACTCAATGGTTTTCGTATTGGCGAAACGTCCCAAATCTGTCCGCAGAATTGGGAAACCTCGATGATAGAGTAGAGTATAAAACATAATTGCTCTAACTATTAAAGTGAGTAAATTCCTGGGTTTTAATGGGACGATGGGTTTGATGTGCAATTAAGCGTATTACCAATTTCGCTTAAAAACATGTTTGTGTATGCATTCCAGACTACGGCCACTGTTAATGGTTTGGTCCATTTAGATATTTTTAATTTTGTTTTGAGGTTAGGATTTAAAGGTAGGGGTTTAAAGCCGCAATGGTCACCTGTATTGGAAATAGCTATTAGTGAAATCAGTTTAGGTAAATACCACTTTATGTAAATTATAAAAAATTTTTGATTTGCAACATGTTTCACAGAAAATGATTGTTCCTCAATTTTGAGCTGCATATGGCATGTAATGCCATAAGAAGTGCAATTGGTAAATTACCTAAACTCGTTGATTGAAGATGTGAGAACGTACGCTTAACAACACCAGCCGCGGAAATTTTGAAAAATAGTTCATCATGTTCAACTTCAAGCTCCGTGAAGGATTTTCACATGCCAATAGTGGAGAAAATTGCAAGATATATACTCTTTGGGCATAATTGTCAGGGGAAATATTCTCAGCATTGTCCGGGCTAACACTCCTAAAACAAAATCTCTGCATTGTAACTGACAAAAACTGCCGGGATTTTACAGTTCAATTAATCATGAAATCCCTAGAATGAAACTGCCAGCAAAGCGATTTTAATTTTTATTTCCGTCTTCGGGAAACTAATTTGCCGAGTCTGAAGAAAAATTAATTACCCAATTATCTAAAGTAAATTTTACATAACGGTTAAAAAATTCTGGATATAGAGCGAAGACGCTCTGCCTTGGTGGTGCTCCAGTTTACGTTTTGTTAGTCTATTTTGCCTTAAGAAATATAATAGACCATTTGCCGTTTTTAAAGCTGTTTTAGTTTCTGTTTTTTGTCTCGGCTTTAATACACTCAATTCATTACTTCTTAATGGAATTTTAGACCGAGATACGAGATACCTCAAGGAATTTTCATCCTCTGATGTAATAAAGCTAAAGGCTTTTTTGCGACTACTTATATAAATGAGGCGGGTGAGATTCTAATGAATAAATGTTTTCCTTTTTGGGAGCTTGCAGCAAAGTTTGCTGTCATAAAATTTCGAATTTAATTAATTATTAAGAATTTACAACTTCTTCTCGGATTCTTTATGTGCCTTTATAAGGCTCGAGCTCATTAAACTTAACCCTTCTTACATCCTCAAAGTTTGGCATCAAATAACAAAACGGCCCTCGAAATGCCTTTTTCTTTTTCTCTTTAAATGTACAAATAAAAGCAGTTTTCCGGGAATCGAAAACCTGCCTTTGATACAACAACTGTTTGTTCTGGATTGTTTGATTAAAATATGAGAGGATTTGTTACGTATCGGGTTTTTTCCTTCTGCCCCAGTTTCGCTTGCTAAATATTCCATTAAACATTTCGGGAACAAAGTGGACGTAAAAGAAGTTTATCTCCGTCCTCTAATTGCCTTAAAGTAAATGAAAAGAGCAAATTAAGTTCAGCCAAGTTCAACACAATTTTTTCTCAATAAAAGGCAGTCAGTTTTAAATTCGGTCGAATCAAAGGAGGATTTTCTCAATTTAAGTTTGCAACTAATCTTACGAACTAAGTAGATTTTTTAGATTGACTATCGTGGCCTGTTTAAATAAGTAAGAAACCTCAACTTTTACCTGCAGCTATCCCTCCTTTGAATTCAGGACCAGGTAATGGTAAATGATAACCTAATTTTAACTTTGCCTCTCCCTTATTGCTGCTATGTATGTTTACACTGTAGTGCTTGGAAGGAAATAACAAAAAGACCAAAAGGCCATACAAACTCTAGTTAAAAGGATATACTAAAAATAATATTTCCTAATTTTGAGACTATTCAGTGACAGTTTTCTCCATTAAAACTGGTGACTAAACGGGTTCCATTTCGCAGCTAGTTGCACCTTGAAAGCAGGTATCCTCCTTTCAGAACTTTGTTCAGTTTTACAGGTGCATGTCATGTTCTCATGATTCTTTCGTCGTACATCAAAATTGGACAAAAATATGTATGAAACTAATTAGGAAATGCTATTTAATGTAACGAGCAGAATTTTGCGGGACCACTGAAGCGAGGTCCCGCAATATGACACTAGTTTATTATGCATGCAAAGCAAAATTATGCATTTCCTAACTGGTTACATAAGTAGCTATTTTATAAGCAGAATCAGTCCAAATTTCAGTGAAATAATTCCTGCGTTTTCAAATTTTGTTTTGAGATTTTGACAATTTGTTGGCTTAAATTAGTAAAATTTTTGTCAATTTACGTTCAGGTTAGTTCAAGTTGGATGGATGCCTGACGGCAGTCTCAAATTTGAAACGGGGTGAAGAGCGGGAACGGCGCTTAATTGGTATTCCCTGAGCCCCTCCAGGGCAAATCCCACACTCAGAGGACGAGCAACACCAACCACATCAAAGACCTCTAGTTAGTGCTTAACGCATTCACCTCATCGCCTACAAAAAAAATAGATGGTTACCCGAAGTAATGCCTGACGGCGGTTTCCGGAAGGGATGAGTGTGTGGAAAGAGGAAAGGGGGTTTTAGTGGGCATTCGGCAATAGCCAGTCAGTGAGTTCCACTCTGCCAGACCGAAGAAGATCTTACCATCAACGGTTTGGTGTGCGTAAAGCTCTATAAAAAAGTTGGATGGACGGATGGAATCTGCAATAAACTACTCCGTACTATTCCGAGTCTATTTTTTAGTTATGTTTTAACCCATTTGTAAACCTGCTCAGCTGAGAACAGTTGAGCCTCAACTCAAGAGACAAAGTTCCCCATTGCTAGTAAGTCGCGAAGCACAAATAAACTCTCGGAAATATAGTCGAAATCTTCAAAAAGATTTACACCTCTGAAAAACTTGCTGAGAACGTGCTAGAAAACACTTCGGGCATCCTCCAAGTTATTCAAAGATTTTCACATCTCCGAGATGAGTACCAAAGAGATGGCTTTCATTGAAATATTTTTCGGGCCAAAATTCAAAACGGCCAAACACGGATATAATTAAAACCAGAGATCAACTTTTCGTTGCTCTAAATCAATTCCCTAGACCTGAATTTCAATTTAGCTGTCGGATATCGGAACGGTGTATTAGCGACTCATGTTATTGACTTTTGGATTTTCTCCCTCGTGTCACGAAAGCGAAACAATTAACCTACATATGCGAAATTGAGTGTGTGCTTGATATCTCGATATCATCTATTAAGATCCCCAATGGGCGGCTTCTTCGTCGCAATCGAATGTTTCCGATTTCGTGAGTGATCTTTCGTGAATAGAGTTGCAGCGAGGTTGCCAAAGAACGCTTTGAGATTTCCGGTATGAAAACTGTTTTATATTGATTCCTTTGAGCCTCGAGGATTCAATTCCGGCGAATAGGTGTTTTCGGAATTTTTAGTTTTCACTCTGGAGCTGCGCCTCTGGTAAGAGGATTTGCTGCAATAAGTGTGGCAAAAAAATTATTTTATGAAATAGTAATCGTCCCAAGAGTCCTTTAAAAGCTCGGCTCCTAGTAGTTTCACCATGGCTTTCCTTAAAGTTACGAGGATAGTCCCAGAAGTACCCGACCTGACATGTAGATGGCGATTTTTTTCTTAAAAATGTGTTGAATTACAAAGACCTAACCTTAGAAACCTTATATTTAAAGTTCGAGGGTACTATGTTGATTTGGGTTTGTTTTGGAGCTATTTTTAGTGAACGCTTTTAGAGATTTTGTAAATTTAGAAAAAATTGGTTATCGATACGTGATTCAATACTTTCATTTGATAGGTCTTAGTCCATCCAACATTAAAGCGAAGTTAGATCCTAGTCTGGGTGAATCTGGTCCTTCGTTAACAACTGTAAAATATTAGGTGGCAGATTTTAAGCTGCCAAGGCGAACTCCGCAGCGGTCGACCCAAGAGGTGACCATTCCAGAAATTGTGGTGAAAATCCACAAACCTGAATTGGAAGACCGGGGGCTAAAATTACTTGAGTGAGCAGACATGATAGGCATTTTAAAAAGTATTGTACATCGCATTTTGACCGAACAATTGGATACGAGAAAGCTGTGGGCAAGATGAGTGCCGCGATTACTCGTAATTGAACAAAAACAATGCTGTGAGGATGTTTCAAGGGAGTGTTTGGCCATGTTTCGCAAAAACAAAGCCGAGTTTTTGTGTCGATTCATAATGATGGATGAAACATGAGTCCATCATTTTCACACCTGAGACGAAAAAGCAGTCAAAACAATGGACTCAAAGGGGAGAATCGACTCCAAAGAAAGTGAAAACCTTTCCATCTGCAAGAAAGGTGATAGCGTCAATTTTTTGGGGTGCACATGAGATAATTCTTTTTGGCTATCTCCTTAAATAAAAAACAATAAACGGAGAATATTATGCGAATTTATTGCAGCGTTTGAGTGAAAAAATTAGGAAAAAACGGCCGTATTTGGTGAAAAAGAAAGTTTTGTTTCATCGAGACAATGCACTAGTCCACACTTCCGTCATCGCGATAACCAAAATCAATAAACTTGATTTCGAACTTTTTCCTCACCTACCCTATTCGCCAGATTTAGTCCCCTCAGATTATTTTGTACTTCCAAACTTGAAAACATTGCTCGATAGAAAGAGATTTGTCAATAAGGAAAAGGTGGATTCTGAGGTTGATACCTATTTTGAAACATTCGAAGCTTCTTCCTATAAACAGTACAGAACCCAATAGAACATCGCTGGGAAAAGCATGTCAATCTCAAAGTAGCTTATATTGAAAAATAATGCAAGATTTTCCAAAATTTTTTCCTTTTAAGTGTTAGGCTGGGTACTTCTGGGATTATCCTCGTATCTCCTTCCTGTATTTCTTTATTTCTCTACTGGCCATGAAGAATAAAGATGGAGCATGCACAAACACCTCTTGCATCGAAACCTTCAAGAATTCACATCGAAAGTGCAAAAAAGAATATTGAGGAAACGGGTCGGACATAAATCTCCGGGGAAATCGTTGTGTCGGCTATCAGCTTTCGCGGTCCATATATTCAGCTTATGCTGGCCTGCGTTTTGCCTCGTCTAGTCCCTTGGATATAGTTTAATTAATATAAAGATTTGTAGACTAAACCAGCTTTATGTTGTGCCTTGAATAATGACTAGCCGGCTCTATAGTGCCCTTTTTGTGTTTGAGCCAATATTTTGCCAAGGCCGGCACAATTTATGTGATGCTAACTTCGTCAGACTTGAATAATTGAATTGCTGCAGCCTCTGTGATTTACTTTGCCTCAGAGATTTAGGTATATCGCCTCCAATGTTTCATTATAAATTCCGTTTTTTATACTGAAAATAAATCGTTTTCGCACTTCAGAAATTTATTGATTTGAGGAAGTGAGACAAATAAAGTAAAATTAGGTGAACCGGTGAACCCTATCAGCGTTAGTAGCATCCGGAAAAAAACCGGAGTTAAGCTGAATATACGGCTCCGGAAAGCGATTTCCCTGGAGATTTAGTTGTGGACATCCTCCGAATGGATGGCACATAGCGAAGATTAAATATGCCGAAGTCCGTTCGGCATTGCCGCAAAATACATTAGATAATGCAGTAATCAGTCCTGTCCGGTATTCGGGGAAAATTACACCGTATTAATTCTCAGGACTGTAACGGCGTTTTCCGGCTCACATCATTCTTTACAGTGTAATGGGCGTAATAGCGATAATGGAAACAAAGTAAATGATAAATGAGGAGGACAAATTGCTGATAAATAGCACCAGCTGCCGCCAAAATGGGATCCGTTAATGGTTCCGCAAAATTGTACAACAATCTTTATGATGTATTTGGCGAAATTTGTAGAATTCGTATTGCAAATGGTCGTTTTGTTAGATGTCAATTGGTTTTGCAACAATTAATTCTGTTATCGTTACTGTGGAGTCATAATGCGACATTGTTAACAAGTCTGGCAGTAGAAAACCTAATGACTGTTTCGTAGTCGTATTAGCAGCTCTGAGATTTTTTAGGTACGATCCTAATCTACGCTCTAATGCAAATTTTGGATATATTCCTTCAAATAGCGTATCTCTAGCCTGCCATCGGATGCGTCCTCTGAGAAGCCGAAGGAAAATATTCTTACGCCGCCTCAGGATAGTAACTTATAATCGAATAATAGTTTATACAAATTTATGTTCATTAAGGTAGTACCAACATTTTACTTTCATTTCATCAACCTTTAAGACCTTTTTAACCCACTTTTTTGTTACGCATGAATTGTGATATAGTTTTACGCAGCACATCCCGAATTGGGCACTACACGGTTTCCCAACAGAAATAGTCATCACATGGATATTTTACGATTGTTCATCTGCCGACATTTTGTCAAGAAAAGAATGTACTACTCCATATTGCATTAAAATCTCCTGAGGTAAATATAAGCCCCAGTCACAACCTGTATATAATGAAATAACTTACTTATGGTCAGTTTTATAGCTCAGTGTTAAGCCAACACTTCGCTCAAATTGGTCTAGAATTGGGTTTACGACGTCCTAAAACGAAGACATGAGAGTAAATTTTAAATAATCAGTAATTTTCCAGAGTTTCCACACCTCCTGAAGAAACCTCAACATTTAAAACAAGACAAATTTGTTAAGCTTAGAATCCAGTAGGAGTGATGTACGTTGAGAAATCGGGAAGAGCATTTGATTCAAATTGATCTGGAGCCACGTCGGTGAGCGATTTAGCCATTCGCGAATGAGCAGAACAAATTCGGTCATTTTGTTCAAGGTTTCAGCCGTACCAAGTAAATGGAGGTCGCTTTATCACGCCGCCATGTTTTACTTTTTTCCTGGATTAAGAGCGGTAAATGGGATGAATCGGCTTTAAAGCCTTTATATTCACGCTTGATTTTATGCCGTAAAAATTTACATACATTCGCCACCAATCCTTGGTCTCGTTCAGTTCTAATGGATTGATCTGTTATTATAGAAAATGACCCCAGAAGCTAAGCTCCGCAAATCCTTTTAGTCCAAGCCGTTTCTCAACGCAAACAAAGCATAACCAATAGTAATCACAAAAGAGAAGTCGCTATGGACATAATGGTTTTTAGCATTTTTAAAGGAAGCATAAGTTTGTTCTTTGCATTAGTAAGCACACTGTGGAGTATTAAGTTTCCCGACTTGTCCCCGTCATTTGTTCCCGGACTTCCCGGAAGTCTTAAGGTCAAAGTTTAGCGTTCCCGACATTCAAAGAAAGATCCATAAACTTTTCCGCAAAAAAGTTTATCCGTCTGGAAAGAAGTACTTTACGAAGCAATTTTCCTTATTGCTTACTGGGATTAGGCTTTGCAGTTCTTCTAATTAGCAGCCTGGAAGGAGAACCACTGATTAATTATTGCAGATTTGCATAATCGATGAACTTAATTGGAACGTAATGATCGTTCCAGTGGAGTTACAAGATGTTGAACGAACTTTATATATGGATTAGAAAAGTAAGGGTTTCTTAGAAGAAAATTTCCAAGTGCTCACCTATAGTAAGTTTTTTTTGCATACATCAAACAACTTTCGTTGTTATTGTTACAGTCCTTGGAGGGCGGTAAAAATTCTATTTTAAATATCGTTTCTGCTCGAAAAGTTTTGTAATTTTGATTTAAAAACTTTGTAGACGTCTGTTGTGTGCTTGAATAGGGTGAAACGTATTTATTAAATTGTTATCGGTTGGTTTTTTTTTCCTGGAACGTCGATAACGACAAAGCAAAAATTTATAATATACAATTATTTTTATCCCTTGATGTAGATGGAAAAGAACTAGATCACATTTATGAGACCTCTTGCCGCATCTATTTAAATTCTAGAGATGGAAATTCTAAAAAGTTCCTCTAGAAAGGCATCTATTGAAAGGATATTAACTTGGCTTTATTGTTTTTAAACGTATTTCACTTCATTGCGATCGATATCGTATTCGTAGCGGAGAGAGACTGCGAAGGATTTGAAATTTCTCTCAGTAATGTAAATTTGGGGTATTGATACAGCTTTGCGACAATATGACGAATGAAACGGCTCGGGGCCGAAGGAAATATTTCAAAATAATTTTTCATTTTTATTTTTTAATTCGCAAAACCCGGGAGTGGGAAAAGTATTCATTAAATTCGTAAATAAAATTCTTGGAGTTGTTAATGAATGGGGAAACGTTTGAATATTTTTCAAGCGCCATTGTTGGGCATAATTCTATAAAATCGCACTTTCATTGTTTTGAATAACGCTGAACGAAACAAATATTTAACAATTCTATATATCACGGTGAAGTATCTAATTATTTGAGGCATGTAGGTATAAGATGAAATTTGCAAAGGGCGACGATTCGACGATCCGGATCCTCACTTCAAATTTCTTTCTCCTATATGTTCTGATAAGAAAACTAGCGAAATATTTACAAAATGTACACTGTTTTTTTTATAATAGTACCGCATATACAGGATGGTCAATACAAAATTGCATTACAGGAAAGTTCACAGCTTTCGATATACCAAGA
The DNA here is from genome assembly GCF_039881205.1 of Euwallacea similis. Taxonomy (NCBI): domain Eukaryota; kingdom Metazoa; phylum Arthropoda; class Insecta; order Coleoptera; family Curculionidae; genus Euwallacea; species Euwallacea similis. The sequence continues at coordinate 4,265,270 of NC_089615.1, forward strand.
TCCCAAGTTCCCAATTATCTTTCATTTTTCACGAATAAGTTTACAAGAAACATTAATATTATATCAACATATCTTTATTCGTGCTTGCCGTTAAAAATATACAATTATGTCGCCATGGAAACCCTCGCTCGCTCGTTGTAGGGCACATTGCGATCTAAGTCGGGCTTTGCTAGCGCGTTGCTTGATTACATAACCGCGGTTAGGCAAACTCGAGTCTGATATTTAGATAATTTTTGAAGTCGAGCATTTATTATTTACGTTTTAATAGACCTTATCGTTGGTAATGGACAATGGCCGCAGAGAAAATATAATATCGCACTGGCCTTTATTTGAGCTTACTCGACTTGAGCTGCTTGCCTGCGGTTCGGGACCTAAATGAATCCCTTAGGGAATTAATAATGGCTTTAAATTCATAACTTTGGTGTTAATTCAGCACATATGCTATATAACATACATATAGTGTATAAGTATATATATAGAAGTTATATAGAAAGAGTAGAGCTAAAAACATACAATTTGTTACGAAGGTTTTGGTTCCACATAATTTTATAAACGTATCAGAAACTCGTAACCAACAGAATTTCATTGCGAATAATTTTCAATGTTAAATTCGGACTTTTTGAGCTGAAGGAATTTCTCAAATCCAGCTTTGTGATACCGCATGAATAAAAATGCTAAACATTCTCTTATAAACCATGATTATTCCTGCATATGCAATCTAATTATTTATATGTATTGTACTTTGAAGGATGCTCAAATAGGTACTCTGCCTGGAAATGGTATAAAAATCCGCTTAACGATGTATGACATGGCTTTAAAAATTTAATGAGGGTGGATATAGACGTCTCGAGCGTTTCGAGGGAGACTTTCGTGAAAAGCTTGGACAAGGGTAATGTTCTTTGCGGTCTTTGCGGAAGCTTTCAAAGGTTTGAAAGAGAGGAGCTCGTAGCTTATTTGCTCTATCAGTGTTTTTCTCCGAATGATGGAGGCCTTAGATGGAAGGATAGAAATTTGCCATGTGTGATGTTCGTGGTTGAAAATTAATTTCCAGGAAAGTTTCTTTACGAAGAAAACATCTGTATGAAAAATAAATAAGTGTGGAGGAACGGGCAAGGAAATTATGTGCTGGCATGGCTCAAAACTGCAATTATTGAGTAGGAAATATATTTTGAGGGAAAATAATATTGTTCTTCTTTTGATATTTGCCCAAACAGGAGATATATATTTTAAATATTGTCTTAATTATAATTAATATTCTAAGGGGTCGGTAAATTGGTGAGTTGTCATACGACTATTGAAGGAGGAACGTAAAGGGCTCATTAAAGAAATCCTCAATCTACGATTCATAAAACTATGTCTCATAAAGATTGTTCGCTGAAATACAGACAAAGCAGTAAAAAGTAATGGCCAGATTTATCTTACTCACCGGAGGGTAGTTAAATCGCACCAGAGATCAATTTGAATAAAATCGGGCTTTACCAGCCGACCTGGCAATCCATCGAATACATCAACTGTCGCTATAAACTTTCAATGAAAACAAATTATTCGAGCTAAATCACGAATTACAAACTTTTGTTGCTGCTGAAAAGTTTCAGTAACGTTTCAGGAGAATGTGTCTGGTTGATTAACGGATATTTTCCCAGATCCGGGACGAATTTGCAAATGCCCGATGCATAAAGTTGTAACTGGTATTTTTGTGGAAAACTTTTTTACGGTTATTCGTTATATCGTCGTCGAACTAGTTTACTTTTATTCATTCGCTGACAAGCCTTCATACGAATTTTGTTTATGTTGCTGACAATGTAACGAATGGAGTTTTCCTTATGTTCCAACGTATCTATTCAAATAAACGAGCCGCAATCAGTCACAAAAATACTTCCATTTCCCTCGGCTGTATCGATACCCTACCGATGGGTTTGCTGAAGAAATAGAAAACCATAGAAATAATAGAATTGAACTTTAGAAGAGCACTTACTGAAACAATTTGTCGTTGCGTTTTGCTACTGAATTTGGCATATGAATAAAGCATTATTGTATCCCTTTAAAAATCAATTTCGTGACCTTTAAGGTTTTAAATCAGAGAAAGTGATGATAGATAGGAAGTCGAATGCTTCGTCCATATTTAATTCTTGGTGAAGCCTGTTAAAAGAAGTCCTTTCGGCGTGTACGACATTATGTCAAATGAATGCTACGAATTATAAATAGGACTATAAATTACATGTTTATGCATGAACTGACCACTCTATAAGGGTGTCTGGTCTGGTCTGGTAAAATGATCTGAATTAAGTGACAAGAAGATGTAGGAACTTGGGTAGTATAAGTGAAGGAATAAGGAATAATGTTAGAATCGTTGATACAAGTGACCGAGTGGTGTTTCTCAATGGTGTAATCAAGTGGTCAGGCTGTAGGATCCCTAAACGAAATCAGCCTAACTTTGAAAGTCTGAGGTTACAAGCTTTAAACCTATTAAGCTTAACTGACTGACAGATGTCTGTCGTGATATGACTAGAGGCCGCATCTGACTTTCTGGCACTTGCGGGTTATATTTAGAGAGAAGATATTTTTTCTTTGCACCAATGCACCTGAGAGACCAAATAGGATATGGTTATTTTTTTTCTAAGTACACCAATTTATTGAAGAATATTGAAATATATTACATTTAAAAGGTTTTATTATGTGACTCAAACTAAAAAGAAAGATGCATCGTACTGATCTCGTCTTACAAGTTATGATTTCTAAACTTAGCAAATATAAGTAAAACTTTGAGGAAAATAAAAAGAATATAAAAACGGTCATACATTTGCCGTAATTTTCTGCCACAATATAAAACAACTTTAGGAATATGTATTTAATTAAAATTTTAAAAATATTTATAAATCAGGTTAACATTTATTGGTTGGATGCGTTAGAAAACAATTTTTACAGTATAAATAGAGATTTTTATTATTTATCTGTTGAGCCTTGATTCTTTCAAATCGAGTTTTAAATGCAAAAGTTACAAGTTTCCATATTAAATGGTGTTTGGTCCAAATTTGGCGCGTGCACGTGGTTGGGTCGATTCACCCTTTCGATACGATAATCGTGAATTACGTAGATCGTGGACTGGATTGATCGATTATGAAGGACCACCCTGAGTTCGCAGTCTCAGAGACACTGTTTTCGCGTATAAGAGAAACCAAACCTTTTTAACTTAACAAAGGTTTATTGGTAACAATAACAACTATACAATATCGAGAAATACGTTATTTAAATGTTGACGAGAAGAACCTAACGCGCACGAGTCCATGATGAAGTAGCGAGAAAAGAGAGCCTTTTCAGTTTCGCACCCTCCTTAAGTACTGATACGGAGGTGTAACACCCATAGACGTACTCCCGATAAGGCCCCATTAGCGGCTTCTAGGCTACCTTGTCGCGTTACAGCGTAGCACTTAGAGGCATGGTCGCTGGGATTTTATTGGAGCCCAGCTATTGTATTCGTTTGGCAGTACCTTTAATTTAGATTCGTAATTTTAGTCTGACAAAGAATAGTGCTGGAAATCCCAATCATAAAATAACTTCCCTCAGCCGAAGATGGGTGTTAAGCGCTGGGAATTCCAACAGTATTACCCAATGGCTGGGGTTGTCCATGGGCGTAACATCAGTTTCTTAAACTCACTTTGAACATTTAAACTAATAAATAACATAACTATAATCCATGATATAACAATACGTCGCAAGTCCTAACAAATGGACCACGCTGTGTATATTTTGATTTCCTATAAAAAAGCATCTCATGGTACTGACCCTTTTGTAGTTATCTGCGGAATTATTTGTAAATATTCAATCCTAAAGGAGATTTTATATGACCATTAAATTCCGCATATTTTCCTTAATTTAACTGCCCTTTTATTTATTGCAATTCCCACAAATTTATTTGTAACAGCCTGTAGAGCAACTGAAATGCGTGGCACAAATAGAATGATTATTCGAATATTTAAATGAATTTTTTCCCTAAAGGCCATCAAATATTAGTAAATATCTACCGCTCAGCCATGCGATTCATCTTTTGAGCTTATTTATTTTTGGAACGTTTCCACTCAGAGTACCTCAAAAAATTAAATTAGAATCCGGGATCAGGATTATTAAAAAGTTGTTTCGTTATCTCGGGTTCAATTTAGCAAACCGGAAGCGCTGAACTAAATTGATTTAATATTTTATAATGAATGCAGAGAGAGAACAGGGAAAGAAATGGGCGCGTTTTTAACTATTAATAACTGAAGATTAAACTTGAAAACTTGAAAAATGGAATCTTTTCGTGAACAATGGTGAAGAAAAATGGAAATAAATTTAAATTCATATTGGGCGTAATTTCTTTTAGATTATCTCCTTGCGCCCAGGCTCTTTCGCGACTTTTAATATTAATACACGTACTCTCTTCTGCCATGGCGCAAAAGTTTTGTTCTTTTATTTTTAGGCTTATAGCGGCGGAAGGCAAGACATCTCTTAACGAATAATATCCGAAGAAGTGGTAAAAATAACTGTACTTCTTGCTTTTAACAAACTGCAAATCTCTGAGAATACCAAAAAGCCACTGACAACTATAAAAATCTACGAAACTGCCAAACTCGCCTGAGGATCATTTTTGGAAATACTTAGCATTTTTCTTGGACAAAAAAAAGCAAACTAGACAGCTTTGGTATCCTGTGCAAACCCCGAAGATATTTTGAAAAATTGACATGAATGTTAATAATCTAAAAATGTCCTGAAACTTACATAAAATAGAAATCTCTGAAAATCCTTTGGAAATCTTGCAAAAATAATGTTTTTAACAAATGGTGCATTGGAATGGTTACTTCAATCGTACGATAAATATAAATGCCTAAAAAGTGTTTTTTCTTTAATTTTGTACTACGACAAGAAAATAATATTTCAAAATTTCCAACCTTTTCACAATTTTCGTACCCTTTAAATTCGACGAAATCGAAAAATTTATTCCTTATAAAGACAAAAAAATCAGGTTTGAAGGGAATTCAACTGAGAGTAACTTTTAATTTATTCAGTGCCAGTCGCATCGATCCACTTTCGGAATTGAAATTCACTGGTAAACAACCATTGAGAGACAAACTTTCTGCTAAAAGACAGAAGACTGACAAACACTAATGTTTTGATAGGTAAAAGTTTGCAACTCCACTAAATCTAAATCTAAAACAGAAAGCTACAAATAGCTAATTTTAAAATTTAAATGGGAAATTATCTTACCCTTGCATGTGCATAACATATTTCATTTATTCAGAATAAACTTCCTAATAGAACACTTAAAATATCAAAAATCTACTTACCAATAACAGTCAAATGAATGAAATGGCTTAAATGTGGTGTCGAGGAGACTTGACACTCGTACACCCCCGAGTCCCTATGTTGAGGATACTTGATCTGCAGTGTCCAGTCTTCTGTGTGCGGTTGATGGATGGCCCGAAACCTCTGGTCACTTGTATACGTATATCGACCGACTGTCAGTAAGTGCACGTCCCGATGCCTGACCCAGGACACCTGAGGAGACATCTGTAATAAGTTAAAACGGCCATGTGCGTTTTGGTTTGCGATTTGGGCAGATATAATATAATAAGAATATTACGAATTTATTGCACTGTATTTCGATCATTTCGATAATGAAGCTTTAAAACATTTTCAAGTGACTTTTTCTTTTGTTCTTTGAAATTTTATTAACTGTTAAATTATCCCGATGAAAATTTAAGTCACCCTGTAGAGTATAAATATATTTTATGTCAAATTTGATTATAAATGAGGCATAAAATCTTGTATGTATGGCGTACGTACGAATAGACTTGTCTCATAAAACCTTACACTACGTATTTATACAAATAGTAGTTTATAGTGATTTAGAGATGATGAGAAATCAGAAGATGATATAGGTTATTGCTTTTATTTATTAATGGGTCAGATATATTGTCCCTTGTGATTTAATTAGACAAATATTGCGGGATTTCTTTATGCGCTAACTGACAGCTATTTTAAAATTATTTAGTAGAAATATTATAAAACTCACGCCCTATATCGCTCTAAAATAATAGCGTTCGTAGTAAATTGCTGTTTAGAGTTGATTATAGTTAGCTTTGATTATTTCTGTATAAAGTTGCTTTTAGAAGTTGCTCTTCTGAAAGTTTTAAAAACATCAATATGGATCGCAAGGTCTGCATCTCACTAAATCTTCAAAAAACAATGCTAAAAATAATGAAAGGAAGAAGGACGAAAAAGATTTCTATTTTGAGCAGAATTAATCGAGTATCGGCAAAAACCTATGTCTTTTCTCACAATGTCTCTGCGTTATAATAAAATTTCTCCCCTTCATTCATTCGTCGAAAAAGTTACGAATTCCATGTTGAAATATCACACCTTTCAGCCCCGGGACTTCTCTTAACAGGGAGCAAATATATTAAGTTCCGAAAAGCCATTGTTAGGCTGATATTGGGGCGGGAAAAGAGTTTTAACAAAAACAATAGAGACAAAGGAAACGTTCTCGGTGAAAACGAAGTTTGCGAATAAGCCGTGGGCCATATTCCAGGCGAATTACCTGGTTGAGCGGTAAACTTCGTTAAAAACATTCGGTTGCTTTTGACAGAACGCTTCCCTCTATTACAATTTTAGACGCAGTTTCAGAAAGGTTTCACACTGAGCTGAGCGCTTTCAACTGATTTTGTTCGGCTTTGAATTCAGCTACACGCAATGGTAACATAATAAAGAGCTAAAGCTGTAGCTAAAATGGTTAATGCTGTATGTGGGATTAAATAGTTACATGTTGGTGTAGGTAAGTTCATTGCCTTGGGAAGCTAATTTAAGGAAATGTTGATAAATCATCGTTCTAACGTGCTTCAGTGTCTAGACAGCTACAATTTTTAGAAAGTCTGATTTCAATTCAGAAATTTACGTTTTCTGAATCTTTTAATAGACGTTTGAAGACATTTTAAATATTTTTAGTTATTTTACTTTTGGACATTTTCACAGGCCTTAGGCGAGTGTAAGTTATTGCTTATATATAGAATCTTTTATGAGCATTAGGAAGTAACTTGCAAGAAGACCACTGAGTCTTCCTGCATAATTCTCTTCATAAGTTCGCTAAAGTAGTATTTAGGTGCAAGTTTTTTTGGAATTAAGTTAAACCGTTTCGAATAAATCTTAAATATAGTTTATACTAGGAATTCACGATGTGCACTATTATTTATTGATCGGTCTAGGTCACCAGTTTCGAATATTTTTGCATCTCTTTAAAATAGCTAACAGTGCGTTAAATGTAGTAATATGTATTAGAACAAACCATGGATTTATTTTTTACTTATTAGATATCCTTCTTTGTATGTTATTATAGTTATTTTTCATGAGTTTGTTCTCCGTACTACTAATCTTTTTTGCAGTCATTAAGGAAAAAATTTGTACGGGCACCCTTAGATCCTACTAGTCTAAACTACCATGAAAAACCTTAAATACGGTTTAAACCAGCAATTGACCCGGTGAGCTTTTTATACAGCGATGTAGGAGATGAGTTTTCTAAACATTTATTCCATTTCTAGTATAATTTTAAATCACAATGCTTGCCTCCAATTCCGATTAGAATTCCTCTATTGCATATTCTATGATTTGTTATTAAACTTGTACCCAACTTTATATGATTATCAGGTGTGATTGTGAGTGCTCCTATGAAATTCGATTTGTGAATAATCTAAGGCAGAATCATTTCCCACCGCTATATTATTAAATACAGGATGATTTATTCTAAATCAAAAACCAACATACTATTAATCAACTTTTAACCGAAAACTCGAAATCAGCATCATTATTTTTCATGATCCTGAGTTGCAAATTTGCCCAATTTTAAATATTTTCCCATGCCGCACAAAATATCAGATTCAGTTTATTACTGTTTTGCATATTAGGGGCCTTAGGCCATTATAACGTCGGTTTTGCATTTTGTCATAATATCCCTGAATGGCCTTATCCATTTTCAGGGAGAGTGATTTAATGGAGATAAAAATCGCATTATGGCCGAGTCTAATTTTAGTTTTAATCTAGGTTGTTGACACATTGGTGATTGCATTTTTCTTTGAAAGTGGGCAACGTGAATGGATGACCGTAATGAACGTGCATAATTTACTCTAACTGCGGATAAATAGGAATATCGAACAATAGATATGGGAAACTTCCATGGAAGTTCAGCTTTTATTTGGAATTAGCACAGTGGTAATTTAATGAGAAGCGAACGTTGTTGGATGTTTTGCATTAGTTTGTAGATATTGGAAAGGTAAATTGTTGAAATACGAATTACACATTAATTAATTGAACCGTTTGGATGGTTACGGGGAAATCCACAATAACAGATTAATTGCTCGAATGCGTATATATTTGTATGTCAAAAAACGAGTGGAATAGTGCAGCTACAAACAAATATTCCTTATTTTGGGAATCCTGGATGGTTCAGATAAATTAATACTTTTTCTATTAGTGAGCTGTAAAGTGTGCTTTCTTAGCACGAAACAGGGTTTGATAGATAAGCTTTTGGTTATACGGGAAGATGATATCGGAATAATTTTCGGATAGAACTCAAGAGAAAGTCAAGATTGGTGTATTGTTCCGTATGAGCAGATTTCGGGATCTTAAGTAAAGCTGTCGAGTGATACATCAGAACAAAGTTTACTAAGATCATTGAGAAGGCCTCAGATCGCTCTCCTCTTGAGAAAAATGATTTTACGTAACAAGCAAAACTTGAGGAAGTCAGTGTTGATGCATTAAACTGAACAATCAAATGTTGGATTCTAAAATTCAGTAACCAAGGAATATGAGGGAATATGTTGATGTAAGTGTTATAACACATGACGCATAAATTTTACGAGGAAAACATGTTCACGTTTATCACATGAGTTGATTAAGATTCCACCCTTCATTGTTTTCTATGGAGAAAATACGGGTAAAAAATATCGGAAATTACTAAGAAAAAACGTCTCAAGTAACAAGGTGATTATTTTAGCTTTATGCGAAATGTGTAAGGAAAGCTTTAGAATTACTGTAAAAATATTCTTCTAATTCGGAAAAAACAAATCCGCCAATTATATTCGTAAGCCTTACACGGACAAATAAAGGCGTTCGCAGGCTTTAAACACAGTATTTGTTATGGCGAGCACCATCTGGCTCACGGCTCGTTGAGGAGGACTACGTGGATAAACAGAAGCTAACTCTATTAACATTGGAAAGCTTTTTGTCGAGGTGTTTAATAGGGGCGAAAGGTAAATTTGCATTTCATGCCCGTGCACCATAGAAGACGAAAAAATAGCCATTGCTCTCCTACTCGGAATAGGCAATACGAAAAAAATATAACAAACTGACCGCTTAAAACTAATGGGACACTTCCATACATAACAACCCTTAGTGGAGCACTTTGCAAAGCAGTTATTCACATTTGTCACAGTCTGCGGAAACAGAAAGGGACATGGACAATAAATATGGCGAGAACAATGATCGAAGAGGTCACATTGGTGAGAGCGAAAAATTATTTATGTTGGCATTTACAGATATGAGTTCGACTCTCCACTGGAGCACAACACCATTTCAGTTTACACGCAGACAATGAGAAAAATTTCAAACAAAAAGTGTCGGAGAAATTATTTCTATTGCGATATCCGAGTAAGTTTCAATGGAATTGAGAAGCTGTTGTGGAAACTGCGATTCTTATCACAATCTAGTCACATTTGGAAAATTTAAACCAGTATAGATCCATTCAGTACGATTACTAATCGAAAACTATAATTAAGAGTAATAAATTTTTTTATGTAGAAGCCATAAGATCAAGTTAATTTGAATGTTATCATGGATTAGATAAAATTTATCTTCTTCAGTTTACCGCGTAGTCGCAAAATCTGCTCGGATTAAGACACTAACTTTGATTTTCTTGAAAAACATTTGACATTTTCCCGGTGGTAAAGTTAAGCAGTGCTCCCACGTAACCCTCGGTCGTTCGCTTTAAAATCTAACTGTTCGAATCAATATCAACCTTATATTTCTCGTAAGAGAGACGTAAGTGGAATTGTATGTCATCATTGCCTTCCGCGTAATTCTATAGATTGTAAATTGCTCTATCTGATCAAAAATAAAACCGCAGTTGCTTTTGGAGAAACCAGCGATGTGGTTAATATAACATTCTGCTAAAGAAGGTCGATCTTCTTACTGATTTTACTTTCCTCAATATTTCTCAAGAAACTTCTTATTTCCCGTTGGTGCATTTCCCATCAAAATCCACTTCAATTTTTCTTCAAAATAAGTGGTTATATATTAAAATCTACAGTTACTATCTTTGTAAAGACATCAATACAGGTCGAATTGCAATATCGGGCCAACAATATGTAATATCTTCTCCTTTATTGTAAATCCACTTTCATTGCAATCCTACATTCTCTTCAATTAAGCTTAAATGTGATATGAGTTCTCTGATGCAGTGAAGCAAAAGTTAAATATCGATATAGGTAGTGTAGTTGCTCGAAGTTGTGTAATAAAACGCCTTCATATAATTTTATACGTGTTAGTGTAATAAATGTAAAGTGAACTAATGATCTAATATTTGATGCTACAACTTTGCACAACTGTTACAAATATGTAAGAGGAGATATGGAACTTGTTCGCGTTCCACATTTATAATTTGAAGTAATATGCGTTTCTCTTCTATCTATAATTATTGTTGGCTAGATATCAGAAACAGTCAGATATAATCAGATATCTAACTTTCTTCAGTATTTTATTTACATCGTCTTCATACAATTAGGGCTTACCCCAGTAGATTGGCTCAATTTAAATAAATAACAGCTTCTAATTTCCATTTCCAGTAGGCATCCTAAAGAATTCGAGTTATTCATAAGAGGGAATTCATGTTCAAATTTTTAATAATAAGCCGAACCGCCTCCCGCCAAACAATAAAAAGTCACCTAAATCCCATTACAAAACCTTAAGTGATCCTTGATAAGGAACTTATTTACCAAGTCTTGCTGTGTTGAGAAAAATAATTAAGTAATTTCCTGGGGGTCTATCCGAAAATATGACGTGACCGGATGAGAGTGGAAGATTGATGACGGAACTGCGGTTTTGTGTCTTAAAATTGATGAGTTTTTCGATCACATCGACGGATTGACCACATTTTTTTCAGCTTCGAGAATTGCTTTCGATGTGTGACATTTAGAAAAAGGATGTTGAGACTTTTTTTCCTATTTTGTAGTTGAGTTTCGATGGTTAAAAAATTATAAGAAAAATACTGGTATTAGCTCTTCGTATTTCATAAAAAAACATTATTTCATCAAATCATTAATAGTGTCTCTTTGTAATACACTTTTGTACATTACACGCACAAAATGCAATGTGTATAATAGGTAAAACGTAATACATGAATTCCAGGTGTCTTGTTATGAAATGTATCAAAGCGATTTAGGCCAGGAATCTTGTAATATTTCAGTAGAGACACTACTTCAGACTAATACCCTATTTCAGGGTAATCCCATATATTACGAAATTTGCTTAAACCAACTCATATAGCCCTCGAAAAAATGATATGGTGTATATTTCCATAACTTGATAATGAAAAAGCTTTTCTAATCCATCAATATGCATTTTCAGTGCATTTACCAGTGAAGTGGCAATTCGCATCGAGCTCACTTGAATTTTTCGTGATAGAATTAAAAGCGTTTTGGATGAAAATTTCGGAGCTTTTAGTAGATAAAGCTAATTTCCGATTACCACAGCTTCGGCCGAAATTGATTTATGGGACAGTTCAATTATTAATATAATCTGCAATTTAATAAATAAGCCAATCAGCCGTAATGTATAATCGGCGAAATTAATACAACGCGAAATGATTATAGGCGCTGCTGTAGCCCTCGCTCGTTGATGTGCTCACAGCTAAAATTCCAATTTCGATTTTATCCTCGATCAGTTTTAAATAAATCGCTTTCATTTTAATTCCGAATATAGATGACTACCAATGATACCGTTTTGAAGTACAACATAAAATTGCTATTGGAAACCCATAAATTCCCAATATCGAGCTAGAACTTCTTGCAACAGTGGCGAATTTTGCTTCAATTCGCGTAAAAAATGACAAGATCATTATTATCAATGTAACAATTCCATTTACTGTTGTTTCAGACAATTTTTTTCAAGTCTCAAACCTTTTAGTATTATTCAGTATCTTCTCTATCTCTCACAATAAACCAATCTCAGAGGGAATCTTCACTCACGCGGTATTACCTCATGATTTCTGACTTCATAAATTTTATTTCTTCACTGTGATCTGCCTCGATTAATAAACCATCGATAAGTGCTATTGAGGATGGCACAAAATAAGTCTACTCACCGTTCTATTTGCTAAATTCTTAACTCTGCAATTGAGATAAGCAGTCTTTCCTAGCAGTGCTGTAACATTCTTGGAGGCGGCAGCATCGAAATGGGGCCCCCTTGTCGTGGTTTCTAAAAGCGTGTTTCCTCCTCCACTACTTGTTCCTTGTACCGCTGATTGAACTGTAACAAGAATGATTCACTTAAGTTTAAACGTGTATTTACCATCATCAATTTAATTTTCTAATAAATTAGTTCGAAAGCTTTCCTTATAAACGATACATTTATTACTAGGGATTAATAAAATATTTGTAATAATTGCGAGATATGCTACTCAACCACTTAAAGTCGTGATTACTATTGAATACTCAACAATATTTTGTTTTACTATTACAGGTATAGTAATATTCACAAATAAAAAATAATTTGAGTGAGGAATAAATTCTTCAATGGAAATTTTCTCTACTGGGGAAAATGTTAGAAGACGTCTATTTATTTGATATAGGGGATTTCCAGTGTTCACTCAGCTTATTATTATGGGAAAAGGTGAAGATTGCATCTATTGACAATACATAAAAATAAATGCTGGCTTTGGCTTGTGATTATGTAAATGCGTAGTGACCCAAATTCGTGTCGCGCAATAGGTGGTTTAGTCCGAAACACGTGCATGCTTTTGATCCATGGTATGTGTAATCTAGCAAACTAATTTGGCTTATTACTGTTACTATGTTATAAAGATTATTCAAATGAAATTTGATCCGCCAATGCTTGAAGGACTTCGTTGAAATCGTATAACTCTCCGTAAGTAACATTGTAATTCAATCAAAATATGGCATTTCTTTTAAGTTGTAAGTGTACCAACTGGAGCAAAACATCAAATATACACGATATATTTTGGAGGAATTTGTCCATAATAAATATAATATGGTATATAGGTGAGTTCCTAGTCCACAATATGTGTAACATTGTAAATTACTCTTGATAAACTACTGCTGCAATACTATAACAATTATTCATATCCAGTTTCACGTGCCACTGCTTAAAGAAGTATGAACTGTTCTTCTTGATTATGAAATGGCAAAACAGGGCATGATAGGTTTTTATGTGTCTGGTCCACAAAAAGCATAAAAAATTATAATTTTAAAACATTTTTCAAACATCAACGTTCCCTACAACTCGCTTTACCTTGAAAGGTGAACTTCTCAATTTGCGTTGTCCTAATTAAATTAAATTTTCTTAGTTTGCCCAACTTCTCCGCCTTTCTTTGTCTAAAAGCAGTTTCTCATAAACTGCCTACATTATAGGTTAATATGTGTGTAACACCCACATAAAGCCGGGGCCGTTACTTAGCGAAACCCCTAACTATGAAATTTAAATGTGCTCCCCGCATTGTTTACCGGATCCAAATTCGGGAGCTGGGGGGATGCGGTTTAGCACACTTATGGCGCAATTCCATAAACGGGTTAAAGTCCAATCGTTTCCCGATAAGACGTCCTTTTGTTCATTAACCGTCTCAATTGAATTGTTGATTAGGGTTGAAGTGCTTAAAGTAAACAATTCTATGGTAATCGAGGGATGTTGACATAGCGGAGATTAATAATTATTAAAGTTATTTTTGGGAAGGTGATAAAATTTTGTAATTCATTACCTGGTTCCAGGCATGCTTCAAAGCATTGTAGAATATATCAGTTCTCTTGTTTGGAAGGTAATATTCTAGGCTTCTATGGGGTTCGTTCAAGGATGTGAAATTGTATCCCTCCTCGCCTTTGACGTGTCATCCCAGACAACGTTAAATTAAACAGCTTTTTCATCCCTTGATCTAGGTGTGACACTGATTTATTTAAACTCCGGAACAGGAGCTCTTTAGCGACTGTCGATGCTTTAATAAGCGTGTAAAAGGTTACAGGAGAACCGACGGGGATAGTTTGCATCAAGAAAATTTACCCTTCGATTTAATCCTCCTCCGCCGACGACGACGACAACGTTCACGATACAGTGAGTAAACGGTTTTACAGAAACTAAATTATATTTTAATTAAAAAGCTTAATATCGCACCGGAGATTTTGATCGAGAGCAACGGCACCTAAATTAACATATTTTCAGGGAAATAGGGCAGAGATTTTGTGTCATTAAGCAGCCTAGAGATTCATCTTTGATAGGAGCGTTAAATAAATTTCATGTGAGACTTTGATGGAGTCAGAGAGAAATTAACAGCATTCACGTTTATAGGCCGGATTTCAATTATTTGGTATTTGCAGAGTACTGAGGCGTTCTGCCATTTGAATTAGCAGAATTACGAGCCAGCATAGATTTCTTAAAAGCCCCTTTAAACGAAGAGTCACAATTTTCGTAGTCAAAATAGATGACCAAACGGATTCCATTTCGTAATTAGTTGCATAATGAAAGCAGGTAGCTTAATTTCGTAGCTGAGCTGACGAATAAGACCAGTAATAAGCATGGTTTGCTATAATTCCACAGATATCAAACGCAACTGGTGGATGTTGAAACTTATGCTCCTTTATGGGATTTTTTATCGCATAGCAAATGTGCAAACATTTTGTCTAAAATTCATTAAAAATTTATATTTTGTGGAACTAATGTCGTATTATGCCACCTCATCTTACGCGTCTCGTGTTTTTTTCACCAATTTGTTTAGCTAAGTGTATATTTGTGGGAGTCATATCTTGATAAATTTAGAAAAATGACTTTTTCAGGATTTAAGAAGAATACCTATGTGTCTAACGTCATAGTCAGATATTTAAGTTTTTTTGAATGGTCAATGGACTTAGGACATTTTTTTGGGATTTTAATTGAGAATTAAATTTTCATTTATTCGCTTGTTCTAAATTAATTCTACTTTAAAGCTTTAATGTTAAATCTCTTGAAAGTGATGAATTTAGCAAAAGTTTGAATAGACTAAAATGCTTCAAGAAATAGTACACTTCATAATTAAATGATTAAATTTATTGACAGTAATGACCATCTCTGGATACAAATATACGTTAGTAAGGACATAAATGTGTTTGCATTTAGAGGTAAATACTGGGGATTCCAGAGAACGGCTGGAGTAATTTGTATTCTAAGAAGCGAAAATTCTCTTAATTTAGTCTACTCATGACTTTATAATAAACTATAGAGAAGCCCTTGAAAAGAATTAGAAAATTTGTTTGCTGTATGTTTTTTATTGTTTAGGCCTTAAAAGTGATACATACGCTGTCGATTAAATTACTATACTTTTTAAAAAATCATTAAATGGAACTTAAGCTCTGTAGTACTTAAATGGGGAAATTCAAGTTGAGTTCAATTAGTGAGTTCTACATAACATTATAGTTTGGGAAACATGCATTTAACTTTAAACTCAAGTTTAGTTATACTTATTGTTGACCAGGTACTCAAATCATATCGTGCATATTCACATTTTAACCTGTAACTCGCCTCATAACTCTGAAGAACCATTTGAATTTCGTGTGTTGTTGTTAATTATCCAAGCAAATGAAATTTGGAAAATGGAATTGCTTTTTAATATTTAAGGGTATATGGCGTTAGTAGTGATGCAAACAAATTGCTTTGGGTCTCTCTACTGCTAAACCTAATTTCGGCTGACATTTCAATGCTCACTAAATCGAATTTCCTTCGAATAAAAATTTTTAAAAAATCCTTTATCGATAAACCTAATTGACGACAAGTACCCAAAATTCAATATATTAATAAAGTTACGGAGCTTCAATATAAGTATCACCCTCAAGAACTTTTTTCAAGTGGTTAAAACCTCTTCAACTTTCCACTCATGCCCAATCCATGTTGCCGTTCTGCGATACTAAAACATTAAAATCTTTCCGTTTTTGAGCCAAGAATTTCCAACGTCGCAGAAACAAACATAAACGCTGAAATGAAGCTACGTAAACTTCCACTTAGAACTGCAAAGATAAATAAGTTTTCCTGCAAACAAAGAAGCTATTGCTTGCTTTAATGCAAGTTTAACTTCTGAATTGCATCGCCTCTTTAATCATTCTGCTCCACAAACGTAGATACTTTACCCGCAAGACATTAAGTAAATATGTGAGAGTTTTCTACAACAGGAACTGCTTGATGTGAGTATTTCCGTTTTGCGTTTTTAAGTAAAAGTTTAAAAGCTTTCTGTTTTTCTTTGGCTATTTGTCTCCATTATGCGCGACCAAAACAACTGTTAAAAAGGCAGTCTTTTGCTGCATAGTAAAATGCTCAATTACGCTCTAAAATATCGCGGGCATTAAGCTTGCTGCGGGGTGTAACTCTTAATTATTGTGTTACTCCCCTTTAATGTTCAAGAACTATGCGGAGGCCACCAATTAGAGCTGCGTTTAATCTTCCAATAAAAAGTTCGGGGGGAGCTATTTTACTGCTGCATTTAACTTGTTATTACCATCAGGCATCATAAATAAAAATCGTTTCCATTTGCGTTAACCTTGTTTCTGATTTTATGGCCGAATTTGCTTTATGCCCTGTAAAGCCCTATATTACGAAACCTTTATACCGTATTAAGTAGGTGGAATTCATGTGTTTATCTCTCTGCCCTTTTAACAATTTCTGGGAATATTCTGTTTTAAATTGAAAGCACACTTTTTCTTTTTTTTATGGTTAACTGCACATATTGGTATATGATGAAGAGTTTTTCTATGGGGTGCAATTGAGAAGAGGAATAATAGTTAAAAACATTTTTGATTGTTTGGCAGCATTGCGCAATTAGAGAGATTAACGGCGATAAAAAGTTGTCAAAAGCCATTTGAAAAGGAAAAATTACCCACACCATTATTATTGTGGACCAGGAACTCATTCTCCAATTATGTATAGATTAATGTCAATACATATGAAATAATCTAGCAGACGATGGATACACCATATGCTTCCCCATAAACTATTATATGTTTTGTTAATTGTTCTATACAAGGAGCTTGATGGATCTTTAGATAAACGTACTTAATTACACTGAAAATATCACAAAGCCAAATCAACATCAACACAATAGGCACAATAAAGCTATTAAGAATATCTTTAATAAGTTGCCTAGACACTGGAAACCCATTATGTAACTTTGCAACTACCGTTGGCTTTGCGTTTAGCTCCATGCTCCAGCGCTCTATTTAGCGAAACCGTACTTTGTTACGTCTTAAAAATCTTAACGAGCCGTTTATAAGACTCCTTTAGTACAGAATTTTATCGTCTAGTTTTAAGGCGTAATATGAATCACCAAAATTGGCGATATTTCTGAATAAAGCTCTTAATACCGAAATTTACTGCACGATTTCATGACAATGTAATAAACTTGGCTACATAAATTTGCCTTATTATATCCCGTAATTTATATGTGACTAAAATTATTTGCTATCAACATTATTAAAGGCTTCAAGTAGACCTTTATGGCAAGTATTACTTGAGGCAATTAATATTTCCTCTATGTTTTTGAGCCGAGTTCCTCTCTGTGTTGGAGTAGTGTTACGTGTGAGGAGAAAGTTATATAAACAATATTTGAAGAGTTTGTTTCAATTTTATTGTTATCGAAAATTGAATTTTACGATGCTCATATTCAAAATTTTCTTTGCGTTTATCGAGCTGGGTTACAACATTGATAATTCATTATCGACCTAACTTCAAAGGAAAATTTACTATTGGAAAGGTAAATTGGTAGGGATGATTGAATATTCATAACTCGATATATGCATTCTAAAACAGTGTTTTTGCATTATTTCTTTTACCGACAATATTCGAACAAAATTTGGTGTTGTTTGGAGCGACGTAGTCATTACCAAATTTAAACGCCGCATGTGTAGCGTGTTCGGTTAAATTGTTTTCATTTCAGCATTTTCCAAATATTTGAAGATACTAACTAAACCTTGCTAGATCAAATTTCTAAATTGGTAATTATAAATGATACACAGTAGATTGTTAATATATCCTTACTTAATTTAAATAATTTTTTAATAGCAAAATGTGCAAAGGTGCACGTTTTTTTCCTAGGGAAAAAATTATGATATGAGTAATAAAATTAATTTTTTCATTTAAAACTTCAGCAGACACGGCAGTAACAACGTCGGATTAAGGTCATAACATGTTTATTTTTTATCATCCTCCTTCGAATGTCCCAATCCCGAGGCGACGGTAATTTCATTTCGCGAAAGCCGAAAGTGCGCAAGCGGCTAAAATAAATTGCCGGTTTTATTTCGAGATTACGAGGATACTTTTAAAATTTAATAATATCTGACATGTAATCTTCAAAAGGTTGCGACTTTCGAACAAAGCACTCAAGAATTGCTTTTTAAGAACTTTATTTGATTAAGGGCATTTCCGGCAAAAAAACTTAAACATCGCTCAAAAACTAGCTGCAGCACATGCTAAACAGGCATAATATTTACCTTACCAGCAAAATGCACGTATAAGCCTTTCAAGTTAGGAATATATGGATAAATAGCGACGCTTTGCCAAACATAGGACTCCTCTCATGCTGAATATCGCAGTCTAATTATCATATTAACGATCTCATACAATGCTGAAGCCTTGATGGAGGTAGAAAATGCAACGAAATATGTAAGCGGGATGCGGATTTGAATAGCAGTGTCTGTTGGCTCAATGTGGGGAATAAACAAAACGTTTTCAGTAAGTTGAATTGCTGATGCAAATTAAATCTTACTCTGCCTCTATTAAATTTTTATGGAGGAGAATATATATTCTGGTACTATAGAACTGGTACATGGACTACTGCACATAGAAAGCAATTCTGGCATCAACAGACCCCTATATGAAAAGTATCCCTAATGGTTTCGAGATTAACACCTTTTAAGTGCAATAATCATTATTCATTAAATCCGCTATACTCACAACGAAATGAATAATCTGCGAATAATAATCTTTATTAAAATAGTTATAACCCATTCATCCTATTAGGTTTCAACCAGAATTAAAATGATCGAAATTTCTAGTTTATCAGCATATCCGACTCTTTTCACAATACTAAATTGAAAATTTAAACAAACTGCTCTGCACTTTAATTAAACTAGTAAACGCACAAAATTGAATTCGATTTGACCTGTATGTAATTTTTGTTATCAAAGGATTGTTTATTTAAATTTTAAAATATGAGGAGACCTCGAAATGCAGGTTGCAGCAATACGATGATTGCCGGCCCAAAATTAGCAAGAATGTGTTTGGTGGTCGAAACTAAACCCCATTTTCCTACTGCGAGAGATTCTCTTCAGTGATTTGTAAACTTTGCGAGACGTAATTTGCAAGCTGACCTGCGAAGGTTTCTTTGCAGGTTTGTACTAAATGACGTTAGCGCAATGCAGGTTGCGACCGAGGAGTTAATTTCATTAAACACGCAGAGGCTTTCAGGATGAAATCGCGTTTGTTTTGAGGGAGTGTGACGAGTGAGACGAGTTATCTCTCGGAAAGCCATTCCGGAATGTTAATTTGAATTACGCATAATTAGCACCGACTTGGAAGCGAGATTCAAACAATTTACTGCATTAGTATTTTAGACAGCAGAAGCTTTATTGAAATTAGGTCACCCACTACTTACAAAATAGGGGAACTCTCAGTTTAGTTCAGATTATATTCAAAATAGAATTACTAAAAAATTTCTCAAATAAGTGAAAATTATCTATCTATATATTATCTAATCTATACGTTAAGACGGCTAAAATTCTCGCGCAGCATGTGTGTTTAGTATTTTTAGTTTTATTATTATTTGTTTTTTAATTATAATTAAGTATGTTAGTGTATCCCGATGCTGCATCAGCCGTTTACGTCGGGAATCACATCAATTTCATTATTGGCCAAACATCCGAGTTTAATTGCTGACCGCTTCGCTGGCAATAACTATAAGGAATCATTGTCCAGTAATCTAAGCCGTTAGGCGCTAAGGTGACTCATGGCTGAGTAGCCAAAATTGCCATGCTTATCAAGGGTACGCTTATTAACAGCGTATAGACAGTTTATTTTTTAATCCCCGTTGAAATATGATTATGTAAATCAATATACTTTGAGAATTTGAACCGATAAGTTGTGGCTGGTACTGAAGCCAGCTATGTTGTTTTAATTCTAAAATACCCCAGGTATTTAACAATGTGAGTAGTGTTTTTTTTAAGATTTGCATACGGAATGACGAAAGCAGAGATGGTGAAGGTTGACTTGACTTTTTTGACGTTTGACAGTTTCGGCCCCGCACACTGCCGATTAAATAATCGGCCTCTAATTTAATTAGATCGGGATACATCATCGTGTGCATGTAAAATCGGTGAATGTGCGCATACACATGTCTTCACGCGAATTAAGCAACCAATTAAACTATCGGCCGACCAAAAATTCTGTCTGTGTAAGATGGTCGCGTTTCCACAAACCCAAAGGCACTTTATCATTTGGTCGCAAAATTTCCACAATTTTCCAAGTTTCATTAGAAGTAGACGAGAAGTCTCATTTAACATCTACGCTTTTTCTATCATCTTTAAATCTACAATAGCACTAGTTTCATCCATAATGGTAATATAAATATAGCAAAAATATCAGAATTCGTCTAGGTTGAAATCGAGAACCGTGAAATTGCATCTCTTCCAGTGACACTACGAAGATTACACTCGTCATTTTGATTTACAGATTAAGGCCGAGCTAAAAGCCTATTATACCGGGTGTCAATTTGAAAATTTCCCACCCCTATTATCTCTAAACGGGATAGGTTTAAAACAAAATCGCCGGAACGCGTCGACTTTGTTACCGGGGCGAATTTTTTATACAGAATTCACTGCTTCTCTTTCAACACTCTACCCTGCAGAGCCATCCTCTTAAATATGTTAAATGGTAAAGGGGGTTAAGTGATACATCATTTTAAAGGGCTTTTCATTCTCTACATTACGGTGCCTCATTTGTTACGTACGACTGTTGCGTTATGAAGTTAGGAGTCTTTGATCATTCTAAAATCATTTTTTCTATACGTGTTTTGATAGCGTTGAAATTTAGGTTTTTTAAATTCAAACATGTCTTATAATTAGGAAGTTTTTGTAATAAATCAATTTACTATCAAAAGGAAAGATGCATTAATCACTATAACAAATGTTTATCAATCTAATAAATTTCATCGGTCCTCAATGGAATGCCGTTTCGGGAAATTTTGATATTATTTTGTTTGGATTGTGCTCGGTTAAAAACGGGTAAAAATCGCTGAGTAGTATATTTGGCAGCTGCTCAAATTGAATTGAACTAAAAATTTCGGCGAATGAAAAGGAAAAAGCCATAGGCGGACGTGAAACCGGGCAGTGCAGTACGTGCTATGTCGAAAATAAAAGTAACTGAAATCTCTCTTCTCAATAGCTGCAGAATGACATTTTTCGTTGATTGTGCTGATAGTGGTTTTTGTTACTGTTCTTCAAATATATACACGTTGTATGTTTTTTTTTTTCGTATCGTTTTCGTAGTCAAACCGATGAGTTGTACGCTTGCAAAAAAGGGTGTAAAGTTATTTGAATGTTAGAGGTCATCGAATCATTGTTTTTATTCGTTCTATGGCTCGTACTGTTATCGATTCTTAGATGATTTAGACGAGTGATAGGACGACAAACAATATATTCGAAATACGGAACAAAGTATTCATCGAGTTAGCTCCGAAACGAATGCTCCACGATCTTAATAGTGGTAACTACGGTCAACATAGGTTCAAGATTTTTAATTATTATTTAAGAAATTAAATTCAACGTTTTTGTGTTTCAAGTGCCAACTGTGTGCGTCTCGGGTTTGAGCCGCGGTAATTATTTCTTAATTTTGGCTTTTCCGGAGGCAACTTAAATGGTTTCCAAGATTTTTTAAAAGCGTCAAGCACATTAACCACAAAAGGGTTATTAATAAAAATTACGAATTCTAGACAATTTGGTGAAGAAAATATTGTCCTTGCAGGATAGCGATATGATGCTTTTGGCGATTATTCATAAGAAAATTATATTTATTAAATCACATATATCATTCAGCCCTCCAAGTTGTTAAGTTTTATCAGATTGAGACAAAATATTAAAGTTGGTAGTGGCTTTATCTTTATTATATATATATGTATATATATATATCAGTTATGAACACGACACATAAAATTCTGAATTAGTATTGTTCTCGAAAAACCTTCTTTCCAGACTTCTTTTTCAAACAACTTCTTTTTGTAACAGGAAATGTATTTTTTATTTCCTAGAAGAATGTGTGCACAATGAAACTGCTGCATTAAATTCGTAACTTTTCTCTTAATTTACTAAATCTGGAAACATTGCATGTGTCGTTTCTAAGGCCGATCAGCTGTAACTTTACAAAAAAGACAGGTAGTACCGATATCACTTCGTAGATGATTCATTCGAATGTTAGCGCGACGATGGACAAGATATTCGTAATGTGCGCCGCACTAATAATCGGGATAATCGGGATAATCGGGTTTTCTTTCATTTTAAAAACACGTAAGGTGCACCATTGGTGTATCCACGACTTAGCGTGTGCAGGTAAGTGGCCTTTAAGTAATATTTTGTGAGTAAAAATGGGTGTTGCTGATGTGATTCTGTCCACGCGTTTGGTGTTCGTCTTTTGGTTTACAGTTAAGTTTTCTGAGGTGAATGAGAACGACGTAATTACAATTTTAGTTAAAATCGAAATTATTTGCAATTTTTGCTCTTCTGGAAGGTATTTAGGAACATCTTTGAACGTGGCCGAAGAATAATATCTCAACTGAGCTGTTTCGATGATTATAATTTTTTTTATGTTTAACAGGTAATGTAGAAAAATATAATAACAAATGAGGTACCAAAATGTAGAGAATGAAAAACCTTTTAAAATAATATATCACTTAACCCCCTTTACCATTTAAAATATTTGAGACGATGGCTCTGCTAGATAAGAGGTTGAAAGAGGTATAGTGCATGTTACATACAAATTATTTCCCCTCGATAACAAAATCAACATGTTTCGGTGATTTTTTAAAAATCTATTCTGTTTTTAGATAATAGGGGTGGGATGTTTTCAAATAGATGCCCTGTATGTTTTAGAGAATCTATCCTCAACAAACTATCAGGATTATTCTAGTAACCTTCTAGTGATTCTCCCGGAAAGAATAATTTGCATTTTATTGCATCAAATACTTATCGATCAGGTAGAATTGTATGAATTTACCGGCACACGGACAGATATTGATTAATTTAACAGAAGAAATTGGTCAAAATGACCAATTTTTGCCACGATGAAGCAAGTATATATTTTCAAGAGTGGAAAATTTTAGAGTGGTTCTTAAGCTTAAATTCTAGCGCCTCCAAATTAACACGTACAGTATTAGCATAAACATTAGCATAACCTAAAAAGCTATTAACATGTTAACAAGCGGTCCGGTTATTTTCATGTCGCACTAAATGCAAACTTTGAGCCCATTTCCTGAAAAATTCTTAATGCATATTCAGAAGCTCAAGTTCTACGTAAATAAATCGTTTTAAGGCGTGCATGGAATGAAACATGCGCGTGTGTTTTTACTAGAAAAATTGTAAATGTTGCACCATTATTTGAGAACTTTCAGGCAAGTTTCAACTTTAAAAAATTTGACGTTGCCTTAAATGATTTAAAAGGCAGGATTAGGAAAAGTTTGAAGAGCTGGTTAAAATGCAAACTAGCCATTTTCAATACAAAGTCACTTGGCACTGCTGCTGCATGGTTTAAGAGACTTTTTCCTAGTAAATTTTCCTGTTAAATTCTGATTAAAATTCAAAAGATTTCCCAGGCTTTAATTTTGAATATTTCGTACTTGATTTTGTTATGGAAAATCAAAGCAAAAAAAGCTCTCAATACATATTTTTTTAGATTTAAATAATTCAAAACGTGACATTTGCCTATTTTTCCATAAATAATGACTACTTTCGTCTGGAACGACCAAGATACAAACGAGAAAATTACCTCAAAGAAAGTCAAGTCAGTGCGGAAGCCAAAGTAATTTAATTAGGACTCCTTAATTATCGTTTCCAGTTAGAGAAACATAAATTAGCAGTTCAAGGAACGAACATGGTTGGAAAGAAGACAAATTTAGTCCCGAGTTTAATTACATTGAATTAATTAAATCAGAAAGGTAGAAACTAAAACGAAACCTGACGCTTTGAAAATGATCGACCTGAAGCGGTGTAACTACATGATGAAATCGTTGTTTTCAAACTGTAACTGAAACTCGTTCTGAAAAATGGATACAGTGAGTTGAGAGTTTGAAACTAAGTTAATATGAGCGTTAATAATTTTAATAGAAATTGACATTAGTACTTAATATATATTATTTATTTTATGTTATTTCTGTCGGTTAAAGGTTCATTTTCCCTTTTTGAAATTCGGCCCACCAGCTTATTTCCATTTTCCCTTTGAAATGGTAATCTGCTCTGCTTCGAGACTTGTCTCCTCTTTAGAAAGAGGCCAAGAATAAAAGGTACCATCACTTTAAAAGATTTCGGAAAAGTTGTATAATTCTAAATAAAACGTGAGCAATACTTTGGAGGTTTGAACTGATGAGTCATTGTGCCGAGGACACAAAAGGATTTAAAAGTCCAAGGTCTGCATGGAAACTGCAAAACATAAATTCCATAATATGATTTGAGAGTTCTCGAGAAAGCTGCAGTTTTTTGATGCGCCACACTGTCTTTTCGAGCACTTATTTCATGTAATTTTCTGAGCCTGAACAGAATCCGGCATGCCACTTATTTTGGCGAATCTCAAAATAAAAACTTAGAGACTCGTTTAAAGAACGACTTATTTCCGAATAATGGCATATTATTTGATGATCTTATAATGAAAGCAATCATCACTAATGGAGAAATTAGTTAATTTCATCGATGTAGAAAATGTGCATTCAAGAACTCCTTTACATATATACGGTAATGAGTAGGAACGCAATCTTGCATAAACCAAAATCTTTCCTAAGGCAAAAGGAAGATCCTCAAAACTGGAGGTTATTCGATTTTCAAGAAGCTTAAGTACCGTTTTTTAATTTCTTTGCGAACTAACCCAAACTATATTTTTCATTTCAATATTAATGAATTTATTTAGTATACAGGCTGCTGTACATATTCATTAGCAGACCTTATACTATTCTCCACCGAGTTTATATTTTATTTTTGTTTACTGTTCTAGTCTCTCCTGTTTTGTACTAATTCACCGTGTTGTTTATCGTTGAATGTTGTTATGAGTACACAAGTTCGTTTTTCGATTTAGGTTGTTCGTATTGATTTTGTTGGGCTAGATCGTAGATTCCCCCTGTATGTAACTGTTGCGTAAATAGGTGGATTAAAGTGTCTCTAGGATTTAATTTAGGATTGCAGACCCCCCGGCAGGGAGAGGGTTTAAAGGTTATCCGTTGCGCATAATGTCCCTTTGCCTTCTGACATTGAGTATATGCCGCCACTTTCAATGTGAAACGTTATAATCGCTTCAATATAACTAAATAAAAAATAATCCATAGAGGCTAATTAAGTTTCTATTTGAAATATTAATTATTTACATTCTCATATTTTCTCAAAGCAGTATTTTTGAAACAGGGAGACTTTTGATTTCCTATGTAGGAATAGCACAAGTACACGAGCCTCATTTCGTTTAAATCCTAAATTTTTATAGTAACTAGAGCCGGCTGCATGAGGACATAAACCCGTCTAGCTTCTGCAGCCGCATTGTCCCGCAATATAAATTTGGAAAAAATGAAACAGCCATAAAAATGCGCATAAAGCAAAATGACAAAAATGTCCGTGAGATTGTCTGGCTTAGTCGTATTTGATAAAACCGTCGTAAAATCATGGCCAATATGCTAATTTTATTCCTTCCTGGCAAACTCTCAAAGAGATCCGCGCAATGTAAATAGAATCCTGACTTTAAGTGCCAGAGATTTGATTTCGGATGGCCAAACCCGGAATCCAGATGTCGATATCCATCTTTGCGTCCAATTTTCCCTGTTGATTTCAATGTTATTTGCCCAATAATAACTCCTCTGTTGCAAAATAAATAAAGAATTCTTCATCGTCGCATTTAGAGCTTAAAATCGACTTTAACGACGTGCTGTCGTTAAAAACTTTCTTAACGAGAATTTAAAAGTATATTTTTTGATGCGATGTTTGAGCTTCAGGTTCGCATTTTCGCGGCAAGTTTTAACGAGAATTCCTGCGATTGTGAAAAAATATCTGTGATAAATAGTAATTTTAAATTCATTCTGATCAATCAAAACACGGATTTGATAAATGATGACTTCTCTGCCATTTCGCAAGACAGATTAGGCTAACATACCTACAACAATAAAAACCTGTCCTCGTTAATTGTAGAAACTATGTTATGTGATCACGAAAAAAAGTAATTACATTTGGCAATAAATTCTCTGGGATTAACGAATAAAAAATGCAATTAACACGTAAAACACCATACGTGGTCCCTGCTGTGTGTTTAGGGGACTGAAAAGCGTATAAGCCCAAATGGGGCGATTAGGGCTAATTTAATTAAGGAATTATCTTGGGTTATTTTCAAATTACATATTATGAAAAACTATTATAATAATTATATTACTAATACATCTAACTTATTTTAAGGTCACTAAAATTGCCTTTTGGTACACAATTTATTTCATATGTCCCCATAAATAGAAATCCAAAGGATTTAAGTCGGGAGATTGCGGTGGCCATGAAACTTGACCGGCATTACCAATCCAATTATTGAAGTCCTATAAGTCCTTGAATAATTGAATTCAGACATATATCTATATGAAGTTTTACTTAAAACAACCTTACCTTTCATCTGTTTCACTTTGTCGATGAACTAAAAAATCATTTTGTATACTGTAACTGTCTCAAGAGACTAAGTACCGTGACAATATTTATGCTTCGAGAAGGTTTGCTTCTCAAATAGATCAGTTGAATTATATGTTCTATACGTTTGAGGCGGTTTGAGGAGTTGTCTTGTTTCCCAGCCTGACGCCATATCTCATATGCATACCATGTATTTTTAATCATGTTAGTTCATGGTAGGAATTTCTACATGAACGAAATTTAAAATTTATAAGTTAGAGGATCATTTTTTAGAGGACAGGTTTTTGAGTAAAAATAAGTTAGACATCCAATAAAAGTAGTCCTTATATAATTTTATAATATACGGAAAGCAAATATACTTATCATGTTTTCGAATTATCAATTTTCACACTCACTAAGTACCCGAAATTGCAAAGACATTTAAATCGCATTATCTTCAAAAACCAGCGTTTTCCCCAACGAAACCACTGTAGGACCCTTTTCAGGTGGCTTCACAATAGGTGATAAAATTTGCATGTTGTAGTGTAGCTTTACGATGGTTTTATCAAAATACACTTAAAGCACACACTGTGCCATTCAAACTCCTGCATTCCGTTTTGCGCTATTTTTATAGGTTTTCTTTTTTAAAGGGGCTCTATATCTATCGGATACGCATCAAACGAGAATCAAAAAATGCTTTAAACATAAAAAAAATAATGGTCCAGACTGCATAATTTGAGGACTATATTGACATTTTATTTTAATTCCTAAGAGCCATATATTTGATCCAGGAACTGGAGAAGTTTTAATCATTATTTAACGTAACCGCTACAGCTAGCTGCCAGATAATTAAAGTTTTTGTTGGTTCGTTGGTAATTTATAGATTCAAATATATTTAAAATTTCATAAAATAATTTAAATTTCCGCTTCCCTTGTTAGGACATTTAGCAAGTTGGCAAACAAGCTTGAATTTAATTCCCTATTGGGAATGCGAAGCTTTCTACTGCCACGGCAAGTGATCGGTGATTTGTCGAAATATTTTAGGAAATTCACAAATTTTGACGAAATGGTTAACGACTGGAAGTTAACGATAACACGTAGAAATGCTCGTCGTCCAGTGGCGGCAAATTTAATTTGGCAGTTAGGATGAGAAGAATCCTCCCCAGCGAAAATAAAATGCTATTTTTATATCTCTCTTCCTGCAATACGACTTCCACAGATCTAATACCGTTTGATATGTAATCTGTAAGGGATTTTTATCAGGGAATTTCTTCCTGCTTTTAAAAAGGGTCGTTAAAACCTTACGACACTCCGTAGAGCAAGCAATCCGAGGTGTCTGTAATTCTTTTCGATAAAATATCGGACATTTAATTAAAACGGGAAACCGATATCAGCTTTCCCAAGAAAACGTTAAATTTATTTCATCTTTCCCCTTTTCTCGTTGAGGTCCTTTTTACGTCCTTCGTTCGACGAATACATATCAACTTATTTATTGACTTATTTAGGCACGGCTGATGGCATTACGTGTGCTTACTTTATAAGAATTTAACCAAAGAATTAAGATAGAATGTTACGTCATTTTTTCTGGTTTTAATACTTTACAGTAATAACGAAATATCTTACCGAAGCACGAGAGGATTCTTCCTCCCCATTTTTAATATCCTGATACTTCAATTTGAAGTTGTTTGAACATTTTAATGGGGATTTTTTAGCCTTAATGAAATTGATTTTTTCTTCAGAGAATATTTTAATATCTCAATTTGTATAATTTATTACGGAACCGAATAAAAAAACTTAATAAACCAGCTCTTTTATCTCACCAGCATGACGTCAAAAACAGTTCTCCCAACGTAACATTAAAAGCTGTCTATGCGTCATCAGTGGGGCCCTCGTTTTTCTCGACAACGTCTTGATCATGGCACCTGACCAGAGCGGGCATAAGCGTTGACCTTAATAAGTTCCGCGCGATTACGAGACCGGAATTTCCACCTTCAGTTTCAGAAATATGGGTTGATTTCTTTAACCAGCTATCCTTGTCTCAGTAAATATCGGTGGTTCCACGTCAACAGCAGGCACTGAAGAGGAATCATATTGCTCCGAGAACCTCATAGATGTGTGTTCTGTGCTGGGGCCTGTAAACTACTACAGCAAATTCGTCAACAAATTATAGTGCATGTGAGGTCTCTGGAAGAACTTCTTCTCAAAAGAGAAACATCAATTTTCATTGGATCCAAAATGCTTTTCAAAGGGATGAAAAATTGTGTTCTGTATGAGTCCTTTTTAAGTCCCAACCAAGAAAAAGAAGTTCTTGTATTCGTCGCTGCTGTTGAACTGTTGCACAAATCCTCCCTTTCCAAACAAATTTGTTTGGGTCTTCACTTCTTCCATTCTTATCGGGATTGGTCATCACATTCAACACCAAAGGCCTTCAATAATAATGCTCTATCGTGGATGGTGAGTACCTCAAAAGGATCATTTTTACGGGCCAATCTCGTTCAGGCGGCCACACAACATACAGGTTTTAATCCAAGATCATCTCACAGATTTTCAATTCAAACCACCCTTTAGATATTAAATCATCATCTTCATTCAAGCTGAAAACGAGTGTTTTTAATTAGGGATGCCCTTGCTCATACAGAACCAGGAAGAAGCTCTTTAACAATTTTGTAACTTTAACTTATCCAACCTACAGTAATCAGTTAAAGCCGGCGGCTCTAATCCGCTCGCAGAGCAATTCGTTTTAAAACAAACCTCTTTCCGACATTAATATTTGAAACAAGATCTTAACTTAGAGCGCAATTATAAAACATATTTCAGCCGCTAATATTTATCGCACAGCGTACTTTGGGCGAAATTAATTAAAACAAAATTGTGTAGGAATTTATAACCTCGGTTTCGTTTGAGTTCCAAATTAACGTATTGAGATTCACCCCGAAACTTTGCCACTAAATACGAAAGGGAATCCTTTAATTATTGAATTGAAGGGTTAATTTATGTAATTACAATAAGGCGAACGGAACTTCTGTGTCTTAAGGAGAGGCAGGCATGCTGATTACAATTATGAGGGGTTCTTCATTTGTAAAGTGATTTACATGTAATAGAAAGTGATATTTCCATGTGCGAAGGTGGTATTCCCAGACTCGTCTAAAGTTTGTGAGGAGGTGAACGCAATATACTGAAAACAGAGGAAAATTTGAGAAAATGTTTAATGATGGGAGCCTCGATGCTTGCCGTCGCAAAAGTCCTATGTCGCAAATGTAATAAAGACTTGGCAACACGAAATTCATTTTGCCGCACTATTTCTATGGAATTATCTGCAAAGCAGGTCTTTGCTCAATGTTCTTTTCGTTTCAACAAAAGCTTTTATCGTCATGTGCAAGAAACCCTATTTACTTAAAAAATTACAATGAAATAAATGTTTTTCAACTCTATCGATAATTCAAGCTTGTAACTGAAATAGAGATGAAATCGTCCTGGATTAAACATAAATTTTATAAAATTAATCTAACATCTCTAGTGTATTGAAGACAAACTTATTGACTGACATAGAAAAGAGCATACTCCGGAAAAATGGTTTGATTTAAGTATTTTTTGTTTCGCATTTGCTTTCGCGTTATCAGGAATTTTAGGTAGTTCTTCTGTTGTAAAAAGTGCAACAACACGTCAATCTCATGAGGTCAAAATATCATTTATTGACATACAGTGCTTCTATGAGATGGGGATTGAGGAAAAGGAGGAGTTCTTTGATTTGTCCAATATGTACAGAAACAGAAGACAACGAAATTTCCACCAACTTAGCGAGTTTGAAAGAAATCGAACAGTAAGTCTAAGAGCGGCTGGTTTACCATTCAGAGAAGTCGCCACTAGATTGAACCGAAATTTAAACACCGGAGAACGTTGTTGTTGGGAATGATTCCAGGAATGCCAGTAACAAAGAAGAGGTTCTGAAAGATAGCAAAGAACTTCAGAACTCCAAGATCGCCGTCTCAAACTTTTCCGTTAAGAGACAGGTTCGTCCCTTGAAAGTGCTAATAGGCCAGTGGTTTGCTGAACATAGACAACCTATTGAGTTACAAAAATGATTTACTGCAGGGTAATGAGTTCTGGCTTGACTTCTTACCGACATCATGTTGTGCTATCTCTTACTATTTTTCATCGTCAATATCGATTCTAGCGGTGCAGGTGCGGTATCATCTGGAATGGGATATTGTAGTCTTCAGCGACGAATCCAGATTTCGTCTGGATATGCGTAATAGTGGGAGAAGACTGAGAAGGCAGCAAAATGAAAGGCGAGATATTCAATTTTCAGTCTAGGGGCAATATAACCGGTCAACGGTATATCCAAGAAGTCTTGGAGCAGCATCTTCTACCCTATCTTAAAATATTCCGCAATCCAGTTTTTCAACAAGATAATTCACGACCTTATGTGGCTCGGGTCACTGTGGATTTCTTCTAACAAAATGAAATATATTTGTTACTTTGGCCACCTCGATCTCCAGACCTATCACCAATCGAAAATGTCTGGGATATTGTAGGTAGAAGTTTACAAAATTTACCCCATCCCCCACAAATCCTAGCGGCACTTTGTAATGCCATACGGATAGTCTGGAATGAGATCCCTCAAGAGGACATCGATCGTCTCATTGAATCGATGCCTAGTCTAGTCCAGGAATGCATAAGACAACGCAGAGGGTCCGCATATTATTAAGTTTTTCTCGGGTTTCAGTTATCGAATATTTTGTTATATTTTTTGACGATGTACTTATGTTAGTATAAAAAACATGCATACCAAACATTATTTAAATCAAACTCTTTGTACGGGGTGCTATCTTTTCTATACCACGCAGTATATACAGATACTTATTTCGCCTGACAGCAGAAACGCTCTCCTTTGAGTATCGCAAATATTGAAAATCAACCTAAATTGTAGACGAATAAAAACCAGTCTAGACAGGAAAATCAATATCTAATTTACTGCTTTTAAGTAATCTTAAAAGGTATTTCAAACTCTAAAAGCACACAATATTTGATGTAATGTTGATCCTGTTTGATGAAATCACGTTGAGACTCGTGCTACCCATCGCAGTGATGTTTATTTAATAACTTAGGGCCAGTTTGAATATTTTTAGGGACAAGGGCACTTTACAACATTTATTATTAACGTTGTATTACAAGGAACACACCTGAGTTTATAATCCACTTTGGAGATTGTTTTATAGGTGATAATCCGATTAAAATTCAAATTTGTTCAGTACGAAGAGCCTTATGTTTGATATAAGGGATTTTGCGTGTGGGCTACAAGTTGGGGATATTAATATTCCGCTCCTCCAAAGACGTCAAGAAGTCAATATGTAAAGTTCAAAGGGTCTTAAGTTTGATCCTTAATGCTAATAAATTTTGATGTTAAAGTCGAAGTTAATTCAGAAAACTTACGGCTGAAATTGAGTATAAAATTATTGTAATAAAATAAAAATTAGTTTTATTTAATTAAACTATTCAAGAAAAAGTGTACTACATATTTATATCGAACTTTTGTTCTTCGAATTTTCCCGAATTTGGTCAAATACTAAAGAGAAATATGTCAATTTCATGTAAATATGTACAAACGAATCAAAAATTATCCATGCAAGAATGATCGCGATAATTGAATCGAAATCCTGAAATTTGCCCTGTATTTAGTTTGATCCGGTTTTGATTTATGCTAGTTAAACATTTTTACGCCATTGCTACAAAAGTGATTGGTTTAAAAATATGCGATTTTTAACGGGGAAAACATTGCAATCCCCAGATTTTGACCTCGATTGTGTTTCGCTTTTTCATATTTAGAAAAAGTTGATTAATTGCTCTAAAGAGCTTTAAAATATTGGTTTTGACACGTCTTATCGACCCTAACTGCAACATCAGGAATTAAAAGTAAATAAAAATCAATCTCCTCGTCTTTCCCATTGAGCACGTCCACATTCTCCGTTGACATCTACTAAAATAAAATTAGCATTTATCCCCCCGAAATATTCCTTTTCCGACTTAAATTGGATTTGACGTCAATTTTGTTGTATAAAAGGATATTTCCCTTAATGGTAAGAATTCCAGGATTTGGGGTTGCGCATTGAAAACGCGAATAAAAATAAATTCACTTTGCGTAAATAACTAAAGAATCGATACTTTTTCTTCCATACGAAAACGTTCTATAGTGTTGTCTGTGAGTACCGTTCGAGTGCAAGTAGTTTAAAACTTTTCCAATCACCGACCATTACTCTTTCGACATAAACTTCCCAATGGAGCGTTTCTATAGCCAAGATTTCGCAAAATATAGCAGAAGTAATAAAAGGTCCTATCACTCCTTTTATATTCCTCATATCCAGATAAAAGATATTGCCTCTAAAATACCGATCTCAACGCCATGAAAGATATTGCTATACAACTGCCATAATCGACATTTGCGAAGTAAATATTCTATCGAGGAGTATGTGACAAACACTCGATCTCGAATATATGGGATTGGCAAGTTGCTGTTGGGATCAATATTAAAACCCCGATAGAGATACACCACTAGTAGAGCAATAAATTCATATTGAATACAAAATCCGAGTCGAGGATTTAGCTAGGAAAGTTATATCTGTATACATATTTTAAATAAAATTGCTTTATTAGACACCATGTGGTGTTGCTGTTCCGATCCGTATCAATATTCGGATCCCGAAGGGTTAGCAGGGTAAAGAGTTGCCCGAGGGGTATGTTTTCTATACCGAAGTTTGTCAGCTTGTTTATAGAGAGCTGTAGTTTATTAAGATTTTTTTGTCAAATTTTTTAATGAATAAATTACATCTTATCAAGGTTTTCAATCTGCGCTTGAACTAAAGGAACGTGCTTCTGGGCGTATTTCCTGTCAATCTGAGTCCAGAAAAATTTCTTAAAAACAATCTGCAAATATCCGACTTAAAGAAGTCCCGATTGGCGGACACACGATTTCCTAGAACTGATCGTTTTTTGGAATCATATAATTTTGAATTCATTGCCATGCTCTATGGCATGATTTTTATGTAAAAGAGCGTATTTTCCTCTACGCCTGATATAAATTTGAGTCTCATAACGTTCCTGCAAGCAATCTTCAAATTTCCATCTTAAAGATACCCCTATTGAAGGAAACAAGATTTTCTAAAAATGATTGTCTTTTGGCACCACATATGCCTTTGGATCCATTGTCAGTGTAGCTAAGGTATAATCTTTACATGAAATAGAATATTTTTCTCTACAATTGCTGCAAATTGGTGCATTGTAACACCCTTGCAAGCAATCTGCAATTTTTAAACTTGGAGATGTTCAAATTGGAAAAAGCAGAGTTTTATACGCGATCTATCCTTGGAGTCGTATGTCAAATAGTATAAAATAACAATAATGAAATAAAATATCGCATAAAAATCTATTGACGGTGATTCTATGATATAATTTCTATGTGAAAAATCTCACTTTTCTTGGCATTTCCTGTAAGCTTGAGTCGCATAACATCACTTCGAAGCAGCAAATTTACAATTTAAAAGTGCCCAAATTGGCCTTTTTGGAGTTATATAACTTGAGATCCATTTCTAGTACCTGCATGATACAATTTTTATGTGAAAAAATGTAGTTTTTTTAAATTATTAACTATCAAATTATGGGGAATAGCTTTCTACCGACTGGATATCTAAAGGTTAATAAATAAATCATCGATAGAGGCTTTGATTACCATAACCATAAATCGTAGTGTGTTCAGAATCTGAGTTAGCTAGTTCGAGTGTTTAATGTCGTTGAGTGGCTGAAGTTCATTAGAGATATCACCCATTGTAATGGAATATTTAGCAGATAGGCGTCTGACACGTGTAGTTTAATATTTCAGGAAGAGTGGCTCCGGTATCGGCATTTCGAGGTATTATCCGGCCAGTGTAGCTGTGAAATTGACGCCAAGACACTAAAGACAGGAAAAATTCAGTTTGAGCAGGAAACGTGATTCATTTATTTTAAATGATAAAAATCGGAAATCTCGGATCTTCCCAATTTTTAGTTTTCCCCAATACCTCCGAAAGTTATCAAATTTTTCAAATCTTAAAGCGGCATATTGCTGAACTGGATATTGGACAACTTAGCCCAATTTAACCGACTTCACGATCACCGGGATCCCCATGATTAAGCTTCAGAAACGAGCACCCTGTAGATTCAGAACTAATAGAATTCGCTCTCGTGATCGTGTATGTCATATGGGAGACGGTCAGGAATAAAAAGGAGCTGAGAGTCAAACGCCCGCGTTGCACTTATAAACCTTATTATTATCTGCACCTTATGTAATCCCGAATTCTAAACTTTATTATTCAACCAAGGACTCTCAAATAGTTTCCTGGTTATGTAAGGCTGGAATGTTCAATATTACCTAAAGGTTTCTATCTATTTATCGGCCATTACCCATCATGCTTAGATGGCAACTAGTGAAATATGGAATATCCTTTGAAACGACGCATATAACAGCTAAGGGTATAGGAATATTATATGGTTCTGAACCGTTATACGAGAAAACTTTCGATATATTGCCCAAGTTCTGGAAACTTTAGATACTGCCCGAGCATCCAACTACCTCTCATAAATTGCAGACTTATCGACGTCCATCGGTATTTTACGATTTTTGCTTTCGCCCTAAATTTATGAAGAAACTTCCTTACCTGTAATTGTTAATTAAAGTTCTTCCAAGGAATATCACTTTATTGCTTAGCATTAAATCCCCGGTCGCGAAAGGAGAAATTGATTCCAAATACTACTGCATCCCAGACACTTTACCGAAATATGTTAATGTAATCTAAACAGCCTGCCTTTTAAGCTAAAAGGCACCAATGCTACTGGCGGATTTGCATAACTATTAACAATTTTCACCTAGATGTCAATCTACTCCCTAAGGTTCCTCTCCATTCACTGTAACTGTTAGTGAGCTGATTGATAACATAGCTCAACAAATTACTCTTGGGCAAATTTGAATCGAAGTTTGTGTGCTTGTTAAGTTTGGACCTCGAGTGCGGCAAGATAGATGATTTGGCCATACTTCATTTCCTGCTTTTCACGTCCAAAAGAACACAATGAAATAAAAGCGTTGCGAATTATACTATTCTTGAGGGAAACGCAGTGGTGTTTGGTAGTTTCCTCAAAGAGTAATAGTCATGCAGGCAGTGAAAAATGTAAAGAATAAATACTAAGTTGAACCGGTGGTGACACCTTTCAGGCCTGCCTATAAGAAAGTTCCTTGCTGAGGTTATAAATCACTCGGGAAACATCCAGGAGGTTTTACGAAAAAGAATTAGAAAATTTAAGCTTCCAGTCCAGGAGGCAAAGATTAACCGGTTTTTAAGGGCGTTGTGTCTGGAGGCGTGAAATGTGGCTTTAATGATCCTTGGATGGCACTTTATTAAGGCACTAACTAGTTCTGTCCTCATGGCCTGGAAAATCCTCAGATTATTTCTTCCTTTATAGTGCTAATAGGGAATAATCAACACTTTTTAGCTATACCCAGAAATTCTGGAGGAAAACTTCGCAGATGTTATATGAGAAATCAAAATCCAGTTGGAATTAGATTATTCGAGTGAGTAAATTAAGTCAGCATCCTCGATATTCAGCAAATGTGTGGGCAAGCGATAGACATAAATCCTGAGTAAAGCTTAAAAACTTGCATGTGAGTAGACCACTGAGCACCAGTAATTTAAAAGTATCCTTTGTTTTTATTTTCCGGAGTTCAGATTGCCACTATCAGTACGCTAGTGCTTTTTATTGAGAGAGAAAATAAATATTTCAGCTTAAAGAGGGTATTTTTATCCAGCTTTCAATAAACTTTTAGATGCAGAATTTGGGTCTCAAGGTTGGAAAATTTTCAAAACTTTGGAGTTGTAAACTTGTCAGAACTTTTTCTGCCATACACAAATATTTTTAAAGGTTTCATATGCAAGACAAGTAAAAGTTTATATTGTTAAAACGCCGGGATTAAGCAGAAAACCTTATTCTAAGGTAACTAAATATACTATTTATTATAAAGATTACGACTCCAAGAAATAATGCACGTATGTATTTTAATGAAACTTTCTAAATATATTGACAACACTACACAAAATAAATAATGCAACTTTCGAGTCGACCGAAGTCCAGGGAGTCTTTAAAATTCTAATAATGTGTATAACCACCTTAGCAATTTACACACTTGGCAACAAGTCTGAGCATGCTTTTAACCAAATGGGCTATGTCCTCTTGAGATACACAACAACTTTGTTAAAGGACGTGATGGGTTCGCCAGTCTGGTAACTCTTCTTCTTATCATGTCCCATACGTGTTCTATAGGGGAAAGATCAGGAAAGCGTGGAGGCCAAGGAAGCGCATTAACATTGCGATATTATAGATGAGCCATAGTTATACGAGCAATATGTAGACGTGCATTATCTTACGGGAAAAGCACGTTTTCAGTAGGCTAAATGTATTGCATAGCTACTGTGCATAGTACGGTGTTATATGTAAAATTTTATCAATTGTACTACAACTAAATATGTATACCAATTTTGGTCGAATTTGCTACACTAATTTTAGGTGTTCCAATTTTTATGATAAGTAGTATAACCAATCACAGCCCTACATACAGATTAGTTATGTAGTAATACATATATGAAGAGTTCGTCAATTCCATCACACTCTTTCTATACTCGTATTCAATAGCGAAGCTAAGTTTCTGACATTTGTTAGTATTTCTCTTACTGCTTCTACAGTTTATCAGGTACTTGATTAAAACTTAGACCTATACGTTAAGTGCCGGGCGTGGCTCATATTCGGGTTTTCAGGGAACTTTGAAAATGTTTGACCTGCTTTTAGGGCAGTTTTGAAACTGCGGTTTAAGGATGATGTTTCCGAGATGATTGTGGGTAAGTGTTTGTAAAAGTCACTTGAGCTGGTAAATAGATCGAGCACAACTAATATACCAAGTTTCCCTACCACCACTCTTGTGTTAGCGCCATCAAAATACCACGGCGAAACCTTCGTAAGGCTCAATTCTTCAATTCTTTCGACTAGTAAGTTCACTGAAGTTGCTCGCAGACATTTATGTAGTTATTTTGTTTTTAAGTGCAACCAGAAGTGAATTCTCTCGACATTAAAACAGAGATAACACAAATAAGAACAATAAACAAACAAAGTGTATGACTTGAAGGAAAAACAATCTTGTATTATGTATTTCCATGTATATACTTATTTTAGTAGTTCCATGGCGAAGAACCAAGTTTATAACAAAATCGTCGAGAACATGAATCGGTATTGGAACTGAGCATTATTACCACAATGAACTATTTTACTCCAAATGCCTTAATCCGGGACTATAAGAGTATTAACTCATCCATAGATTTCATTCGAGATATTTTGAAATTTCCAACATAATCATGGGTTAATGACGATTTTTTGTGGTGTAAATAATCAATCCTTTTTAGCTGTATGTGCCCATTTGGGATGAAAACAGTGCATCCGCCATATGGAATATATTCGCATGAGGGCATTAGGCGATAAACGTCCGTTTAGAACTATTATATTATATACAAATCAGTAAAGTAAGTCATTATGTACGTGTAAGGTATTCAGTGAATGTGTGGGCAAGCAATATTGTGCCGTTTAAAAAATCGTGTTAAAACCTAAAAATTTGCAAGTGAGGGACCATTTGGTCCCAGTAAATTAAAAGTATTCGGTGTTTCTATTTATCTGTGATTCGTTCCGATTTATTCAGATTCGTATTAAAAATAATGTTTGAGTGGTTCTTTTCGTCGGAATGCTCCATTATTGTCCAGAAATATCATCACGGAATTAAATGGAAATTTTAGTTTCAATATTCGGTATCTCGAGAACTGAGCCGTTATCACACCATATTAACCTGAACTTTTATTTCTATTACTTCATTAAGCCCTTGTGCATCTATCAGTAAATTAATTGGTTTCTCATCCTATTACCTCCAACACAGAGTTAAATGTAAGCAATTTATTAAGAAATATTGAGAAATTAATATAATTTATATTCTTAATATTTCTTATATTAATTATAAAAATGAATATAAGAAATATTAAGAATAATTGATTTTTGGGAAAATAATGAATACTATTATGGAATTGGAGAGTTTTTTGTTGGGAGCCTGCAATCGTATCCTAAAGCGAGCGATAAAACGAGGGGAAAGATTTAACTGTAAATCGCAACTTCTACACCTCGGTCTTTCAGATGGAGAATAAAGCGTTGGTTCGCGTCTATTGGCAGTCCTCTACTTTGGACAGGACACTCAAAAGGCTCTTTCTTTTATATGAAGGGTCATATATTGTCAAACAATGCGTGGGACTAAATGCATTTGCCTGCTTAATACGAATAGGTTCTGGGGTTCAGCAAACAGTATGCTGTGAACTTAAAACCCTATAAAGGACCCTTAATGTTAAGTGGGTGAATAGACAGTGTGATTATTATCTTGCCTGTACACGTTGGTTTAGTGTGTTGTTTGGAAATAAATGATCGGCGGTATTCCAAGTTGTGTTGTGAGTTTCTATGCTTATTTCAGTGATGGTTGGGGTATCTTAGAAGTTTAAATTGAAATCTAACATTCGTATTTAGGTTTAAGTTTTTTTATTGACTTTTTTAGATTTAGGTTGAATAATGATAGATTATCTCATGAGGTAAATCGACATTGTGATAAATATACAGGGTAAAAAAACAGGTCTAATTAGGAATAACATTCGAACCATCCTGATCGATCGAAGAACCCCTTATCAACTTCCCGAAATGATCACTCATGCCCAAAAAAGCTGTCACTCCTCAGCGATGGAGAGGAACAATTTCAGAGCGTTTCAGACACTTTAAATATTCACCTCTCATACATTTTAGATTACCCTTTATTTTCGTTCTTCTACTTCTTTTTCCTGAAGACGGTGACAGATTTGTGACCGAAATGCTAACAAAGGAGTTCGTCCGAGCCTTTAGTAAGGAGTAATTATTGTTCTCAATTTTGATACAGAATAATGTGCAATTTCACCGGTCCAACAACCCCTATTGCTGTGTGAGGTGATTTTCCCCAAAAAAATAAAAGAAGGAATTGTGGTAAAGTGTCACATACAGCCCGCAGATTCTTATCAAAGAGCAAACGCTTGAATTAAACTTAATTAAATTAAAAAATTAAACTAATGTATCATATTGAGTATTTTTAGGTTATTGAATTGATAAAGTAATTTTTTCCGTTGTAGTAAAATAAAATAAATGTCGTATAAGTTTCGATTCGTCCTACATTCCCATTTTAAATGCATTTACTTGATGTTAACTAAGGAAGTTATTTGCAAACTTCGACGTTCTAATCAAGTATCCACTTTTTGTGTGTGAGTGAGTGGTAAATCATTTTCGCCCCACTTTGCCGCATATTCGCAGAAAAATTTAATACCTCGAACAAAGGATCGTATCTGAGACCTTTTGTGAAATCTGGTGTCTGAATGACCATTTTAACGAAAACAAAACCTCATATAACCAACCCCTTTGCAAAAATCGAGGCAATATTTTAAATAAGACATGCGGAAGCAAATATACTTGATTTGGTAAATAGGTTGCGGAATATAGAGCAGTTTTTGGGATGAAGCGAGGCAAAAGCACGACGATCTCGCCATATATTTGTCAACGTTTTGCTCCTGTTTTCCGGAATTTATTTCAAACATCGCAGATGCACAGTTTACATTGCCGGTGAACTGTAAAATAAACCGTATATAGGCTAAGAAAAACGATGTTGTTTGGATATTCTTGATTATGAAGATTTCTAAGCCAAGAAAAATCTACAATATACCAAGTAGTATATTCCTTTTGTGGTTTCCTTTTAGAATAAGAAACGGCTTAATCTTCTCAACATCTCAACTTCGCTGGAAGCAATTAAACAAGACACGTACAACGAGTACCTACATTTTATCATCAGGCTGTTTTATGACATGGCAAAACGTGGAAAGTTTGTTGATTTTCCTACAGTATAAAAGTTAATTGAGTTTCTATTGTTACGGCACTGCTACGTACGTTGGAAACTAAATGAAACGATCCCTGGTTTTTAAGTTTTCAAGATTCGTTCTGAATGGTTATAAAAGAACGCAATATAGGGCAAACAACAGGAGACTGGTTAATTAAGCACAGGAAAATATTAGAGCATGTAGGTAGTAACCATTTCTCTATCAAAATTAAAGTCTGGGAGTGTTTATTTTACCAGCGGAGAAACGCAATAAAACCGACAAGTCTATTTACTTTTATACGGTTTTATACGCACAATTTAACAAACTTTATACGCTTCTCTTATGTGGTGAGGAGGCCTAACATGCAAAAATTCGCGAATTTTCCACCTCACTGTGCTGGTCTTATGATCTACCCTAAACTATTACGTTTCCTAGCAGAAAGCAGGAAGCCACCTATTAAAATTCAAACCTCGAAGCCTGGCACCATTATAACCCATCGCAGTTTCCAATAATTGCAGTCTGATCGATTGCTGCCTCATTACAAACCAATAAGCATAAGCGTTGCCCTACGTTTTGACGGATATTTGAAAGCTTCCCGAATTCTTTTAAAGCGGATGTTCAATAAGTTTACGATGCGGAACTATTCCAGACACGTACCAGCCAAATGCTGAGGTCAATTTGTACAACCGAAGATTATAAGGGCATAATAATACGATCGGTAAGTGACGGGTGCGGTTAATATTCAGGTTTTTAGGGTTTTAGGGAAGGGAACTTTGAGAATATTTGACCCGAATTTAGGGCAATTTTGAAATTGCGGTTTAAAGAACGGTGTTTTCGCGATTATTGTGGATGTATGTTTGGAAAAGCTATATGGGTTGAGAGACGATCAAGCAGAGTTAAATTTATTTTTTCCGACTCTTGGATTAAACCACATCAAAATTTCATCGTCCTGGGAATCAATTTCTTCAATTCTGCCCACTCGTAAGTTCGGTTTAAGTTCTTCACTGATACGTATGTGGTTGTTCGGTTGAAAGTGGAACCAGAAGTGAAGTACGAGGATAGTCCCAGAAGTACCCAACCTGACATATAGATGGCGATTATTTAATTAAAAATTTGCCTATAGTACAAAGACCTAACCTTAAAAAGGTTATGTCTAGAGCTTGAAGATGCTACGATTTGTGTTTGTTTTAGAGCCGTTTTTGGTGAACGCTTTTGGACATTTTGTGAACATGGAAAAAATTAGACATCGATACGTGATTCAATACTTTCATTTGAAAGGTTTTAGTCCATCCAAGATCACAGCGGAGTTAGATTCTACTCTGGGGGAATCTGGTCCTTTGTTAACAACTGTAAAATATAGGATCGCAGAATTTAAGCTGCCAAGATGAACTCTGCAGTGATCGGCCCAATGAGGCAACCACTTCAGAAATTGTGGTAAAAATCCACAAGACTGTACTGGAAGATCGTCTGCTAAAATTACGCGAGTTAACAAACATGATAGTTATTTCAAAAAGTATTGTACATCGCCTTTTGACCGAACAATTGGATACGAGAAAGCTGTGGGTAAGATGAGTGCCGCGATTTCTCGCAATTGAACAAAAACAGCGCTGTAAGGATGTTTCAAGGGAGTGTTTGGCCAAGTTTTGCAGCAATAAAGCTGAGTTTTTGCGTTGATTCATAACTGTGGATGAAACATAGGTCCGTCATTTTACACCTGAGACGAAAAAGCAGTCAAAACAATGGACTCAAAGGCTCCAAAGAAGGTGAAAACTGTTCCATATACAGGAAAGGTGATGGCGTCAATTTTTTGGGACGCACATGAGATAATTCTTTTTGGCTATCTCCCTAAAAGAAAAACAATAAACGGAGAATATTATATAAATTTATTGCAGCGTTTGAGCAAATAAATTAGGAAAAAGCGACCGCATTTGGCGAAAAAGAAAGTCTTATTTCATTAAGACAACACATCAGTCCATACTTCCATCATCGCGATGGTCAAAATCAATCAACTTAATTTCGAATTTTTTCCTCACCCACCCTATTCACCAGATTTATACCCCTCAGATTATTTTCTATTTCCAAATTTGGAAAAATAGCTCGGTGGAAAGAGATTTCCCAATAATGAAAAGGTGAACTCCGAGGATGATGCCGACTTTGAAACATTCGAAATTTCTTGCTATAAACAGGGTATAGAAGCCAAAGAACATCGCTGGGAAAAGTGGGACTCAAAGGAGACTTTGTTGAGAAATAATGTAATATTTTTCAACATTTTTTTTCCTTTAAGTGTTAGGTCGGATACTTCTGAAACTATCCTCGTATCTCAATATTAAAACGCACATAATACGGTGTCTCGATGCAAATAATCATATGGACATTGGAGAAGCCTACCATTAATCGGCATTTAAAGCGACATTAGAGTTTTTAGTTAAGGGATTTTTGGAATTTTAGTTACATATAAGCGATCTCATTTATATATGTGTGTGTGGTTTTGATTGGAATTGTTTATTGACTTTTATTATGCATTACTATGTCAATAACTTTTAGTCCAATGATGTAATACTAAGTTTCTAATGTAACTGACCCATTGGCGAGAACGTTGCGAGCGAATGTAAATTGGTATTTTATGAGGAGATTTATTGTTCCCATAATCATTTAACCTCAATGGTGAGTCTGAAATATAATTTTGGAATTCGAACGTTGCAGATTGCGTACGAGTGAATTAGTTTGTCACCGACTTTGACCACATCTATTGAGTTAGAGAAATGTCTTTTTAATTTAAATTTGTTAATGGCATCTACTAACTTACTAGTGATATTCTGCATCATATTTTTGGAGTCGTATGCCTCTATCTATTCTTCAGGTCCAGGTTTTTGAAAACGTTTACACGTAGCCCGAAGAAAAAAGGGAAGAAAAACTTTGTCAAAGATGGTGTAATTTATATTAACAAAACATGTGAACACAGTTATGTGTTTTGGCTCATTTTTCATTTCTAAATATTTCAGAGTGCGGTGCAGTCCATTACACACCCACACTCATCCACATAAGAATCTGGCTAACGCAAGGCCAGAAGCAAAGCAATAA
This sequence comes from Euwallacea similis, assembly GCF_039881205.1. Taxonomy (NCBI): domain Eukaryota; kingdom Metazoa; phylum Arthropoda; class Insecta; order Coleoptera; family Curculionidae; genus Euwallacea; species Euwallacea similis. Next base: position 4,309,470 of record NC_089615.1, read on the forward strand.
TCTGCCCAAACTAGACCACAATTTCGCGAAACACAATTTTTCCTTAGATTATCCCTAGTGGTATTTCAAAAGAGAGCCTTATTGTGCCCAAACTACATGGTCGGAAGTTCCTTTTATACGCATTCTTACAAAAAGCTGGCATTGTGCCCCAGGCTTAATATTTTTTTCTATATCAAAATATGAACTTGGGCAGCATTATTACTATCTTATCATGCCCTTTTATTACTGTGTTGTACCATAAAATAAAAGCTCTTTTTCGTGAGAAAATCTTCCGAATCCAGTGCAGCTGAGACCAAATCAGGGCTCACATAAATTTCAAGATGAGTTATTTTTTAAATCTCGAAAGTTGATTTATTTCGCCCGTGTACTTGGGTCTGGAGGTATCAGTATAAATTCCAAGCAAGAACGAAATACTGACAAATATATTGCTCCATTCACCTTAGTGGAACGTGCTTTAAACTCGGTTAGGAATTGAGATCGTGCCCCACCTATTTCTCCAACTTGTTTATAAAGTTAAGATCTGAAAAGTTCAATATCCCGCATTCTGAATAGCTAAAGGTTTGAGACAATAGGCTTACTCACTGGTTATTGAGTGAATGTCAAAGAAATGCTGGGAGCAAATTTGACTTGATCCTGTATAATACGCATAACTACACATATAGCTTTATCCACCATATGCAGTACATGTCCAGCAGGATGTAACAAGACCGCATGCCCCATTTGCAGATTGTTTGTTAAATTCATGGTTCATTTAGTGTGTTGAGGGCACAATCGGTGGCCAATAACATCTCTATTAAACGCCATATTAGATAAATCGAAAAGCAAGCGGACTCGTGTATCTGCATTTGCTGGCGTATGTGTTTTACATGTTTGGGCTAATCGTCAATATTCTACTATTTAGTCATATCTGAGTATCTATGAAAATGCTTAGTTAATTGCCGGAAAGTGAGTTCGGCACAAAATTCAACAATTTTCCTCCAAAAAAGTCCCTTCAAACACTTTTGCCTTCAGCTTAACTGCATTAAAAGAGTGATGATATTTTCCTGGCACAACTTCAGATGCTTTTATATCGAAACTTCCTAAATAACTCCTTGAACGCTCTCGAGGTACTTTACAAAGTTTCTTGTAATATTTATTCGGGAAACTTGAGTAGAACGGAGTTTTTGCTATCGGTAAATGAAAATTGAGCGCGGAGGTAACTTATTTTTGGCACCCAGCTAATGAGTTAGATAGAGTAGGAACAGCAATTTCAAAAATAAAACCGTATTCTGCATCACCTTTTATTTTTATTTTGTATTCAAAAAAGGAAAATCATTAGTTGTCAGGTGTTCATTACATAAATTGGTTGAATTTAAATTTAGAGCAACAGAAACTGGTTTAGTCAAATTGTGAAAAGAACGAGTTATTGTTGTGAAATCAAAACCTGCTGAGGAAATTTTACCTTTTTGCTAAGGAGACAAAAAAACCGCAGCAATTCAGGCTAAAACGTTTGTTGTAAAAAACTTTCTTTAAAAGGAAAACTGTGTTTATTCATATATGTATATGTATGTACATATGTATCGGAAATTTATTAGTTCTTAAGTTTTGTAAATGTAACATTAGAAGAGACAATAAGATGAAGGGCAGGCTGACAGTATCTTCTTCAGATAAAGCATTGTCGAGCGAGGCCACTAATACCACAACGCTTCTAAGAAGCCATGTGTGCAAATTATTTGGTGACATTAATAGGGACTAGCAGGTACTTTTCTCACGGTGCTGAAGGATTCACCAGAACTAGGAAAGTTAAGACAACGGGGACAAAGAACAGGCAGTTAATAGATTGATGGGCAGAAGAGCGATCGTGGGGTAGTGAATTCGCTAGTCTGTCTTTTCAATCTTTTGCTATAAATAAATACCTTTCATCAAACATGGAAAACGTGTCTAGTGTTATTCCAACCTACATATGTATATTTCGCGCATTATCGGCTGTAATGTGCCCGATCATTACCTCAGAGTATCAATACAGGGTTTGCCTTTGCAAGCTGCCACAATTCGCGTATGGAAAGTAACAAGTTTAATCTATTTTTGAAATTTATATTTTTGTTTTGTGAAAAAAAAAACTTGACATTGTAAAAAAAAACAAAGAATTAAAATAGACATTAATCAACTTGCTCGTATGAAAGTGAGCTGATGTGTCTATTATCGACGCAGTGTAAAGTAGTTTATAGTTTTTTTCGATTTACTCAAAAAGTGTTGATTTTTGACACTTATGATGTATATCCTATTTGTTCATTTCTTCCTTCAATCTAAGGATGCAGAAATAATTGTAAGGTGCTATTTGAAAAAATTACTTTTTCGAAATAAAAAATTAAAAATTTCAATATTTTTTTCAAAAACTTTCATAGATATTTTCTTAATTCTATAATTGTTTATACAAATTTGTAATTTTTCCAGTAATTTAAAATTTACTTCATCACTTTATGCTAAATAGTTTTGCAGATAATTGAGTTTTAGTAAAGCTCTACAAGGTCGAAAAAGTCGTAAAAATCAAAATAAATTAAAAACATTGGAGAATCAGTACTATATTATATTAATGAAACTTATGTTTATTTTCTACAAAAAACTGATTTTCATAAAAAAAACTATCAGGTTCGATTAAAAAAAATTAAGTAAGGGTCAGTTTCCGTTTTACCCGGAAGTCATATTAGGTTGAAAACATTTTTACAATGTTAGGTTTTTCTACAAAACAAAACTATAAATTTCAAAAATACATTAAATTTGTAATTTTCCATATAGGGATTGTGTCAGCACCCAAAAACGAACTCTATTAACAATTAACTGTTTAAGGCAACAGGGTACCGTTAAACAGTTAATATTATTTTATGTGAAAATAATAAGAACACCTACATTTCGAAGCACAGAAAAATAGCACATATACCGCAAAACTAAAGCGCTTTTTAATCCCTTAGCGATTTGCTGCAAACGAATTATCCATGCCCGAGGCGAAAGTTCTATGGGCAGCAAACTTTACTAAGGGATTAAAAGACTTACTTGAGTCTCTTGATATATAATATACTATTATTATGTTGACATAGAGTAAATGATTCACAGCTTAACGTTATCACTGGTAATTTTCCAATAGACACGACCGAGTCGAATCCGTTAAAAAATGATGTCAGACAATTTAAGACAAATTCAAGACGTATGGCATCGAAAAAATTTCATAGCTTCATGTGGGCGCTGGAAACTGTATCACTAATGAACGAGCCAAAGTTTAACGTCAAAGGTTAAGTTCAACAGTAAGTTAAATTTTCACAGCCTATAGCCTGGTCTAGGTAGTCATGTATCTCTGACTCAGATAATTCGGTGGAGACGTTATATCCCAAATAGGTTACAAAAAAACTTCACTGCCAGCTATGTTATTACACTCATCAATACAATCATCATTATTATTATTACTATTACTATTATTATTATCATTATTGTTGTTATTATTATTATCTTCCACAAGAAAATGCCTAGAGTAATAATAATTATTATTATTACTATTACTATTATTATTATTAAGGAAATAAAATTCCAGAAGCTCCATATTCTGTTATTGACAAAGTACTTACAATTCGCTGAGTGGAAATATACATTGTACTAACCTTCATTCTATTTTTGACCCCCTTCTATATATTTGATATCCATATAGTTTTTTTGCTGGGAACTGTACCTGCAAAATAAAAATGAAAATTAATCAAAATTGGGGTTTTCATTAGCAAACATGTAAATTGATAGCTAATAAAATGCAAAACTTCAAAAACCCGGGGATTTACGTGTCACAAAAAAGTCTTGATTAGTATGACCAGATTTAGTACTAAATTTTCAATTCATTATTCAGGCAACATTGTGGTCATGCTAATGTACAACATAATTGATTTTATAAATTTTGTCAGTCAAATTGAACACAGCTGTTTGTTTATTTGTGAAAAGTTCTAGAAATTACGTCAAAACTCAGGTTTACTAAACAATCAACAAATCAGAATCAATCATTTTCCCCACTTTACGTGTAAATTAACGTTAAAATAATTACGTATTATATGTATATTTTTATTTTTTTTGGGTATAATGCTTAATCCACTAGTAGGGGTTATTGAAGGTAGTGGAGTTGCAGACTATTCTCAGTTAAGCCTAATTGAGAATAACATTCACCCTTTAATAAAGGCTCGTAAGAAAACCTTTGTTAACGTTTTGATGAAAAATCTGTTACTATCTTCAGAACCAAAAAAAAAGTAGAAAAACGAAAATAATCCGTAAACTAAAATGTACGAGAACTGAATATTTAGGTTGCGGCAAGCACTCCGAAATTCTTTCTCTTAATCGCTGCAGTCATAAGTAACGATCTGCGTGAATTTGTTTCGGTAAACACTAGTCTCGAAGGTTGAAAACTTTGTTTAAAAAAATGTCTTAGAAAGGAAGTTTTTAATTCTGCTCTTTCTTAATTTGAAAATTTTATACCAAAAAAGTTATCCAAATAAAAAAAAATGTTCGTACATTAAAAGAACATCAATCAAAAACTTCACCAAACTGAAGATTTAAAATCATAGTTATAAATATGAATTACATCCTTATTTAAACATCTATTTTTAATTCTAGCCCTTTGTATATAGTAAATACTACCTCTGAACAAAAGGCAGAAAGATAAAATCTTAACGACCTGGGTTACATGAAATACAAACCAAACCCGAAATTATTAATAATAATACCGGTGAAAATTACTTGTGGGCGATATCCATTTATCTTTTAGGCAGACAGGCCCAAACGCATTTAAAAGTATGTCTGGAATTTACGTCACCACGTCCGCAAATATCTGTCCTGCGGCAGCAATAACCGCTGACAGAAACTATTACTGAAAGCCTCGGCTTCAGGTAATTAAAATGTCATTATGCCGAGGATGGGCCGTAATAAGTCGACTTTACCACTAGACTTTCAAATACCAAAAAAACGGTGGATCTCTCTTAATAAATATTTTTGCATTGAACGAGGATATTACCATGAATGGGCGCAACAACAACTGTTGATAATGTATTTTAATATTAGCGAAAAAAGGTTCGAAAACTCATATCCCTTATCACGCTGACAATTATAACGGGTCCTAGAGTCTTGAGATGCAACTTAAGCTGTTCTGACTGAGTTGTCACGGTAATCTTCCTGATCTATATTGTATCTTAAAGGTTTTTAACATTTTTGAAGCTGACTATGACTTAAATAACGTATGCAACGGAAACTTTGAGGCAATCTTCAATGGACTCTATATACATATATATTTTTTGGGAATAAATTTATGTCAAAACCGGTTTGACGCTTTAATCGTACATGAATTCAAATTCATAAACCGACATAAAATGATTAATAAAGGTCTTCAATGGCTTGCAGTTTAGTTCTAACTTGGCTTATAAGGCTTGTGACGCAGGTAAGTTCTACTTCATTAATCTTCTGGTAGATATTGCGACGCAGCTGTTCTTCGTTGTGGGCTTTTCCCTTTTGGTCATATACTCTGCAATATAGTAAAGCCCAAAAATTATCGACGGGTCTTGCCTAAGGCACCTTTGGGGAACTAAAAATTTTGAGTACCTATATGGGACTTCGTGCAACTCTAATCAGCCTCTTATGATTCGGGTATAATATCAAAATATTTCCTGCTAAAATTGTGTGATTTCATTCACGTTATCAGCAATGACTTAACTTAGGTTTATGGACTTAAAAAACGTACGATTAAGATTTTAAGCCAATTTTTAAATCAATTTGTTCGCAGAATATATAGACTTCGATGAAAATTGCCTCAAAACTTTAAAGTATGTCGTTTGATACAGTTATAGTACTTATCCGGTTAGAACAAATATTAAGCCATAATCTGTAGAAATGAACGGCAATCGGTGTTAAAAGAATAATTTTCTTAAGTGATGTACCTTACAAGTTATGAATTTCTTAAACTGCTCGTCATTGAAACCTCTCGAATGTGGACTCCGAAACATGGTTTACATGCTTAAATCATGGGCGCCAGTTAACTACTAATTAACGCAAGAGTTTTGCGTTGCAAACATATATATTTTAAAGTGCCAGTAAACTGGCTCCGATAATTCGTACAAATAGTAATATTAAAATAAGTTGAACTTTTTGGCACTAGTCTTTTCATTGGCACCGGCGCCGATAAATCATGCATGTGTAAACCCTACTTTAAAGACCCGAATGCGATTAAAACACACATTTAGCATCGTTTCGAGGTAATCAAATTTAATGCTGAAGGGATAACTGTTTGAACTCTTTGAAGCATAGAAATTTAAACTAGCGATCGTTGAATTTTTCAAATATAAAAATGAGTATAATTTTAAAGAAATTACATGCTTGCTTGAATAATGATTAATGATACTTGAAAATACCCTATTTTTACTTCTGACCATCGGAATATAATGAATACCACCTTTCAACTAAAGGTGCAAAGATAAAATCTTAACGACTTGGGTGACATGAAATAGAAACCAAGCCCGAAATTAATAATAATAATACCAGTGAAAATTCCTTGTGGGCGATATCCATTTATCTTTTAAGCCGTCATGCCTAAACGCATTTAAAAGTATGTCTCGAATTTACTTCACCACGTCTTATATTAATACATGGAGATTGAACCACTCCGCATGCATTTCTGTAGGTACTATTTTATAACAAAGAATAAATTGATATATGCGGTGCTTTAGAACAATTCTCCCAACTGCCTACTGTAGGTTCCTGTGACCGAAATAAGAAATCAAGTTCACACGAATATGGGTCCGTTTGCATTTCCTTTCTTAAATACAGGCCGACAAAAAAAGTAATAATTAATTATTTTTTCTAGTCAGTTCATTTCGGCATTAGATATTTTATGAGAACTGATATAGAATAGGTGGAAAGACACATTTTTTAAAGGAAAAAATGTTTTTAATTTCACCAGTGGCGTCCACATTGATGTGACCCTGAACATTTTAAAAGAAAAGTATCATATGCCACTAATTAAAAAAGAATTCTTCATATTTCTGTGAGAAAAGATCTCTTGAATATTTTTCATAACGTTAATTGTTTTCATGAAAAAAACTTCATGTACACACATATACATGAAATAATTGAGTAGAAGTGCCTACTCAAGAATCATGATAAAGATCAAAGGAAATCTGGCGTCGAAAGAATTATTATCTTAAGTAGTGTTTTTTCACGCGTTAAGATATTTTTTTTACACAGCCTATCATTGAAACCTTCAGTAAACCCCGAATGAGCGGGACTAGCTCTTTCTCTGGGACAGCTATATTTTTAATCCGCTTGAAACAAAAGTTTGTAATCAATCTAAAGAAACCAGAGGCCATCTAGCGCCGAAGGAATGACTGTTTTAAGTGGTCTTTTACGAGTTTTTAATGTTTAAGCCTCACTAACACTGAAACTTTGAAAATTCCCTGAGCGTGCGGGCCTAGTTCTATTTTCGGACACATCTAGATTACTAATCTGATGAGAACATGAATTTCGTCTACTTTAGATATAGTGAAAAATTCTTAACTTTATGAGCTAAAAATTTATTGAGCTGTCCATGAACGGAGCTTACAATGTCTTGAGAGTGTGGAGGTCTATAATCTATGAAATCTTAGATACACTCCCAGTACAAAGTTTGGTTCTATGACCTGGTAACTAATATCACTAACAGAAATTTGGTCTCAATCTGATGAAACTAAAAACAGTTCAGCACCGAGAGAATTACTATTTAAAGTTTGACGAGTTATGATTTTTTAATTTTTTTATGAAAATACCTTACTATTGGAGATCCTGCACTATAATCTCTATAGTCTGCTAAACCCCTATTCCTCATCCGATTGAAACAAAAATCCAATTTCAATCTGAGAAAGCTTGAAGCAGAAAAATATTTTAGTAATTTAGAATCAATCTTCGGCATACCACATTTTTTTCGCCACTTCGCTGTTTAAATAACTCATCAGTTTGCTTTTTCCCCGAACATTCCACGACGAAATGTGGGCTCATAAAGAGCAAAATAAAGCGGCCCTGTGTAATATATTACCTAACAGGCAGCTTTGCCTGCGTTATGTAAATAAAGGTAAACTTACTGGCACTCTTAAGTATGATTTCTGGGTGAACGCTTCCAGAAGTGCCTTATTTAATATGCTAATATTTATTATTTACCGAGTCTTGACAAAATTACATCCGCAATTAATCAGCTAGAAAATTACTCCAAAAATCGATTTTAAGGCATGTGTTGCGTTGTTTTGAATACATCTTCTTGATTTTTCATACAATTATTAGATTCCGTCCAGTTGGCTTTTCACCTTCAGCTCTCAAACTGACCGCACAAAGATGCCTCTCCTCTTCAAGTATTTTTGTTGAGGAGAAACAGTTACAGGGCAAAAATTTAATTAAGCGGTATATTCAAGTGAAAACACTGCCAAGATTGATGGCACAACTAATCCATGTAAAGAGCTTTAAATGGTTTTAATTGCGTGCGTGTTTCGAGCTCATTATGGATACAACGTTAACCGATGAATGGCGGTTACAAATCAGGATTCCAGTGCCGTGGGTGCAGGCATTCACCGCTAAAATATGCGCATAAGTAATAAGTGTAGGTTTCCATATTTAGCTCATTGCAGAAGGCACGTGGCGACTGCGTAGGCTTGCGAAAGGGAGAGATAGCCGTTAGGTTGGACCAGGAATGATTTTTCCTACATCGCTTGTCAAGAGCTCAGTTTAAATAATTTAAAATAAAAAAAAAGTACTTTGAAAAAGCCATCTAAAAATTTTAGGGCGTCAATGGAATTTGGAATGAAAAAAACACTGGTGCTTTTGTACTGTTCTTTACGTTCCGCATGTAAAAGCACGAGTTCCCTTCTTGTGGTGCACCAGTGCTTTTTTCAGAATTGGTGTAAAATAAATCTACAATTTTCGATGTACGAGCTATATTCGTTTAGTTCATATTTGTGCCTCTTGTATGGAATTTTTAACTCGTAGACATTAACTCATCGTTAGAACTGTTCGCTTTTCAGACATTTGCATCAATTTACTACCGAATTCCTGACATCAATGAAAATATGGTACGTGGCGATAAAAATCTATTGATGATTTACTGATTATTGAGATTGATTATTTTTTAACGACAACTTTAACCTGACAATCGCTTATATGTAGTCAAATATTACGTCTTACCATGAAAGGATTGTTCGCATATCGAATTAATTGTTAATGTGGCAAGATTAATTGCATGTCGATCGAAGACATGTACATTTTCAGGTTCATCCCAACTGGCAAGAAACTTACTGTTTTAATGAATTTTGCCTATATGCTAACTCAATCATTACATATTATAATATGTCGCCTCTTGTTCAACAAGCATGGATAACACTTAGTTATCTACGATTAAATTAGAATTTAAAAAAAATAACGACATGACTCGTCGGTAAAAAACTTTTCTTTCTCAGCAATCTATATTTTGACTCAAGATTTTCTAACACTCTTTGAATAACCGCAGGCTAAAACTGAAATATCCTGAATGTGAACCTTCATACAGATTTAGTAAAAATGGTAATAAGTACATAGACGAAGAGTACAGGGTATGATTCAAAAGGAACCAACTCGTTTATTACATAATACGACGTAAAGAGCCTTCATGGAAGTACTATGGACCATTCTTGCGAAAATCGAAGTTCTTCTGATATACAAGTTAGACAATTTGAATAAAATATTTAAAGTAGACCTTGAAGGTTTCGAAGGGCGATTTTGAATCTAGTTGAGATTTACCTTCGTGTGTTGATCATTCTATGTACCCCCCTCCATCCTTCCGGTTTTTTATTTTTCCTCCTGCTTTTTTACAATGTGAATCGGTCACAATTAAACCATTTCAATGCGCTCTAATAAGATGATGTACGACGTCTGACAATAAAGTTCCCGAAAAAGCACAATCGCTTATTATATAAAGTAATTTACTTCGAATTATCGCACTTGACATGACCTTATATGTCTATTAATGAAAACAAAATCAACTTGTCAACTGTCAAATTATAACGTCAGTTGCACAAGATTGTTTTTTCTGCCGGACACAAAAATGTTTGAACAGCGCGTTAATATAAAATTCTGTGCTAAATTAGGCAAAAGTGCAAATGAAACTTTAGAAATGCTAATAGTAGCGTATGGTGAGGCTCCTACGAAGAAGTCTGCAGTGTTTAAATGGCATGAACGATTCAAAAGACGAAAAACGTGAAAGATGATAGAAGATCCAGACATCCAAAAACTCATCGAATCTGTGAAAATGTGGAAAACATCCGACAATAATTAATGAGACAGTTGGGTAGGTGGGTTATTGAAGACGAGTTTAATTTAGACAGTGAAACAGTAAGAAAGATTTTGACAGACGATTTAGAAATGAGAAAAGTGTTTGCGAAGATGATTCCGAGAATTTTGACTGATGAGCAAAAGCAGCGGCGGCTTGATGTTTTATCTGATCTTCCTTTTCATTTGAATGTTTTTGACAGAGCAATTACTGGAGATCAAGCTTGACGCTTCTAGTACAACCCAGAAATAAAATATCGGAACATGCAGTGAAAAACAAAAGATTCGTCAAAACCAAAAAAAGCGCAAAAGTTACGATCACAAGTTAAAACCATGCTTGTTTGTTTTTTTGATCACTAGAGCATCATTTACTTTGAATTTATTAAACAAGGGCAGACTGTAAATCAACATTGTTTTTTACAAGTGCTGACAAGGTTACGCAATACTGTTCGTAAAACGCGTCCCGAACTTTGCTTAACCAAATGGCTCCTTCATCATAACAATGCTCCAGCACACGATGCACTAACCATTCGCTCCTTTTTTTGCTAAGAAACAATTGGCAAAGTTGAACTATCCGCTTTATTCGCCAGATTTTGCGCCTTGCGACTTTTAGCCCTTCCCAAAAATGAAAAGTGCAATAAAAAGACGCCGATTATGTGATGTGTTTGACATTCAAAGGCATGTGGCCGGAATATTAAAGAGCATTCCGGAAGACGAATTCCAAAAATGTTTTGAACAGTAGCAGCATCGTCTGATAAAGTGTATCGTTGCCCAATGGGAGTACTTTGAAAGCGATCACAGATATTAGTTTGTATAGATGCAAATAAAGTTTTTACGAGTTCGGTTTGGGAATTTTATTATCAGGTCTCGTGTTTGGTCTCCAAGGCATAATTAAGATATAGAAGTGTGAAACAAAACAATATTTTTACATCTAAGTTTACCGCGATAAATTGTTGTTTGTGTCTATAACTGTGGTTATAACTGTTACTTAATAGAGAAATACGAAATTGTTAGTGTAAGGTGGATAGCGAGTGAAGTCCTCATGGTTAAATAATTTCACCTTGATGTCCCCCACAGCCTACTAAACCAACAAATTGTGATAGTTTGAATCCCAACCATTACAATAATTAATAAATTAGTAGATCCGACGTACAAAACATAATACCTCCTAATGTGGTTGTCAGTGGTTTCTGATAGGATTTAGCTCCCGAGCTTCATCATCCATTAAACCATAATTCAGTTAATTGAATTCGGCAGAATGATTTATCTAGTCGCTAAATTAGATGGAACATTAGCCTCTAATAAATTACTATCTACGTTAAAATCAATTTAAATGCAGTTCCAACTTTCTACATTAGAAGATCTTTCAGCTTAATATAAGACATTAAACTTTAGCTTGTGCCCGTAAATACGTAACTTTTCCAAGCCGAGAAAGTTTCTACATTCCATTATTGTAATTTTAAAACTTGCAAGACCTTGTTTCGACTAGACCAGGAGATATTATACACAAATTCGCAAGAGCAGCTTAAAGCTCCGTTTTGCATAACATGCTAACAGGAATTATACTAGTGACGGCCAACTTTAGCGGGTTTAATACTTGCATTGTCACTAGAGCTTAACGGAGAGTTTACGTCACGTTTGCCCGATAGCCGAAGTCCAGCGGGTCTGGATGACGCAAGAAGTCGGATTATATCTAAAAATATTGCTCTGTTTCGCATTTTCATATCTTATGTACAACTTGGATGCTGAATACACATTAAAGTGCACTGAAATTTCTTTATTCTGACCGATTTACATTGTCAAGGACAGTCAGCAATTTTTAAATCGGAAAACTGAAAGGGGGGGGGGGGGGGTGTTCAATCCTCAACACACGAAAGCAAGTAATTACAGAAACAAAGATACCTTTTAAGAATTTTAAGGTCTTTCAAGGGTCAAAGATCTTGTCTCTCTTTCAAGGTCATATCAAGGTTATATCCTATTCATACATGCTAGCGTCAGTTATAATAAGAATTTCAATCTCCACAAAGGTTAGTACTTCATAAGTAACACACATAACGTGGAAAACTTTATGCGGGTGAACATATACAGCGCTTGTAAAAAGTACTGCAACACGTTTATAACTTTCATAAACGTGATATTTTTTAAACATGCTTAAACACGTATAATTTTATTCAAAAAAAGCCATTTAATGCATTATTTTCAATGTTTACATTTTTCACTGCTATCCAGCTATCCTACTAACTTTTTATTTGTAAATGGAAACGTACTCATTGTATTATATTAAATGAAAGGTAAATCAACAAGGGATATAACGGTATACTTAGAGTTAAAATTATATCTACGGTTTCCTTAAAATACAAAATTATTAGGTACAAAATAAAATAACTTACTATTATATCAAAGTTCAAATTCCTACAATAAATACTCAAAATGGGTTCCATTAACAATTTGGCAATGACTATACAGTTGTCTCTTGAACTCTTTTATGCAGTGTTGCTTCTGTTATGAATTCTCTAATTCTGCTTGATTTTAAAACGCAAATTATCTAAATTTAGTGGTCTATTTTTGAAAACGGAACCTTTTAAGTGACCCCATAAAAAATCGAGTACAAGATCTGGAGATCTTGGCGCCCATTTTATTGTGCCTCTTCTACCGATCCATCTTCTAGGGAAAATCTCATGAAGATACTATGAACCATATCATAATGTAGTGATGTACCATTTTGTTGGAACCAAATATTATTGGTTACTTGTTTGCCATTTTCCCCAGGAAAAATTGTGGCGATTGATAGAAATGTTTCGTTCTGCAATAAGCGCAAGAATGAAGCGATGTTTAAATTCCCCTCTATGAAATATGGATCAATGGACTGGTAACGGATTATACCCATCCATACATTGAGTTTTTGCGGATGTTGTATATGCAGAGTCTGTATCCAATTAAGATTGTTTGTAAACCAGTAGCGACAGTTATGTCGATAAGTAGATTCATTTAAGCAAAACAATGCTTCATACTAAAATAAAATTCTAGAAAAAAACCTATTATCCTGAATGCCTTTTTCTTGTATCAATTCACAAAATTCTATCTTGCGATCAAAATTTTTAAGCATCAATTCTAGGGTAAGGGATATTTTTTATGGTTAAAACTTTTTTCGTTTTAAAAGATTGGTTACTGATTTTGCAGATACATCAAATTCATTGGCAAGTTTGCTGGTAGACTTTATAGGGTTTTCATCGATAGATCAAAAAATGTCTAGTGCTTTATCGCCATCAGTTATTTTTCGTTTGGTTATCGTTGAGGTGTTCCACATTTTAGAGCAGTTTCGCACTTCCAGTTTGTTTAAATTTTTTATTAATCCGACAAACTACATTTCTATTAATAGGTCATTCTGGATACGTCTTTTTAAATATAAGACATATCTTTTCTTAAGTTCATTTGCGATCTTTATACCCCAAAAATATTTAAATTTCAATTCTTTGCTTCTGAGGTAAACGGTTTATTTTTTTTAAAATCATAACTGTGGTAGGTGCCTAACAACTGAATTCAACTATTAATGAATTCTATGAAAACTAAAATATTGTATATCTAAAAATTTAATTACATTGAAGACGATTTGAAATTTCTACGTCTTATTATAATTTTTTCACTCTCTTTCAAAGTGGAATAAGAGTGGATTGTCTATCTAGGAAACAAAGATTAAAACTTTAAAGCTTTTTAGGATATGAACTTTATTCTATTTTTGTTTTAAGGAAACTGTAGGTCTAATTTTAGATTTGAATATACCGGTGTATACCTAATTGAATTACCTTTCATTTGATATGCTGCAATGGGAATCTTTCTATTCGAAAATAAAAGCTTAGTAGGAGTAGCTGGATGGGGGTGAAAATTTTGAACATGGAAAATAATGCATTAAATGCCTTTTTTTAATTAAAATTATACGTGTTTAAGCATTTTTTAAATATCGGGTTCATGAAAGTTATAAACCTGTTGCAATATTTTTACAAGTACTGTATGTATCGAATTGCAGCCTGAACAAACAAATTCAAGGATTCTATCCTGTGACCCATGACAACGTTCGCCTAAAAGTTACCCACCGGGAGTAAGACCTCCAACTATAATAATTACCACTTAGAGTCAAATCCCCACAAGTGGTGCTACTTTCACCTGCAGAACCAGAAGATGTATATTTTGCTGAATTTGAGTGGCTTGATGCAAGTGGAGTTCAAGTCCAAAAAGCTCTTCACACGCAGACTTAATAGTACACACATTCGCATTCTATAAATGAATATGAGCTTTTAGGGATAATAGTTTTAGTCCTTCTGGTAAACCCCTAAAACAACATATGGAAGATGAATATTCATAAACGATGATATAACCTACGCCTCTGTGTCGCTATTATTTTGTCTAGTCTAGCTCCCTATTAAACAAAGGGCCTGTGTTGTTGTTCAGTGGAAATAGTTCACTCCACTGAACCTGTATCTGATTGTTATGCTATCAATAATTGGACGTTGAACCATAAAGATAAATCCCGCTTAGCATGTCGAAGACAGAACAGGGTTATTGATTTGTGCCCCAATTTTGCGGCCTGCAAAAATGTCGAGATAGGGAAGTATTGGTATAGGTAGAAGGGAATATTTTGTCCCCGGTGATTTGTGGGGCCGAGAAATTGAATACGGGCCCTTGAAGGATGTTTATTTTGGGATTTGTTCCATGGGTATTGTCTCCTTGGAGGCCAAAGATATTTTCCAGATCGGAAATAAACTTAAAAGGACGTTTGCCACGTACATTTCGGCGAAGCTTGTTAAGCAGCTTCCGGAGCGCTGAAAAGGGCGAGGCAACAATTATTATTCTTGCTAAAGTCGGTTATGCAAAGCTGGCCGGCTTTAATATTCCCGCATCGGATGGTAAAGACAGTGTTTACCCTCCAAATTATATAGCTGAAATCTTCACTTCAAAGTTACAGATCGTCGTAATTGAAGCAACAGAGTGTTGTTTCCTTTTAGTTAAAAGTATCTCTCATAACAAGCTGAAAACTTCATCCCTCATTTCTTCATGCCAGGAAAACGTGAATTGTGCGTGAGATTGATGATGAAATATAAGGTAAATAGATAATGACTTAGAACACGAAGGAATGAATTTGGTCATTAATTCATATTAACTCCAGCAATGACCGAAATCTCTGTCTGTTGTAGGGTTTTGCCAGAATATAGGACTGCAAGACTTGGAATTAACTTAACGTCCATCCTTCGCAATTTATGTGTGAGTAATGAAATATTTGCCTTATGAAGGAAGGAATTAGAATGAAATTGACATACTCAGTTATTAGGAAAGATCTCTCAAACTCTTTCCTGATGAATTACGGTGGAAAACACTTTTATGATAGTGCCATGATAGTGCACCCTTGTGAGAGATACTCTCGGATCTAATCTTCAGAAATTCAACTGTAAACACCTCAAAGCTCCCAGGCAATGAATATCAAAACCGCACGAAGCGAAAATATTCGCAATTTAACACTAGAAAATTCCGAATTCACTACGCGACTTATGAGGTCAAAAAGCATTTGAAATATGTCCTTAATAAATCCTCCCAACACATTGTCTACCTTTAATAATCAACTTCATTTCGGGGGTTGATGATGAAAAGGAATGCCGAAAAATTACCCCCAGAGAGCGTTAATATTATATCCTGGCTCTATATGCGGATCGCGAAACCAGAGCTGCCGTAATAATCTCACCGCGATAAAGGAACAATGGGAAAAACGGGAAGAGACACGATTCGTGATGCCGGGCTTTTGTGCCAAAATGGAATTGAGCACTCATAGACCGAATTTTGAGGATTCATTATTATTTTTGATTGATCGATTTGTGTTCAAAAATAATTAGATTTAGGCATAATTTTACATAAATTTTTTAACCATTAAGAAACCTTAGCTGACCTACATTGCCCTAAATGGCTGTGTGATAGATTGCTGTGTCCAGATGTTTGATGTATTGCCCTCAGGTCCCCTCTAGCTATGTATAAAGGGTGAAAGATGTATGAAAACCTTGACCCTTCCGTCTGAAAAAGTTCCACGGGAAACAAAATTTAAATTTACTCTAGCGGGCTAAATTCAAAATACTTCATATCTACACGAAAACCCTGGTTTTGGGGTAAACTTGTTTATGCAACTTGTTTCGAAGTTCCCCGTACTTTGGGATAACTAGGTTTTGCTTTATGAATTATTCCCCGTATAATCAGCTTGGCAAATATCTTGGCTTTTACAATATTAGTGGTGTAAACCCGTTTAAGTAGACCATATTACAGGCTATAATGGAAATCTTGTCCTAGACTGTTTCTCGTGGATTCGAAAGAGCTAAATATCTTCTAACTAAAGGGTTTCGCTGTTCAATAGAATTACGTAAGCCGAATCAAATATTTGAACAGGTTAAACCCCTTAATTCCATTTAAACAGAATATTGAAGCTCGTTACATGATGCTCCGGAATTGTTTAAGTTTCACTGTAAATGTGCCTCGCATCTGAAGCGAAGTGCAGCCGTTTTAAGCTAGTAAACATCTAAGTAATTTCTTAGTTTCTTTGCTACGTTGTAATTTATTACTTTAAACCAAAAGTGCTGATAAAATACGTCAGATTGATGTTAAGTTCTTCAGTCAATGGCGTGCTATCCTTGCATTTTGTTACCAAAAAAATGGAAGTGAACTTCGATGTAAACAGTGAAATGTAGACACGCGAGCTGTACCTACACACGATTTATAGTGAATTACGATGCTTGCTCATTCTGTCAGGTATTTTCGAAAAAAAAACAGTAAGATGATAAATTATTTTATAGAAAAATTTCCTCAATAGAGGCAAAAAAATTTTACTGCCGTTCTGAATTTTTATCACGCTCCTTTCTCGTAGATTACGACGTAAGCTATCTATATGGCTGCACTATTACTCAATCTTGGGAAAATTGAAGTTTTTAATATAATTAACATTATTACAGACATTCTCACAGTAAAAGAATTCCGCAGACTTAAACGTTTAAATCTCAATTTCCAATTAAATGAACGCCTTTCGTATAGACGTTGGAAATTTTTGCTGCTTGTCGCACAGTTTGGAGCCGAGGGAATCACGACCCAAACATAGACCATACCAGGCGGCTCATAAATTAGACAAAAAGATGAATAATTCATGCGGGAGATATTACTTTAGCGAACTATAAGAAACTTTGCTGCACAAGTTTGATAAATACATTTCCTACGAGTACGAAATTGTGGGATAAACGTGCGATATTCTAATATTAACTGATGTGGGCTGATCAGTTGGTTCGTGGATGACGTTAATTGGCTGAATTAGCTTAGGAAAACGATGAAATTAAGAATTTATTGGGGTTATGAAGCGGAAGATTTGGTTAACTTTCTCAGAAACTTTTAGGTTACAACTTAGCTAAAACCTATTACCGAGATCATACGCTAGTCGTATTGAAATCGAAGTGGGTGCGGATTTGGAAATGATATGTAGAGAAAAGAATGATCTTTTATATAAATAAATATATACCACAGGGATACTGGCTATGAATTATTCTAAGTTATCCGATTCCGAAAGACATTCATTTCTAGAACGCCATATCGTTCAGCAGGCGAAAAAAATAAATTTTTCTTCACTAAAATAGCAGTTTCTTCTCCTCGGAGATGTTCTCGAATTGCCGAACATCACTTTTCACCACCATGTATGATACGCATGAGACAAACGGCAATTAAAATTAACAGAAAATGATGCTTTTTCATAAAACAGATATGCTACATAAACTCGTCTTCTATTTACATCTATTCTTGCCAATTCAGACACTTTGGGAATATACAGACTGCTTTGAAGGGACTTTCTAGGATGTAAAGTCACTGAAAATGTAGGAGAAGGTATGGCTTTTTAGAACTCGAAGTAAAGATTAAAAAATGATAGGAAGATGTGATTTGGGCCCCAGAAAATTTGACTGAAAATTCGAAGTACAATATAGTTTTCTAGAAGAGTTCTTTTGAGCAACTCTTCTCCTTGCTAATTCTTTGGGAAGTTAAAATGAGCCAAAAAAATATATGCGAGCTGTATAGACCAAAATAATGGAAACAATAGTTATTACTAAGATATAGTTCCTATCAAGATATAACTAATCCTCTGACCTCCTCATTGATATAGGAGCTGCCTCTTTTTGGACAGATCATAAACCATCGTAAACATCAAAGGTTTAATCGAGTTTAATCAATCGAGGCATGTTTAATCAGTTCAGTTCTGATGTAATTGCACCTATTAGATGTCAATAATAGCCTTATAAATGATTGTACTGTAAGGCCCATAGCTATAGATTAAATTAATCAATCATTTCATGCAGTAATCAGGGAGGAACACTGAGAGAAATTTGTAACTCTACACTCAACCTCAAAACTTTCACGTAGAACAAACTGGACAGGATCTGCAGTATCTTAATTTCCTCTGTGCGGAGCTGGTTAAACTTAGACAGTAAATCCTAAGGTTAAAGGTATCAGGTAACGGTTCTAGTGAGATTTATAAAATAATTAAGCAAATATAGAACGCACGAGCTCGTCTTGTCTGCAGGTATCAAATTATGTTTAATTAAACCGGATCTTTGTTAGGGAGTTGCCTAATTACTGCAAGAACACCGTCGGTAACGTATTACCGTATTTGAGTTACATATAGAGTAACACAATCTAAATTTAGATATTCCGTGAAGATGGTTAGATAGAAAATGTTTTCGTGCAAATCCCGGGATTCAAGGATTTCTATTCTACACAAACATCAAAGCAAGAATACTAGAAGTAGGTAGCTATTTTGAGTAATAAAAGGGTGTCTTCCTTTGAACTAATAGTGTTCCATTTTCCGGCGCATTACCGACACTAGTCAGGCGTAAGGTCGGTTTCAAACCCGGAAAGTTGTTATTTGCTATTCCACGGTCGAAGTCCACGGGGGATATAAATCCATTTTCCAGTGTGTAAAGTTGAAAACTGGAAGTTATTACGGTGGGGGTACAAAGCGATATTTATTTAGGCAAACATGCCACGTTAAACTTTGCGAACTCTTCATCCATATGCGTGCAAGACCAGTGGCGTTATAATACATAACTCTCTTCGCTAAATAAATTCGATGGAAGTATATAGAGCCTTCGGCTATTAATAAAGTTTATTCGGTGATTCGTTGGGAAAAAAGAATTTCAGAAATGGACCTAAATAATATCGATGGTTTTAGGCGCCAAAGCCGAACAATGGGAAGGGCCTTAATATTTGATTAACGCGTTATTGGAGGATATTTGAGGATCTCGAAATACGGTAATTGACTTCAGATCAAGGCCCTCAAACTGTTTGTGCCACTAAGGCCGAAGGTAATAGTTTTTCGTTGCACCACGAACAGCGCAGTTCTAGAAAAAAATTAAAAATTGCCTGCCCACATCAAACACAGCTTTTGTGTCAAGTTCACTGCAAACTTAAATTGTTAAAGTAAGTTTTCGGTACTCTGGATGGCTAGAAACAAAAAAGCGTGGACCGAATTTAAGGAGCAACAACTTATAGCTGAGATAAAGTGTAATGATAATAAATGCGCACAGTGGCAAGGGATGAATAAATTACCCTCAACTGCAAATAATTCATAACAGCAAACTTCGCTAGGTCAAACTAAAAGAAACTTTGTCGCCAAACTTCCCAAAACGAAATTCCCTTCGGAATTGTGATCTATCCGCAAATATTTTACATATAAAGTAAAGAGGGGGATAAAGAGTGCTGGTCACAAATAAGAACTTTATCTCACGTAGCTTAGCTGGATAAGGGCGTTCCACCGAAAACAGTCATTTCTCTTCATATTTTCCTCGTGTCGAATAAATCAAACGCGAAACAATTCTCCTATTCCTGATTCGCCCATTGTGTGCAAAATAAGTTGGTGTCATTGCAAAGATGATAAAAGCAAAACTGCATCGCGACAGACACGGCAACCAAACAAGTTACTAAATTTCATTTTTACTATCGGTTTTATTCGAAATTGGTTCGAATGTTTTCGTATCGATTGAGGTTAAAGGTGGGGACCAAACCTGCGACGTTTCAATTTTCATTCAATTCTTAAAGCTGGGTCTTTTGGGAAATATAGCTGCTGAAAAAATGACCGCCAGGCGATACTCTTTCATAGCCGGCTTATCTAAATGCTGGCCATAATGGAAAATAGATAGGTCCGAATTGGGTGAATTGGAAATGTTAGCTTTGGGGGGAAACCTGATTGTTTGGGGGGAAAATAAGGAAAATTCGTGTCCCAAATTTGTATTTGCGGAATAACAAATTTTCATGGGAAATTCTTCAAAAAATTTTATTTACCTACGATTGAAATTGAAATACAAATATGGGAATGTAACGGAACTACATTGTTATTTAGATCGTTCAGGCGAATAATGATAGCTATTTTTGAGAGTAATTGCTCTATCGATTCCCGAGATATTGGCGCTCAAAGTTGCACACGTGGTAAAAATGAGAAATATTGAATATCGCGTACTTCATTTGTTTCAATTGATTTGGAATCTATATCGTCCCCAAAAAAAATGGTCGATAGACTATAACTTTACTTGCAGATAGTTCATGATTATAATATAGACTTTATGCTGAAAATATAATACAGTTATTTACCTCAAAAGCGCGGAAGGTGACACTACCGCTTTCATGTGATTGCAGTTAACCGACCGAAGCCAAGCGGAGTTCGGCCGTGAATTGAGTGCGGTCATGGTGACAAGCGAAGAAAGTGATTCTTATCGCACGAGCGTGAAATATTGCGCACGAGCCGCAGGTGAGGATGGCAATCAGGCGGGAGTGTTAGGAAACTTTCTTGCAGATTATGCACATTAACTTTGTGACGACCATTAATTTTATAGAACAGAAAAATTAACAAAATGAAGCGGCAAAATTATCGTACGCATGTCAAAGACAAATGCCCAAAAAAACTTATCTTATACAAAAGAATAAGCTGTTTTGTTTTGTTGCAGATACACAGACCGCTTAATAGGGAAATTAACGTATGCTTGAAACTTCAAGTCTTAATTGCGCCAAGTTTCGCAGCGATAATTCTAACAAAACATTCCCTAAGACGGGGTTAAAAACGCACTCTATCGTAACTATATCGTAAAATTAAAATGGACGTTTCCACGACCTCGCATGTGTTTCCCTTTGACGAATCAGCTGATCGATTTTATAGATATCTAATTTTAAAATTTCGTTTCGTAAGGCTATAATTGTTGCCTAGTTTATTTCATATTGAGGCCAAATCATTCCTCATAAATTCATATGCACGAAATAAACCCCAATGATCCTACAACTCTCTTCATTCTGATCCTCAACAGTTTCGTACTCGAAACACGTCCAATAAACCTGGAAATTATCTAGAGAAAAAAATCACAAAAGATTCGTGCTAGCGAAGCACCTTGCCATATATACTATATATGGCAAGATGTATATATATATGTATATACTATATATATATATATATATATATATCCCCTCCCCGTTAAAGCTCCGAAAAGAAAAGTGATTTATATTGTTTCTAGACCTCGTATACGCGTTTTAACGTTGTCACCCCTCTCATTCCACATTTTTATACTGCGAGTCTCGTTTTGACAGCGAAAATGCCAAAATAAAGCCCTCGTCAGCCATCTACACAACTGAAGGGGAGGATGGCGCTTATTACCCCTCTTTCGTAAACAGCAGAAATAAAATATGGGGTTGAATTAAAACCACTTTTTACTCAAGGGCGTAATTGCCCCATTAATTTCGTAAAACAACGTTAAAAGAGGTGCTCTATTATGTATTTGCGTTTAACATGATATCCATGTTAAAATGTGCTCGTAGTAGAATGTAGGTGTCTATGCGCTTGTTTTGACTGTGAAATGTGGCCTTCATATTTTATTTTCATATGCACCTGCATTATAATGATATGGCTTGGAACAGCAATAACTGGATATACGAGGCCCGTCCCCTGAGTGCTGCTATCTGAAGTTTTGTAACTGCAACACATCCAGGAACTTTAGAGGTATTTAAACTTTTTTTTCCAGTGTCAGCAGCCAACTTTTCCTGGAATTGAAGCGAGTTTTAGATTAATATTTTTATAAAATGGCGTTTTTGCCACGTGTTTCAGTTTTCCTCGATTCCTTGGAGAGCTCAAAAACTGGAAGCATTTTTGATCGACTATAGGTATTAATTAGCCTTTAAACTTCCTCTTGAAAACCCAAATTTGATGGCGTTTATTATTCAGGTTCATTTAATTATTACAGAGGAGGCATGACATGGAGAGCCAATTAAAGTGCCTGTTTCGCGATCCTGAGATAATTTTCAGATTCTCAAACAAACCATTTTAGTTTAGTAGCAAATCTATAAAATTTCCAATTACCAACATGGAGAATTAATAATTAAAATCAGCACCCAACGTATTGATCTGATGCTTTTGCTACTGATTTCATACTAGAGGTAAGTTAGACTTGAAAAATATATAAGAAAACTGAAATAAAACTTTCTCTTGTTGAACATTCGCCCTTTTCGTTTTTCTTTTAATTATTCTGTACAATCGTTCATTATTTTTTCTCCAATATAGTACAGACTCTTCACTAACTAGGTGGTGGAAATAGGGACGGAATGGGATAATAGCTTAAATCAAATTGTGTCATCCCATACTAATTCATATTTTTCTATAATCTCTGCAACATTAATTTTGCAGTGTTTGGCCGTGACTTGACAGTGCACGCTAATGCGAATAAACAATGCAAAATTAATGCTAAAATATTTGACCTGACTTTGATCAGACTGTGACCTCACCGATAATATAAATCATCCTGATGGGATGGGATATTTGACCAAAGAAAAGACCACTCAGCGTCACCATACACCACTGACAAGAATTGTGTGGGACCCTGCCTAATATCTAAGTCGTAACGGTTAAAAAGATCTATGACTGGAAAATGTTGTTTCTTTATTCACCTATTTTTCCATTTACCAAGCATAACTTGATATGTAGCAAAATCAATATCAGAAGCTTTTATTGCCACTCTGTATCCTTTCGTTGCAAGGCGAGTTAAGCCCGTATATATTTGATCAGATAATGGAAATTTGAGAGTTTTTAGTAGAGAAAGAATATGGCTTTGATTGAGTCTATGGAAATAAACTATAAGAAATTTAGGAACCTGGAATAAAGTCGTACAAACTTTTTATGAAACGTTTCACACTTCTTTTCACACAATGATCAATCATCCTCGAGTCCAAGTGACATTCTCAACTTAACTCACGAAGCTGACACCCATGTTTGGACCCTTTCTCGAAGGGAGTGTGTAATATAAGTTGTTCCATTTTAAAATTAAAAATCGTTATAAAATTGTTTGCTTAAATTTCAAATGATTTTTACGCTTTCGGATGTTTTCACAAGTTTTCTATGCAATTTCTGATTTTGTCAGTATTTAAAAAAAAAGCAACATATCCAGTTGATATTTTAGGAAGTCATTAAGAATAAACGAAGCCTTAAAGTGACTGAAAAAGAGCTGTCCAGATTTCTTCTTTTCAGAGTTACAATTGTTGAAATTTGGCTCAGTTCTCCAGTGCAGTTCTTAACTTTTCAAGATGACTGGATACTCTGGTTCGAATTTTTTAGTTTTTGTTGAATATTCTAATGAAGTACTGCTATAAAAATCTACATATAGAGCTTATATTTTAGGCAACGATTGAGTGCACATAGAGGCATGGAAAATCCAGAAAGGAGCGCTCTCTAGTAACTAATTCTTCAGAGTTGAAATTGTTCAAATCTTATTTAGTTCTTGAGAGAAGTTTTTGACTTTGGAAAACTAGTGTTTATTCCGGGGTAGTGTTTTCAGCAAAAAGACTCATAATTTGAGTATTAAAATTTTCCCCATCTGGGGCGCATTGAAGATATAAAAAATGTATTTTTTGATTTTAATCTTCATCTCTTTCAGCGTTTTCAAATCCTCGCGAGACTCAAAAAATCAGAAATCTTATTTACTTTTCCAGAAAAAAGCCACCAAAGCCGATGCTGGAAGCAATCAATCAACTAGCAATCCCCCAACCAGCAAAGGGTAGATATTAGAGATAGTTTATCTTTCGCAGGGCTCATTTCGAGTTATGTTTGCGAAATGAAAATGTCGCCATATATTTCGCCGTTTGTCTGGAACGTCGACGGCGCCTGGCAAAGTTACGAGAAACAATCCCAACTAGCAGATAACAAAAACGATCCAGAATATCCCGAGCCGGTTTCCTTTCTACAAGAATCGGCGTTAATGTGGCGGATTTGCGGTGCCGAATGTCGACGCTAACTTCGCCGTTAATTCAATTATGCGTTGTGTTGCAATTTATTTGTGCATTGTCACAATTTAGCTCGGTCAGTGGTTGTTTAATTAAACGAACAAAACATCACCATTCGCAATGTCTCCGTTTACATCTGGATACGAACTTGTCGTCAAGACCTCCCATGCCTTCTAGGAGAATTTAGTTTGCGGAAAATTAAGGAGACTAAGACTAACAAAAAATACTCTTTGGAGACTATATACTATTGCAGATATGTATAAATAGTGACCTACTCGGCACTAACTGCTCGGTGCACATAAAATACAAAGAAATAATCATTATCACCTTTTTTTAATATTGTGCGTAGTAACGTGTTTATCATGAGGTATGAGGCTGAAAATATTCTTATGATTTCAGTACACGAATCAATGTACGAAGCACACCTGTTGATGGAGGTGACCATTCCTTGAAAATTTATGATTAAACTATACTAATCATTCTATGATTTGTTAAGGACTAAGCATTACTAACTACCTATGCATTTAAAGAGACTGGATTTTGCACTTTACTTCAAAATTTGTTTCTACTACATTGGACAGTTATTTGGATTTATGTGTCCAAGTATCTAAATAGCAACGGGGGTGGCTTGAGACTGAACGATATCCGGGCGAAATCTTATGCACGCTTATCAAGAAAATTCCGGTAAATGGCACCCTCGAGGAGCCTTAAGAAGAAAACGCCTCTGTTACCGCTGAACCCCGGCCATAAAAGGAGAAGGGCGGAAGAAATCGAATCTATCTGTCATTAGATTTTCTCAAAGAAAATCGCATGTTGCTGATTTAGCTCTTGTTAAACTAGTAGTTTTACTAGCCCACTGCCTCCTTTTTCCTAAGCTTGAAAACATCCACTGGAGTAATTGGGATTTGATATTGAAAGGCATAGCAACAACAAGGAGTAGATTAAATTACTTTGATTTTTTTAATCAAAACAGAAACTTGCCTCACCTGCAAGTACTTACCTGTCTTTAACATATCAATCAAAACATACCAAATCGCTGGGGTTCCAAGAATGAAACTGTCTCTCACACCTGACATGAGTGTAAAGTATTTTTTGACAAGCATTTTGTGTTATTATTACCACTAGTCGGCAGAAATTTCTATCTCTCTGCGATATGCCTGAAAATAAGGCAAAGAAGCTTCCCCAGTTTTTTGCGGCTATCTGCATTTCTATCGGAGCGATGAGCACTGGCACTGTCATCGCCTGGACCTCAAATATATCTAAAAGTAAGTCCCCAAACTCATTTATCCAAATTCACCACGACCCCTTTTAACGTCAACAGCTCTGATCTCAAAACCTCAGGTCTTATTGTTCTTTCTGTCTGGAAAAGAGTCCTAAAACAATAGCCACCAGCCTTAACAAGACCGACTATAAATTTAGAATTCCAGATCCTCAGAGTCCAGTTGTTTGCCCCGTCTTAGCTTTCCGAGACTGATTAATGTCTGTTTTCCAGGCTGTGCCCTGAAAGTGTTGCTGGAAATTTAACAAACACAATGAAAAGTATATTCTTTCGAGTATATATAAGATGCGTCCTGAATAATAAAAGCGACGTCGTTCTTGCTTCGCACAGAATCGAGTTAAATCAAAAGGGATTTGCTGGTATCATTACATGGCCCAAATTTCCTGAAATTGCACTGTATAACAGTTTGAAGATTTGTCAGCACAGCCCAATAAAAACTATCATGACCCGAAAAATATAAATTTTACAAGAGAAACGAATTGCTACTTATGTACAGGGTGTTTTATATTAATAATAACTGAGTTACCTCGTTAAACCATCGAATTTGAAACACCCTATAAACTTTTTTCGGAGTGACGAAATGAAGATACCTACCCGATTTTGTTTTATAACTAGTTACGAAATGGAAACATTCTTCTTATGAAAATAGTAATTTAAAAAATTCAGAGACATATTTTCGTTAAAATAAAGAAAGCAAACTTGTCATTTATTACTTAAATGTCGTTAAAGAATTGGAGGATGGCGATCTAAACAAGGTGAAACTGAACCTGTCATGGGCGGGATCAATTATGTGTTTAGGAGCAATGTGCGTAAGCATTCCCATAGGCATTATGGCAGATAAAATAGGCAGAAAGCTGACAGCGTTATTCATCCTCATACCCTACACAACAGGATGGCTTTTGATTATTTTCACGCAACATGTGGCAATGCTACTAGTGGGACGGTTTTTGACCGGAATGGGTGCGGGCTCCTTCTGCATCATAGGACCCATTTATACCAGCGACATTGCTGAGATCAGCATCCGAAAAACCTTAGGTTCGTGGCTTCGACAAATTAAAACGACTATTCTTGCTATTTATGGCTTGCAGGAACATTCATGCAGCTCTTCATAACCCTCGGTATCCTCTATGCCAACATCTTTGGCTGGATTCTGCCAATAATAACTTTCTGTATTCTCTGCGCAGCAGTGCCAGTGACTTTTGGCATTCTCTTTGTGTTCCAGCCAGAATCGCCGATCTATCTCATTAAAAAAAATAAGAAGAATGAAGCATTGGCAGCTTATGCGAAGCTGCGAGGCAAGGACTATGACCCTTCAGTAGAGATTGCTGAGGCTGAGAGGGTGGCCAATAAAGAGGTGGAACTCAAGGGACAATTCAAAGAACAATTGAAATCCAAATCAGGTTGGAAATCTTCTCTGATTTGCTTCATGCTCATGTTCTATCAACAATTCTGCGGGATTAATGCTGTCATGTTCTATTCAGGATCGATCTTCAAAGAAGCATCTTCAAGTATCAAGCCTGAACTTTGCGTTTGCATTATTGGACTTATCCAAGTCATAGCTACAGTGATATCTGCATATTTTGTGGATAGTTTAGGATTGAAAGTATTGCTGATTCTCTCAGCAGGACTGATGGCACTTTCAACATTACTGATGGCAATCTATTTTCTTCTTAAAGATGAGAAAATGGTTTCCGTAGATACAATAGAATCAATAAGATGGCTGCCATTGTTGCCCTTAATCCTCTTCATAATATCATTTTCATTTGGCATGGGACCAATTCCATGGCTGGCATCCTCAGAGATGTTTCCACGGGCTATAATGGCTCGCATGAGCTCGTATGCAGGAATATTCAACTGGTTCCTGGCGTTTGTAATCACAGTGGGTTACGAACCCTGCAGTAAAGCTTTGGGATCCTCTTCTACATTTTTTATATTTACTGTCATATCTGCCAGTGCGGTTTTCTTTGTGATTTTTATAGTACCGGAGACTAGGGGTAAGACCTTCGAGGAAATCCAAGACGAATTGAATGCATAAGTGAGGTTGGAGTTTAAGGGTTTGGGTAATAAACTTTTCGCTCAAAAGGAAAGTCTTTTTTTGCAAATCAGACCATTATCAATTTCGTGCTATTTGGAACTCCTCAGACGACCGCAGGCGAGAAGCCTCGTATAGGGATTATTGAAAAGAGAACACACAGAAACAATTATTGCAAATGTGTTCTATACGTTTGAGGAGGATTGTTCGTTATTTCTTTTATTTTTTCCGAATAATAAAAATACCCCATACACCACTAGTAGTTATTTATTTCTTCAGACCATAGTTCAATGCTGGTAGGGATATCGGCTTTCGGAGTTGATGTTTTCGTTTGTTCTCTTTTCAATGAAAGTTGATGATTGAGGAGTTTCTATAAGTCAATTTCTTTTGGAAAGATAGATAGCACAAATCATCATCTCAAACCTTCTCTTACTTGGACCTACGGCCGTGTGGTCATCACATCTGTGTAAAAAATGGAATGACATGCAGTAATGTTCATTACCGCCGTTTAACCAGCATAGTAAATACTATTCACCGACTCGTTGTAGATAAAGTTTTGTGTGTATAATGCATGTGATACTACGGATTACAAACATTTAAGCAAAGTTTTACTGGCATGTGGTAATAATTTACATACCATCTACTACACCTACCTATTACTATTATACAGTGATTTAGACTAGGAATTTTCTAATAAATTTTAGTACTGTTCAAGTCAATTCAAGAGTGTTACCGATTAAAATCGTCACACAAGGAAAAACCTCGCATTCAATTGCCAGATAACGAAAGAAAAAGTATCCTGTCCACCCTTTAAGGTAAAAAAAAAGTCATTAGCTGTCCTGGACAATTGTTATTCAGTGGAAAGTCGAGCGTCCTGACAGTTCTTTGATTCACTTCTCCGAGTGGCTTGACAAATCGGACGGTGTTTTGCTTCTTTAGCCGTTGGCATTGCGAAATTCCCAGAGAAAACTGGGAATCTAAGAAACTCTTTTTGTTATTGCCAAGATCAAAGCGGGGCTTATTCTAAAAAGAGGACGTCTGGTTAACTCGGGTCGACGTTTCTTAAATGGCTGCAAGTTTTCCCCAGAAATACTTTTTCTATTGGCCAAGCTTTAGAAAGGACTTCATGTAAAGTTAATTACAGTACAAAAGTAATATTTCAACCCCTTCTCAACGGATTTACAAAAAGGCTGCCCTGAAAACAGTTTCATTAAATAGATTGCGACAGCCCTTCTATATTATCCCCGAGGGACTAACCGGGATACTTGTTAAAATGCTTGTGAATTATATGGGAGCTTAAAAGAATACATCATCGGATACAATGTCGTAGGAAGTTTTCCAGACACCCTCATTTGCTTTGCAAATTTAGGCCCGGTGCCAGACCCTGATACGTGAGAGTCTTCCGGGAGAGCTAATGGAGAAGTCAAGCATTTTGGCCATTTTTTGTTCAAAAAATTATTTCTTGAAAGTGCGACTAGAAAACTTTTACCGAGCACTATAAATTACATTTCATCGGCTAAGACTAGCTACTGGTAATTTAATTAGCTAACACGGTAATTAAAAACTGGGTCACAGCTAAGTAATGAGCCTTTTAATATCTTAACATTTTCAATTATGCTAATAGTGGTGGTGCCACCTAGACTGATGTAGGACGCTACTTTTCTAATGCCACGCTAACATTTTATATTCACCTAACCCAAAGGGAGCTCCATATCGTAAAATACATTTATGTATGTGAACAAGAAACTCATTTCGAACTCAACCCTCAGATTTTTTAGTTTCCATTCCACAAACTGCATTATACAATCACATCGTTTCCACACTACTAGCCAGAGTTTGTAAGTGGGACAGGACAATGTATTCCGATAAAAATGCATCCCTATTTTGTGAGAAAACCTCGACTGAATTACATAGTAAATGGGACAAGTCATTTCGGGTCGTGAATCACAGATTATAGACTCCATGATTTTCGAATTTATGTCCTAACTACAAGGCAAAAAAGTTTAGATTAGAAGTAAGGGGATAAACCCGAATAACCCCAGCGTGTTTTAAATGTTCTATTGAATTTTTCATCTGATAATATATTTCCTTATATTAGAATTTGATATTCCATCTGTGATGTGAAATGGGGCAGTTTCGCTTCAAGGGTGGATTTCTGCTGAAGTAAATTTCGAATGCTCTGTTCTGCGGCTTACGTCAGCACTTTGAAGAATGTGAATGCATAATTTAGTTGGCAAAACATGTAGTATAATTTAACAGAAAAAAATCATATGGTAAGTGATTTTCTAGCGTTCTTTACACTTCAACGTTAATACGTAAAAAATAGTGTGGTACAGTTTGAGTCTCCGAAATTACAAAACGGTTGGAAATATACCAGGTCTACCGGTATAAAATGAGCGCTATTTTGTGAAAATAAAACACCAATTTTAACAAGGAAAGAAAAATAAAATTTATTCAAAATATTGACCATTGTTTTCTACACATTTTGACCACCTTTCTGGCAATTTATGGATACCACACCAATAGAAATGTGCCTCTTTGGCATCAAACCAATTAGACACCCAATTTTCTACTTCTTCGTAGAAATCGAAGTGCTGCTCAGCCAATGCGTGTCCCATCGATGAAAACAAATGGTAGTCCGAAGGAGTCAAATCTGGTGAATACGGCGGATGGGGTAGCAACTCCCAGCCAAGTGTTTTGATGGTATCCTGAACCGGTGTTGCTTTATGTGGAGGTGCGTTGTCATGAAGCAAAATTACCTTCCCGTGTCTTCTGGCCCATTCTGATCGTTTTTCGATCAACGCATTGTTTAAATTAATCAATTGTTGTCGGTAGCGAACAGTATTAACGGTTTCACCAGGTTTTAAAAGCTCGTGGTGCACCACACCTTTCTGACCCCACCAAACACACAGCATTGTCTTCTTGTCGAATCGATCAGGTTTTGCAGTAGATGTTGATGGTTGTCCCGGATCAACCCATGATTTTTTCCGTTTAGGATTTTGAAAATAAATCCATTTTTCATCTCCAGTAACAATTCGATGCAAAACTGATTTTCTTTCATACCTTTAAGCAAAATTTCACTGGTGTTTTTTCGGTTCTGTATCTGTCTTTCATTCAATTCATGCGGCATCCATTTTCCACATTTTTGGATCTTTCCCATAGCTTTTAAACGATCAGAAATTGTTTGTTGTGCAACATTTAACATTTCTGCCATTTGCTTTTGACTTAAAGTGTCATCTTCATCCAATATTGATTGCAGTTCGGCGTCTTCAAACTTTTTTGGTGGTCTGCCACGTTCTACATTTTGCATATCAAAATTGTTATTTCTGAATCGTTGAAACCATCTTTTGCATGTTGCTTCTGATAAAGCATAATCACCATATGCCTCGACAAGCATTCGATGCGACTCTGCAGCACTTTTCTTCAAATGAAAGCAAAAAATTAATGCTTTCCGCAAATCATCATTTTGTGGTACAAAATTCGACATTTTTGGCACAATGAAATAATATAGTGTTATTTGTTCAAGGACTTGATTTGTACTAAATATGTTTGTCAGTTTGTATACCAACCAAGCAAACAAAAAAAAAGGTTTGTTTACAACAAATGCCCTATATCAAGACATTTATATCCTGACGCTCATTTCATACCGGTATATTGTCTCCAACTCCAAAACATGAAATTATCTATCTGACAGTCCTGTAAAAATAGAAATTAAAATAATCGAAAAATGTGGTCCTGTTCGTAACTGCAAAAGGTACCTAACTAACAATAATTAATTATTTATTACCTTCGAATTTCTAGTTTTTATATATCCGAAAATGTGGGGCGAGTTTCATTAAAAAAAGGCTAATTTCCGGCGACAGAAATGCAATGCTAAATCGATCATTGAATATAATTAGGCATGAAAAACAGTATTTTTACAGCTTACGAAAATTTGTGCATATCGACGATAAAACTAGGTGGTAGACATAAATATGTCCAAAAAGACCCTGTCCAATTAGGGGGTCGCAAAATAGAGCTCCGCTTAAAAGTTCCAATGAGTCAAAGCGGACCTGCAAATTGGAAATTTCTCTTGGATGAAAGCCAGCAAAATTGAAAAAAAGAACAAACGACGACATGGCGCTATGGCAGTTTTACAAATCAGTGTGAATTTTATGTTCGGCAGCTCAACGATGCATATCGAAAAGGGTCGATGTCGGGAAAGCCGCAAAAAGAAAACAATTTTCCGAACAGTATAGCCAATAATTAATTTCCAAGTCTGGAAAATACCGAAGTGTATTTCGTAAAGGAAAAATTCCCTGTTGGGAAAGTTTTGTGAACAAACTTTGCTGTTGTTCTTTTCGCCTTTGCCACTTTGTGTAGCCAAGGAATTTAATTAAGGGTATTTAAAAAAGGTCTGAAGCTCAACCACTTAGTATAACTTCATTGAGACGATTAATAAAGCGGTTGTTAGTGTTTTTTCTATGGTAAGTAATACCAACAGAGGCTGAATAATAATAATCCCAAATGACTTCCACTCCACGATGTCCGGGCATTCACAGTTCCGCCCTAAAAAGCCCTTTCAAAACCCCGTCCCCGAATATAATACAAAATTGCAGAGTGTCCCTAAAACGGAGTCAAATATCTGTTGAAAGGATCGTGAATTTTGCAAGGGCGTGAAAGAATACATCATCAGATACAAGACGGATGAACTTTTCCACGACACCCTTATTTACCCTTGCAAATGTCGACTTCGTGACGGCCCGGATACGTGATCAGATTTCTAAAGAAAGAAAATCGAATTAGTGTTATCGAGCATATATGGAAACATCGTGCTGGTGCATTCAATGCATTTTGGACAAATTGATTCCAGAGTCACATATTTTTTATACTGAAAATTGAAGTTGGGCGCTTCGATCGAGGAGAGAAATGAAGATTGGGCGATTTCTGTCAACTACTCCGAGGTAGTCACGGTTGGATGGATAACCTTCTTCGTTCGCCAATACATTTCCTAGGAACAAAGCCAAAATTGTAATTTCGACGTCACAAATTTATCATTGAAATCCATCTACACTGACATAGCAGACGTGACTTTAATTGATAGCAGTTTTAGTAAAATTTGAGGACACGTAGATAATGGCAGCTGTTGAAAATTTCACCGCGATCCTAATAGCTGTCCAAAAATGAAAAGCGACTTTCCAGCACCTATTCATACCGATTTTCACAATACGCCTAATGCACCTTAAAGTCCAATTATTATTATCGAAGGACTTAATAGAGCGCCATACTTAGCAAACCTACTTCTTCGAGGCTTTAGGCAAGGAAATCCGACCCGTCATAGCGAATCTAATCCACATTCACAAATTATTCAACTTTAGCCCCATTCAAATCGGGCTTACGCTTAAAGCCGCGTCTAACGAGATAAGATTTCCGCTTATTTAAAATAGGCAAATGCGTTTCGTGCCACTGAAAACCCTCCTGATCCGGCCCATTAAAGCTTGCATGTATTTGTCCTTTGTGCAACGTAAATCAGACAAATTCACCTTGCACGTATTAAATAACAAAGAGCCAGTTCCAGAAGTGTGTACCGACTTGGCTATACTAAAACTTTCCTTAAATTTGATTACCAAGAAGTGGTGCAGCTTCAGAGCAAAGCACCTGCTTTGTATACTAATTAGTTCATCAGCTATGTTTACTCTTTCGCTAATTAATACAAATAGCCGGAGAAGCCTCAGGTTTTTGATAATTAAAAGCCATGTTAGGACTGCATCTAGTTAGGACTTTAATCTATTCTATTATCTGAGTAGAAGCATAATTGACTAATTATGGGAAGAAAATCGTGCCTAAGATCGCTTGCTCAGAGCCAAGCCATAATTTACGTTCTTTTTCGTCGGCTGACTACTAGCTACTATAATCTAATATCTACACACTTAATTAATGATTAACTTCGTAAATAAAATTAAATAATTATTAATTAATTTCAAATTTTATTACAGCTGTGTTAAATTTCTAGCCATATGCAGTAAACTTAATTTTTTTAACCTATCCCCAAAACCCTCTTTAACAACGATTCGTCGAAATATTAAAGTATTCGATAAACCGAAGACTTACGTAAAATTTTTACAAAGTGAAATGATTTTTAAGTCCAAAAAGTAATTTTTATAAGTACGCAAAAACAAATATCTGCCAACAGAGCAAACAAACTTTATCTCTAAATAGTATAAATGAAATAAGTCTTAAAGTTTAAATACGTTCATTTAAGGTTTTTAAATTACCAGAAAATTTAAATGTGGGCTAATATACTTATAATAATGGTTACCTGGGAGTGGTATTAAATGTCTAACTAACATTGTTGTTTTAGAGATCAGACCATTTGATGGTCGAATTCCTAGTGACGTACTACTCACAATCATACTCAGGTAGAGCGATCAAGAAAGAGAAATTTCCATTCTCCAACACACATTCCTGTTTTTGGATGAAGATACAGAATTGAAAAAATTCTCTTTCTTTCAAAACCTAAATATTAAAAAGCGCCACAAGCTGTGGGAGTATTCAGAGAATATCCCAAATTAATAATTGAAAAAGGTGATAAATGTATGTATCTTAGATCCACTGTAGATAAAGAAGTGTTGTCACAACATACCGATAATTTCTAAAGCAAGATCAGTTCAGAATCTACATAGATAGACGCACAACTATTGTTCCATATTCATTTTTCCAGATTATGTAGGTCTCAATAAAATTTGTCAATGACTGGTTTAGGTTAGTTCAGGTTAGCCCCTGATCCATCTACTTGACATAAAGTGTCATTGAAATAGTACATTTTTAGGCAGTTTCAAAACGCGAAAACAGGCATTAAATTGGCGTAATAAAAACTTAAATACATTTCACTAGCCATTCTACGATTTTTAGGTAACTGCTTAGTTGGTTTCTAAGATATCGGTTACAAAGCTGGAAAAATTAATAAAAAAATCAAATTGTTAGGAACAATTTTACTAATTGACAACAGAAAACTGCTTACTTTGAAATACTCAAATGATGCGCTACAATAAAGAATTGAGGTGCATATGCCCCTTAGGTAAAAGAACTGACACTGCATAAAGCAGTCGATACCCCGAAACTTAAAATGAAATATAAAACTATCTTTGAACTCCATTTTATTCAAGATATTTATAGTAACTGAGACCCTTTCTTAATCTATAAATAAAATATCCTTAAAACCGTATTTCCTTTGAAACTCCAATCTCTTCGCTTTTAGCTTTCAGCCTAGAGACCATTGACCATTCAAACCGATATACTTTTATGGTCGGTATTACTGATGTTTATAAGATTTCGTTTTCTTGTTCTATACCAAAGAATTTGCTCTAACGTTTCAAATAAGCTCTAACTTTGATGATTTAAAGCATTATGGTAGATTCGCAGCTCAATATACGCTTCTTTTCCTTCTCGATTTCCCTTCACACAAAAATCACTTAAATGGAACACTCTTTTGTGCGGGCCCTTTTGTTCTTTTTGCCCTCGGCGAGGGCGGTTTGTCTTTATAATGGTTTCAAGGAAAACTTTTATTTGCACTGTAAACAAACCGAATAAATACGGATTAGGAAACTGAGCACAACCGCCCTACTTCCAGATACATCCTCATTTAAACGAATATAGATACCACTTGAAATAGCCGTAGTTCGTGGTATTAACTCCAATTAAATGCATATTTGTCTCGGTTAGGATAGGAAAATGGAAAAAGTCGAAAGAGGAACGAAACTCCATTCCTAGATATATAAATTCGGAGCTACGGTTAGCAGAGTGGAAAATAATGTGACTGCATAATTTAGTTCCGGGACGGGAAAAACAACAAACCGACGTTTGACTATAGGACGTCTTTGCAAAGTCCAATGTAGAATAGAATATTCATGACTTTTTTAAATATTGATATGAAACATGTTAAGTTTTTGGTAGAGAGCAAAATGCTTAAGGCGACTTTTTGGTTTTAGCTGCACTGGATTTTAAATATGGATGAATCGACTGATCAGAAAATACGATCAAGTATTTTCTAGATTTAAACTATTTGCTCGAACTGAGGTCTGTGGAAGTTGATTCAAATTGAGAGCTAAAGTAACCTGAACTAACCTGAATATTACTACCATCAACTTGTTGAAAGCCGGACTTTTTGAATGCTTTGCATTTTGCATATTCATTCGAGAACCAATTGGACCTCTCTCCACAGTTAGCACCGATGATTTTCATTTCCTTCAAACAACCACAATCATATGGATTTCCGATGAAATTGCGAAGGCTGTTGTTTTTAATCGTTGCATGCAAATTGCCTTCTATGCATCTAATGCCATTAAAGCTAATTTCCAACTCATTTATATTCAAGGATAACTCCTGGCCCCAATTCTCAAGTAAATTGTGATTCAATAACAATTTATTGATTTTGATTTTTCTCATACCTAAAAAAGATATTTTTCAAAAGTATCTATCAAACTCATATAAAAAGCTGCGCCACGAAAATATCGCAAGAGATAATTGTTTCGCCATGTTCGCCAAAATTGTGTATTTTATCGATAACCGATCTATACGCTCTTTGCAGCATTTAGATTCTCACTCAAACACATAATTTTTGGTCACACTGAACTAGACGATGGAAAAATCGTCTGAAAAATATTTTAAAATTTAACGTAATACTTTTCTAACTGTAGGTCACAGAATTGTATTTAAAAAAGTGCCTTAAAAGTGCGTTTACAGAATTGAAATATTCTTTGAAATAAACAAGTTACGGGCAGTTTTCAAAATGGCCGAAAATGGAAAAACGCCCTATATCTAGATTGGCAGTGAAAATATCGTTAGGCGATTTTTACCATTACACATTTCTCAGAAATCAAGCCCATGACATCTAAGTCGATTGTGCTCTATCGACTCAGGAAATAGGTTTTTTTTGTCAAAACAGACCAATTCCGACCACACTGTACATTAAAAGGCTCTATTTCGGGACGTTTGCAAGACTGTAGGAGTCGCGTTTAGACTTTGACTTAAATCTGGAATATATTGTTATGACCAGGAAGAAATTCGTGGGCATATCAGGGAGCTCCCTTAAATCACTGTTGCCGCAGAAATGTGCAGCAGAAAACGTACACTTTTATGTTTTATGCCGAGACCGACATGTGTTCGGTCATTTAGTTAACTACTACTAGATTCGTTTTTATGTGTGACACTGCCCTTTTTCCTCTCGTCAAGGATCCACCAGAGGACATTCTTTCAGGTTTAAACCTGAAAATATTTTATAATATTTTCCTTATTTAACCATTTAAAGCAGAAGAAAGCAGTACTTATCAGACAAAAGAGGGAACTTTCGCTTACAGCATTTTAGAAAAATGAACATATTGAAAAAAACGCAGTCATTTTTTTTTGGAAAAATGAATAATTAACCCAACTTGGAACGGTGGCGTTGGGATGAACAGTGTTAATCGTGTTAAAACTGTAAAATAAGTTCACTCCATGTTGAATGCCAATCAGATTCCTGAAGGCAGCTTCCGGGATTTCCCTAATGGTGTTGTTTTGGAAACATAATGACTTCAAAAGGGGTGTTTTATTGAACCATTTTACGTCGTAGACGGATATGAGGTTGTTTAATAGGTTTACTTCCTCGATATTTTGCATATAGCTGAGGGCATCCGGGTCTATTGTTCGAATTTTGTTGTGCACCAAATTTAAATGGGTTATCAATAGCCCATTGAATACCCTTCAAAAGAATTTTGTTTTAAATGAAAATATGTGTCTGTCCCTACCTTCTCTGAGAATTTCCAGCCTGTTTCTCTGAATGTCGAACTTTAGCAGGGAAAGTGAGTTATGAAAGGCACCTGGCTCGATTTCCACAACTCCGCAGTTCGCAATGACTAGCTCTTTCGTGTACATTATGCGCGAAAACGAATATTTATGGAGCTTTGTTAAAAATTGATCATGAATTTCAACTTTCACGTGTGGCTTCGACATAAATTCACCCAGCGTCGTCAGGTTTTCAAAAGTTCTGCAACTCCTTGGGTGCCCCGTTTTGATATAAAAGCACACATCGATCGAGGTAGTAGTAGCGTTTCTCGTTGCCGAGAATTCATGTTCTTCTTGTATGATCGAGCAGGCTATAATCGGGATTAAGAGGACTTGAATGGGTCTGATACGTAACATTTCTGTTTGAGTTGCTTAATGCTGCAAAACTTGACAAAGGAGGAATTGTTACTGAATCATATTAGTAATTCGCGATAACGTAAATTTTGCCGTTCAGATAATGCAGTTCAATGACGTGCGAGATAATAAGATAAAAATAGATGCAGAAATATACCTTCTGGACTTGGAAGAGTAAACTACCAGCTTTACTCCTTCTGACTGTCCGAAGGGACTAAAGTGGGCCTTTTACCTTTAGGGAAGTACAACATTTTTTCCTCCCTCTGGCATAATTGTCCATTCGAGTGACTAAATAAAATGCCAATAAAACGAAAATTATTTTGTATATTTTGGAATTATATTTAGAACTGGTTCTCAGTCCAATCGGACAAATAACAATATTAACGTTAATGTTTGAATAATTTTTAATAAAAAATAAACGTTCTGGAACGTTTGGAAGCCCCACCAGTTTCCTGAAGTTATCCAAAAATGTGCATAGATCTATTGGTTTTGCTATTAAAAAGGATTATCCACATCTCCCTCAGCAGTCGCTCCACTTCTTTAACCTCCGAGTCTCTTCAATTGTTCTAGATTGGCACCGAAATCTGCTAAAAGTGCAGCAGATGGTCAGTTAAAACAACGCCCCTGTAGAGATGTGAGGCATGAGGCAATTTCTGCAAAAATTGACCAAAAGTGTTATTTCCTACAGGATTCGTTTAAACAAACTGGAGGTGCAAAAAGAGCGATGTCAATAAAAACGGGCAGGGTTGTAAGAAACATCGCCTTAAACTTCTGCCGTGTGTTTAAGTTGCGCCCAGTATAATATAATCGGCTTACTAATAAACATCACACTGTTTGCCCTGGTAATTCCCCTCCTCTCAAAATATTCAGGGATGTTGATGGTGTGGTTGTTTTAAACAAAATCAATATTTTCATAAACAGCGTTCGTTAACATTCTCTATTTGTCGTCTATTGTCATTCAACCCCGAAAGCCTCTCTCTCGTGAAAGGGCTTTTACAAAGATTTACCAAACTCCAGAGCGAAAACAATTTATTCGCAAATCAGACGCTAAACTTCCAAAGAAATCGTCCAAAGTTTCGCTTTCCCTTTTTCATAATTTGTCCCAAATTGCCGTCATTCTCTTCTTCCGCATCTAATACAAAAACAAATTCCGCGTATCCTCCGCCATCTCATCCTTCCTTCTGGCAATTTGTCATTATGCGAGCAGAATGAAAATACAATTAGTAATAAAGAGTGGAGAAGAGATCACGCACGAATTTTTGTGGCATCATATTGGCTCAGCAAAAACCCACCCCGAAGCATTTAGACAATTAGCTACATCTCTCTTTCTATCCGAAAGTGAAGCTGATTTCTTTTCTAGTCGTTTCTCGAAACGGCGATTCTTCGTAATTCGGTCTGATTGAACGGGTCTGCATATGCGAGCCAAAAAGAATCAAATTAACTCTGCCAAAGAGTGACTGGTTCACAAGGAATTGGCAACCTGTTGGTGCACTAATTAATTAAACGTCATCCACATGACTGACATCCCCACAACGCAGCCAAAGGGGATGAATCTGTCGATACGGGAATGAAATATTTGTAAAGCAATTAATTTCTAAAAGAGTTTATACGTGGTCGTATTAAGTCACAGCTGAAAACTAAAATTTCTGGTCATCCAATTAATTTTTGCTGAGACAACATTGTTGTTTTTTTTTCCGAACTAAATAGATAAAAATAATTCCATGACATGGCAGGGCCTGAATGAACTCGGCGTCGGTGTCGTTTAAAAAGTCATCATGTTTTCTGGAACAGTTTCTTATCTGTGACAAACAGTGGAGATAATAACACTAAATTGCTCTGAAAGTTTCGCCTTTGTGACACAAAAATGGAGCTCATTCTCTCGAGTTAATTATTGTGACATTACAAAGGCCTGAACTTTGGCAAATTATACTAACCGAAGGTTGTTAACTCGGACTCAAACCGAGAGATTCAATTTACTGACTCTTGCATCAGTTTGGAATGGAATCGTTCCAGGAGAAAGGAGTAATGGTATACTTTCAGGTCTCAAATTCTCTGTGCATAGAGTGCGCACTTGCTGCTATGATTAGAGACAGTTTCTTTGTAATCAACGTTTGTAGTATTGATTTTTTGGTGCAATTTCGCGTTCAAATTTTGGAATTTCAAAGTACTGGGTGTTCATTTTGCGACACTTTTGCAGGGTATCTTCGTTATTATTACAATTCGAGGGTTGGGGTTTTCGCAAACCTGCATTCCTTTCTTGTAAAACAAACGATGCCGCAAACAGGTTTATTATGGCCCTCTTGGTTTTTGAAATACAGGGCGAAACTGAAAATTGTGCGTTTTCAGGCACCTATTGCAATTTACTTATCTTATAAGGTATCGATTAGGTAAAAACGAAATCTTGAACATTTTTTTATGCAGAATTCAGTAGCGTATTTAGTTTTTTTCTGGTATCCCTATTTTTGAGAAAATTATCAAAGTTGAGATTTCTTAAATGGGACATCCCATACGTTAATTGCTGGTTGCATTCTACTCACTAAGAGCTAGAAATATACAGGGTGCCCGGAAAGGTCATATCATAAATTCTAGGGGTTATAGAGAAGGCTAAAATAATGCTAGTCCTGCATATAAAAAAAATTCCTAGCGGTCTTCGTTACCAAGTTATTCGCTCTCAAATTAAGAAGTTGAAAAAGAATTTTTGCTGTGACTTTCAAAAAATTTTCATAGTAACAAAGTTGGATAGTTTAAATTAATCATGGTCGTGTTGATTTTGATATGTAAACAGATGTTTTTTATGTCTTCCTTATACAGGGGAAGTCAAAATTTCTCATTTAAACTCATAAATTTTTTAATGAGTTGGCGAAATCAGTATTTTTTTTCATAGCTTGATTTTTTCATAATTTCCCTGCAAAAAAGGTATACCTTGCTTTAACCGATATCTTGTATAGTTTTAGAGAAAATCGCTTTTTATTATAAACATGTACCATACCTACCAATAATCTGAAATCAAATAAAATACCAATTTATTGTAAAATATGGTATGTACTACAGCTAAAGTTATCAAAAATGTTCGTGTCAACATTCACCGTCATTAACATTAGTTATTTCAATAATTTTATGGAGTTTAGCAGTGAGGAGTATGCAGATATACATCTAATTTTCAGACTTGAAGAAGGTAATACTGTTCAACCTGCTATCTTGCAGTCTAAGGTGCTCATATTGAACATTCGTCAACTTCGTTTTTTCAGATGAAACATCCAATTTTTTTCAAGATTCGAATTCTTTGTCAACAGTGAAAGTATTTTTACTTAAAAAATGTTTTGCTAAAAATGATAAAATTCGTAATCAGCCTGATTTTAGACTCAAAGACATGGGTCTAGTCTCATCAAATTTCTCATAATATTTCCATTAAGAAGTTTTCGATATTAATATACCTTAATAAGTAGTGAAGTTTATCTAGTACAAAATCACCTTGACTACCACTTTCTGAAAGCACCACATGTTGAGCACAGAGCGGGACCACACATCTTTCCTTCCCACCGAACCAGGTAGACTGAAATTTTTAAAATGGCACTGCATTTTAATAAAGAAGAAAACATCTAAATGATTTTAATTTATAGCGAATCAAGAAGAAATGTGGACCAAGCGAAAGAACTATATGCCAATCGCTTCCTGGATAAAATTGTTCCAGGGCGTAACCCTTTTTTACCATGTTCTGAACCGATTCTTAGCAGCAGACAATTTGGAGAGGAAGAAACATGAAAACCAAAATCCAATTCATCTCAATGAGGATAATCAAATTGGCGTCTTAAGTGCAGTCGCCATAAACCCTCACGTTAGCACTCGTCAAATTTCCGGAGATTCAGATCTTTCTTAGCGTACTGTTTGGCATGTTTTAAATGCACATAAATTTTATCTGTACCACGTAAGTCTGCATCAAGAATTACATAGTGATGATTTCCGAAAGCGTGTGACTTTATGTAGTTAGGTACAAAGAAGATTCCACGAAAATGCATTTTTTTTTCAAATGTGCAATTTTCGGATGAATCAAGTTTCATAAACCGCGGTCAAGTGGATCGCAACAACATGTATTGTTGCTCCATTGAAAAACCACATTGATTGCGTGAAGTAAAAAGACAATCATCATGGACTTTGAATGTTTGATGTGATATTTTAGATGGACATCTGATTATGCTATACTTTATTGATGGAAACCTCAATGCAGAAAAGAAAAGGAATTTTTTACTAAGAAATTTGCCACACCTTGAAGAAGTTAATTTAGAGCGATGGTTGACAATGTGGTTTCACCATGATGGCTGTCCTGCTCATTATGCCAGAAATGTCAGAGAAGTTTTAATGAACATTTTCTACAAAGGTGGATTGGGCGTGGTAATGAAGTTAACTGGCCAGTCCGATCACCTGATTTGACTTCACCAGATTTTTTTATGTCGTCTACTGTCGAAGACTTAACAATTCGGATCAGAAACACTTGTCAAAACATCACCCCTGAAATATTATAAAATATCACACAATCATTTCAAAACAAAATTGTCAAGTGCCTTGAACAGCAGGGGCACCATTTCGGACATTTGTTGGACTGATTTTTTTATAAGAAAGTAAAATTTACTACATAACAAATAATATGGCTTAAGTACCTTAATAAAATTTAATAAAGTGATAAAATTATGAATTAAAATTATGAATTTTATCACTTTCAGCAAAAAATGTTTCAAGTACAAATATTTTCACTGTCAACAAAGAATTTGAATGTCCAAAAAAAATTGACCCCAAAAGACAGATGAAGGGGACCTTAGGGAAAAAATTTGCAGCAAAAAAAGTTGAGTCTTTGAAAATAAAAAACACTTTATTTGAACATGTGTTTTTGTAGATCCTCTCGATTTTAAAATATTTACTTGTCGCATTTATTTAAAATTACCCAGTATATCCAACAGTTTTATTTGATAATTTACACTCAACACCCATTTAAGAGAGCGTATATCGTTGAAAGAACTCCACACAGAAACAATTTGAGGTTTATACAGCACATAACGCATAAGAATTGCATAGAAAGGTGAAAAGGTCTGAAGTTTCTATATCATTTATGAGGTATAAGTTATATGCTGTATAACCGGTAATAGATATTACCATAAAGCCCACTTTCTATGTTATGCATTATATGCTGTAGTACGTAGCATAAGTGATGTAATGCATAGTGGAAGACTTCGTTCTGGTCGATCAAATTAAAATATTGAGCTAGTTTTGCCTGAACATTACCCCGAACAATCGAATAATAATGTGCATTCTCCTATTTCACTGTGTTGATAATGGTCCTAGTCTATCTCATGTAATATTTGAAATCTCAACACATATGTATATCCCGAAAAAGGGCAACTCTACGTACCTCTCATAGCCTGAAAAAAAATTTAGTATACATTTTTTGATATTTGTAAAAGTGGCTCTAATTAATAATACACGCTTTTATGACACCCTTATAAACAAGTGTTAATTTTTGGCTTCTAGTTCATGTTCATTGGTACTAATTAACAAATATTTGATTAAATGTTTGTTTGTTCATACCTAACTGTTTGCTTTCCACACT
This sequence comes from Euwallacea similis, assembly GCF_039881205.1. Taxonomy (NCBI): domain Eukaryota; kingdom Metazoa; phylum Arthropoda; class Insecta; order Coleoptera; family Curculionidae; genus Euwallacea; species Euwallacea similis. The sequence continues at coordinate 4,353,156 of NC_089615.1, forward strand.
TCACTGGACTTTTCTCTCCCAATTTTGCAGGCATACAGCAACCACAATCTAATTTAAAATTAGTATTATAACCGCTCGCTCGAATTTTCATGAAAATTTAGTGTATGGTTTATTAAAATTGGAAATTCTCATTATTACTGGTATAATATTGCATGATAGTACGCTCTCTTTCAGGCTAGTCAAAACAATGATCATAATTATAGAAATCAAAATGATAATGACACATCACCCACACACAATGCATAGATCGATACTAGAATGCATTGATTAAATTTTGCTAGTTAAGTAGACTGATATTTTGGTTTGTAGAAATTAAATTTGAAATTTGATATGCGGGATATCGCAAACTAACTCTGGTTCATCAAAGCTTAGTGAAATTTTGCTGTTACAAAGGCCATCACCCTCACCTGACCTAAAACTCTGCGACTTTAAAAAAAAATTATATTCTTACGGTTCATCATCGAAAATTAGTATAATAACGAAATTTCCAATGTTTGAGTCCGTTTAAATTACTCAAGCCATCACGTTCACCTAGCTTAGGTCTGTTTTAGAGATTTTCCATTTTTGTCTTTCCAGAAAAATAACCTTAAAAAAGAGCTAATTTCATTAGTAATTCATTCATTCAGATGAGCGTCTCTATTACACATCTCCCCTTTTTCACCACATTCATAAACTACCGAGTCGCAATTGCAGCCAATTAGCAATTAAGGGGGACCGACATATTTTTGGGGTTGGAAATGGCAATAGAAAAAATCGTTTCCCACTCATCCAATTAACTCTTCGTAAGCCGACGCTATTCTTTCACTTTTTCCAATTCCCATCAGGGATGGGATTGAGTAGATAAAAACGATTAGGAACAATAGCATGACTTAGATTGATGTGAACTGGGGTTTAGTTTCTGATTGGTGTTTTGTTAGGCAAAAATATGATTCGGGTGGTCCTTAAACACAAAAATTAAATTGTGTTCTGTTATTGTATTCAATTAATAGATTGTAAAATCAAATATGAGCAAAATTATGGGAAATATTTAGCCAAAATTTATTGTTTTGTGCAAAGCTTTAAGGGTTACTAAATGTAAAGGTTGATGGTTAACAAAAGGTAACATTTTAAAATTAGCTCCAATCGGCTCACAATTAAATGTTTTAATACGATGAATAATCAAGCCCAGTGTTTCAATTAATAATGTAAAACCTAATATCAATGCTTGCTCTAAAGGTTTGTTTGCATTATTGATAATCAAGGGTATGAAAAATAACTGTAAAATGATTTTAATAATGTTCGGAATTGGTTTAACATTGTATGGGGACTAAATTTCTCATTAAAATTAAAAACTCAAAGACGACACATTTTAAACATAAATGATTAAAAAATAATTAATAGGCTCTCATGGCAAAGCCTTGTTATAAGCATAATTCGAGAGCAGCAAATTTTTCAACTTTCCCTTCAGCATGGACCATATGGAGAATGGAAATTTTTATAAACTGCGAAACTCAATTTCCCGGCTCGCTTTACCTCTCCATTAGGGTCCGGTAAAAACAGCAATAACTACAACGATGGGTAAAAGAACAAACAAAAAGGAGAATTTCTCCGAAACAGATTAAACAAACGACAAAGGAATTACAGTGTTATTCCGGCGGAACCTAATTACATTTACATATAAATTTCGCCGGGCATATGTGTACCTACGGATGCGGTGTTTTAATTAAATTTGACAAAGAAAATAGGATTCCCAATTGAAATTCAACAATGGTCCTGTTATTGAGCCAACTTCGTAGACTGGAATAGTTAATGGTATGTTTTGATCCTCACCTGGATTTCATTCAATGCAATGGCGAGTTCCGTGAAATAGAGAATGGTATGGCGCACCTAATTACAATAGTTCAAACGAGAAGTTTCATGGTTATTTGGTGGAATTGACTATGATAAATTAACTTTTCGCCGCAGTATTTAGACCGAGGATTTACCCTAGTAAGGATAAGATTGCTGGAGTTTCCGGAGTTTCCAATCTGGATCAAGAGACAGGTTATAGCTTCCCATAGGAGCATTGAGAAGTACAAAATGTGAAAGGAAATACTAGAAATCGGTCATTCCAGTGCTCGTGTGAGTTTGCAATAGGTCTGTCGCAAAAGGAGCGCTCGAATGACCCTCTAAAGCTGAAACCATCATGTGAGGTGGGCAGTCCAAAGAGGGAGGAATCCACGAAAGAACTTCTTCGTTAATTAAAGCTGATAAGGTATCCTACTGAACGCAACCATCAGCGGCTTTGCCTGGCGATTGGTAAGCATTTGATAAGTCAAACTGATGTGTTCTTTCATCCTTCCATTCATGAGGTTAAAGAAGGATAAAACATACCATTTTGGGGTGTCAAACGCTTACCACTCGCTAGCCGAAATCGCCTCATGAAACTCCTTTTTTGTTGAGAGCAGTCCTTGTAAAAAGTGCCCCGTATTCTATTGCCTTGGTAATCTAACCTGTTCCTGTCCTAATTGAATTCGGCTCTAGAATATTAGACAACCCTCAGCTTTGAGCCTTCTTTGGGAAGGGTAATTTAATTAGCACTTTTTTTCTTCGAGAAATCCACTCATGGGGTTAAATAAGGATAAAATATACCGATTAGGGGTACCATACGTATACGACTCTCTAGCCGAAAGCGTCTCGTGAAGCCCTCTTCTTGTCGAATGTAATTCTTATAAAAAGTGTCTTATATTAGATTGTCAAAATAACGACCTTTGGCAATCTAATCTGTTCCTGTCCTAATTCAATTTGGCTCTAGAATATTAAACAACCCTTAGTCTCGGGTCTTCTTTTGGAAACGAAACTCAATAAAAAAGAGGTTTTTCTCCAGGAAAAACAATTTTACTAAAACAAAGTTCCATGCTGCCACCCAAAATTGACAGAGACGTTTTATGTATCTGCATTTAAATAATAAATATCCTAAATTCAATAAACAACTCATAAATTATTATTGATAAGTGGAAACCGTGTTTCGCTACCTCATTAATGAGTGACGGAAAGTCGAAATCAATGATCCAGGGCTTATGGCACAAGCTATATGTATTGCGTGAGAGAAGAATCTAAATATTTCCGTTAAACGGAGCTTCAGTATAGTTTTATGATATATATTGCATTTTTCATATGCGAGTTTAAACACCCAAATCCTAAGGCAACAACCAGTTACCTATACGCTACACCGTTACTTATTCGAAGACTAACTAATAAAGTTAATGGCTCTATGAGTTATACATATTAATTAGCTCTAGTCCCAGTTTGAAGCAGCATAAGGTAAGATAATCCATAAACGTGTTTGTAATGGAAATATGGTAGCATTAGGGAAATTGCCCCTCAGGAAGCCCCATTTTATAGTCATTTTGTTTCAACTATTGCCCGGCTTTTCATTTAGTTACTTACCCAATTTATTTCTCAGCGCTAGAAGCGATGCATACCTGCAAAACGGATAAAGTTAATTAATTTGTGAAATTTCTAATTAAATTGCAATAGATTTGAGCTCGGTATCGGAACCTTAAAGGAGCAACGTTTTTGTACCTATATGTATAGGGTTATAAAGTTACTTTTTAAGCGTTTTATTCGCTTTTTAAGGCTTCTGAAAACCTTGAAGCGCATGCAAATAGCAGCCTTGTTGGAATATAAATCAATGGCCCCATTCAGCAGTGTCAACAAGTGTGCAGCTGTTGGGATTTCTGCAGGGTGCTGCTAGTCAAATACATTTAAATGGGAGCTGATGACATTATTTTTGTTGCCAATTTCAGACAGTTGCTCCACAATTCGCATAACTGCTACTTCACCCACATTAGGCCAACATTGACGTCTTGCACATTCTTCACGTCCATTGCTCCGTCCTTCTGACTTCCGAGGAAAATGTTTCAAACTACGCTTATTCCCTCTTTTTATGGCCCTTTTAACTTCCGGCGAATTTACAACGTACATGAATAAATAATAAATATGCAGTCATAAATAAGAGCAGTTATCAAACTTGTGCAAGGTTTTCGATACACTGACTTATTGGCAGCAGCGAAGACCAATATTTACCAGTTACTTCCTGGAGCAGCCATTCCGAATGCAATATTTTAAAAAATTCATATTGGAAGGAATTTGTGTTTCAAATATGTATTTCTGTTTCTAATCTGAATATTCTTTCTTGCCTGTATATGAATATTCTGACGTGCGAAATCTGGGTCACGTAGTGCATCTCATGCTCTAGCGTATTTTAGAGAACAAGACAATCAGAAGAAACAATGTATGATGTGTTAGGTACAATGCCAGAAATGGAGATATGTGATACGATATTTCACAACCCGTAATGAGGTTAAAAGTGTTAATATTACATATGTCTATGGTTATGAATAAAAGCTTTTGTCAGGCGAGAGAGACGCTTCAAAAACTTTTCAGAATATTTCTCCATGTTTCGAATACAACTGCTTTAAGGTGGCAACTCAATTGTGACCTTTTATTTTCTCGTTGATATTTGTAATGAATTTCATTTGGAAATTGCACAGAAACAGCTAAACTCTCAGCGAATAAGAGTCACTAAATTAGGAGCAAAAATGAAGGTTTAATAAGGACTTCAAGAGGCGTCTCCATGGAGCGTTAATACGTAGCACTAGGCAACTTATTGTCTTTAATGAAAATAAAATATCTTAAATGAGAATATACAGGGTGCTTCATAAACATACCGACAAATTTTAGGAGAATGTAGAGGTCATAAAAACAAATATTTAGATAGATTAAAGTTAGATCCGAAATCGCTTCGTTTCCAAGATACAGAGCGTTAAATTTCTTTTTTTAAATATTTTTCAAATGTTTCAAAAAACGGTTTGGGATACAGACATGAAACTAAGGACACACCATGGCGGGATAAATATGCATATTCTGGAGTATGTAGAATATTTCTACCTATACCAATAGCGTTCGTGCGGCCATACAATGGGATGTTTTTAATGAAAAAAATTGCATGCTATTGACTTCTTTAATGCGAATATATTTTTTTATATTTCATCAGTTCTTAATAAAAAAAAGTCTCTTATTGTTTTATTGCTCAAGTAACCGTTTTCAAGGTAAAAAATAATTTCTCATTCCTGTGCCTACCAAAAAACCGGTATGGATTTCCAAGAACGATTTATTTTTAATTTGGGGATAGATTTTATTAGACAAAAAATGTTTGTCCTCATGCCCTCTACCTCTACTAAAAAAAAAATTAAATTAATTTCTTCTAAAGAATTTTTAAAAAATCGCACTTGGAAACGCATACCGGTTTTTTGGTAGGCACAGGAATGAGAAATTATTTTTTACCTTGAAAACGGCTACTTGAGCAGTAAAACAATAAGAGGTCTTTTTTTATTAAGAACTGATAAAATATAAAAAATATATTCGCATTAAAAAAGTCAATGGCGTACCATTTTTTTTAGTAAAAACATCCCATGGAATGGCCACGCGGACAACACTGGTGTGGGCGGAAATATTCTGCCTACTCCAGAACATACAGATTTATCTCGTAATAGCGTGTTCCTAGTTTCATGTCCGTATCCTAAACCGTTTTTGAAATATTTAAAAAGTATTAAAAAAAATTAAACACTATAACGTGGAAATGAAGCGATTTCAGAGCTAGCTTTATTCTATCTAAATATTTGTTTTTATGAGGTCTACATCCCCTGAAATTTTGTCAGTATGTTTATGAAACACCCTGTGAACGAGACGAACAAAGATGCTACAAATCTATAATATTTATAATGTAGATTGTGTTTATCACATTCTTATGCATCCCTTTGAATTAATCTTCAAAATCGCCGAACCAAAACTTTTTTGTTTCATAATGTTAAATTAAAAAGTCTACCTACACACCCATTTCTAGACACTTAAACCAGGATATTTTCAGGCAAATAAATCTCTTTATGCTTTTTATAGGAAATATGATTTTCCCCACTTATTTCAAAAAGCGCACTAGAAACTCTATTAAAGGTTATCATTAGTTAAAAACAGATAGAATTTCTAAAAGCTTTTATGTCCTTTCCAGATATTGGTTTCTTTAATAACAAGTCCGCCATTAATCATTATATATATTTATATATCGAAATCCAATATTTTGATTCTTTAAATTCGTAGAAGAAATCATATATCTACTTACATTACTTTGAAGGAAAATATATTTTCCTTCCTTCGATTTTAATAATGCCAGGTGCGGGGGGAACAAATAAAAAAACGCAAGAGGAAAAATAGTACTTCTTTGATCTGTCTTTGTTCTGACGGGGCTATGAATTCTCAACAATTTGCAGATGCTTTTAAATTTTTTCTCGAAGGTTCTCTTTCTTTTGTATTCTAAATTTTAACTTCGCTTTATCCGCTAGGTAGCTAAGTACTTGATTTATTGATTTTTTGTGAAGAAATGGTATATTTTTCTGAAGGCAACGCACATACCGTAAAGTATAATTTATTAATCAGTTCTTTTTCAGGGTGCATTTAATAGGGGAAGTGCGATGATGAACTGCATGTAATGAGTAAGTAATAAAATGACTAATGATAGTCAGTAGCATAGTAATAGTGTAGTATAATATTGATTCTTTGATATATGATATTGCAATAAATATCACCGATTCATTCCAGAGAGTTCTCCAAATTCCCCGTTCCTTGTTAGGAGCTGGTACTATGATATCGTAGGTACTATTTGTTTTTAAGAATTTTTGTTTATAAATATATTATTTTTAATTTTGTTTGGTATAAAAATGATTTTTTAATTTTTATTTAATTTTAATTATTTTTATTTGTGTTATTGAATATTTCATACGGTATCTAGAAGGTTAGCATCTCTGACAATAAATTATATTCACAGTCTGCCAAAAACACATTCCTTTCTCTATTTTCGTCAAAGGGCTTTTGAAGCTTGTAGGCTCGAAATTATCTTGTTCCTACAGTGTCTTATGAAAAGAAACTGTCTTCCAACACTTTATATCTTTCTGAATGTTACTTGGCCATAGTTTACGCTTCAAGTGCTTGTGCATTTTGCTTCACGTGCCCGTAATTTTTATTTTACGTGCGCGTAATTTTACTTTCCATTGTTGGAGAGTTGTGCTACACGCGCCCGTAGTTCTTTCGCCACGTATTTGCAATTATGTTTTTACCATTTGTAGCCAGTCTACACTTTATGTAAATATAAATGATATTTATGAGAAATCCGATAATTATAATGACCGAAATTATAGAAGTCGTTAACCTAATACAAATATAACCTTGTATTATTATCCACACAATACACTATCAGAGAGATTTCCGTGCTAGATCGGTAACTAACAACCGAGGAGACCTCATTAAGCCGTATTTTTTATTTAATGTTATAGTTGATAAAAAAGCAGGATAATCTAAAAAAAAAAGAACTTGAAGAGCTTGCTCGCATCGGTAACTGAAAATAGAGCAGTCAATATTTGTTATGTTGTTGCCTGCATGAAATAGCCAATAAAATAATACACGTTAATTTCTTCCAGCGAAATATATCTATGAGACCATAATGATCATTAATTTCAATGCTGCGGCCAAAGCGAATCAAGGCGCAACAATGGTATCTGAGGGCCTCCATAATTTTAAATAAATAAAAACGCTGTTAGAAAGCACCAATTTTTCTTTGATTATCCACGGGAACCTTCGTTTTGAAAAAGAAATTCGGCCTCTTTTGCTGGCATAAATTCCACTTGCAAATAATAGTTGATAAATATAGTGAATATAAATAGGTAATTGCTTTCTAATCTACGAAAGCTCCCAATTTTCACTGGGCCCTAGGGTGCTTTGGAATTATTTACGACTATCTAAAAATAGCCGTTCTAATGCAAATCTTGTTCAGGCTATGCTATATTTTTATCGAAATTGCCCTCTGTGGTTTAGTGTCCATTAAAGGGTCATGTAAATCATCGATTTTAAGCCTGCACGTCATGACTACGTCCTAGATTTGTTATCGAATTTTCGCTTGGTTTGCATAAGCATTGCCTTGCCTTTGAAGCGAGAAATAATTCGACTCAAAATGATTATGATTGAATAATTATCATGAAGCAGGTAACGTATTACGTGTAAAGTGAAACTGACAATGTCTGATATTGGCTTACAAAATATATTTTTTTAACTGGCAATACTTTCAGAAGTTAAACTTTTAGCAAATTAACACAAAATCGGGCAAAACGTACCGCGTGCGTAATGAGTTTCTTTCCAACTCATCCACCTATGAACTCGTTCGCAGGCTCGCTTGGCCATAAACTGATTCGTCTCATAAAATCTTACAATACGTACTTGTTGCATAAATAATCATTATACTGCGTCCAATCAAATTTATACGCTTTAACCAGGAAATTAAATAGATATTTTTACTAAAACGGCTTTTTGCTGTGACATATTTTATTGTATTTCCATCTTATTATTTTTATTGTTTATAATTATTTTCGCTGATATTAACTGACCTCTTAAGAATTTTTAATGTTCAGAATAGTATTTTCATACGTTCTAATTTATCTCCACTAATAAATTATCTGGTCATAAAGAAAATTCTGCAAATCCCGGCTATTCTGTTGTTATGGCACTCGGAGAAAGCGCCACTAAAACCTTTTAATATAATTGCGCCATTTGCCTTTTTGCAGGCGGAAGTCAAAGAAATTTAGAGATAGTGTAGCTGGACGCAGACTACGAGATATGCAATTTAACGTCCAATTTCGAGATGAAATACATTTAGTGTAAGTGGATGATCCAGAGTTCGGTATTGTAAATACGACTGTAAGTTTTATAAGAACTTTATAGACTTCTTGTATCAAAAATTCAGTTGAGAGAGAGAGGAAGGGAGCAACATGTTGAATTGAGGTGGGCCTTTGTCAGCGGAAGTTCCACGATTTCGCTTATAAAGTTTACAATGCCCTCGCAGTTTAATAGAATCCTTTTTAATATATTTTTTAAAACGTTTCTGGAGCACATGAAAGCCTAAATATTAACAGATTTTGTAGGCAGTCTTTTGTTGCGTATGAAAGTGGTAATAAACCTGGATTGTGGGGAGATTTCTGTTTGCTGGAAAGCGTCCTTTATACCTAATCTTGAGAAAACTTCGGCATCTCTAAACTTTGGAAGTAACTCAGACATGATTGGAAGGGGGTGGTTTTCTCTAATTATGGCTTTATTTGCTACTCACATATCTACGCAAATTTTAATTTCACCGCTAACTTATAATACTGGTGGGGGAGATTGGTGGAATATTGCACCCTAAAATAAAATGGGACAAGAGCTTTATCTCATATTACACGTCCTTGTTAAAGGCCTTACAATGTTTCCGAATTAAATGGGGAAAAACGATATTAAACTTAGTAATTGTTAACTTTCTCCACGGAAGTCACATTATTTGATTATACAGAAGACTCTGGCGCCATTAACACATTTGAATACACTGACAAATTGATAGTTAGTTATAGACTTTTATCCACTAGGAGGTTAACTATGTTAGCTAAGAAGACGTTGTTGTAATAGTATTTTTTTTAAATTACTGTATTATCAGTTTATTTCATGAATAATCTCTAAATAAAAAGTTTAAAATGGCGCATTTTGCTTGCAGTTTTACTCCAAATTTAAACAAACGTATGTTTAGTGTTTACAATAAAAATGGTACTTGAGGATAAGCCCATGGTAATTTTATTAGTGCAGATGCCAGTAAGGGTGGGTTGCAGCTGATATGCTATTTTATCTCAGAGAGTTGGATAAACTGGTACATTTGCACCAATACAAGTGGATCCCTTTTTGTATTTATTACTTTTGTTTATATTCCTTGTTATGTCGATTTAACATTTTTTATCTTTCCATATTAGTTCATCAAATATCTCGAATACAGTTGCTATAAATACGGAATACATGCAAGATCCAAAAACGTTTCTAAATTGAACAAAGGAAATTGGGGATTTTTCTGCTAATCCTTCATATCAGTTTCTTATAACAGCCGCAATACAGCTGCTAAGAAGAACCGAGAATGCCGCATTACATTGAATTATCTTTTTATTTTGTAGATATAACTTTTTATGAATTTCTGCATTGAATCGCTGCATTGACAATAAAACCTTTTGCCTCAATACCATACTGAATTCGCATAATAAAAGTGAATTTAACATTTTGTTTCCGGACCACCCCCTGACCTTTAAAATTGTAACCATTAAATTTCATTTAGGACTTTCGCATTTTATGAGAGTTCGTAAAACCCCGAATTGCTTGTAAAAATATCCAACATCGTCTTTTAATGTATATAATGCTTGGACCACCTGCTAGAATTCTTAATAATCGCATTCGGTTTACGGCTTAAATTTTAATTATATTCTGCTGCCATATTTTATCGGCTTACACAATACCTGACTAATTCATTAACAAGTATTGACCAGCAGCATGTAACACCCACTAAGCGTATTTCGTATTAACTATCGGACTAATCGAACAACGCATTTAATCTGTTCGCCCTAACGATTTAACTGTTTGATCTATTTGATTTATAAACCACTCGTTATAGTGTGAAGTAAATTGAACTTTGCTTAATTTATGTCTGTGTCACATAGTTTTTAGGGCGTAATAAATACGTGCAACTTTACGGCTATAACTATAGTCAGAGTAATTCAAATGTGTCGTATTATAAGGGGCTCGAGCCACTTTCCTTTCCCCAATTAATTATCCTTTCCAGTAAATGGGCAAACCACTTGTATTTCTCGCTGCTAGAACATCAAGCAGTGACGTAATTTATGAGGTTCCCATCCTTTTCTTATCTGGAACAAACTTTACTCATAAGTTTGCCTTTTCCTACAAACCGGTACCGTGATAAATGAGATGGGAAATAACTTCCAATTAGGATTATACTTTTGGCAAAACGGTCTTATTTCTCTCCTCTTTTATCAGCAATGAATTTTTTTTCAGGTAAAAAGACCTTGCTGTCCTTTATGCTTCAAATAAAGCCTCAAAAGCTATCTAGACAAGTTCGAAAACTAACCAAACGACTATCGTGTATACCGACTAGTGCCAAATATAATAGGTTTCCACTTTCTGGAAGTTTAGACTTCTAACTTTCCAGGTCTGCAGGAGACGGGGCTCGATCGTTGAGATAAAAGCTCTTGTCGGAAACTTAAATTCCGATCTGTGCGCAATGGAATTTTCAATTTGATTTTGTGAGATATAAGACAAGTTTATGGTATTTCATTTCTTGATTAAACAATATTGCTGAGCAATAAACTAGTTCGATATTGCCGAGTAGTCCCAATAAATAATTGATGTCGTGATAGAGTTATTCTGGTTCATTAGTATTGAAGTGTCTCTGAGAGATTATTTTTGTTTTTAAATCGAATTTTCATCTTCAATTCAATCGAACTGCCCGATCCGATCTAGAAATGCTGAAAGCCACTAATTTAAATATTTCCCAGATCCTCGTAGTCGCTTTCTTCACCTAATATGTCGCTTAATTGCCTATAACTTACCGAGTACCCATCTTTGATATTGAGTTGGTTCTTTTTTCTTTTTATTAGTGACTTTCCTTAACGATCTTCTCTATCTTTAAGAAAATTGAATAAAGCGTGGTCGACGTTATTGCCATCTCGTTTTCCAAATATTTTATTTTATTTTATACTAAAATATATTTTTTAAATTTTTTATTTTATACTTAAATATTTTATTATAACTTCATCTGAATTCATGAGGTAAATTCCAATTGCGGGAAAATATGTTTTTTTCTGCATAGTTATCATTTGGTTGTTTATCTTTTGTTGCACACAACCCCCTTTATAAACCACATATGAAAGGAGTAATTCTTCCACAAGCCATTCAACGAACATGAGAAACGTGGCAACATTGTGTAAAAATCAATAATAGTTATGAATAATGCAATTTTTAATCCCAACTTTCGATCACTGTTGTTTGACTTATAATGGTTAGATGTTGATGGGTTGGGCCTTTCCTGATTTAATTGGGAGGATTTCGTGAATGTTGTTGGTTTACATGAGAATAGGCTGAGCTCGGACATTCCAGGCAATTTCTCCGCGATCCGGGATAGGCTGGAGGGGCGTGATCGCGAAGATGAAGGGGGTGGAGTTGTTTTTACATTAAAAACTCATTTAATTATAATATTTTAGAAGAAGCACTCTGGATACCCATTAATGTCGCTAGTCACAGGATGTGTCTGAATTTTTTCTATCGATTAAAAAAAAAATTTTTTTTTAAGTTCAGATATAAAGTTTTTTTTTTAAAGAACACCCTGTGTATTATTAGATATTTTCAATCAATTCGAAAAAAGTGAACAGAATTTATTTATTATTTATTATTTGATTTATTTATTGTGGATCAGCCATGCGATATATGTACATATATCGCATGACTGAGTCATGAGAACTTCAAAGCTGCCGTTGATACAAAAATTCCAAACATTCCCCCAGAATTCAAACTCAAAATGTCTAAAATATTGCCAATTGAACTTTTGTTTTATTTCCTGTAATAGCTGAGATACAGCGCCATATCCGAATGGAAGATTTTTCAATGACTCCCTGTATATCAAAAACGAATCAGGTTAGCCATAAAATAATAAATTTTCTCTTGGAAATTGTACCCGAGGGTGTGCAATCGGATTTCATCTTTCTACTATTGGTTTACCCATATTTCATAAATGTAGTATTTTATCCATAATTTTATTTACTATTGTCGGATAGAAGTAATTATCGTCGACCAAAAAACCAACAAAAATTATATCTTCTGGCCAAAAATTAGTCACTGTGTAAAAAGTTTTCTTGCGGATTGATTACATTTCATATCAGTGGGGACTTCGATTATGTGCATCGATTTTTGTATTGCCTGGGGTATATTTGTTCTGGATTCGAAAATAAAGGGAAATTAATTGCTTTTACGAGTCGAGTATTAAAGATAAATAAATACCTTACAATAAAATGGATTCAAAGTAAGGCATTTCTATCTTAGTTTTTACTTTAGTCTGTGTTATTTTAGCGGTAACGCAAAAAGGTAAGCCCATAATGAACTGAAGATCAGCAATATTAATTTCTAAACCTTTTGATATTTAACAGCCTACACCTAGTTCAATCAAACTCATTTCACGTGTTAATGATTTTGTCGTTGATGATGCCTATGGACGAATTAATTCAGATTGTATGAATTTTGGCATTAACTTCGATTTATCACTTCATTATCGGTCGAACGTATCCTATTTGACCAGGGCCATGTCCCTTAACTTCAGCACTTTATATCTTAACAAAGAGTTACTGAATTCTGAAATAAGCTTGTCACTCTCTGATTACGCCACACTCTGGTTATGCCAGGCTTACTTTATTGCTTGGCAGTGTACAGGAAGACTCTTTAGTTTAATGATAGAGCTGGAAAATGTGATATCTCAGAAAATATGATCACGTTACTAAGCGTTTTCACTGTTCTGGATGGCTTACCCTCAATGAGAATTATTACTCTCAGTTGGTTCGCCCTGATGCACAACACTGAGGTAATTTCGCTGAAGCGACCTTCATGTTTATTCCTAAAGCTGAGTCGTTTCAATAAAATACTAAGCGTGAGTCAAATACTGAGCGGTCCTAGGAATCATTCCGCTCATTGTCATGGAACTTATCATGTAATACTGCAAGAGCGCATAATAGAGCGACAGCGTAATTAAAAGCAGCGCCAGCATCTCTGTCATTGTTTAAGCATAAAATGAAAGAGTACCGGATTCCGAGATAAGACGACCCACTCCCTTATTTGGACACCTTGCAAATTTTCGGATAAATATAAAATAAAACAGTTGTAAGGGTCTGTGATGCACTGTTTATGAAATATTTCGTTTTATCTTCGGAATTAACCAATTTTAATTACGGATCGCACAAAACGTTCTTTATTTATTTGCATATATTTAACTATTTCATAGTATGGTATAAGTTTTTTGCAAAAAAAGATCTTTTGATGACCTATTTATGTGAAAGTACGAATTTTCTTAAATATGTCGTCAAACAGTTCCGAAACACGCGCATCACAAACCCATGAATCAGTACAGCGTTGCACTGGCGTATGGAAAGATTATCCAAATATTTAATAATATGTAGGATTTTTCACATAAAAAAGTTTGGTATGACACGGCTCTATGAAATACCCTGTATATGCACATTATTATTATTATTCTAAGAACTAAACAGTCTATCCTCTTGGGTTCCATGACGTAAACAGATTTTTTTTCACTTTAGCTTAATAAACAAATATCTAAAAAAAGCGGAGAGCAGCTCCCCGATTTAAACTATGAAATAAATCAACAAAATTTGGCCCAAGAATTATTGCATTATTAACCACAACAACCTCACAAAAAACTGCCCGAAGGAGAATTAATTCTGAAAAGATTAAAGTTACTTCTTTTTCTTGCGTAATTAAGATCAATTAAATACAACGAATCTTCCGTATTAAGATGGTTAATAAACTTTGGTTAAGCCCGAGGTTGCGACTGCAGTTTTATTGAAATTGAATGAGTTTTACAAATCTCTTGGAAGTGGAAAAAAAATTTCTTAGAAATACCAATGAACTGATGCAAATTGAATCTATTTCAGGACGCTTGAAATCAATTTCGAAATCCACAAAATCTGATTATTTTTTCATGAAATTTGAAAGTTCTTAGAAAAGTTCAAATATATTTTAGTCGCGTGATTCCTAAAACGAAAAGGCAATAAAAGTATTACAATAATTGCTGTGAATTGGTCAAACAATTTAATTCCCCCGTATACTTTTAATGTATATTTATCGTTAACTGCGCTCGAAACACCCCTCTTTTGGTATAATTTTTTGGATTTATCTATCGTGAGTTATTTTTTATTTATTACGCTGTTGAATTTATTCGTATATCGGTAAATTCAAAAAAAATCTACAAATCCCTATAAATTTTTAGAAATTGAAATTAAACCCAGGAAAATCTCTCACAAACCTCAAGAAACCTAATTTATTTTCAGATAAATCCTGTTATTAGCCTGAATTACTTTATAATATGATTTAGCTAGAAATCAATACAAAGCATCTCAATCTGGCTTGAAAATACTAAGAAACTTTATTTTTTGGCATAAAGTTTTAACATTGGAGCTGAAACCCCAATCGAGTTGCCAAGCAAGAGTTCAGCTAGAGTGTGGGGTTAAGCTAAAGTTGTAAATTAACCAACCTTTCACATTTCGTTCTTTAAGCTGAAGTATGAAGTTTAAACTGAATCTGATTCCAAACTCTCATCTCACTTTACATGAAAGCCAATTTCCATCGGCTATGTAGAGTTTTTCTCCAAACAAAGATTTATACTCTAGTAACCAGCGACATAAAAAAACAACCCTTTTATATTCACCATTCCATTCGAATCGTGCAGATGTGTCTCTCAGACAATACATTTACTTTATCTAATGAGGTGCGGTATCCACAATGGGGCTTTGTATATCTCGGCCCCCCCGAGAAAATACACTAAAAAATTCATGCCTAAGGTTTGACAAAGAAAAATTTTCCGGCTTTTTAGGCACCTCCAAAAATGGCGCATTTATCATCCGGAAACTTTTTCACGAGAAAATATTTTTTCCTTTTTCGGGTAATAGCCGTTTTGTTTGTTGTGCGACAAAGTTGCTTGCTCGCCTTTTTGTTAAGGACCTCGAAGATATTACATTTAGTGTTTTAGGTCCTAATTTTGAGTTTTTTTTCCTATTTTGTTGATCCCCAAATACGGGAGTATGTGGCATGCCAGAAGCTTATTTGCCGAAGTACATATATGACATAAAAACCTAATTTTCCAGGCAGATAACTTGAAATTAATCTTCATCAGTCCATTTTTTTTAATACGCTGTTCATTCGCTAAAGGAATATGTGGGATAATGTACTACCCGCTTTGATATATCCGTGCCATTAAAGTCAAAAAGGCAACTGACTATACCAGCTCCCTTGAACAATATGCTAAAAGTACTCCTACATGATGAGGGATAAAAAGGCTTTCTTAAAATTGGCCTCAAAGTGGCTTTTTGATG
This sequence comes from Euwallacea similis, assembly GCF_039881205.1. Taxonomy (NCBI): domain Eukaryota; kingdom Metazoa; phylum Arthropoda; class Insecta; order Coleoptera; family Curculionidae; genus Euwallacea; species Euwallacea similis. The sequence continues at coordinate 4,369,166 of NC_089615.1, forward strand.
ATTTCCTGTTGTTTTGCTTGTTCCCTGGAATTTTAGGCTTTACAAAAACGAAATTGTGGGCTATTTCTTTCACGTAAGCCTCAATTGTAAAAGGTTTTATTATTTTTGACTACGAAATTGTAAGTAACTTACAGACATGGTTGCATGCTCATATCACAGTGATTAGGGTTAGGAATATTAAAAAAAATTCGGAAACGAATGAAGGCGTAAATAATGTATTAGTACTTACAACTATTAATTCGACGGTTTTCGTAGACAAAAAACCTACAAAAACCTCCAAAAAAGCCTTGAGATATCGACCATAGCTATTAAATGTCATTAAAATGAGAGCCTTGAAAATAATGTACCCGGGATGCCGCCCTAATTACCAGAAAATTGAACCGTTTTTCATTAGATTTATGCCACCCTCGTACAACGCAGAATAGAAGTGTTTTATTAACCATCACTTTGCCTTATTGACTTTATAATCAATTAACTTTTAGGGTAAACTTATCTTATTAAAGTCAGCCGCAGGACTTCCGCGGTACAGGGTAAGTTAGGAGAAAGGGCGAACTTTTTGAAAACACCCCGTAATGTTTTGTAGCATGAAAAGCTGGAAACTGTTCTGAGATTTCAACCAAAGCCATTAAATGTCGGAAGAACGAAAAATTTTAAATTCCCTTGCTGCCAAATGTGGTGGGTTGAAATGTAACCATACTGTCCCTTTTCTTTACTCTGTAGATTCTGTGAAATTTTTTACCTCCATTTTAGAGACAACAAAGAAACGACCTTTCAAAATCTTTTATCGATTGTGAATTTCGACTAAGGAACTTACGAGATGGGGTTAGTAAAAAATTACCCTCTATCGATTTTTTTCGCGCGCTGTTTAATTCAGATTGTGATGAATGTGGCCAATTATGCTAAAACAGCGGATAGGATATATTTTGAGGTAAGAGGTTATCATAAGTGATTTAAAGCGATCCCCTCATTGTACCTGTATTACAAACATATAATTGAAATTATCACGGAACGTCGAACCTTTATTGGTTTAGGATATTCACGCCGAAATTAAAGCCATAAACAGTACTGGAGTCCTAATAAACGCAGAAGTGTCCAAAACTAAACGCAATGGATTGATAGATTCTATTTCACGCATCAGCACCTTTTCAGCTGAAAGTGTGAATGTGTCAGTGCACATGAGGGCATTTTAATATGATTGTTTGTGTCAATCTCTGTTCACCAACATACTCGGTTTTGGATGTAGCTGTAATGGTCAGTTGTAATTAAATTCGAAAATGCTCCTGGTGCATTCGCCCTGTTGTCCAGCGTAATTATCGTTTTTTTAATACTGAATTTCACCCCGGAAAATTGGCAAAACGAAAGAAATTCTTGAGTAAAATATTGCATGGAACGATAGTCGCAACGCGTAATAATTTCCAGTTGATTCTCCAATGTAGATATGATTCATGCTCAATATTTTAATACCTGTATCTATGCCGCGAACCGTGAGGTGAAAATATTGTTACCGTCAAAATAGACGAGTCGATAAGTAAGTTTAGCGCCTGGAAATTTCCTGCTCCATTTATGTTAGAGCTTTTATAGGGTAATAATATTATGAATCGTTTATCATAAACAACGTTGGCTTTTATTGGAGGTCTGCGAGCGTCTGGGGCTGTGACTCTGTACTAAGCCCTTGGTTGTCACTACATCTCCCTAAATACTGCATTGTCACATCGGAAGTCCAACCTATCAGGCATGATAAAGAGACCCGCTCATCGGCTAAATCAACATTTCGACAACAGCCACCATGAGAGTTTAGATTTAGTGGTCATTTATTTAAATGCAATAGAAAACTTGTCGAACATAATTTCGTATGAAAATTGCATTTTTGAGCTTTAAATCAACGAGATTCGATAACCCAGCGACGCTTCCCAAGTAGCGTTCGGGATTACGACGAAAGAAGAAATAGACGAAATAAGAAGGATATAACGGTAGTTATAGATCCAAATATAAAAATAATAAAGTTAAGACGCATTGAAAGGGTTTAAAAGCGACCCTAAAACAATTTTAAAACAGGGGGAGTCCATCCTTAACGTGGCTCTATTTTACGAAAATTTGTATTAAAGCTATCAACTATTACAAAACGTATTTTATAGTCATTTTTAAGAAAGCTATAAAGCCTTCGTATAAACTGTTTTTAAAACTCACATGCTTTTCTCAAGTTTAATTATTCTAAATGAACGCTAAGTGGTCGTTCAGCGGAACAATTTTAATGCAAAAAGGCTTCTAAAAATCGATTATTATTTATAGCGATATATTTATTTCGAGAGTGTTGTGTCGCTCTCACATGACATGGTAGTTGAAATGAATTTATTCTGATATTGAAGGATTAAAAAATCACAGTTCACTGATTATTATTTATGATTTTTAAGGGTCACATTTTACCAACAAAAGTAGGTGTCCGCAAAAGCATGAAACTTGATTAATTAAATAGAGGATTAAATTAAATAATTTTAAGAAGGCAGTTTAATATTTCCACACATTTCCAACGAGTCTATTAAATGTTAAAAGAGCAATATAATTTACTAAGTAACGCAGAGAAAAGAATAAAAGATAAAATATTGTCCCCAAGACACAATGGAGGGCTCCTAATTCCTCGAGGGAAGCCATTAAAAATGCATAAAACTTATTACATTTCTACTCTTGTTTCATAAAACTAATAACATTACTACAACACATTGGTTGTTTTCGAAACAATTATTATAGAAAAACTTCATTTGAATACATTGATTCATCCTTACAACTCGCCGCGAACCCAACGATGGTAAACGAGCATCATTGCAAGCTTTTATGAGTCTTGAAGAAAAAGAGGGTGAAAGTATTTTAATCTTACGGTAGTATTGTTCGAGGATGCGACTCATAAAATTTTCTTGCTAAATACGATTAGTGCAACAAAACGAATCTACAATTTTTAACAATTTTACACTCATGCAACTTAAACTTAAAAAGGCACTCATGCACTCGCGCTGTTTTTCAACTTTATTTGCATTCATGCAAACCGTCCGAAAATTGTTTATAATGTTCGTTGCATTTGCTATGTTATCCCAGATAATAGTTTTGGGTTATATTTCAGCCCTGATCCGCTTTTCGTAACCATTGAGAGTCCGATCTATGAAGGCTAATAGATTACTATTTCTAGGTCGTGTCCTGGACTATTAAGATTTTGTATGTTAACCTTTACAGAAATTAGTTTTAGAGAGCTTTCTTGTCCAGTAGACATTTGGACATTACTTATTTGTGTTTTTTTTTAATTTTCGGTTTTCCGGGGGCTTTTGCCTTCCTGTGTCGCATTCCTGGGCACTCAGGTTAGTTTTGAATATGTCTTGAGATTTTAGCTTCTAATTTTTACTTGACAAAAACCATTTCTGAAGTGACTATACATGTGTCGTAAGGCAACTTCAAATTTCAAAAGAGATTACTCAAGGATTTGGAAATTGAGAGTTTAAAATCTCATTACGACACACCAGTAAATCACGCAGTAACAATAATTGCAGAATGAACATAATCTTAGATAATATATTACTGGCAATATTATGTAAGCGACAAATACATTTTTGCCCTGTGTCTCGTCTTCCTAATATTTAGAGTCATAATTCACACTGGATACATTTATCAAGGATTGCACCCTCTGCACGCCACGTTATAGCGAATAGTTGACAAGATTTGCTTTAAATGATTTAATCTAGGCTTAAACGCATTTATTTTCATTAACATCTTGGTTAGATTAGATGTGCGGGACTTAAAAGATTTATTATGAATTGTTGTGGATCAAGTAAAGAATCACTCACTAGTTTATTAACAGGTGCGAGTGAAGTTGAAATATCTACGAAATATGATATAGAAAATAAATGAATGAAAGAAAAATTGGATTCAGTTAGAAGTCGAATGAAGAGAAATGGGTTGCAAAAATACTGACTAATTTTTGGGAAATTAACAACAATATTCCAATTAATAAAATACCCCGCGGAACCACGAAAAACTCTTCGTCATATTCCAAATTGGGTTCGTTATGTCTGAAACATTTCCAGCTATCTAATGAAGGGTTATTTTGACACTAACCGGTACGTAAATTATTAGATGGCGTGTAAAATCGCTTGTGGCTCACGTTTTTCTGTCCGGTCCACATTAATTATATAAGAAATTAGAATAAAGCTTTTCTGAAAAAATTTCCTCCCTCAGGGAACGAAATTCTCAAACAATAAGTTTTTTCCATGCAATATATCAATTTATTTAATATTAATCATTCCTATTTTGGCAACCTTTTTTTTTATTAAACGGTATAGCGTTTATGGGGCTAATGAGGATAAATTAAGGAAATTGCAGGCCAAGTTGTATATTATTGGGAAAGCCCAACAGACGTTGTTTTCAATGTGATTAATGTGACCGTTTAAGCCAAAATATATATGAGATGGTTTTCATGTCTAGCCAAAAAAATTAGTTTTCGTCATTTGTTATATTCTACTTATATATATATTTTTTAATTTCGTAGTTACTTTTTCTTATATGCCCAAATAATTATTTCACAGGATGATTAATAACATAAAGGATCCACACAGGTGCATCTAGAATACCTCAAAACGAGCCGATATTTCATATGAATTTTTCTGTGATGTCTACAGTTGCTGAGATACTGATTACTGAAAATTTGTTTAAAAATTCGAAAAAACACCTGTGTAAAGCTTTATGATTTTTAAAACTTAAATTCATTTTCAGTTAAGGTCTTCCAGTTTTGTAGCATACTCAATCCATCATTTCCTTTATTATCGTCAACTTTTCGATAAACCCTCCGTTTTTAAGAAAGCAGACAGTATATGGAAGGTAAGGAAATGGTTGGATATATCCTAAGTGAATGTCCAGCTTCTAAAAAATTTAGATTTTGTCAAATCGACGTTACTTAAACGTGTGCATCCTTTTAATAAAATTCCTTGTACATATTTTTCTTGTTTGCCGTGCTATTTATCGCTAAAAATGGGTGAAAAATTTGCCTTTAATGGGCAAGTTGATATACTGAAAGCATTGGGATTTTGCAAGGGTAATTGTATTTATACTACACAATATTTTACAAAACCTCATGAACGTCACAGCTTATTTGGTTTTCTTACAAAAACTCATCCTAAGCTACTGGAAGATTTACCTTTACAATTATGCCGCGAAATGTAGTTTATGCTCGACGGGGCATCTCCGCATTTCAGCGTGGATGTTTGAAAATTTTTAATCCAACAGTTTTCAAATCTATAAATAAATCGTGAAATTGTGGAAACGCTGTAGCTCTTAACACTGGCCATAGCGATCACCAGATTTAAATCAACGTGACTTTATATTTTGGGGGACTTTCCAAGACGAGTGTCAACAGAAATGAAAACCTCTGATGTGTAATGGTTAATGCTTATTTCCTCAACCTTAGTTGCCAACTATTGGCGTGGAAAACATGCTTCAGATGTCAATCAACATCCTTACGTAATTTTGCAAGTAATTTTAAAGTTAGATTTCAAATTTAGGTTTCATAGTCGATACTTTGAAACAAACTTAACTGTTACTTTAGCAAATATATCTCCGAACTTTACGTCGAACCGAAGAAACATTCAACCAACCGAAATGGCAACAATACTGCGGTTGGCAGACCCGAACAAACAGTAAACAAAAAGGAGCTTCCGTTATGCAAGTCCTTAGAGCGAAAATTGCCAACTGACTCTGTTCAATGCCTTCTGGAAGACACTTGAAGGATCTTTTAGCCCACCGACATCAATCTTAACTTCCAAAATGGCTTTGGAAGGAGCGTAATTATCAACACTAGCTGGCAACTTAGGGGGTTATAAATGTTTGATGTTTGTTTATTTTCTTAGTTGGTTTGTCTTTTCTCCGACTATCTTGTGTGCCGGGAAACTTGAAATTTATTGAGAAGTCTAATTAGAGTGGCAGGATTATACTTGCGAATCGCGATAAAGCAAACGAAGTTGAGCCGCTGATGTTGTCAAGTGTTTTCGTGTTATTGTGATGGGGTTGGCTTTATACTCCCGAAGGGATATGTATAAATCCCAAAGCGAAAGGTGTCAAAACCCAATATTTGGTGTGTTCTTTGTTTCCGTACCTCGAAAAAGCCCCCAATCACTTCAGACGTGTTAAGTAGGCCATCAGGACGTTCATGTTCCGGAGATAAATCCTTAGTTTCATAGGGATCTCACGGGAAATTGGAGGCCTCAAGACGACTTATTGATTTTAATACCCCTCTTTTGAATTGAAAAACCTTAGGCGAAGTGTCTCAGTAGAAGTGTAATTTCTTGAAACATATCTTAGAATATCGTTAAAGAGACATGTTGGATTTTCGGTGATTTACTTTATTTTTAAGAATTTGCTCTTAATTGAGCGTTTACTAAAAATGGCGTGAAACTGGGCCGAAATGAGCAGGCAAAATGTGTAAATGTATATTCCATTCTTCTGCTCTTGGCTTTTGGAAAAACAATTTTGCTTCAAATTTAAGTAATATTAATTTCCAAAACTTCGACGCAAGTTATTGCCAATCATTAACTTCATGTTAGTCGGTGCGAAGTCTCGCGGATCCCATCATCAAATTAACGAACGAAAACAATTTTCCTTTTCCTCGAGGGTTTGAACAGATTACTCTCCATTTACCTCAGCGGATGCTCACTTTAAAAGTTATCTTTAATTTAAAGGTTTTCGCTGTTTTCCCCGTCCAAACCTTTTACGGCTCATTGTCACTAATTTGATTAATATTGAATTTTATTACAGTCACAAACACATTCTTTTGCAATCTTTAAGTGACACTAATTCGGACGCAGAAGAAAAAATTTTCAAGAAAGGTATTACGAACCAGAAGATTATGAATTAAGAAGTAAAAGATTTGTGTGGAAATATTATTTTAATTGTAGTGACTTCCTTATAATATACATAATTAATAACAATAATCATAATCGTAATAATAATCATAACAATTATAATCGTAATAATAATCATAATAATAATTATTAATAATTCCTTATAATGTCTATTTTATTTGAAAATGGTACATTTTATCGATACCAATTAAGAGTCTTTTTTTTTAAGCAAAAAAGTCCATATTTTCAACTGGTGTAGTAAAACCGTAAAAACAATTGTAAACAAAAAAGTTGGGGCCAAAAATATCCTAAACCGACCCTGTATAATACATTTCTGAAATGTTGTTTTAAATTTCGTTTAGATTTTTGGATTCAACATAAAATGTTTGGTAAACGAACAAAATGTTATTACTATATCTCAAACCGTTTAGATAATATTGGGGAAAAACCATCTTCAGGAGCGGCCCTTGAAAGAGGCGTATCGCCCTTAGTGTCCATTTGCCATCCTATGTTTATCGGAAGTTTCCTTAATATTTTTGGTCGTAGAATTGGTACTTAAATTATTCGTACTTAATTTCGGGACACCCTGTATATATGATTTAGCTTTTAGCTTAATAACAGCGATTATGTATCAAAAATACCGCACAATAAAAGGGGTGAAGACGAATGTAGTAATTATTAAAAATTTTAATTGGGTTATACACAAGGACATTGAGAAATACAAGAAGATATACACCAGACAGCATGCACAAGATGATCTACACGTAAGTCCAGTCAAGATGACAATCATGATGAAGTTCAAGAAATGCGAGAAATACAAAGTGAAGTACCTGAACAACTTAATGATTTCAAAATGTATATGGCTTTTGATGTCATACCTATACAAATGGGGTGCTTAAAATTGTAGCAGATATAAGTGGGTTACTGAGAAACCACATAAAGAAGATTAAAAATGACGGTTAAAGACAAGATTGGTAGTAACAGGATGTAGAAAGAAAGAACTAATAATAATGATATACAGCGTGTTTCGAAGTTCCTGCAACTATAGAATAGTTCAGTAACGGCTAAAGTAAAAATCTGCAAATTTTGTACAGGGACTTTATTTATTGATGCCAGATTTACTGACAATAACGGCAAAGTCCCCAAGTTTACAGTTGTCCTTTGGGACAATCCATTTTTTTATTCAGCTGGAGTAATTGTGGGAAGCGGAATTGATTACGCCATTGTGTTTAAAAGCATTAAGTTGCCCACAAAATCTAAGCGACCGCTCCATATCCATCCTGTTGAGCACATGAATCGTCTCCATCATTAACCAATATTCCGGAAATGTCCTTAATGGCGCTCAGCAATGACTCTCCAGAATTAGATGGTAGGCAATGATCTTCTCTTTTCACGCTTCAGTCAATCTTAAATGTTACAAAATTAGAAACTAATAAACAAGAGGAGGGAAGCAGTGCATCAAGGTTTGCCTGTCTTTTAATAACGCGACATGGGTGATTAAAAATTTCATTATCCTAATGCGTTGTTTGCCCATAAAATATCCAGGATGGTATTAATAAAAAAGGAGAGGTTTGGGGTTAAAACAATGCCCGTTATTAAAAAAGTTAATATTTCTTTCCGCCGAGTTTCCGAGGAAAAGAACAATGATGTAATTTATGAAATGCACCAAAAGACGGTCAAATTAATTTCGGTCCCGAAAGAAAAATTGAATTTAAGCTGTTTAGGCAAATTAAATTGGGAAATTTAGAGAACTCTTTAAGCCGAGCCCGGATGGGAACCTGGAGAAATAATGAAATGCAAATTGCCTCTCCTGAGTGTCGATATTCTAAAAAAATAATTAAAAGTTTTAGGTGAGGCAAAGCAAACAATGCACATAAAATCTTGTTAATTAAGATGTTATCGCCGTCTGAGAGGAGCCATTGTCTGAGGTTGAACGACACAGGTTTATCCATTTTAAACAGCAAATTTTCCCCTTCAAATTGTCTCTATCTCAAATTGGTCTGAATATGCCATATTCTTATCAGTTTTGAACTGACACAAGTAATCATATCTCCATTTGGAGCAAGTAAGACCATTAAAAGGGGTAAATAATATGGCTTGAAGACTGGAATAATTATGTGTAATTCCCCGGAATAAGCGGTGATTTTGCCGAACAATTTGGCCCTATAAATGCAAAGTAAATTAGTATAATGCCTTTCCCCCTGCTTACTTGAAACTTTATTAATAATATATTTTCATCAAAATAAACCTTCAGCTGATTCAGTCATTCGTTTCGAAATAATATTATTCCGTACATTTCAAATAAAGCATGTAACAAACCCGTAGACAAAGAGTTTTCTAAGAACCGCTTTATGAGCTGTTCCTTTTCCAGGTATATTACTCATCCGTGGAAGCAAAACTTTGCCGATAATTCATCGGGAAGTTCCGATAACTTGCTCATTAGCTTTTTCTTACCAACTCCACGAAAACCCTTGATTAAGGTTTCTTTTCATTATAAGTTTTCGCAGGCGCCCCCGTGGAATGAAAGGAAAAGGTGCCTGAATGGAAGTAATATTTAAGTAATTCATTTTAAAAGAGTAGAAAGAGCTTTGAGGTTAATGTTCCTCTAAGGCTCATTTGTTCCATTATGAATTAAGTTGGGCTTTGCTAACCTCAACCCTCGTATATCAGTGATGTCTGTTACGTATAAGAAATTTATTCATGTTATATTGAAATCAATGTAAAGGGTAATTATAAAAAAAAATCAAGTTGAGGTGAAACGTCGGGGGCATGTCTAGGACAAGTTCATTACGCGTGTTGTATTTGTCAGTGTTAGCTGTTTGATAGCACATAGTAAATGGCCTAATCAACACCCCACGTTTACAGTTCGCCAGTTACTGTGAGGTTTGCGTTTAACTATTACCCATTATTTTGGTGTAAGACCCGTTTCATCAAAAATATATCGACTCAGCTATTATACTACTTATCACAAAAATTTTAACGCCTAGATTTAGTGCATCAAATTCAACCAAAATAGAAATACATATTTAATTGTTGCAGTAGTACAATTCATCAGATTTTATGTACATTCGTGGCCAAAAGTAAATTGACAAATATATTTTTCAAAATTTACTAAGAGCAACAACCACCCTATTCTTTTTCTTTTAATTATATAATTATCCACTCTAGATAAATAATGTTCATAAATTAAACAAATGTCATTACATCATGTGACAATATTACACACATGTTAAATCAATGACATTGTTACATATACATAATAAACAATTGTCAATTTACAGTCCACCAGTGTTATAATACTGTGCGTTACATACAGGAACTGTTAGAACCAATAGCTTTACCATACATTCAACTTATTGGAAACGTGCTTTTCCAGCAAGACAATGCACGGCCTCATATTGCTCGTGTAACCATAGCTCATTTATAACGTCGCAATGTTAATGTGCTTCCATTGCCTCCACGCTCTCCTGATGTTTTCCCCATAGAACACGCATGGAACGTAACAGGAAAAAAAATTACTACACTGGAGAACTCATGACGTACTTTAATAGAGTTGCGTAATGCAATTCATATTGTCTAGAATACGTTACCTCAAGATGAAATCGACCATTTGCTTAGAAGCGTGCCCACACGAATTTCTGAAGATGTAAATTCATAAGATGGTTATATACATTATCCTAATTTTAAAGAATTTCTAGATTTCGGTTTACTCGCAAGTTACATCATTTATTTTGTATAATGTTGCCAATATATTTACAAAGTTTTATTAAAACACCAGTATTATTTTTAAATTATCAACTATCTGAAGCATTTCGTAACATTTAATCACATTTCTCAAAATAAAAATAAATCTAAACGAAAATAAAACTTAAAAATGTCCCATCCTGTATATCGAAAATGGTGCTTTTCTGCCCATAGATCTATTAGCATTTTTTTATTATTTTGCAGAGTACTATTGTTTCCTGAAGTATTTCCATGGTGATATGTTACACCTTGTATAAGATGTAAGGTGAATCAATTAATCATTCGTTAATTCGTATAGTGAAGCCACTTCCTTCGATTTCATTACCATAGATTAGCGTTCTATTTGCCAAAAAGTTTCAAAAAATTAAAAGACAAGAATAGAGAAGTAATATATTAATTTAACAATAAGCAATTAAAATATTAAGAAATCAAATAAACCATTCCACCATAAAACCTTCCTTTCTTCAAATATCCACCTGTCCATTTGCATTTTCGTCAAGTCAGTCGATCAAGTTCTCCTTAAAATCGCAGTCACTTCTAACACGCAATTGTGCGAACAATCAGAAAATCCTGCACACAACGTGAGATCTACCCTAATCTTGCATGCAAGTTATTTTATTTGACCACAAAAAGGTAGTCAAATAAGATCCTAAGCCTTTATTTAAATCAACCCTCGTTTTAAAGCACACGCGGCCTGACCCTTCAAACGTCCAAATCTCATGTTTACGGGTCTCTCCTCCCTCAATTCTCTTGCATTTTCAGTTTTATGTTTGACAGATAAAAGGAAAATTGACGGAATGTAAAAGGGGATACCGAAAAGATGTGGAGATGCTTTGTGAAGCCTCACACACGAAGAATGGAAAATGTGCAAAAATTTACTTTTGAGTGATGGGTTTGAACAAATCTTGCATCCAATCCATCCATTCATCAACTTAAGAAGTTTTCTGATAAACGACTTGGATTATTTAGTTTAGTTAAGGTCCTGCCCCAATCCAAGTGGAGGTTGCGTAATTAGATGAAGCTCTTAACAGAATTCATGGCCCAGATTCCAGTTAAATCTCGTCTACACAATGAACCATTTTATCAGAGCGTCCGCCCTGTCGGTCTATTACTTTCCCTTAATGCCACTGGAATGTTTGGCGTTAAATTGTTGGCAATTTTACCCTTCGGCTTTAACCCGCAGTGTTTCAGTTATGTTTAATGCGAATGCGATGTATGGGCTAACAAGGTTTTGATTTGCATTGATCGAAAGTATTGTAATTCTCTGGTAATTTCCACGGGGAAATTTTAACGCAAGTCTATGGCAATGACAAGCCGAAATGCATACATGGAATTACTGTAATCCAATAACAGTTTTTAATTTATTTCTCATTTTGGTAATGCGCGATGTTACCGAAAATCTGGGCTACGAGAACGAAAAAACACCATAAAAGGATGCAAAGAAATTATAAACGAAAATGTATCATCACTTCAAGTTATATCAACGTTGACAATTTTACCCCTCGGCTCTAACCCGCAGTATTTGAGTTATGTTTAATGCGAATGCCATGTATGGACTAACAAGGTTTTGATTTGCATTGATCGAAAAGTGCTGTAGTTCTCTGGGAATTTCCACAGGGAAATTTTAACACAAGTCTATGACAATGACAATCGGGAACGCATATATGAAATTACTGTGACCCAATTGCAGTTCTCGAGTTATTTCGCATTTTGATAATGTGCGATGTTACAGAAAATATGACGTACCAGGATAAGAAGCCATAAACGGATGCAGTGAAATTAAATAAGAAAATCTATTGTTTCCTTTAGTTGTATCAACGGCATTTTAGAGCCAGTTTGGCCATCAATAAGGTACTTTCAATTCAACTGTCAGATTATCCATTATCGTGAAAATCGTCTGCTAGGCTAAATTCAAAGTCGTTTGAAAAGGTGAATATATTACTTATCATGATTGTAACACCTAAAATTAATGCAGCAAAGTCAACAAAAATTGGTATAAGTATTTAGTTATAGTAGTAGTATTATACAACTGATCAGATTTAATATATAACACTTTACACACAAGAAGTGTTACAACCAATAGCTGTACCATACATTCAACTTATTGGAAACGTGCTTTTCCAGCAAAACAATGCACTGCCAGATATTGCTCGTGTAAGTATGGCCCATCTATAACGTCACAATGTTAATGTGCTTCCTTGGCCTCCACGCTCTCCTGATCTTTCCCTTATAGAACACGTATGGAACATGACAGGAAGAAGAGTTACCACACTGGAAAATCCATGACGTACTTTAGCAGAGTTACGAAATGCAATTCAAGTTGCCTGGGATACACTGCCTCAAGAGGAAATCGACCATTTGCTTAGAAGCATGCTCTGACAAGTTCCTGAGAGCGTAAATTCACAAGGTGGTTATATACATTATTCGAATTTTAAGGACTTTCTGGACTTCGATTTGCTCGCAAGTCACATCATTAATTTTGTAGTGTTGTCAATATATATACAGTTTCATTAAAATACGCGCATTATTTCTAGGTGTTGCAATTTTTATGATAAGTAGTCTATTTAAGTATTTTTATTTTTAAATAATTTCACCTTTTTTTTCATCAGTTATCATTTTTTGTGGATTACTGATAGTCTGCCGACAACATATTTTAAATAGAAAACTATTTGTCTAAAACCCTTCTTTCCCCTTCTTCACTATCCCTGAAAAATTTCCCATATAATGTTGCTTCTTATTTACGATTCACTCAAACTATGTAAACACATTCAAAAGCCCCTTAAAGTCTCCCAACAGAAATATTTGGAGCCCGTTGGGCAAATCTGCAGTTTATCCTGTAGCTTTTTTCCAATTTCTTTAAGGTCTTTATTTAAGGACCGAAAGATAAAAGAAAATCGGGAAATTCAAGAGGACGCAATTTTAGGATGGAATTACTGCCACAAAAATGCAGACCCCGAGCGAGCAGCTTAAAACATTTCTTAAACGATGAAAAATTACAATTTTTCCTTATTGTCAGGAAACGGGATTGGTTTAGGGCTCCTCTTTAAACGAAACCGAAGGGAGTAATTTAGCATATTCTCGAGTTAATGAATATTTGATTTGCAAATTAGTTTGCTGAAGGGCTCTTCATGATGGTGCTTCAAGAAAAAAAATTAAATAATTTTATGTATTTTTTGACAAAAGCAGTTGACAATCAAGAGAGCATCCATTTATGTATGATCTAAAACCATAAGCAAAAAGAATGATGAGGGTTCATTTTCCCCGTTCCATTCTCCACAGAAGATGTTGATATTTCATCGGAAATATCTGGATTGATGTCCGTGCCAAGTTTAATTTTTCTGTCATTGCAAAGCATGTTTGCTCACATAATGAAGGGCTTTGTGCAAACAAACTACACACGTATACACCTTTCGACCTATTTTAAAGTCTGGCGTGAACCACGAACGGGGCAAATCACCTTTCTCAATTTAACGATACATTACACTCCACTTGACAACAAATCAATACGTGCCAGCACATAAAAGCACTTTATTGGTTTAGGTTCTCACGAGGGCAATATTATTTTTGCATTAGGAAGTAATCGGGAAGCGCCCTCAGTCCTTCAGATATTATTTATTTTCCTTCTTCTTTGTTGTTCGCCAATAATTAATCTAAAAATGATTTCAGATTGCTTTTTAGAAGCTTGTTTTTGCTCTTTTTGCTTTGCGAGCACATTGTTTTTTTTATTAATTAAGAAGTTCCATGAAAATTTCCTTTCGACTGCAGAGTCATTTTGAGTTCGAAAATACGCTATGTAATGATTACTCTCAATAGGTTTATGCATATGAATTTCTCAATGGAAATTTGCAAAGCTTCATCTGTTTTGTGTTTCCTTTTCCATTCCATAGTGGAGTGAAAGAAAATTCTCTTGCATATGTATTTTTGTGGTAAAAATTTGCTGCGTTCATGATGCGTTTCTCCAAACAGCTCTCTTTTATTTTACCTATTCTTCGTGCCATTTGAGCAAATACCCATTTTTAAACATCTCTTAATATTCGTATTTTTCCTAACTTGTCCGCGTTTGAGGGTAAAACACGGCAATTTTACTCCCTACGGAGAAAAAAACTTTTACTTCCGCTGGTTTTTGATATAACCGTTTGCGTTCCATTTGTTCAAATAGTCCTTTCTTCTTTTTTTTATAAAATAACTTTACAAAGTGCCTTCCACTCCATCGAGTGTTGATGCCCTCCGCTGAACACTGAGCCTCAAATCATCACGATAGTGAAAGTGCACTGTCCTCCCTTGTTGTGCAAATACTCATTTAGCTTTCAGAAGCTTTAAAGCTTGCTTTTAAGTTACATAATACGACAAAATGTTACAAATTGGTTTCGAAGATTCGACATCGGAAATTGAGTAATTCTTATTTACCGATTTATATTTATTTGACCTTCCCTTTTATATTGTTCCATTTATATTTATTTTACTTTAGGATTCACCCTACCTAAAACAACAATCGCTCTTTTTTATTATTTCAATTCAATTTCTTTTTACTGCATATTGATCCAGTATTTTGCTAAATTGTATATTTTAGTTAAGTATGACGACAAACTGCAACGAATGTACTATCAGCCCATCTTAAGACAAAATAGTATGCTGTGCAAGTAGTGCTGAAACAAGCACAAAGTCTGTATATTTCTTTATTATAAAAAAGCTGAGCTTACTGAACTATTCATGTGCTAAAAGTTAAACGTCCGGGGTACATAAGAACACCATAAACCCTTGTTAACGGGGTCGTAAGCGGAGTCATTAAATTAAGCAAAGGTTCATTATCGACGAAGTTGCGTTCTACATCATATCTCCATTCTCAGCCATTTTTTAATCCGAGCAAAGGTTAATTCTGGTTAATTCAAATTTTAGGTTCGATCATTTTTCGAGATAGAATAGCATCAGGAGAGAATTTTCCAATATAACAAATCGCTTTTGATTTGCCTGCATACATCAACTGATGGTTCAATTGATTTTAGTAGGTGAATTCTGGTTAACATAGATTACCTAATAATCGAATAAGAGCATTCTCGATAAGGAATTAAATTATCTTCCGTTTGAGATAATATTTATTCTGTCAAGTTATCAAGGTGATGTGAGATGTAAGAAAGAGAAAACCGAAATAACCTGAAATGACTGAATAACTAGTTGCATGATTATCTTCGGTAACTTTAATAAAAAATCTTTCTAAAGCCACCTGCTGAGGTTTAATCTGCTTTCATTATAAGTGGGCTGTCTTTTAAGTTTATCATATAGCGCTGGAATAAAACAATAGATAGATTTTAAAGACTTTATTGTTTTTTGAAGTATTCGCCTCGAAGATTAATGCACTTTTGTACACGCTGGAACCATTTCTGAAAGAAATTATTCTGCTCGTTTGTTGGTACGATAAAAGTGACGTTTTTTAAAGTGTCGACTGCTTCTTCTGGCGACTGAAATTTTTGACCACGCAGTCCATTCTTGATTTTCGGAAACGTAAAGCAGTCAATGGTACTTAGGTCGGGCCAATATGAAGGATGATGTAACAATTCGACGTTTTCTTGCGTTAAAACTTCCATTGCCTTGCGAGCTGTGTGCCAACTTGCATTATCTTGGTGGAGGATGTTCGTCATTTTCTATTGATTTTTCTAAGCTCAGCGATGATTCCCAAAAAACAAATGGCTGCATATTAATCGGCAGTAATAGTTCTTGGTCTTGTAGAGGAATCGTTGTTACATGGCTTGCTTTTGACGCAAATGTCGCAACCATCTTTTTGGATACATTTCGGGAACGAATTACTTTTGTTGGTTTTTCGTCGACTTATAACCCTCATACAGACGTCTGACGTTTATTTTCGGATACATATGAGTAAATTCACGATGTGTCGTTATTGACTACACAACACACGTTTTTAGAATTTCCTGCGTTGAAGCGTTGAAGTCCTGCGTTGAAGTTTCATACCAATTGACTGGCTTCTTTCTGTTCTTCGGTCAACAGATGCAGTATCCAACGGGACATTATTTTTTTACAGCCAATTCTTTATGCAAAATTTTTTGAATTGAAGTCTTAGAAATCCTCAATGATACCTCAATTTCGCGATATGTCACATGTCAATCTTCCTTGATGCGATTGCGCACAAAATCAACGTATTCCTAGATGACTGCAGTTTTTAGTGCACCTGCCCATGGGTCCTTGCTAAGTCTCGTCCGTCCACCTTTGAATTTTCCACATCAACGAGAAATTGTCGACTAATGTGGCGCATTCATTGCAGAAAACAGAAACCAACTCGATGAGACATTCTTGTTGAGATGATTGTTTCTGAAAGTTGTAAAAGCTTATTGTGCGAAAATTTTCTCTGTTTAATTTCATTGTTCGAACAACTCGTCAACTTTTAAAATTTGCTGTACGTACAATATTATACGGATCGCACTGAAACTTTGGATTTGAGTTAACTAAAGATTGAAGTTTAGTTTGATAAATGATATTTCAGTAGCGCTTCCGTCTACGTCCTTGTATGCAACATATGAAAGACAGCCCTCGTAAAACTAGTTATGAAATGAAACCCGTTTCATTAGTAATCAGAACTGACATAGGGAAGTGATTATCCAATATGAACCTGAAAGAATATTAGTAGTAACCCTAAGTTCGTTAAATAGTCTTGAATAATTTATAGGTTTTAATAAGTAGTTTTAGTTAGTAACCTGAAAAACTATATTAACTTGAAAGAACGTCGTAGTGGTAAATACTCTAAAATAAAGTAAGTCTAGCGTGTAATGATGTCTAGGGCAGCCAGATCTGATCTAGAAGAGTTTGTACAGTAACTTGAGATGATATGTGTAACCTCTCACCGATGGGCAATTGTTTTCTAAATACCTTAAGAAACTTGAACTTCAACGTGTTTTCAATAACCTAATGTGGCTAAAAGGAAACGCTTTTAGTAAGTTTCCATTTGAGAACCCTCGTTAATTGAGAAGTTTTCGGAGAGTGAAATGGGCGTCGAAATGGGTAACACTATTAATGAAACAATGTATCATTCATGTCTGCAGCCCGTATAAGACATTAAAGCCAAAGAACTAATTTTCCAAACCACTGCCTAGGGCAAGAAAAAACGAAAAAAAGGTCAAAAGTGAAATGGACCAATTCGAAATAGACTTCCCCGACGATTTGCCCCCAATTTCTCTATAATGCCTACAGAAGATAATGAGACGATTTGTTGGATGGGAGGACATCCTTGATTTAGTTGCTGCGAGACGCCAGTCAGTCTGTCACTCTCGATTTTTATCCAGATAACAAAGGGAATGGGATGCCCTTGACTTTGATATTTGTAGGGATAAACCGAGATATAAATTTGCCATGATACAATTGTTTTTAACACAATTGATCGGGGTTTTACTAAAGACATTCACATGTGCTGTTCTTATCCGATATCACATAAGAAAATAGATATGCCTTCTAACGCAGTTTTTGCATTGTCTAATAGCAAAATGGTTTTCTGCTAAATAATCCTTTAGTAGCAAACAAAACATCTGTTTCGAAACAGCTGTTGCTGAAATGTATTTGGGGTACGTGGCAGTACAAACGTGCAGTGGAAATTTGTTTTAGTAGCACGATCCTTGGTTAAATTGGTCTTTTTATATTCAGTTAAAATTTTATAACAGCGGATAATAATAGCGGCTATTCATGAAAACAATAACAGGATATTTATAAATTGTAAAAGCTATATTGTGTTATTTAAGCGAGGCTATGAAAGCAGGTCTAGCAGAAAAAATTGGGGTGCTGCAAATGAAATTTTTATTTCGCATATTTCAAAAATGGTAGAAAATAATTTTTTTTTCGCATCAGTTCATTGTAGACACCGGTACTGGCAATATGAACATCGGTAAAGTGCAGCAATTAAGTGATGAACAACGAGTGATTGCGTACTTTCGCGAAGCCTTCCCAGGCACGAGAAGAACTTGTTGCCGTGGTAGAGAATATTTACAACTACCTCTATGGATAACGTTCACACTCAGGACTGACAACCTTTTCTAAAGTGACCTTTCACGTTTTAAAGCCCTGAAGGACAATGGCTACAATGGTAAGATCGGCACAAATTCTCGTGAAATGTGACCTTGTTGACGCAGTTTCAAGAGGACGTTGGCGCTGATATGTGGTCTCATTGCAAACGAGCCGAAACTAATGAAATTGGATATCACAGAAGATAAACTGGATAATTTGGGATTTTCTGGTACTTGAAGACTTGCTAAATCGTTGAAAGTACTGGTGGAAAAGAACGGCGACTGCAGCTGGTGTTTTCACGACGATGGAAAGTCGATATAAGATTCTTACGGAAGGGCCAGCGAGGATTATTTAGGAAATTAAAACATTAAACAACAGTACCACTAAGAACTGATTTTTTAAATTATTTCCGTCTTAATTGATACTTTCTTGTTAGTTCAGGTTAGTTATTCTGGTTAGTTGTTGCTATCAATTATCTATGAGCTGCAGAAAAACCCGTTTTTGAAGTTCGACTCGTTTTCGGGAAGAAAGCTCGATGCAATAGAAACTTTCTTTACAAATTTCCTCCCAAATAGCTTTTAAATTATTCGCTAATGAAGCGCCTTTAATGACTCTTTACAAAATAATTACCACAGATAACAAACTCTTTAAAACAATATTAACAAAACACAGTAAATTTGCTTAGTAATCTCACTTCTCGAAAAACGAATGTCTCGAGGGTCGTTTCTCGACTTCGAACAGAATCTATTGCTCCAATAAATTTGTCTCCCTGTAGAGATACAAAGCTCCCAAGCGTTTCCACAAAGAAATGTGCCTGTGTTAACAAGAATAATGTTTTTTCAATAAGTAATCGCAATTACTCCCAAGGGCCGGTCTGGCTAAATCTATTGTTGCACTCCAGTTAAATCAAGGTAGGTAATTCCACAAACTGAGGTGTAAATTGGGCTTTTAAGATCCAATTTTTATTCCACGCTTTTCAAATAAAACTATTCAAGGTAAATGCTTTTGGCAATTTCATTATATGTTTGAAATGGATATTGAAACAGACATGATGGTAAAAAATTCCTTATGTCCCAAGCAAGCATGACATGGGTTTTTCCCTTGCAGGTGTTTTGAAAAATAAGTCTTAGAATGTGGGTTAAACACAAGGCGAAGAAAAATCATCGGCACATTTCATTCAAACCATATGTCCTGCTTTCTCCGATGTGTATCTTTCAGCTTTCGGTAAAAGGGTCTTTGTTTATACTTTGGCCCTTGTACTGCCATTTATTTTAAAAACAAGGGAAAATTGAAGAAATATAAAGCTCGAATATATTGGAGCGCGAAAATTTCGTGAAGAAAATGTTTGGAAACTGATGCGAAATGGTCTTGTGATTGATGAATTCTCGTGCATGTTTTATGATCAGAACTTAAGGAATTATTCGAAAAGCGTTTTTTAGTCAGCGCCGTTTTGTTCATTTCTTAGTTGTCAGTCAGTTAAAAAAATATCATCTAATTATTTTAATTCCCGTTGTACCAAAGCGTCTTAAACCAAATTTTATTTACATTCTATCTAGTCACAAACATAAAATTTATGGTGAAATGGTGGCAGATTCGAAAAATTCTGACTTGTGAATACCAAAATTCCAAAATACAGACTCAAGAAAGAATCGTTTACCATTCGAAGCTACAGAAAAGGCAGAGGCATAATGAATTTCCAGTAGTCTTAAAGGAAAAAAGACTATTGTATTATATTATTAAAAAAAAAAATTTAATTGCATATTAAACGCCTTATTGAGATTTTCAGAAGAGGGTTCCTTTGGTTTCTGTGAACATGGTGCGCCTCAGTCTACATCATTCATTTACACCTTTGTGCATAGTATAAACTGAATTAATTTTTGCAGTCTCCATAATGAATTCATACATTTTTTAGGTTTTTTGAGATTTTAATTTTTCAGGTATTTCGATCTCTTTTCTCTCTTTGGACGTATTTTTCTTAATGAATTTCACAGTGCTCAAATCAAAGGGAGCAAAGTGAATTAAAATTGAAACACCTCGAAAAAACCGGGAACTGCGTAATCCTTATCAACCTCATCACTGTAATTACCTTGCTGCATAGTAATTTTGGCCTCTCCCGGCTGGATAACTAGGTTTCACTAGATAAATACGGTCAGGTCCGACCATATACTTAAAGGCCAAAGACAAAATCACTGCCTTCTAAAATTTCAAAAATCGATTTTCAGAGCCATTAGACTACAGCAGGGCCATTGTGAGGAAAGTGTCTTTCCCACACTATTCCAGGCCATATATTTTTATTAAATTGCTCTTTCTAGATAAACGTCAAATATGCCACTGCTAAAATAAAATCATAAAAGATCGTCTCTTTAGCAGTGTTCGACGTTATATTAACGTTTCCGCTCCCATCAACTGACACGAAGCTGAAAGAGAATAATTTTGCTTTTTTGTTATAGAGAAAAAAGGCTCAAATATTGAGCGGGCATGGGTAGAGCAGAGGCATTGTTTCGTTATTAAATTTTCGTTGAAATGCAGATATGTATTTTAATGGCATAAAAAGCTTAAAACAATTGCACAAACTTGTTTCGTTCGAGCTGGCGAGGTTTTCAGCCCCTTCAAAATGAATGCAAAATTAGGGAATTCAAATTACACGAAGGTTTCTGACTCGAATATTAAATCTGCCTCAAAATCTCAACAATAAAATTCTCGAACAAGTTGTAAAAGTAAGGCGAAACGCCGGTTTTATATCTGAATTGAAACCGTTTAAAACTTCTAAATTTTAATCATGGAATTGTCGGGCAAATAAAAAATAGTCAATAATTACTCATTATAATTAAACGCAGTATTGCAATAAGTAATCCAATTAAGTAAAGCTTTTAGATGCGAAAACTGAAACTAAATATAACTTAGTACAGTAACTCAGTTTCTCAGAGTTTTCCAGTTAAAACTTGGGGGTAAATAACTATGTTTACGAGCAAAGGCAACGTTGGCCCTTCCGCGGTGCCTATAAATTTCCTTTGAAATTAAATAACAAACCCGGTCCTAAAAGAATCAGAAAATAAGAGAGATAAGGAATAATCTGGATGTGTTCCAAATAACCCCCCAATGTGACTTCATTAAACTTTCTCTGGAACAAAGAGAAAAACTGGAGTAAAACGTGAAAAGTTTCTTTGAGTAGGTACATCACGTATCGAAAGAATTATTAAGAGTTATTTGTGATGGAAGAATTCTGATTTAATGCAAAGAAAACTCTGATCTCATGACGTCAGTTTTGAGCGAACATCAAATTTTATTGCAATTTACAGCTCAAATTTGGCGGGATATTCCACGTGAGACATATCTGATATATTCCGGGATTGTTCGAAAAAATAAACTAAAACAAAGCTGAGAAATAAATCATGGTAACACTTGTGAAAATACGTCACTGTGCACAGTATGAATAATACGGAACGTGCAGGGATATTTCACGTTTTGACTGAAACCTGACACGACGTAGATAAATGAGATTTAGCTCATATAATCACGTGATTCGAATGGCAATATGCGATAGAAATAGCTAATATTTGAACAAACTGATTAATCTATAACGTCGGAAGTCTAATTTTCAATGCATTTGGGCCTCAGATGAGGTTTCGAAATGACATTTTTTCCAGGCTAAAAATAGCTAAAAGAAAAATTTATTACGTGAGTTGAAAAAGTATTACACATATAAGGTAAACTACCGACATAATTACAAGAAATTATTATTTGTACAGCAAGCCCGGAAAATGCTGCTTTTATTCCCCCGAATAACTTGTGGCCCAATGCAAAGTCGACAGCATCAACAAGTAGCACTTTCCTCCCTGAGGATCAAAAGTGCTGTTTTCTGTCCGAAGAATTAGGAAGAAATGTTCTACATTCTATAAGGGTCATATAAAAAAGTTGGTTCACAATTCTGCAGTTTCCTAAAACAAAAAGGATTGGAGAGTCCAAGCCAAAAATGTTGAGGAGAGCTAGAATTTTCTCCAGTGAACGGAATATATCTTAATACAGTATCACCTTTTAACAGTTAATATTTAAACCAAAATGACTAATGAATCTTCTAAATTTTTCCTGACTTTTGAACACAAATTTGTTACATTTTACAGAAATAATTTTGAGCATCTTTTATTGTAAGTCTTTAATTTGTTTTTAGTTATTGTCTTTATTTTTAACTTTAAGAAAGAATATGATGAAAAAAAAATACAATCATTAAAAGAAAACAATTTTAGCGTCACTGTAAAACACAGAACCAAACCAATCACAGACATATATGGGTGTCCAGACGAACCCTGGACATAGGAGATCAACATGGGAAATTGGCTTTGACTTTTTTGCGCCTGCACGAATTATCCAATTGAAAAACTTTTACATGAAGATCATACTACTCAAGATTGGCCATCATTCCGCAGTTTTTTCAATCTTCTATTAGAGCAAGCTTCTATTAGCTGTTATGGCTCAAAACGCCTCCAAATTTCAAAAATTTGAATATCCCGCGTAACCAGGAGTGAGACAAAAGATATAGGTTATGTCTTTGTATTATCATCGTAGATTAATAAGAAACTTGTTTATTTACTGTGGGGCATCAAGGCGGATCGCATGATAATTATGCTCAGGTTTCCCATTGATTTTTCACTGAATAAACTCCTCATAAATAAGTTAAAAATTGCTTAGAAATGAGTAAAAAAAGATAATTCATTTGACATGGTGTATTTACGCTTGTTGTTGACGACTTTGGATTTGTTTAATTCTGACCTTGATTCTGATCAATCGTGACCTCGAACAGTTACGCGGGACATTCAAATTTTTCAAATTTGGAGGCGTTTTGAGCCAAAGCGGCTCTAGTTAGAAGATTGAAAAAATTGCGGAATGATGGCCGGTCTTGAGTATTATGACCTCCATCTAAAAGTTTTTCAATTGGATAATCCGTGCAGGCGCAAAGAAATAAAAACCAGTTTCCCTTGTAATCTCCTATGTTCAGGATTCGTCTGGATACCCAACCAATAGAGACACGGAAAATCTAAATATCAAATTTATATACAGAAAGAAAAAATCTTCAATATTATACCCTGTATATTAAAATAAGGATAAATTAATTTCCTGTGATAATTTAAGCTGGCTTAATAACTAAAACGGTCTTATGCCTTTGATTATTAGAGACGTAAGCTGGTTTTAATTGATAAGCCCAACTTAAACTGTTAGGGAGTATACGGGCGTAAATAATTTGAATTCAAGACTGACAGGCTAAGCTTCATTTTTGAGTAATGAATAAAAATCTTCTCTTGGCATATCCGTTATCGATCGAAACTAGGACGATCCCATCTAAGTAATGTCATTCCTAAGTGAGTTTTAACGGTTCAGTAAAGAAATAAAGTTCGTGCCGTAGGGAATAGGGCTGTGACGAAACAATTTATTATAACGAAGTATCTTGTCGCCGATAATTTAATGCCAGCACTCAACTGGATCGATTCCAGGGTATTATCCAGACATTACAACAAAAGTTTATCAGAAATAAAAATTAATCAATACTTTTTCCAAATGTCAGTAATATGATATTTCAACTACCACGGATTGAAGAAGAGCCGAAATGTGGATTATTTATGCCCTTCAAAGAGGGTTTTCAACTGCACTCAACTATTCCTCGACATTACTGAAATAGCTGAAAGCAAACAATAGCCACTTTACTATAGGAATAAGGGAACTAGGTCGGGTCTTTTCTTATCCAAGCTTAGTATGACACCAGAGGTGTGGCTTAGGTCAATAAATTCGCTGAGGATTTCAATGAATTACGAATCATTAACTATGGAGAATTTTGACGAGAAAAGCGGTTTCGGTATCTTAAGATGCAATATAGATTGTGCCATATAATCAGAAAATTGATTTTAATATAATGTGAACTAGGCATAGACCATTTCGCCTTAATTGGAAGTTGAGAACAGATCCCGCAAAAGACACCGATTAAACCTAGAATATCACAATGAAAGATGCTTAAAAAGAGATATACAGTGCGTCCCGAAGCAAAATAAAAATACCGCATTTACTTTGCTGTGAAACTGAGTAGTACCCTAATTTGTTGATTTTTTTGTGAATATCTGGCTACCGTGCACAAAAGTAAGATAATTGAAAAATTGAACCATAGAGTGGGTCATTAGCGATCGATTTCGCATACATTAAATAAACATTCTGAGGATGGTAACAGATTTCTTATCGAAACGTCTGGCAATAGCGTGCAATTCAACGGCTCCAATTTCTATTTGTGTATAAATCCTTATTCCCAAATAAAATAAAAAAAAGACGTATTAATAGGCAGTTGATGGGAAAAAAATTAATACACAGAAATCCAATAAATTCGGTAAATTCCAAAAGGCTCCAAACATTCGCGCTTGGAACCTTGGTAGTTGGGAAAAATAAATGAGACTATTACGCCCTAGCAGGGATAATTCGTCTCCTTTTGGCATTTCGTTGGGTACTTTTGATTTAGGTTTCCTTTCTTGGCAATTTTTGTTCCCTGATAGCATTTACTGCCGTTAGAACTTCTGCGACCAATAAAATTTTCCTCTCCCTTTTTCTGCTAAAAAAAATTATTCGTCCCTAATTAGCTTCGTCCCATTAAGGACTACTATCTAATTAGCAATTTCAAGCACTCCCTAAAAATAAGACTTTTCAGCTTTTATTAGGATTTCCCTAAAGCTCAAATTAAAGTGAGTAGTAGCGAGTAGGAGTAAAAATAATTTCTCATTTTAAGAAGTGATGTCTGCATTATAAAAGGGAGAAATCAATCAGTCACCTAATCTGTATGTGACCCGACCTCTCACAGTTCTTTTCAATGAAAAAATAACATTTCCTTGACCCGAAGTGCATCAAATCCGTTTAAATTTCAACATAGACAATATTAGTGGCATTTTAAAAAGCTTCACACTATGTCTACACACAATGCCCAATATTAAGCCTATCACACCAGCCATTATCGGGCAAGTAATTGCATTTCCGCATTGCAAAGGGGCCTTCCGTCGCTTCAAATGCAAAGAAATTACCAACCTCGACCAATTTAAGTTCTGAAAAGCCTGCCTGGATAATGTAAAACTTTATCCATTCTATTTATTAATTACGAGTAGCGAAAGCAAGGGCTTTCAGGACAAAAAGTTACTTCATTGCGAGCTATAATTGTCAAGTATCGACCGGTAATCAGCATTTAGAATAGCCAGATTGAAACTTGAAACGAAGTCGTGGTTAATTCGGTTTTAGGGGTCCAATAAAATAATGGAAAGTTTGATTTGAAAGTGAGCTAGATCAAAACCATTTGTTTCAGTAGTGCCCCTGTTGTTAATGGAAATTTGCTCCCTTGTTTGTTTGTTGCTTGGACATTTGGACTTTTGTATCAAGTCACAGTGTTTGATTTCCTGGGCCAGAGTTCTTTGATCCTTTGTAACACCACCCTTCAACAAGTAAAAGTTACTGTTTGAGATCTGGCAAAGACTTACCATGATTAAACAACGTAGATTTTGACAAAGCACAGAAAATGGCCCCCACTTTTGTGTAAAAAAAAGGTGTCCGAAGGATCCTGAGGGCGTCTCTGATACGTCACAAAGCTTTCTGAGGTGATCCCACAATCCAGACAACCGAGCATATACGAGAATATTGAACCGGAACGAATTTCATTATCCGGAAATATTAAACATACCCTCAGGGCCGCGTTCAAGGTCGCTATCGGTAGGCTAAATCTGAGTTCTTCACAGTGTTTATTCTCCTTTCACCTCCCGCAAGATGTGAGCAGAGGAAAACGCCCTGATGCTCTTATCTTGACTTGGGAAAACCGTGAACCGTGAATCTGCATATTATTACGTATTACTAACATTGCTAACTATCTATTACTAAATTACACAGAGTACTAAAATATAGAGAAAGAAGTGAACATTGGATATAATTTCAACATCGTTAAATAAATACATATCTCATAAACTATATACAGCAAACAATTTAAAATTTCTTTATAGGATGTTTTATCAAAACTTATAAATCCCTGGAGAAATATTACTTTTAATGATACATTTTGACGATACTAATGTTTCTGTTTATTGATACATAATTCAAACTTGTCGCATAATGATATTTGTTTTAATGATAAAATAGGTCGTTTCATACACTGTTACAGTATACTAATTTTCAATGTAAACACTGTTTATTAACTCGGTAACAAGTAACACCACTGCAATTCCAGAATTAAAAGACAACTTGTAAATCATCATTTTCTTTCTAAACACTTTAAAATTGCTTAGTACAATCGTCCGTTGTTATAGCCGCACTAATCGTAGACTGACTCACTACTTAACAACGATCTCCTTAGGTAGATAAAATCTTATGACTAGCCGATTCCATAATTTTTATTAAAACATGCAAACATTAACATAAGCAAATATATCAGATTATTCCAGATATATAAAAAAAAGCAATGAATCACTCGCCAATCCAACACAGCGATAGGCCTTTTTTTTCTCTTTTTTTTATTAACGGCCAACACCCGCTCGCCGTAACAATATCTTCAATGAATCGTGTTTCTGTTGACTGATTTATAATTCTGAGAATAAGGTATTATTTTAAACAATATTCTGATGTTGTTAGTTGTCCCTGAAACGTAATATTCAAATATTTAAATGTAAAACATGTTTAAACATTTTTTTAAATAGAGACATAGAACCTGTTTCGTAATAATTGCACCGGATTGCGTATAATATGGCTATCGCGTGCATATAATCATGCTTGCAATATGGCTAAAATCAAATATTTATATAGGAAAACAATCACTATATTCAGAGCATTTTAATTATTAATTTTACCTGTAAAATCTTTAGCTTTCAACTGCATAATGATTCTCTCTTATGTTCTACTGTGGCTTATTTCACTTTTTAGAGTATTGTTTAAGTTCAAGTTAATTAAATATGTTTGCAATTTTTTATTAACATTTACTAATATTAAATCTGTAAGAAAAAAAACGAAAAACGAAGATATTAATATAAAATTCAACAAATGGAACATTACACTTAACAAAAATGTTCACAAATTAATTTTAGCCGACTCGAAATATTGCAGTGAGCTTTGAATTTGGTGATAAAAATTCTATTATTAAAATTACAAAAATTACTTACACATATAATATGACTATGCGTAAGCATTTAAAAAGGTCTCAAAGTCTATCATACTGAGCTACATGAGCATTTAAATGTACTATTGAAAAAATTTCCTTTGTAGACCTCCAATACAATCAAAGATGTTCGACGAAATTGATGTTTTAAGTATAATTAGGTACTTGAGCGACAAATTTTTCAAACGAAAAACGCTCTTATCAGCGCTTGATAGATGACATAAATAGGAAAAACAATTATGTGAACGGTTCATTAGATTAATGAGAATTATTATTTTTCTGAACCCAAAAAAATATACATTTTCCAAGGATAAAGAATGTTAACGTCTAAAGTCGCTCCCCCCTCTCCTTTTCTTTATTTTTTGAACATTGAAATCTTTTTTTCTGAACTTTGACATATGTTAAGACCATCAAAAATGTTCAAGATGGAGGATGGATAAAATTTTGAAAAATAATTTTAAATTGAAGGATGGTGTTAAAAACGTGTTCAAAAAATAAAGGGAGGGGTGAACAGAACTTTCGACTCGCACTATAAGAATAAGTAACTTTTCAAGAAAATTCGATTGATTGTAAACTTGCTCTACTCCACTAGAAAGTTTCGATATTTGGCGGGTTGCATATATACAGGGTGACTTTTTTGAGTGCGTTAAACTTATAAAAACTTAATACGTTTTTTCGTTAGTGTATTAGTCTCTAGAACATAGGCTTATTATTATCTGATAATGACGTGGCATTCAAAATATTGATACCAACTCTCTTTTCTTGTATAATACCGAGAATTTTCACGTTTTCAAAATGTATTTTTTTCCCTAAACGCAAATATGACATTTACGATTTTTTAAAATATTTTTTTAATTTTAATTTTTTTTTTATCGTCAATACTTTCTGGTGGCTAACACATTCCTATTGATCAGACTGACAGTTTCCTTCCTAAACAACCCTCGTAAATTTTCTTTGTTTTGTTTTATTTTACTCGAACTTTTGAAGCCACGCAATATCCCCATTACGTATCCGCAAACATCACTTTTTAAGTGCATAATATTTATTTTAGGAAATTTGTTTAAGTCTGGGCAAATAATCGATGAGATTAGAATTCCTAACACAAGTTGATACCTCGAAGAGCGGAAAATTAATCATATCAGATAATAAACCAACGGTTAAGTAATGTTCCGGATTTGCCATATATTTCGATATTGATTGGAATATACATATCAGTGTGCGAGTTAACCGTGACAAGGAAACGTCTAAAACACTTAACCGGTAGATTAAATAATCGATTCTGTTACAATAGAGTTTGGCATTGAGCCAAATAAGTTTAAGTAAGAGTAGTATTGCGTAGTACAGTTTATAATTAAAAAAAAAAACAACTATAATGGGTTTTTGGAAAGATACTTTTAACACTTCAAATTTTTGGCCATTCCACCATAATCCGAACATATTCACAGTCTCAGAGGTAAGAAAGCTCTCACTTAAATATGTATAAACTAGTATATTTTTATTTACGTTAGTGGCAACGTGATAAAGACACCCCCAGCATCATATACCTCATTGTGAGATTAATACATTTCTGCGCATTCTTCACGATACTCATTCTGAGCTACACCAAAGAGACTGATGAAGGGAAACATAAGTGGACAATCTACTTGACCAACTGGGGATTAATAGCTTGCACCGCTCAATCGTTCTTGTCAAGCTTAATGGTCTTTTGCACATTACTGGGTGTTAGAGTTTGGGAAAGTGATACGCTTGTTAACTCTATACAAAAGTTCTACAGCGCATATTGGGTGATCAATGTGTTAGCCACGACTGTTGCTTTCACCATATCTTTTGTGTATTGGACTCTCATTCACAAACGTAAGTAATATTGTATTTTTTGTTGAATAATTGTATATAAGTTTCTATTTGCAGCTGAATACTGGTCCGTACTAAACTTCATGGTCCACGGCATGAATTCCATTCTAATGTTTATCGATTTCTGCATTGTGGGGCATCCAGTGAGACTCCTCCACTTTATCTATCCCATAATTTTCACCATGGTCTACGTTTCAATGACTGCTATATATTATGCCTGTGGAGGCACTGCGAAGTATGTAATTGAAATGGCTCCACCCATAAAATTTTGAAGATTGGGCCGCTTATCCTATGCCTCAAGAGATATTTCTTAAAATCAGAGTGAACCAAGCATATTGGTCCAGGGATTTGATCCAATCTGATTTTAAAAAGACACTTTTTTAGCATAAGAAGTTTAATTCAGACTTCGAATTTGTTTAAAAACTTATAACATAAGAATTGAATTATTTTTAGGAATGGCGACAAATACATTTATCCCATTCTAAAATGGGACCATCCCTTGTCGACTTTAGGATACTGCGTGGCAATTGTAATATTGATTGTCGTCATCCATGGAGGGACATTCTTCATGCAATTGGGAAAATCGAAAATTGCAGAAATGTGTTTTGGCACCAATGTCGAAGAAAGAGATGAAGATATGGATGCAGCAGGCCAAATGTTATGAATTTGTCATTGAATTGTTTTAAAGAAAGGACTTTGCTATGATGTAATCTGCAAGGATATTTTACAAGTGATCTCGAATTCTAAAAATATGGTTTAGGATATTTTGTATTTATAGGTATAATGGACTGAAAGCTTCAATGTTTTTAAGATATGTTTTAAGTGGTTTTTTAGTAATGATGAGATAAGAGTTACTTTAAGATATTTTTATTAGATATTTTTCTTTTTACCTTGAGCTTTGTTAGTTCAATTTAGACACAGATAAAAAACATATTTGTTTTCAAAGTTTTTAATTATCTATAGTTCATTCGTAATTGTGAATTAGTTTTGTAATTTCCCGACATCTAAATAAGGCTAATCAAGATATGTAGCTACTTGAGTGGCAAATGGTCTAAAGTTCCAAGGAAGAATTTACAGTTTTATGTAAATAATTGCGTTACATCTAATAGAAATATACCTACTACTAAAAATCAATGGACGTTATAATCTATAACAATAAATTTTGGATTCATAAACGGTCAAAGTCGATTTATTGTGGGATTGGGTGATTTATTACCTGTTCATAAACGGTAAAAATGAAATCTTGTTTTTGGCCGTGATTTAAATCTTATATCAACATTAATTTATTGCGGATTAACGAGATTTATTTTTACATACATTTTTTAAGTCCAAATTTCATTTTTCCATACAGCATGAAAAAAATATTGCATGTTACTGTGACCCTAATGCATTTGTCATTGTTTGATTGTTTTTTTAAATAAATGGAAATTCAATTTCAATTTTTTTTCTTCAATTTTTATGGTAACCGTAAAATTCATGTCCTTTTGTTCCTATTGTCGCCCCTATTGTTCCTTCTTTTATTTCGTTTTCTTTTTTTCTTTTTTTTTTGTATTCAACATTGAAGAAAAGTAATTCACCTTGTTATCTTTTCCTACTAAGACTTTCAGTATTTTGTTATTTCAACAAAATTCTATTTCCTATTAAATCATAAAAATATTGAATTGTTTTAAAACGGTCCGGAATTTGTAAATAAAGGAAGAGGTCAAAAAGTGAAATAACACTGGCTGTGTGTTAAAATTAAAAGGGGAATTAAATTACTAGTCATCAAACAGTTACTACTGAATTTATCCGAGTTTAAATATTTTATGAGACACCTGGTTGATGGAGAGTTTTCAACCTACCATATTATTACAGTTCTCGTTAATATAGATCATAATCTACCTCAAAGCTATGTTAGAAAAATGCATTTTTTAACTCAACTCTGAAGTCTTCTACCCACGAAAACGAATCAAATTTGCAGATAAGAAAATTAATCTAAATCGGCGTATTTTCATCCCAGTAATTAAAGTTAGTCTATCGTCTATATTATTTGGTGACATCCTGTATGATGGAAATTCCTTGTTGAATAGTAATGAGAAGTCGATTATTCTGTGCAGATAGTTACAAGAAAGTGTCAATATTTTTTTCATTACACAGCATGGTTTGCAACTGTAAAACACGTTTATTAAGCATATTAATAACATACATATATTTAATAAAAATGAATAAATATTTATTGATATATAGGGTGAGAAGTGTGTCTTGTAAATATCTCTGAAATTATTAGTTTTAGAAAAAAATAAAGAGGTTGTATTAAGGAGAAAAACTTTTAGCATTATCACTGTTTCAATTCAAGGTCACCTTCAGGCTCTAATCAAAGTCAACTTTGTTTTTTCAGATAGAAATCCCACATTTTTTAACATATTCGGATTTATTATTGGAAACAAACATGTTTTTAGTCGAAACATTTTTTTATTCAACTGATAGTTTTTGAACAAATTGATATTTTTGAAGAGTTTCCCTTTCAATGAAAAATGCTTGTGTCAATACATTCAACAGAAAGAATAAAAAAAACATAATAAATAGATGTTTTATCAAGTTTTTTTGACCAACAGTCCTATTCGCTTACAGTATCAATTCAATTTTAGAATAAGAACTATCGAAACACAAAAAAGAATACGCTCAAAGACTGTCGTTGGAAATGAAGACAATTAAAGTAGTATTTTAGTTGCCGTTGCACTTGATTCTCGTGTAAGTACTCACCAGCTGGCTGAAGAGTCTGGTGTAGTACAAAGCAGTGTTCGCTAAATTAAAAATCATAAATTTCATCCCTACCACTTTTCTCTTCATCAAAAATTACATGGAGATGATTTTGAAAACCCAACAAGTTACCTTTTTTATTTGGGCCTAAAGAAAAATCAGACAAAATAATAAGTTTTTCTCGATTGTGTTGTTTTTGGACGAGTCTGGATTCACAAACCATGGTGAAGTTAATAGACACAACATGCATTACTGAGCTATTGAAAATCCCTATTAGTCGCGAGAGGTAGAAAATCAGCGTCGATGGACTATTAATATTTGATGTAGCATTATGGGTAAACATTTAATTGGCCCTTTTTTTATTGATGGAAATCTTAATGCTGTGAAGTATTTCGATTTTTTAACAAATAATTTGTCAATACCTCTGGAAGAAATAAATTTAAATCAACAAATAATCATGTGATATCAACATGTTGGGTATCCAGCCTATTACGCAACAGTTGTTCGGGAAAAATTAGATGAAATGCTTCTTCAAAAGTGGATTGATAATGTTGACTGGCCAGCACGTTCACCAGACTTAACATTTCTAGATTTCTTTCTTTGGGGACACTTAAAAAAATTGTCTACGCTGCAGTGCCACCAACCGTTAAAAACACGAAAGAAAGAATGAGAGTAACTTGCCGTGACATTCCACCAGAAACGTTTTTCTAAATCCAACAGTCATTTAAAATGAGAATCGTTAAATGCATTGAAGTAGGACATTATTTTGAACATTTATTTGGTTGAATTGTCCAAAAATTATGGTTTTTTAAAATTCTTTCTCTTGAATGTATTGATACAAGCATTTTTCATTGAAAGAGAAACTTTTGAAAAATGTCAATTTGTACCAAAACTATCAATTGAATAAAAAAATGTTTTAAGTAAAAACATATTTGTTCCCAACAATAAGTCAGAATCTGTCAAAAAAATATGAGGTTTCCATTTGAAAAAACAAAGTTGACCTTGATTAGAGCCTGAAGGTGAACTTGAATCAAAATAGTGATAATGCCAAACGTTTTTCCCTTTCATACAATCCCTTCTTTATTTGAAACTGTTTTTTATAAAACTGATTAACTTCAAAGATATTTATGCGACACACTTAAAAATCTCACCCTATATATTTAATAAGTACGTCAACCGAATAATTCGTTTTTTACTAGTAGAACATGGCCTGTATCTACTCCATTACCCCACAGTGTGACATTGCAGTTTAAATGGGGATAGATAGGACTATAAATATATGTTTTTTTAAATGTTATCATGCTGGTCATTGATAAACAGTAAAACTAAAAACCCACTGAACACTGGTGTCCATATCCCGGATTTCGAATTTATCACCGGAAACCTGGATATAAAATTTCCTGTTGGTCAAGTGTGATCTAATTAATTGAGATATCTTCCCTATGAAGCTTGATTTATGGACTTGCGATAAATGTGGAGGTTTATGATTTTTTTCTGGTGCGATGTACCACTCCTTTGCTGACAAAATGCTGCTATAAAACGCCCGCTCCACGGGTCTGTTTTTCCTCCTTATCAACATTACAACCCTCGAATAACCTCATTAAAGATGGATAAAAACAAAATTGCTTGTTATAAGTAGTTGTATTCTTGTAAGCATGCGAAAATTCACTGTTTAAACATACGAACTAATTTAAAACATAAAACATGGGCGGCGTGAGATTGAAGACATTCATGTAATGATGTATTTCCCGTGGAGCAGTAACGCTTTTATGATCATTTGTTTACTTAATTGATATATACTCTGAGGATTTTATTTATTTACATATTTTACTCTAAAATTGTTGTCAATGTTGGTATCTTAAAGAAGGCATCAATTTAAAAAAAAATGCTTATACCCATTGTTTATCTTTCGTACGATACTGTACATCTCAGCCCACGACAAAGTGATACAACCATGTACTTCAAGTCAGGCTGTGGGATCCAACGAACGCTTCATCAAACGACGGCTATGATTCTCCACAGTAGAATTAGATAATAAAGTTGGCAGATTGTGTGACATTGTGATAGACTGGATATGGATAAAACGACAACAAACTCCTTGCACCGTTACGTATTTTCACGCTTTCCTTCACACAATTCCAGGAAATGATGTTTTCACAAGGATAAATGCAGTAGAATATAAAATTTCTGGATGGCTTGTAAGAAAAAAACTTTTATTTGCTTTAAAACGATTTTCCTCACCAATGTTTTGCAATATTTATTGTTTTCCTTGAATACAATTTCCTTCTATTTGATAGTGGATTTTTGTAAATTGCAAAATGTTCACTTAAGATAAATTGAAGCATGATGCGACATCATTGTCGTTCACAGCCTTTCGTAAGTAGCGTTTATATGATATATCATATAAACTCCATTCTAGTGTCCATAAGTCCTCTTGAACTTCATGTATATCTAAAAAAAAATGTTTTTAGGCTGTAAATTTTCCGGGAAAGGGAAAACAATATGAAAACTACTATTTGCTTGGTGTAGGGCTAGCACAAATTACGCTTAAAATCATATGGGATTTTTTAAATTTGGGGTTTTAGTTTATGTTTACGCCAGACACTTGATGCTAACACAAAATAAATTTTGGACAACAAATTGCAATATAAAACCGTCAAATGTAATACTAAAAAAACACATTAATTTTTTTCTCTTTTCCAAAAAGGCAGTTTTTCAATTTTTAAAAGGTTCATATTTTGTAGCCACAATAACGACTTGTTACTCCACAAAACACTTTTTAATATCTGGAAAGCAATTTTTCCGACTTAAGCTTTATAAGCATTTTCCTACCGGGAACGATCAAGCACACGAATCTATGCAAAAAACATGTATTATATTTTTTTACAAGTGGAATTATTTTTGCCGTAGGGTCCGCCTTTATTGCCAGATTCTTGCTATATCTCTATTCCCCATAGTCAAAACCGATTATCGTTAGATAAGACATTCGGTAAGTATGTTTGGACTATGTTTCCAAATTCATCGATAAGGAAATCATATCAGTATTACATTTTAACCACATGAGTAACAGTACAGAACAATGATTATATGAAAATCATTAAAATCGTCATTACTTAGTAAGTAGTGTAACTTGAACTTACAAGGCAGGAGGAGCTAAATGACTTTTTTGATATATACTGTGAGTAGCATTTTGCTTATGTAGAAGATTTGCATGATTTGTTTATTTATAAAGGTGTTTTCATAGCTAATATTGATCTTTTTGTGGCTACAAGAAATATGGTTGAGTACATGTACATAATTCATTGTCTTTTACTTAATTAAATAGATAAACGAAAAAATAGTAAACATGGAATGGAGAGACCACTTGAATATTAAACTAACATGTAGCAATCCGGAAATCTTTATAACTTCACAGGTAAGTTTGTCCGTGTCCAATCTAATTCATCATTATGAAACATCATAACCACTATTTCCATCAGAGTGATTCCAAGTATTAATGGATATGATTGAGTACTTGCGTGAAAACATGATTAAATGCTTGCGAGTCGTCCTAATCACAAATACTAAAGCATCACGAAAAGTATTTCACTACCTCATTAAAATTGTTACAAGATTAATCATCATCACAAATCATTAAACATTTTCAGTGGCAACTAAACCAGGACCGTCCAAGCAAAATCTATCTGCTCTTAAGAATCATCATCTTCATCTCCTTTGCCACCATAACCACCTTCTCCTACATACTGATTGCAGATGACGGGAAACGAACATGGCTCATCTACATGACCAATTGGGGGCTGACTATTTGCACTTTGCAATCCCTAATTGCTCTTATTATGATATTGTTTACTGTAATATCAATACAGATATCGGATAAACCGTACGCATCTGTCGCCGTTCTGAAGCTCTATTGGCTCTACTGGATGTTCAATATTGTGGCTACCACCATGGCATTTATCATTACTTTGATTTACTGGAGTTTAATTTATCAAAGTAAATTAGCCAAAGTAAACTTTTGGTTTTGGAGTAAAATGATTTTTTTTTAGCTGGAGTATGGTCAACAATGAACTTCATGGTTCATGGAATGAACTCAATTCTTATGTTCTCTGACCTGTGTATTGTGGCACACCCAATTCGGATATTGCATTTTATATATCCTGTTGCGTTTGCTATTATTTATTTAACTTTCACTGGGATCTATTATGCGTGTGGTGGACTTGCCAGGCATAACACACAATCAAAAATGATATATTTTTGTTTAATCATATTTGTTACAGCGATGGTAGTCCATACATCTACCCCATATTGAAATGGGACGACATAGGTTTTACTTACAAATATGTACTCCTGGTTCTGGCTTTGGTCGTCATAATTCACATTATGACGTGGGTGGTGCAAATGATAAGAAAAAAAGTTGCGAAGCTAAGGTACAACAGCTATATGAGGAATACCACATTCATCTATTACTAAAGGAAGGAAGTTGCTTGATATCGCTGAGTGAAGGCAACTGTGATTTAAATTATGTTAAGTGTGTTGAAATTGCTAGTGAAGGGAGAAAAATCTCAACTAATAATTTATTGCAAGATAATATTATTTTTTTAAATAAAGGAACACCTGACTCAATGTCTCCCTGGCTGAAATGAGAAAATGCTTATTGAACTTTGAAAATTAAGAAAATAGGTCAAAATGTTTTCATCAATCAAAATAACAACATATCTCAGAAATTAAAAGAGATACTGCATCGGACCTCAAAGTTTGAGAAGTGAAAAAAGTGTAGTCATTTTCTGCTTTAAAATGATTTTCATTATCTTGTTAATCTAAAAATCGATGTTCTACAATACTTAAGATGATTTGGTTGCGCACTGATTTCAAACAAAATTATCGAGAGAATTGATAGAGGTTTCAGCAGTTTATTTTCATTAAAATAGCTCAAAAGAGGGTACGAAAAGCCCATTTCGAAAGATGATATATGAAAAAGATTGCAGAAATATATTTAAAAAAATTAAAACTTTTTGGAGTTTTCCGTAGCAACATTTACTTCAAAGTCCTTTCGGAAACTCATCAAAAACTTTTGTGGAGCTTTCAGACTTAAGAACTAAAATTTTCAAAACAATTTAATGACGTTTTGTATAATCGTTTCTGTTTGTAAAATTTGCTATCATTATACATACCTCAAAATCAAATTTACTGCAGTTTTCAGGATAATTTTTTCCATTTAAAACTTACATATCTTTTCCTAACGTTTGAGTTAGGCTTTTAAGATAATTTTGTAGCCTTATACCCAAGATTTGTCTATTGCATTAGAATCCTTTAGAAGACTCGTTAAACTTTGGGATTTTTCGCGGAGGTTTCACACTTAATACAAAAAGTTTCAGACTAGTTGAATTAAATTTGTATAATACTTCCATTTCAAGAAAAATAATTCCATCGTTATCCTCGAAAGAAGATTGAAAAACTGCAATTTTCAAGATGATTTAACTATATATTTATTTTCAATGCTTTTCAAGATTTTTCATTTTTCCCGACTATTTATGTCATCACATTTCAATATTTCGAGAAGTAATTATGTTGTTTTTTTTACCGACTTTAAGGACTTCTCCAGAGAATTATTTGGTTTCCTACGTGCCCGTAGTTTATTTTTTTACACGCCCACAGATTATTTTTCATACGCCCATGGTTTATTTCTATCTACCCACAGTTCATTTGCCAGATGTCTCAAGTTTATTTTTCTTTGTACGAAACAAGAAAGGCACAGAAGCACGTGGAGCTATTGTCAATATAAAAGCTAGATTGTTTATCATCGCTGTTTGTTTCCATTTCATCAGTATGGTATTGTCACTATCATTCTACTTATTTAATATGTCCCAGCGAATGTTTTCATCTACAAGATATAAATCGTCTTCATCCCCTAGGGTACGTTTTACATTCCTGAGAGTCGGAAGTTTGAGGATTTTGTCAAGATCATTCCAGAACAGAGCTTGTGATATGTCCCATTGATAGAATGACGACCATCTGTAACCCACTTTTCGAACTGTGGTTCTCTGAAGAAAGTGAAAAAAACTGACACCAGAAGATATCGAATGCACCCTTGATATCGGATGACATTTCTAACAGAACTATGTCACATTGATTATTAGTCAATGTTCCCTCGATATCAATAAAAAACCATTTCTGCTAGGGTGGCCTAAAAAGTTTCTGACCTAACAAAGATACAAGACAGTCTTTCTTCAAATTTATTTTTTACATAGTCTCTTTATAAGTCCAGATACTTCCCCAACAATGCTCTCATTTCTTTAACTCATCCAAATAGTACTCGGCATCTTTCTCTGCAAAATGATTATTTATGAAGGTAATAGTCTCCTTTTTGACAAAAATATCTGTCCTCTGAGCGTAACTTTTAGCTTAGGAAACAAAAAAGTCGCTTGGGGCTAGATCTGGCAAGTGAGGAAGGTAGTCAAACTCGAATTTTCTGTAAAAAACGATATATGTAGATTCCAAATGATCGTGATCACATACATACAGTAGCATGAAAAGAGCCTTTTTTATAGCATCATTTCACCGTTAATCTCTGATAATCTGAGAATGGTTCAGAGAATTTTAAACAAAAAAGTCAAAATTTTTAAGATGACTTCACAGAACTGTTTTAGGATTTAAGCAGATTTCAATCGCAATAATTATTTCAGAATTATTTGGGAAATCATTGAGAGAAAATTCAAAACCAACTCGAGAAACTTTGTAGCTTCAAATCTCTTGCAAAAACTCTCTCCCAAAAACTTGCAAAATTTTGACGTCTTTTTCGAATGCGTATAGAACAAACTCCAAAATAGACAATTTTTAAGGAAACATCTCAGACGCACGAGAGGATGCTCACTTATTCCCTATAGAAAATTTAAATGTTCATCACCTGACAAATTAAATTCGGTCACGTGGGGGTGATAAATCCTAATTTTCCCGGTTCTTGCTCAATATTTAAATAAAGTCACGCAAATAAGTGCTGACCTACATTCGATATTAAATTTTAATATAAAACGAACTCGCATAGACTTTCAGAATTTCAATGCTAGAGTTCTCTAGTTTCTCTCCATCGATCTCATCCTGATTATTGATTCCTCTTACGTAACCTTTCCTACAGACGTGATTGAAAGAATATAATGTTTAGGAAAGGTTTGTTTAGTCGCGATCCAGTTCTTCTTAATATTCCCACATTAACTTAATTCTGTGCCAATTTGCATTTTAATCAAGAACTGGCTTTTCAATGAAATAAGGGAGCAGGGAACAAATTTTAAGCCCCGCGTTGACGCCAATTTCTTCACGCTCTTCTGAATGGTCCGTATTACCATAAACTCCCCTCCTGAAATTAACGCGAAACGGATAATTAAATGTTATTCTGACTTTCGAGTTTCCATTCTGTACTGTCAATTATTTGCGACACGTTGACTATCCAGCAGAATAATGATTATGCAATGGAATAATGGTTTTCCCGGACATATGATTGATTTCGTTTTTTTTTTAGCAGAAATTTTTTGGTGGGTTTTGATTTACATAAATTAAAAACAAACGGTTGTCATTAACATAATCGATAAAGGAAAGTGCTGTCCGATTAAATCACGTAAAATATTTGCGTCACATTGTTGTAAAATCAATGTATCATTTGATTTTAACGTTGTATAATATGAGGTATTTTCAGGAAATTGCTCCAGGGATTTCCGAGATATTAACGTTCAAAATTTGAAAAGTGATAGAGAGTAGGTAATGTCTCTTTCATGGAAATGCATTGGCATGCATTAACAAATTTGGCGGTATGAGATACATGCAAATTGTCTATTTGTAGCCGCGGATGCAAAACTGTGATACGATTTTTTGTCTGAAAGGTGTTTTATATCACTGATTATATCAATTAATAAGTGTTGACAGGCTCTTCATAGTTGCGGTTTCAAAATTGTGATTTTATCTGGAACAACATCTCTCCGTTTCCCAGTCGTCCTTACAAAAACTGTTCAGTTTGATGATGTCATCTATCAGCTGAAGATTTTCCCCCTGGAACGCCTTTCTCTGCTAGTCTTGTCGCAAATCGCCTCACAATAATTAACCCCCCTGAGGAAAGCTATGCAGGATCAAAGAAAAAATAAATCACGTATCCCCTCATACCCGTTTCTTCGTGCTATAAGATACTGATTTAAGCTTTTTTTTACACATGAATTATTAAATTGTAGAATTAACAACCCTTAAACTCTCACGAAGAGGTGTTAACAATAAACGTCTGGCTTAGGTGTTTATTGAATGGCATCCACGAATCTATCCAGACATAATGAACGGATTGTTCTTTTTATTTAGCAAAACAAAAATTCAGTAAATATAACCCTTAGCCAAACAGAAAAGCAAAACAAAATTATAGTCATGCGATTCTCGCATTAAGCTTGATTTGGTCCTCTAAACCGGGAAATAAAAGGCACGCTAAAACTTTATTGCGGTACATTAAACTTATTTGAATTTAATAAATAAAATAATTATGTCATTGGGTTTTCATTATTTTACTAAGTTAGTGGAAAAATATAATAAAACATTTATGAAACACAAATTTAATGGGGTCATTTTGTACATCACAGGCTATTTATAAAGGACTTTCAATTAACTGAAATCGATCAACTGGAAAATACCCCATCTCACGACACTAATTGGTGCTAGGCAACCACCAGAAAATTTTAGTAGATGGCACTACTGTTCAAACAATGCTCTCCATACCAAAAATATAAGTTATTTACATTGGTTGGGTCCGAACAGCTTTCCTCACAAAGTTAAATATATCAGTGAAAAGGAAATAGAAAATTTAAAAAAATAGAAGATGAAGGGGTTGAGAATTTGCCATTGAACAAAAATAGGATAATTGGAGCTTTTCCTGGAATGGCTTTACTAAATATTTATGACAATTTCAGTAAATGACTAAAGATAGAGGGTAATTTCTAAGTCGTTGTGCTCTTATTATAGATTTCCCTGAAACCGATCTGGATGACTCACGTTCAATTTCTGACCTAGAAAGTTTTCACAAAGGTTTTTGTATAATTTATCCAATTGACTGCCATTTTCTCGTCTCATCCAATCACACCGAACCGATTTCAAAACTTGGAAAAAAAAGCTCAAATATATCGACCATACATCCTTCTACATATTAATCACCCAAGTCAGAGTCAATTAAGACCACAATACCCTTTCAAGTTACCCTCGTGTTTTTGAATGATCCCTCATAAATACTTGTCCTGGTCCAGATACAGTTAAAATTGACATTAGGAAAGTCCCCTGTAACTCTATTATGTAGCCATGATATATTTAGTTATGCCTGTATGGAGTTCCTATTAGGGGTAATAACATCGTATGCAAACATATACAGAGGGAAAAGCTAACATGCAAATTAAGACATTAACGCATGCAACTGGCTGCTAATTTGAATTACAAGATGAATGGACGTTGACAATAGAATTAGGATTATTCTTGATTAGAGTGCTGTTTGGGTATCAATGTTCGAGTTACGGTGAGGCTAAATTACACAGTATGTATGTTTTAATTGATATAATAACAGTTTTTAAATTCTGAATGAACTGATCGTTTATACTAGGAAGTGAAGATTGAGAAAATAACGAGTGATCATTAAAAAAAAATTCTTAGCCGTGAATCGTGAACGTAGGGCGTTAGTAAGCCCTTGGCTACTGACCAGCAAATATCTGACTAAGAAAAGGTAACACATGAATTTACCCAAAACATGCCTGGAATATTTTAACGCTTACTTGAGGTTTTCTTAATGATCAGCCTATAAATTAATTAAATTTTATTGTTTGGGAATTTTCCTCAGAATGGTTTCGTTTCAAATACGTGCAGAATATGAGATTCAGAAACTAAAGTCGAAAGGTAATGAAGTTGGCCATGAGGGTCAAAGATGTGCGAGGTATTTTGCAACCTCCATCTAAGGATTCCTGGCGGTTCTCGATCACGAGACAATGCTTCTTTGAAGAGAAATATCGAAATTTGCTTAAGGCAAAAGATCGATAATTTAAATTAGAAATTGATGAAAATGAAATCGAAACATAAATAAATTATCCCTATGGGCTAAATAAATCGAAACTATTTTACCATTTCCATCTGGGGATTTCTAGCTGTCTCCAACCACGAAAAAATACTTTTCCTCTTTTTTAAATAGAAGAAATAGTAGGTGAAAAAATTGAATAAAATGAAAACTTAAGTTGGACCAATAATTCTTCATTTGCCCGTCACTATCTACAGAATTACTTTCTCTGGACATAATTTTCGGGTATCATTTAACGTATTCCCGTGAATTTGTATGAATAAAAATATTTTTACCCGCTTTAAAGCGGTGATCAATTCAACCCCGATTACTATAAAGGCGACTTGTTAGTAATTTATTCATCGTTAAATTAGTCCCCTAAGCTTGCCTTCTATCACGTCTTGGAAAATTTAAATTTCGTTTTATCATTGTTTTCATATTGAATAGACCAAATAAAAACCTCAATATGGAGGTTTTTATTTGGTTTACTCAACACAAACAAAAATTTAGCATATTAATCATATTTTTGTGTATATTCGTTTAAAAAAGTGCTATCTGTGTGCAAAAAGGGAAATTGCATAAAAAACTGTAGCTACGTTATTGATATTAAATTAAATTTTTTGGTCAATTTTATAGAAAATGGATTACTTTTATTGTCGAAAATGAGTGAAAAGTAGATGAATTTGTGATAGCAATAAGTTTTCTGATAGTAAACTGGAAGCGACTTTACTCCTTATAAGAAAGAACTAAAGTGGGCCATTTATTCCCAAGAAAATAAAAGACTAAATTTATATATTCTATTTTCGCCAATATTTGAGCGAAAATAATTATAAAATTTACCATCCTTATTGAGCGTCACGTATACTAGTCATTTTAGGTATAAACTCTAATCCAATTAACAATACGTAATTTGCAATTGGCTCAAAAATTTATCTATGAATAAATAATAAGCAATATTAAGTCGACAAATTATAATTATATTTGAGGATGAAAAGCATGTATTTCTACTTACTATGAGAACTCGGGCGACACTAATTTAAACTGAAGTAGCTTATATTTCCACTATATTCCATCAGAAATTTCTCCACACCAATTTCCAATATAGATGAAATTCTTTTGACACTTCTTCCATTTTATCTCAAACATATCGGAAATACATTTCAACGTCAGATTTTATCACTGCTAACTAATGCCATTAAAAATGCGATTTTACATTACCAGAATGATATAAGAAATTACTAGGAGAGAAAATTTTATTCTACAAAATATACAGGTTGTTTTGAAAGGTTTGACATTTATCTTTACAGGCTGAACACATTTTAATAAAAGTAAATTGTGGCATACTAAAAGTGAATAACAACAAGGTAGCTCTGGTTATTTATTTATTTTTCGCGTGTTTTTATTTATTTAGATGGATTGAGTTTAATAGCCCGCACGCTCTCCCGATCAAGATCCTTATGATTTTTTGGGGCGTTTAGATTTATTTTCTTACTCACAAGAAGTTAATAAAACGGAACAATTATGAAAGTCACTGTGATTGTCTGGATCTAGAATGTACTAACGATAACTTTGAGTAATGTCTGCATCTATGTTAAAAATTTTATATGCATTAAATGACTAAAAAGAGGAAATTTATTTAACTTAATGATAACTTGACACATAAGCAAATAAACCGATTTTTTGCAGGAAAAATTTCAATATCTGCAACAAGTAAAAACATGACTGATCTTTCCAGATTTCTAAAGTTCTGCACCAACATTAAAACAAAATTACTTTGATAAACATAAATTTGCTTTCATTTTCCCCATCTTTTTAATCTAACTAAATCAAAATAATTGCCATCAACAAACCTACAAATAACAATTCTAAAACCAAAATTCCGTCCTTTCACTACATAAACCAACATTATTATTCCTCTTAATGGCACAAGGCAATTTATTCTTCATGGCTGACCCGGGAAACCGGTTAATAGGACTTCGTAGTCATTGACGTTATTGTAAATGAAAACATTGCTCTGTTAATAGAGGGATTCTGGAATATGGAATATAATGTGATCGCGTTAACGAGTTTTCAAACAACATTAATAGACTCTATTCACAACAGTTTGTCCTCAAAACTTTGCCGTATTCGCTACTAATGAATTTTGGCCCTGAATTGTCGAAGCATGGCATAAATGATATGTCGATAGTGTGAAAGCGATATTACTTTTTTACAGATCTAAAGGCATATA
Organism: Euwallacea similis; assembly: GCF_039881205.1. Taxonomy (NCBI): domain Eukaryota; kingdom Metazoa; phylum Arthropoda; class Insecta; order Coleoptera; family Curculionidae; genus Euwallacea; species Euwallacea similis. Next base: position 4,413,808 of record NC_089615.1, read on the forward strand.
TCAGTTTACAAAAGAAGGGAATAAGTTACTTCAAGAAGCCCTAATGTGGTAATATGGATTGTCGACCCCTAACGGTACCTGCCAGGGAAAACTGAATTAAAGTCATGCAATGGTCGCATTACGCTGGATTTTGCAGTAACGGGCAAATAAAAGCAAGCACGCTCAAAGTTTTATTGCTTGCCCATGTCCTAAGTTGTTTTTCCACGTAAAATATTGCTAAGACTTTTACTTTATTACGTTTTCGGCAAAAAAGCCGATTTACACCCTGACATCTAAGAGAATAGTGGAACTTTGCTCATCTAATACATTTAATTTTTTAAACTTTTTTAATATATATCTATATGTAAATTAATAAAATAACCCATCAATGCGTTGGTATAAATAGTTGAAAAGTAAGGAAATTATAAAAGTTTAAAGCTTGTTTTATAGTGACCTCTTTCACAAGACAATTTAAAGACTTCTGCAACTATGCTATCATTTACTCCGAAGGCTGCCTTTTATTTATTTATTTGTACTTTTCTTGAAATATTCATCAATAAAACATCAGGTTGAAAAGTTCAGGAATAATAAAAGTTCTCTAATGGCTGAATTGTGAAAATTCTACAACGTTAAATTACATGGAAGTTCATTCTACGAGTCAAACAATATTTGACTTTAACAAGCTTTGAGGTACAGTGACATGTTCAAAGGATAACTTTTTAATATGTAATAACTCAGAATCTGTTTTCCGGGAACGCCAGATGACGTAATAGGGTGGCCAAATTGAAGATTTATTAGGTCTTTTCCAGGCCATTTATTTTCCAGAAATGCCATATAGGAAAATTAGGAAATGAGCATATTTTTGTGAAGGAATTTTGCAATTTGAAAGAAAAGTAGAATAGGGAAAAAATCGTCTTTTGGCTGGGCAGTTACGTTTTCGGTCGTGAGCCAACATATCATACCTTTTCCTAATGGAAAGAAGATAGACACTAATGACATTGCGGAGTAAAGAAAATGCGAGCAATTTTAAGCCACATTATATACACACTTCAACTTTTAACTTTTTGAAAAGGAGAAACTCACCAGCTCAAATAAACATCAAGATTCCGATAAGAATAATATACGATTTAAAGTCGAGGATTTCACCCAAGTTTTGGAAAACATGAAAGCGGAGAATTGGGTTTCCATAAAACTGAAGAAACGCTGTTGATGAAACGTGTGAAATTCGTAAGTAGAATTAGATAAATCAGGGTTGGCCCTCGAAGGGCGCGACAAAAGTCAGAGTAATCAGGGGATAAATCTCAATTTGTCAGCTTATATTGTAGGAAATTTCTCGAAAATCTTAATAAGAAAATTCAATACTGAGTTTAATTGGATCGGAATATTTGACTAATTATATATAAAACCAAAGATATGTGTAAAGATATGTACGTGGCATTAAATAAATCAGGGTGGTAACATGAGAAGCTATAAAAGGAAAAAAATCAAAAGATAAATGACTAATTTGTCATTTTACTATTTTTATATCTCCGATTGGAAAGGAAGAACTCGACTGATTAAAGAATAGTCTGCAAAATCCAACTTTTATAAGTGAAATTTGAATAATCTTTGGGTATGTGAAATTCCGTGACGATTACAAAAATATCTCAACGATTTTTGTATTTAATTTTTAGGCAATAATGGCAACCTTTCCAATTCGACAAAAACATGGTCATTAATTAAAGGGTATTGCTTATCATTCGACTTAGTATCGAATGATTTCATAAATATTTAAATCATCACCTCAGTTATAAAGAAATCTTCGCGGTAAATAATGACAAAATCACAGGTTTCTTTAATTAGTTTTTGTAATTAGCTCAACAAAACTTTAATCAGGCGTTATCATAATTTGATTTAAAGAATATCAATTTATTGCACCTCAAAATCTTATATAAATCGCAATTTTCAGTCAATAATGAACACTAGAAAAGGCATGAAATTGTAAATTTTCTCTCATTCTTCGGAAACATCGGAGAAAAATTAAAAAAGGGGGCCATCAGAAAAAAATTAAAGCATTTCTTGTGGGATTGGTATAATTTAGATACTTTTTTAACATAATTACGAACTTTTGGAACACAAGAATGTTGAAATTTCCGGGCGAAAAGCTCGCGACATTCTTTCGAAAATGCCGGAAAACCGGTTTAAGGTTCTTTTTAAACTTCATCTTTGCTGGTAATAATATACAATTTTATTCTTAAGACAAAATTGTTTGCGATTTAACATAATTCAAAACCCAATTACTCATCCATTTCGGTATTACTTAAAATATAAATTTAAAAGCCTGTATCGTTAAAAATTACGGATGCAATATTATAAATTGTCGCAAATGATAGTAACTTTACTATCTGCATACTGACTTAACGAATAAAATTTTTAATAATGCTGTTTTCAATTCAAGAACTAAAAGTCCTCACATTAAGGACTTCCCCATGCCAAAACAGGTAAAACTGCGTTTTGTTAGATAAATTTGAATCAAAGTTTCAAAGCTCGAGTTCTAAACCGTCGAAGTAGGAATTGATGTACGTAAATTAATGAAGGTTAGTCGACCTATGTTAAGGAAATTAGAAATCAATTTTTCACCACATAATTCAAACTGAAATTCCCTCTTTTTGATATTTGGTTCCTAACATTTGAAGTTTTGAAACTCGCATGTATCTGGACCTTCATATCGAGAAGAGCAAGTATTTTCTTTCCAAACTTATTATTTTTGCCTGTTCCTAGACTCCAAAAGAAGGCTTAACATTAAAAATTCATGCCGTGAATTGATCGACCTGCCTACCTGAATTTAATGCAGAAATCGCCAGACACACCAGCAGCGAAATCCTAAAGGCCATGTTCGGCTTGGGGCCACTAAAAAGACACAAATCTATATGTCACAACCACTAACCGAACAGCATGGCTCACTAAAAATCACAGGTCACATTGCACACCAATCATATCTCAGCAAAACAAAAATAAAAATTCCTGCTGAAAGGTTTTTAGTCTGGATTATTTACTCATAGTACTGTATTCGACTAATCTGAGTCATCGATTTGAGTCAGCGAGTTAGTAAGCGATCAGATGGCGAATACGCGAGACATCCTTCAACCCTGAAAGCGTTTTAATCCTGAGCTGAAAGCCTGCAAACTGAGTGGCACGCCACCATGGAACGGCGTCTGCAGGACGAAACAGGTCCAGACAGGCGCACACCTTGGAATCCATATACACATATAGGCCCTTGCTGGAAAACACGGGGCTGGAAAGCCGCGGAAATCATTTTCAGTTTTAGTTTTTACCTAGTTTTCCAATGCGCGACCTGGAGAAGTTTAATCAACACTCATTGGAGGGATGGCCTTTGAGTTGGAGGATGTGTAAATATGACCTTCGACTGCCTGGCGTCTTCAGCTTATGATTTTCCGGCTTTGAGGGACATGAAAGAAGGGACGTTATTGCCTTCCTACGCTCCTCTTTACGTTAAGTTTATCAGGGAGGTGAGAAAGGTCGCGCATTTTGGCTGTCACATTTAATGAGTTTTGACGTCAATGTTGTGATACAGTAAGGCTTAGTGTGTGGATAACGGGGATGCCTTAAAAATTCATTAAATATTTTTTGAACCCCCGGAATGGCAAGAAATAGGTAAATAAACTGTGTGTCAAAGGAAACGCACCGGCATTGTTTTGGCCATTTTAGCTGTACCTTTGATTTTGATAGACTCATGCGGATTGACCATATTGTATATTTAGGTATTTCAGTTCAAGTCGAAACAGGGATTGTGCAGATGGGAGCAGGACTCCATAAGTTTTAATATGTTTTGGACAAAAACTAACAAAGTGGGTTGCGAAGGTAGCGGCTAACGTGGGCGGAGTCAATCTGGCCGATATCTCTACTTTGATGTTTAGATTAATATCGCTTGCGCTACCTTCGCGGCGATGGGAACTTTATGTATCAGAGCAAAAAGAGGTGATGTAAATAAATATAAAAAAAAACTATTAATCCATGTCTAGAACTTATATTAATAAAAATTCTGAAACGGTGAGAGATCTAGTAACACTGGACTGACTCCACCCACTGGACTGGCCCAACCAGTCAACGTTTCCACTTAGATATTTAGATTAGTATTACTTTCACTGGCTTAGCAACGGTGGAAATTTTTTAAAATATCAGAACAAAAAGCACCAATGTAAATAAATTTAAAAAAAAACGATTAATTAATGACTAAACCTTATATTAGTAAAAATTCTGAAACTGTAAGAGATCTGGTAAAACTGGATTGACTCCGCCCACGTTAGTCGCTAGCCTCGCAACCCATTTCGTTGGTCTTTGTCGGAGGCATATTAAACCTTATGCGGTCCTTCTCCCACCTGCACAAACCATTGTGTTTCCACTTGAACTGGTGATACCTGTATAATTCAAGCGAGATTCTGGAACACTGGATGTGCAATTTGAGGCGTTTTGTTTTAAATTTAAAATTTTGACCGTTTACGCAGAAATAGGTACAATATAATTAGACTGTGTGGTAGCCAGACTTGCGTAACTCTTTCACCTTTTGGTTAGCGGTTGTTGCGCATCATAGCAAAGCTATGGACAGAATAACATGGCCATTAATGTCTTAATCCGCCATTGTGGCGGTTACGATCGATTCTTCGACCAAGTGTGAATTAATTAAGAAATATAATTTGTTCCCTACATACAGTAAAAAGCAACTCTTCAGAAATTAATCGCACAATGAGCAAATTGTACCTTCGGTAAGCTTCAGAAATGATGGTAGTGGAGGGGAATGGTCCGGCAAGCCTAAAGGTGTGCCCTAAAGGGTGAACTGTTGTACATAACCAAGGGGAGTAAAGACATAATTATAGCTCTACCGGAGGCCTGGTTGAACGTGTATAAATCAAACGGCCCACATGTTGAACCAGACTTCCATTGCTCATTTTGCGATAAATTTCGATACGGTCCATCCTGCTGCTTGTAGGAAACGAATTATTCTTATTAATTCGCCCTTGTTGGAAGCATCGATTGTAGCGGACATCTGGACTGTCCGCACTCATAATAGCTGCATTTGTTGTTGCTGCATGGCTCATTCAATCATATTTACACCAGCACCGTTTTACGCTTCCCTTCCATATTTAATAAAATGAATTAATTGAGTGGATGAATAACCCTCTTTAGAATTTTTTAGGATTTGTTTTTCTTTTTTTTCCCTTTTTCCTCATTTTCCTTCTCCTCATTCTAAATGAATTTAGAACGTATCCTTGGTTGACGTACAAATTTGAATTTTCTAAACGAATTGTGTACTTTTGGCTAACACACCATCGACATGGAATCCTAGCGCTCAAAAGCAATCCTCCATAAATGGTCTTCGGAAAGCCAACAAACAATATCTAAAGCCCTTTCGCGTGTTTTTCCCTAGTAAAACTCAAACCCAACGAACGACCCAAATATTAAAATGTTTATTTGTTTGGCAATTTAAAAAAACTCTACGCCATTAGTTACGAACGTGCGTGTTAACGATTTTGTCGAACTAATTTTGCGACGGTGCGTGCCATATTCAGCTGAATGCTCATTTTGTCGCCTAAATAGATTTCTCACATCCCCCCCTTTTTATGGACCCAATTTAATGTGTTCTTTCCAAGGCGAACTTGCTGTAAATTATAGAGCAAGTCATGGCAATTAGAACATAACACAAAAAAATCATTTTTTGCTTTCTGCGCTTCCCACGAAGGGCAAATTTTTTGTTCATCTTCCACTTTACCGTTAATTCAAGCACCATTTAAACTTTTTCTTCAAACAACAATTTTCCTTCGAACGAAAGCGCTGCCCTCCAGTTTTAAGGTATTAGAGCTGTGTCGTTTTTATTGCAAATTTCCCCTTGTTAAATAAGAATAAATCACCCATTATGACAGTTCCAATTTATATTATAAGGTGTTTGTTTACGGGGACGAAAAGCTAAAGAGGATCCGATAAAAGTCTCAGAATGCGTGACGCAGCCTTGATTATAAAAGTTTGCTCTGATCGCAGGAATGGGAGATGAGAGGGCTCATAAAGGGCAAAATCTTGTTACAACTTAGGCTCTATTTAAGAGTGCCTGGGAGATTAGATCGTAAATGTTTTCGGTATTTTGATATGCCTTGAAAAAATTGTAAATAAGTAGTAAAATTTATCGATATTTTAGTATGAGCTAAATATGTTATAAGAAGTTTGCAGAAAAAATCTTATTGCTTTGACCCAATTGGAAGCCATATTTTTTAATACTTTTTCCGATAATACACCTTGGTCCTGTTTGATAGTGGAGGCCATTATTATAATATAGCAGGCCAACGAAATCTCCACTAGAAATAGAACTTTCTGCGTGCCTATGAGGAAAACCCCACATAAACATGCCACGAAACACATGCAATAGGGCGTAAACCTATTTCTTGCTCTCTAGCATGGATATTCTTGCACATGGTTAATTAAATAGATTTTATCTTGCTGTAGTCTTCGATTCTAAATCGACATGAAATTAGTTCGGTCGACCTTTTTGAAGCGCAATCAATGCAGGTTCTTCGGCAACGTCCTGCTAAACTACAGATGAAAGAACTTGCAACCACGACTACCAGTCAATGTGTTTCTGTGAATTACCGAGGTGCATCATAGCACTGTCCTTACTTTAACTGTTAAATGAAATTAATTTCAGCTACATCCTTCAGGTACTTGTTAACTAACCGCTGCCGCTTCCTACATGAACATTAACAAACTGGTTCTTAGAAGGAAGTATTTATTATTTTTTAGATTTTTTTAGATTTTACTCAAGCTATAATTTCCACATAAATCATATAATATTTTATCGTTTAGATTCTTCTAAATTGAGCCAAATGATAGAATCTGACACTTTGAATATTTAAAGAGATATATTGAAGTTTACTAATTTTTTTTAGAAATTTTGACAAACTCCAAAGAGAAAGGTTGCAAAATTCAAAGAAAAAGAAAGAAAAGATTACATTTGGAAATGTTTCAATAAATTTGTTGAAAGGGATGGGAAACGGGATTGTCTCGTTTGTCTTGAAAGGTAAAGAGGGTTCAGAATGATCCAGTTATGACGACTGTCTTTCCATTTGGCCTGAATTTGTTGCAGTGTTTCAATTCGTATAGTAATTGATTAAATGGATAGAATTAGTGGCTTTGTTTTGTTAATCAGTCTTAGTTCAATCTGTACTTTTACTTGAATGTTCTGTTTCGCCTTTTCTGTGGCATTTACCCTCAATATGTGTCCATACTCTTTCCATGGTTTGTAGATGGACTTTTTTGCAGCATTTTTATAGCAGTTCTTATATAGTCCTATATCGGTGTAGGTCAACGATCAAAAATATTTTACTCTTTCAGCAATTTCTATCCTCACATTTCGAATGCCTTTAGTTAATATCAATTTTTTGTTGATTTTTAATGAATGCCGTTATGGCTCAAACTTCAAAAATTAACTGTTCGAGGTCACGATTAGTCAGAGTCAAGGTCAGAAATAAACAAATCCAAAGTCGTCAAGAACATAAGCGTAAAAACCTCATGTCAAATGAATTTTCTCTTTTTGCTAATTTCTAAACAATTTTAACTTATTTACGAATTTTACGTTTCACGTTTTTACGTTCCATGTTTAGTGAAAAATCAGTAGAAAACCTGAAAATACTTATCATGTGATTTGCTTTGATGTTCCCACAGTAAATAAACAAGTTTCTTATTAACCTATGATGATAATAAAAAAACATAACCTATATCTTTCGTCTCGATCATGGCGGGACATTCAAATTATTGAAATCTGGAGGCGTTTTGAGACAAAACAGCTCTAATTAGAAGATTGAAAAAACTGCTGAATGTTGGCCGATCTTGACTAGTAAGACCTCTATGTATAATTTTTTTCAATTGAATAATCGGTACAGGCGCAAAAAAATATAACTCATTTCCTATGTTAATCTCCTATATCCAACGACCCAGGGTTCGTCTGGACAACCAGTATAATTTGTAAAGTAAACCATACCGTGCCAAACCCTGCTAGATGCCTTATTAATGTCCACAGACTTGGTCAACTTCTACCGATTAGATGTGTTAGTATAATATTGGTCAAAAACAAGAATAAGTTTCAATCTCGTTGAACAGTGTTTCGGTTTAAACCAAATTGATATATTGCTGTATGTTTTCCGATCAGTTTCTGAAGTTTTCTAAACTTTAGTTACCATCGGGAGTAATGCAATAGATCTGTAGGTTTGCGTTTATGGATGTTCAATTATCCGAATAACAATTTTCCAGACTTCAAGACGTGTATAATTTTTGCTACTTTGATGTATTTTCGCATTTGTAAGACATATTCCTGGGTCAAATTAAATACCTCTTTGTTAAATGTCCGTGTTATTTTCCGATTCTTTTCTTCGATTAATAAAATGTCAACTTTGTTCACCAATAGCCGGTAATATCAAGAAAGGTAATTGGGTTAGGGAAATAAAACTCATTTCAGATAACGCCTTTAAGGAAATTGGCGATTATTCAGTACATTAAGTAGTCAGAAGGACGAACAATGCTTCTCGAAGAAGCAAAAACGTGTTTACGAGAAATCACTGCAATTTAGCCTTTTGTAATAAAGGGAATCAATGATGGTCGACTGTCGGAAATCACTGATTTAATAACGGCTCGGGGACTAAGTTTTACGATGCAAACAAAATAAACAAATAATGAACGCCTCTTATTGCCTAATGGAGTAAATTAATTATTTCAAGTTCCATTTTCCGTTTGCATAAATAATTGAAGCTTTACATTCACAATTAAGTTAATTTTGTTATACTGTTTTTATTGTTCCAACCTGTGGTAGCAAGATCCACTTTTTGCTTTGAATTATTTATTATACAGAAATAGTTTTTTTTCATTATGGCTTACGCAGTAATGCCTCAATTATGTTTAATTAAGGGAAATGTATTCATGAAGGGATTAATTAATTTTCAACAGTTTCGTTAACTTAATCAAATTCAAATGATAATTATTATAATATGCGTCAGCGCCGAGAAAAATGTTCAAATCTTATCAGCGAAATTTACATAGAAATTGTATTTCTATGTAAATACGATAACAGAAAAATTTCGCAAAATCACAAGGACGATTATTGCACGTAACGTCACAAGAGTTGTCGCGCCCTAATTTTGAATTTTACGTAAGCATTATTCCAGAACAGTTCAACTCTGGATAATTTGTAAAGAAATTGGATTTTGTCAATTATTCAAGTCAAGATTTTCCAATTATTATTCACATTCGTGAGCCCTATACCGACTGCGGTACCGGCTTTTGTGCGAAAAACTCATTACCTTTTTTTAAGGAATTGACTTTGTATCAATCTAACAATATTGTTAGATTTTCAGCCAATGAAAATCAAAGAAAGGGAAGTTAATAAATGTGTCAAAAGCAAAAACGGGGTGTAATGTTGAATTTTGCATTGTACATTGCATAAGTAACCAATGCTAAGATAATTCTATCAATATATCATCAATATCATCAATAATCAAATAGGCATTATCGATCAAGCGATTCGTAGATATGTATAATGTAGATTTATAAATAAAATAATATTGCTAAAGAGATCCCATTAGTCAGCTAATAAGGTCCGTCCAAAAAGTCCAAAGTACCATCGTTAGTTTTTTTTCTAATATGAATAAAACGAACTTTTAAGGTATATAATTTAATTGAATAAACAACGAATATACACAAATAATTAATAGATTTTGGGTCATTTTATAGTTTAACATTTTTATAATGGCAAAATGAAAAATTCCTGTCCAAAAATATGAGACCACATACATTTTTGGTCAAAACACCTCCAAAATCGTATGATTTCCTTCGTATAACGTTGAATACTGGGTCCTTCGTACTTTTGATTAACCTTTAGAAAATTTCAGACGGAATGTCATACCACTCTTCAACAATTTTTGCTTGAGATTCTCGATGCTGGTATACTAGCACCGTCCCTGATCGTAGACCTTGCGAACTAAATATCCCCATAAATTTTCCATTGAGTTTAAATCTGGACTCTTGGCAGGCCAGTCCATAACATTGTGGTCGGAAAACCAATGTTTTGTTACACTAATCATGTGAAGTGGAGCATTATCCTGCTGTTACCAACGGGCAAAAGGTTATCTTTGAGGAGAGATACATAATTGGGGATGTTCATTTTACTGGACAGAAAAGCGATATTAGTCGAACAATTGAAAGAAAACCTTGCCCAAGTCATAACCGAGCTTTCACAGTGTTAGTGCTTGAAAAAAAAATGTTTTTCTCTTATTAAGTCGTGTTAGTAATAAGCCCAACCATCTGATCCATCGAGAGAAAATCTGAAAAAATTACTGAAAGTTATTCGTCGGACCAAGACATGACTCGTTTTGCAAAAGCCACTCTCGCATTTTTATGGCTCTCAATAAGGGGTGGTTTTCTTTATTTTTTCTTGTAAGTCACGAACTTGGAGCGCTTTAATACATTACAAACTGTTTGTTTGCATACGTTTAACTGAAGTTCAGATATAATTTCCATTGATGACTTATTTTCTTGCACATTTTCCCTTAAAATTCTTCTTTCATCTCGCTTAAAAAGTTTTCTTGAGCGCCCGGATTTTTTCTTTTGTTAGTTTTACAACGTTTGTTAATGAAATTGCGAACCAATGTTTTTGAGCAACCTACTTTTACAGAAATATTTCCTACTGACCACTTCAATTCGTGTAAAATTTTTATTTGTTCCTTTTCTTCAGGAGTTAACAAATTTCCACGAGGTGTTATCAAATGGAACGTATGGAATTGAAAACGGTACTAAATTAGAAAAACAGGGACTAAACAAATATGCACAAAGAAGCCGATTAAAAAGAGAAAACAACAAGCGATCTTATATTATTGAAGGAATAAAATGATTAATTTTTTGTCTATTTTCTTGTGCACCCATAAGCAAAATTGAATAAATGAACAGCATGGGATATAATTTCAAGGAATTCATGTTGTAAACAAAACTGTATTAAATGTATACTGTTGTTTGAATTTTATTTGTTTAATATTTTATGAATTGCCCTATACTTTTTGGACACACCTTAAGTAAAATTTTAAGTGTCTTAATAAACACTAAAAGGAAAACACAGCTGCTACTCCGAGAGACATTTGATGGATCTTAGACATTATGAAAAGCACTTAGCAATTACCAATGTTGGCAATATAGCAATGATCACCATAACCAAATCGTAACTGAAGCTTTTCAATAATTTCCCAATTTCCCTATTAGGCGGAGAGTGTTGCCAATTAGATCATTTATAAAGTCTACAGATTGCTCTGAAAAAAACTAACTTTGCCCACTTCGAATGACGACGACAGAAACATTTGAAGTCGCAAAATAATGAAACTTTTAGAAATAACACAATTACGGCTGTAGTTCCAATTTTTTTAGTCCTATCAATAGTATGAATTGGACACCTTGAAATAAAATGATTCTAGAATTAAAAGCATTACCGCTTTATCTTGCATCCATCGAGCAAATGACACGGTAAAGTACAGCAATTTAGGAGATTTCTGATAATGGCCGATGCATGAATAATCGCCAATTTGACTAAAAGCGTTTGTGCAACTAGACTTATCGTGCCCCAGTTGTTTTTGACTCCATAAATTGCATCTGAAAAAGGTAGGAGATCCATTTATCAGAGCCTGCAAGAAATCTAACAAAAGAGCATTCGCTTGTAGGTCGGAGATATAACAATATGTAACTAAGATCATAAAGTCGCCTTACTTATTCCCTAAAATTCCGCCTTTTCACTGTAATATTTTACGTGACGCAAAAGGGTTGGAGAAACCCTCAGAAAGAGAGAAGTCTATTTTCCTCCTGCCTGAGTTCGGTACGTTTGCGAATTTTGATAAGACACGCGCCAAGAGGCTTTAAATTACGAGTTAAGAGGTGAAGTTTATGTGGTTCGTGTTTAATTTTGAGTATGTTATCGTATCATTAATATGAGACGATATAATCGCAGTCCCATAAATTTAGGATATTTATTATCTTGAGAATTTTCACGCACTGTCAAACCCAGAACAGCCGAGATTCCTTTTTTTTCCCAGGCTGAAATCTGAAACTTCTTGTATGGAAATCCCATTATAACTTTTTATCTTTACTCTTAAAATCCCATATAAATTTTTTCATCTACCACACAAAAAATACAGCTTTCTTCATACTTTACCCTAATCGAAAACATCGTTTTCTTCTCTATAAAGAGGATATTCATGACGGTAACTTTATCTCTAGAGTTGAAAGTTTGACAGCGACGAGCGAACGTGGCCCGCCATTCATGGGAATATTATTGGAAGTATACGAAGAGTCTATTTCTAAAATTTGTATCCGATGACAATGAATCATGCCATGAAGCAGAATAACAGATGACAGAAACTGAATGTTTTATAACCTATCCCTGTCTGTTGGATAGGCGTCGAGTAAAACGACAATACAATGGAGCTCTAATTATTTAGCAATTGAATTGAATATTACCCTGCTTTGTTGATTTGGTGTATACTTGGCTGTCTATGCCAAAATCATTCGCTATCAAAGTGCAATATGTGCGGATGCATTTGGCAATGTCAATAATAACTCAGCTGTTTAATCGTTCAATTACCGTTGGATTTATGCATGATCGAAGAAAAAGTATAGTATACTATAGTATCAAAAATAATTTTCTGTAGATCGAGAACGGTACCAAATGAGCCAATGCCGCCTCGAAAATGATACCGACTAACAAAAAATGCTATTTTCGTCATTCATCGAACAATATACTATATGTATATAGAATTTTTACACACTTTAGGATGCGAAAAAAAATTTTTAACAATTTTATTTTTTAAACCTTAACTATTGCATAAAATAACGAACTTAAGAATGATAATAAATACAGGGTCCGGCAACAGAATTGAACTACTTTAAAATGCTTGCTGTGAGAAAATAAATGTAGCGGTTCAAACAACCGGTACTGAAACATGGGCTTTATTGTTGGCAATCTCTTAACGTTTCTAAATTATGTTCCTAAGATGTCCGCTGTGCTCATTGACGCACATTTGCAGTCTGTTCCTAAAGTTTCCTAACATGTTCTGAAGCAAATCTTGATCAATTCCGTTTACCGCTTCCCTAATCCGATCTTTTAAGTCTTCTATTATCTGAGTACGAGTAGTGTATAGTTTTGTTTTTAAATAACCCCAAAGAAAAGAATCTGGTGAAATCAGATCCGGCGATCTTGACGGCCATGGAACGTCATCCAAACGTGAAATAAGGCGACGTGGGGACATTTGTCGTTAAACAGTTAAACTTCGCCTATTGGTATGAGCGGTGACACCATTTTGTAATATAATATTTTACCCCCTTCTTTAAAGTTTAAATTCGCATATGTGTTCAACATCATAACATATCGGTCTGTACTGACGGAAGCCGTGTGGTTGTTTTTCTTAAAAAAGTATGGTCCGATTATGCCAAAAACGAATACTCCACACCATATTGCCACTTTTTGGTCATGAAAAGAGGTCATTTATGCAACTCTCTTGGATTGTCATGTGCCCAACAAGTTCTCATAAAATTTTGTTTGTTAACGTGTCCAGTTAAGTGAAAATGAGCTTCGTCCGACATGATAAGTCCATTAAGGACATTTCGATCGTAATTTCACATTTCTAACATTGGTGTGCAGAAACGTAAACGGGCTTCCTCATCAAGGTCACTCCATGTATGAACAATCTGCATTTTAAATGGGCGATAGTGTAAGTCTTCGCGCAAAATACGTCTTAATTTCGATTCGAAATATGCAACACAATGGCATGCCCATGGACCCAATGGACTTCGCTAAACTAAATGCCTGGTTCTTTCAATGTGTTCTAGAGTACGATTTCATGAGTACCACGTAGGAACTTTGATACGACGCTGCCTATTTCTTCAAGACATCTTACCCATCTTAAAATCTCGTTTCTTGTTGGAATATGTCTGCGGCGTGACACATGAAATTCATTGCCGAATCACCTTTATGTCTCTACTACAAATCGCATAGTAATAAAATAGTTTACGGCAAAAATGCGTTGGTTTATTTCCCAATTAGCCATAACACACTTAAGTGTTAAATTGACAGAACCCAAAAAGTGGCACTTTGATAAACATGACTTCATTTCTTTTTCCATGGCAAGCTTTTCAAAACAGATCAGTCCTGTTACCGGACCCTGTATATAGCAATGAGAAAATATATTTTTTCTCTGTATGTAAACCACGTTAATATTTTCCCAAAACGCATTGTAAAACGCGCATTCAGAAATTGTCCACTTTACGAGATGCGTATCTATCCCGGTTTACGCCTTTTAACAAATTCAAATTAGTAGTTAATTCGGTTTTAGTGTTTTTTGTCTCGAATAATGGAGAGGAGCATAAAACTTGACCATTTCCTCCCACGCAGTATGCCCATTTTTCTTCCACGATTAATACTTTTCTTTCTTTATTTTAAATATCCCACGCCATAACATTCATTAATTAAATAAAAACGTCAAATATACAGACATTAGTTATATAAGAATTAACCTGTACAAAAAGGCGGATTAGTTTCGAATTAAGCCTTTATGTTTAAGGGTTGCATATGTAGCTCTAAAATCATCTAAGTACCCACGTAATTCGCATTGGTCGAGTATGTATTGAAAGATAAAATGCGCATTGGGAACCATTTGCGATTCGTGTTTAATTCAGTATGCATTCCAGAAAACGTACACCAGTAGTTGCACGCAAAGTAAATTCAGCTCTTCGGGCACCTGAATGTTTAATACCCTTTTCTTCAGTCCTTTCCCAATAATTTGTAGATAAGCGTCAGTCAAATCTCTTTGGGAAAATCAAGGAATTCATCGAAGTTAATTAGCATTCAAGTATAACTCTTGAATTATCGTACCATTTACGATGGTGCATCTTGAGTTTTACTAGTCTAAAGATTGCAACTATGAATGGCACTGGAATTGCATGTTTTTGATTCTTTCACAGTTAATTTGGTCGCATTTGATGATAAGAGTTGAAATATTATATTAAAGCTATAATATAAAACACATAAACGCAAGAGAGGTATATTGAGGAGCAAAAAAGACGTAATCGCAGGGTGCCGGCCCTCCGCTTTACTACTACTACTTATACTACTAGAAAATATCTCAAAAGTGATATGCAAAAATTCCAATACATAATAAAATTGCTGAGAAATACAAATTTTCGGTTAGTTCGGGCTCATAAAGCCCGGTGAGGTGGACTCTTAGAAAAAATATTTTAAAAATATCCCAAATTTGAGCTAAATATCTCGAAAATTGGAAAAACCGTAAAGAGGAAGGGATAAAAACTTTCAAGTTTTAACTCCTTATATTTTTCTTAGCATCCATTTAGCGTGCATAGAGAAAAATGCCCAACAAGCTTTCACCTCTTATTCACACACATTAAATTGAATGGTAAAAAAAACAGGAAATGTATTGTCTATAGTATAAATAATTCAAAGTTTATTTGGCTATGTATAGCCCATTTAGGTACATCAATTCAATGGACAATTGACCTGATATAAATTATAAAAACATTTCTTCATTTATCAACCATTTATTTGCTGTTTATTTCCGACTGCTTCTTTCAATTTATTAAACTTGTTTATTCTTCATTTTACACTTTCTTCATATGGCGGTATAGTTAATTTCCATACACACTTCTGAAATCTAAGTGTTTTCTTTCGATACCAAGTGCGATAACTGACCTATTATTTGCCTCTGCTTATACCTTTGTTTTATTCAATAAACTAAACTTCTTCAGTTATTAAATTTGGGGTTTCACCACTTATTAAGTAGAGAAATTGTTTTTCCATTAGTTGTATGTACATTAAGTTCAGGTTTGCTTTGCCCTTGTCCTCAATTGATACTCGTATTAAGTTTTCATGAATTAAGATCAAGCATTTTTTTATGGTCTTCGCCGTAATTATTACAATTGTCGAAATTTGTAATAATCGTTTCATTGATTTACCTGTTTGTGCTAAGAAAAGTGCGTAGGCATAGAAATATTCTCATTCTGGAGTATCTTTTAATATTAGTATAAACTATAGCATTTAACAGGCCTAGGTCAAGGCAAAACCTTGAGACAAAACGCCTTAAAAATACCGAAAAATTGTAGCGTATTGATTTTTTTTTGTTAGGCACTTATATGTAATCAACATTTGACAACACCAATTTCATATAAAAACAACCCATTATTTAAAAAGATAATTATTTTTTAACGGTATTTTCGTCAATAATTCAAAAAAGTTCTATATTTGACCGATTATTACGGTTTTCCATATAAAACAACCGATGAGGCCAATTTTGTGATGGTATGAACGTTCCCATTTGATAAAAATAAATCGCCAAATTAACGTAATATTGATAACTTTAATTTGGAAAATATCGTTGAAAAACAGTTCAAATATTTTTGTTGGGAAGTTATATAAACTAATTTTGATTCGGATGACTTTAGTGCACTAAAACCTAATACCCGACATGTTTCCTGCTTATTTTCTTTTGATTGAACTCCGAAAGCACAACAAAGTTTTGTAAGTCCATATGTTTATATTTGTATTATTTTTTAATACCAAATTAGATATACTTCTATCTTAGATATTGTGAATTCCTTTTAAAAGTTAGAAAAAAGTGTTTAAAAACCATTTATCTTGAATTCATTAGTGATAAAGATGCTCCGGGTATTTTCCATCGAATGTATATTTGTTTAGATAATAAAATTTCAAACTAGTGGGTCATTTGATAACGAGGTAAGTAACAAAGAATTGAGAAGACACTGATGCATATTTCGAACTTTTACAAAGTGTCATTTTTAGTTATATTGTAAATTTATTTGTTAGACTCGGGACATAGTTAAAAAATAAATCAGTAGTGTAGCTAGAAATTTTCAGTAACGAATAAAAAAATTATTTGGTTTTTTTCTCGTCAACGGTCTTAAAACTCAGAAAAAATAAATCAATTTTTCAAAAATCCGCATCCATCGCATCTTTAAAACTGACACTTTTTGATTACTCCACTTAGCCCCCACTTTCGAAGCTAGAATATTATTTTTTCACATTACTGTCTGAGGAACTGCTTCTAGTAGACAGCTAATGTCCCTTCCTATTTGAACGTCCCATGTACCAGGTTTTCCGGCGTATGCAGACAACCGGTACATACCGACGAAACCAAAACACGTCGTTAGCATCACTTTAGTATTCAAAATTGATTCTCTGAATTGTCATTCATTCAGTTCCTTTGCGTTGTCGCATGAAGACGTCCGTATTTTTTTTAGATCAGATCCTCTGATTCAGTGATTTTCCCGTGAAACTCATGAAATAAGAAACGCGGCTCAGAATTTAGAGCTGAATAAAAGAAAAATTCCCTGTTAGGTTAGAAACTAATGCAACAAATTATGGCATGTTAAGAGATCGCTAAGATATTTCCAGTCCATCCTATACTCTTTTACATTCCTTTAATCCTCATCTAAGAGAGGATAAACCTGGATTAATTAATCATGCTTTAGATGTTCAGCCGATAGGTCCAACGTTCTGTTCAAGTAAAACCCCATTCATGTTGGTCTCATCGCAGACTTTACCTATGTTTCCATTTGAAGCTAATTGCCAGCGGTGTAAATGGTCGGAGTAGGAACAACGACAGGTTATCATGAATTCATAGGAACTTAAACATTTTTTTAAAATTATTGAGATCCACATCTGTGTACTCATTGTAAGAGAATATGATCGCAAAGTAACACGACTTAAATTTATAGTTATTCTTATTTCAAATGTTGCCATAGATTTAATATTTCTTTAATAAATCTTGAGTATACCTTGCGTTCTTCAGAAAGGGTAATGCAGCCTCTTGAATCCTCAGCTTAGGTTAGATAAGAAAACATTCAGCAAATGAAGAAAATCTAAATCGAAGACATATTTCATCATTGAGCTTTATTAAGATTTTATCCATTGAGTTTAAATAGGATACTTATACGGGTTTATATGGTGATTCACTATATTTGCACCACTGGATATTTTCATTCCATAGCCAGTGATACAAAATAATGTAATTAGCCTCCCTGTATATAAATATATCAACGATGTTTGCCCTCGGATGCTTCTAATTTTAAGTCAAAAATGCATCAAGTTGGAAAATTTCTAGTCACGTATCTTTATTGCCTTATTTCAGTGACCTGCATAGGCATGTTTAGCAGGCTGGCCCTATAGTTCAAGTCCTTAATCTGCTAATGTTAGTCAACATTCCTTATCGAGGTGTGTCTATGTCTGCTAGTCTGTGAAACATGTAGTATATCAAAATAAAAGATGTTTTACGCATGAAAATCGGTAAATTGCATAAACGTAGGTAAATAAGACACAAACAGATATCGATCACAATTTAAATATTATCTTCTAATATTAATCGGATAAGATTCCTTTTTTGCGAAAAAATGAGTAATTTTAACAGAAACATGTTGCTAATAAATATTACTTTGAACAGGATCTTAGTCACATCCACTTAAAAATAATATATTCTACAACAAATTATCTAAAACTTCAATGAAATTATCATAATTACAATAATTTATTATTTAAAATTTATGATGATATTTATGTAAAAGTAATAAAACGTGTTCAATTAAAAACTTTTTACCAATTTCTTGAGTCTCATCAGATACCAAATGATAATGTATGATCATTAAGCTGAGCTTACGTATAAGAATGACCCTTCTCCGTACTCGCTGAATGCATTACAAATAGCAATTATCTGATTAGTGATTCTCGTAGAGTTAATATGAGTGGGATGTATATAAAAACGCAAGTGTGTATTGTCCACCATTTAAGCATAGAGAAGTGAATTAAACCGACCACGCAATGAGTGTTCAACTACTTACAGCTGCATGTAGAGTTTAAATTTGAACGTAAAAAACTCTATTTCAGAATCATCAAATCCCAATCAAACTTGTGCGCGGATATTTCAACAATGGCTTCTGCAATGGATTTCTTTTACTTCGATAAGAATGAAGAGCAATATTATGAAAGGGTCTTCGAAGAGTTTAAGAAGGAGAAAATTGATTTAGATGCGAGCACCGCGCTGCTGAAAAAATGGATCGGGTCGCAGAAGCACTTGCCTGAAGTGCCAAGTGAGTAAATTCACAAATGTGATGGTAATTTTCCTTGTCTTTAAAATAAATAGTTGTCTAAATAAACAATGGACGGTAAATATTAAACATAATGGAAGCCCGAATAATCGGCTCCATTCAGCATTGTTTCCAATCTGCAAGCATTTAGTTATATTACACAAATGAGATTTAATGAAAGTGAACATGGAATTTGAATTTCAAAGAGTTTCAAGTTAAGTTTTAAATATTTTCAATTAAAGTTACAGTTGATATTCAGTCTAAAAATTATTTAAACACAACAACAGTAACTCGCATAGCAAAATAATATATAGTGCATGATCATGAAATATACAATTTCGAATATGGATTATCCACCGCGTATATGTGCATAGAACCATCTCTTATGTATATGCATGAATGAGTATGAGTTTATCATATTTAATCAAGCATATTTTTATCAAAATATGGAGCACCAAATTTTTCACATTCAATTGCTCGGTAAACTCGTGTAAGTTCGCTTACCTATACAGGGTAAGGAAGAATATCATTTACTCTGAAACCGCAATAAGCTTTAATATTATTGATTAAATATTAAATTACTCCTTGTCGGTGATTATCTGAAATGACCCTAAACCTGTCTTAATCTAATAACTGACACATGACTCATGGAGTATAGAACATAGAACCTGTATTTGCTTCCTTGAACCTCAGGTCGGACTGGTCAGAAACCTTTAAGTCAAATTCTGTTCTAGAACTAATTATTCTAATTTTTTCCAGTTATACAGGGTGTAACATAAGTAGAGGTTTTCCCTTTAACACAACGTAGACCTCAAAAAATTAAGCAATATTTTTATATAACATTTTTTCGAAATCTTAAAAAAAACGAAATATAATAATAAATTGAAACAAAAATTATCATTTTGCTCTATTTTTTTCCTGTAATCTTCTTTTTAAAATTCTTACGTTTCATTTTAATTTATTTATACAAAATAACACTACAGTAATCGTTCAAAAAGTCGTCCTTGAACTTCATTCCACCTGTTTAAACAACGGACATGATTTCTGCGGACGTGGCTAAAAATTTAAAAATTGTTTTCAATGAATTCAAATGCCGCACAATCAGGTCTGTTTTCATTGACGTTTTATGAATGGGACACTTTACATATCGCCACAGAAAGAAATCTAAAAGTGTTAAATCGGATGACCTAGGTGGCCATGAAACTGGACCATCTCTGCCGTCCAGTGTTGTCCGAACTGACGATCCAAATATGTACTAGTGCGCTTGAACAGATAATTTCTGTTATCAGTCTTGGCTAAGATAAATATTTAGCAAAAAGTATTTCACAGGTGCATTCAAGTTCAAGGACGACATTTTGAACAATTTCTGTAGTGTTATTGTGTACAAACAAATTCAAATAAAACGTACTAAAACTCAATAAAACACATGTTTGCACATAACTGTCTTAAAGCATCATAAGGCTTTAGCGCCTTAGGGAGACATTTGCGGGCACGGGTGCTTATACTCAGATGTCTTCTATTATTGCACTGCACAATCCCTAGAAGTTTGATCCCATAGTTTTGAAACACACAGTATTATCAAAGATTAATATGAGGCCATATCGCATAATAACTGCTATGACTCGCGTTTCATAAAACGCTTAACGATAGGTTAGTAACTCGGCTAAAACTTTTACTTATTTACCAAACAACTTATGTACGATAGCATTTATCCGGATTTCCATTCTATAATCCTCGAGTGATTCCCCTTCATTTTAGATACCAACGCTTTAATTTACTTCTTGACTGTGAGCAAATTCAGCATCGAAAAGGCTAAAGTTAGGATCGACATGTATTACACCATTAGAGGACTTATGCCTGAAATCTTTACTGTTCATCCTCTTTCCCCAGAAATGAAATTTCAAACTGAAATTACGTAGGTTTTAAATCTTTCCATTTAAGTCCTGTATTAAATTAGTTACAATGGACAGCTACTGTTTCCCCCTACCGAAGCTAACAGAGAAAAACGAACGAATAATGTATATGGGTTTCAACCGAATTCGTGGGCCTGAAGACTTTTCCCACGAGCGCTTTTTTATTCAGTTGACCCATATGATGGAACTTTTGACCCACAAGGACAAGAATAATAATATGCATGTAATTTTTGATTGCAATGGGGTCAAAATGGGTCACATACCCAAATTTAGCCCGCTGGTTATAAAGAAGTTTGTGGTTTATTTTCAGGTAACTTTCAACATTAATTTGATTTCAGCGAAACTTTGATTTTAATGTTTGCAGAAAGTGTATTCGTACAGAATTGCATCAGCGCATATAGTCAACTCAAATCCGTTTGCTGAAACCATGATGAATAATGTTATTTTACCTTTATTGCCTAGCAAAGTTCAACAGAGGGTACGGTATATATGTTGTGTATTCATTTGTAATTAAGGCATATGGTAATGTGGGATTTACATTTTAACCTCCACCTTTACTCCCATTTGATTACTTGTGACTCAAACAAGTCTAGACTAACCCTAAATTATTATCTCGAATATTGATACTTAATCCCGCGAAGAAAGCTAGTATTGTTGATTGATTAGACTTGGAGATGAATTGTCAAATACATTCTTAAATATAATTTTAAAATACGTAAATTATTAATAGCGCACATTGTCGGGAAAAAGACTGCCGCAAAGCCATTCAATCACGTACATAGTAAAAATTGTTGCATTTAAATAATGCCTTCGTTGTCACATGTTGTTTATATGACCACGAACATGTGACGATTTCCTGAAAACGATACATTTGGATTGAATTAAAAAAGACCCAGACCATCCTAATACAGCGCGTCTCAAAAAAACGTGCGAAAGATTTTCTTGGCTCCAATGTCGATAAATATTTCTATTGAAAATTCGATTGTTGTTGAAAGTGCATTCGTAGGACCAAATAGTTTTTGCCTAGAAGAGTGGATCAGCTTGCAGATAGTTAAGGAAATGATTGCAGAATTGAATTCGTCGATTAGGATCATTGACTACCAAATGCTGTACTGTTTCAGAAGTGTAAGGATGGTATTTCTTCAAAATTCTTTGAACTTTATCTTTGGACGAGTTCAAAGCCTTAGCAATTCTCAAACATTAGCAAAATCTCTTTCTGATGTTTTTGGATTCTCTTCAACACTAAGCAATACGTTAAGTTCTAGATTTTCATCGAAGTCTTGCAATGATTTTTTCGGCTTTTTAAAAGATCCGTAGTGGCGTAAGTTGTCTTCTAAACGTTTAAATTTATTACGATTAGGTACTTCTCAATTAGAAAAACGGGCGGAATAAAAACATATCGCTTCACCGGAGTTCTTATTGCTTTGGAAATATGCTTCAAGCAGATCTGTAAATTCACTATTCATTTTTAAATAATTTCAACTGAAATTGACATTTGATAATTATAACTAATAACTATTTTTATTGCACCAACGAATTAATTTACAATAATCACATTTTCAGCATACCTGATCACAGAAAATTATGAGAAAGAATGATATGATTCTAATCGCTAAAGGCGCCTTTATCCTGTCCCTTCTCTTGGGGTATCATATGGGTGACACTTGTCCACGACGCCAGGCGTCTCTGTACAAGATGATACAATAGAATGAGATGGAATGAAATGCAGATAATCACAGAATAACGCAGATGGCCTCATGATGATACAGATGGTTATATAACTCATATTGTATAAATTTTAATTTTTTTTTAGTTAAAAATTGTTTTAATGTCAACTTGTTATTCATCCTTAAATTCAGAAAAGTACTTTCTATCAAAAAATATTGAAAAAAATATGGAGTTATATTGGAAATTCTGAAGTTGACTTCTGAAGCAGAAAAAGTTGAGTTAAAAAATCAACATTAACGTTACTTTGCAGTCTGAAAAATATCATTTTATTTGGTTTTTAATTCATCAAAATCCGTTCGTTAATAACTGAGTTATGGCTTCGCCCGTTTTTCTTTGAGACACCCTGTATTTTGAAAACAGTGTACGGTTGTTTTCATGATTACCCTTTATTTCTAACCTTCCCTTTTTTTATAGTGGATGAGGTGATTGCATTAAGCATCAACCGGGGGCCATCAGTGCTGCCGGTGTTATTCGAGCTTCAAGTGTGGGATTCGCCTCAAGGATTATAGGGAATACCCACCCAACACCTTTCCCGCTCTTCACCCGGCTCCCATTCTGGAATCGCCGTCAGGTGTTACTTCAGATCGGAGATGGAAATCATTTTTCCGATGTCCGATCTTTTCCCTTCGTTGCAGTTATCCAATTAAACGAAATAGTTCTTGTCGATTTTTTGTTTGCTCATTTTCCTGTGGCTTATTTGAGGAAAAAGCAAAATCCGGTGCATTGAAATCCCTATGGCTTACTTAAAAAAAACACTCTGCAGAAGTTTCAAAGATTCTAGAGTACCTACACCTATTTAGTTAATAGCTAGGGAATTAATTGCATCTGCCGAGCTTTCAGGCTACTTTTCATCGAAATTCTCCAACTGCTGCCATCTTATTAATACTGAAAAGGCCATTTAAAGTGGCATAAACTAACGGGAGAATTCAACTTAGGCCTGATAGGATCGAATTTAGACCCCAGTAAACCACTTAAACAGGATAAATAGTTCAACACCAGGTGATGCTTTTGATGTTCAGGTTAGATCTTATTTCTACTACTTATTTCTATGTGAGGCTAAAGGAAGAAAAACAATAATTTTTACAAAATTTTACTCTCCTCTCGTTCTGCTATAAAATAACTGGAACCACAGTAATACACATTGAGAAAAATTTTCTCGCGATTAACTTTTTACCTAGAAAAATCAACATGCGATTTTCACCTCCAATCCTAATTAACTCAACAATAATTACCTTTCTTTTTTGGACCTTTTGATTGGGACGGTAAAAAGACTTCCATCTCATTTAACTTTAGGTTCACATAGATCAAGGTACCTCCAACATCCTGTTAAAATTTGGACAGTCCCTCCTACCGACCGATATCGGAGGAAAAGGAAGCAGTAGAGATGAAATTAACAGTTTGTGAATCGGTATAGGACAGAAAATGTAATAATATTATCAATTCGTTTCTAGCAATGTTAATGAAATGTTTCGAAGAAATGAAGCCCAGATTTGACGCAATTCAACACATGACCACAGATGAATCGCTGAGGGCTTCACAGCTGAAGAACGACGAGATTCTGGGCTACTACGGGACTTTCAAGGAGATTGGCGTAGATTAATTGGGCGATCGTTATTGGAATATGCGTTTTAAGTTTACCTTTTTATATGAACTGTAAAGAACTGATTTATGGCGTAGTATAAGTAGAGGGGATATAGAAGATGTTAAGGATTTAATAGAGATATGTACAATATTCCAAAAGTGAGGTTGAGTATTACTAGTTGTCGGTAGCATTACATAATATTTTTAAACCTGATATCATAAGATTAAAATATTACATTTATAAATAAATTTGACAGGAATGCTTAAAATGAACCTTTAAAACTACATGCATGTGAACTAATACAGTCTGGTGCCTCTGTAAATTGCGGAAGTCACATACCTGCCTTTCGTTCAAGCTTAAAGCTTGGTCGACACCATCGAAACTCGAAAGTGGAAAAAGAGCGAGAAATTCGCAGTGAATTTTACTAAAAAACTGATGTTATGCACTTCAATTGAGCGGCCATAATCTGAGATATCTGACTACGCTATAGATGACTCTAATGATCCCGTTGTGCTGAGCCGAGACATTCCGTGCCGAACCAATGTATGGGAGCCCATTTAATTGCAAACATAGCAAACATACCGATTGTTGTTACCCGAGTATCTTTGGGCGACTGTAATTGCTGAAATAGCTAGTCAAATGATAAATGGTCTCTGTGGCACTCCTACGACGGGGAAAAGGTTGAACTATTTTTAAGAAAGCGTCTATTAAGTATTTCGAAATGATATACAATACATATACATGAATGCTGTGAAGTACATTATTATGGAGCTTGCGCCACAAGAAGCGGCGAACGCGGCGCCACACGATGCGGCGAACGTCTTCAAACATTGGACATATAGCTACATGTAGCCATCAACGCAGAGGTTTCATGTGCCGAACGTTTGAATTTCGGCACGTTCGAAACAAGTTCGAACTTCTGTCGGAATATTTGATCCAAGTCGAAGTATGCCCCAAACGTTTGTAGTAACGCTCTTTAGTTGCTGACACAGGGCTGCACGAGCGATTTGTTGTTAGGCAGTGCAAATGGGCATTAACCATTGATGGGTGCGAATTGGAATCCTCTCCCTGGTAAACCTAGTTCGTTTCATTTTCTGATTTCATTCTAACAATATCGCACTTGTCAAAGCTACTTCGTCAACAACAATGCCAGCAGACGTTATTTTACTTATTTCCCTCTATGTTTTCCTTTAATTTTTTTTTCGTTTAAAAAATAATCGGCACTGTACTGACGCCGATGACTGACTGGCACATCCCGCCCAGTATTGAATTCAAAATTCGCCTGATCCTGTAGCTGAAATATTTGCCTATAGGTCACTTGCCGAACTTTGAGCATAAATTCGGTTGAACATTCTGCCGAATGATGGATCAAATGTTCGACACAATTGCAATAAACCTAACTAAATTAAACATAAATTAAAACCCAAACACAAAAAGGCAACACTTCTCAAATCCTATCATTAACGCTGCTTTTCCATTAATATTCATTTCCATGGCGACCATAATTAAAACAACAATGGAGATTATCACGACATTGGCCAATTAGCACGCCAGGTAAATAATAACACATGTGTGTGTCATTATTAACCTATTATTTAACGGTTTTAGAAAAAAGCTGGAAAACGTACTTTACAGTCATTCACCTCACCGTATAATATATTTTCAAAGCAGAGTTGGGTGTAGAATTTCTGCACTTTTATCAGAAGAAAATAGAGTAACATTTTAAATAATTCGAAATATAATTTTATATGGTATGCCTCACACTGTGAACCCTTTATGCATGTGTAACAAACGTGTCGATGTGACCGTCATCATCATGAGAAGGTCAAACTCCGTTTGATTACAAATATTTTGGCACATAAAATAATAATTTGAAATTGATCTTGCGATAAACTTAGCCATCGCACAATTATCCATATAATGGGTTTTGGCAGTAACAAATCGTCCCTAATTTTAACAATTTCAGGGTCCTTATGCATAACACATAAGATAGACATAAGCAGACACCGGCTGAGAGCATCAACATTTTTCATCTGCTCAACTTTCCTAATAAATAAGAAATCGAATTTTAGGTAAATAGGAGTTTGACGTAAAATACAAAGGTTAATCTTTTTCTTCTCAAAGGTCCGTTTTAGGCTATTCCAATCAGAAAATAAATCGTCTGTTCAATTAATTTTCTTGAGATATACACAAAATCCCTATAAAGAATAAACAATACAAACTGCTTCCAGTCCGAAGCTCTGGTATTTTGCCTCATTAGGTGTAATGTATTTGCTGAAGTAGAAAACAGGGTGAAAATACCCATCTGCTTGTTTTTGTTAAAGGATAGAAACATAACCTATAGAGCGTGCAGCACAATGAAGCTATGCCTCTAAACCAGGCGAATAGAGAGCAAAAATTTGGGATGAGATAAGCTGCTTAATGTCTTCAAAACAATCAAAAGCTGCTTTGTCAAAAACAAAAACCCTTTAAGGTTCCTTCAGATTTCGAGAAATCATAAAGTGGCTTAGATGCGGTGGCAAAATTTTTTACAAAGCATCCAAAATATGAACATAAGCCATAGGAACTATGAGCATTCTACAGTTTCATGGAACTGGAACTAATGCTTTCAGGGGTAGGTCTAATTCCTAAAAAACTTATCGAAAAACCCAAAAAAATTACCTCCTCCTTTACATTTATCCAAACCAAGAGTCAACGAGTAGCAATATTTTTTCCACTAATCTAAGTAGCAGTCAAAATGTCATCTACATGAATATTAATCTTATTTTGTTCCAATAGCTTCTGGAAAGCAGAACTAATAAAACGGGCAAGAATAGCAAGACTGTTTTTGATCCTAAATAGCATTTTTTAACACTCAAATTGTCCCAAGGATGACAGAAAACTGCTATACTTAAGAGAATGAGAGTCAATTACAGAAATATGATGAAATGCACCTTAAAGATCAAGTCGAATAATAGTTATTTACTTAACATGTGCGGAAAGTAATACCACACGCTGATAGGAATAGACCGAAAGAGGCAATGCGGAGAACAGATTTTTCAAAGTCAGTAAGTCTACTTTCCAGACCCCATTATCCATCATTTTCGTTGAAATTTGATATAACTGTCTACTTCATCATGAAGTCTCAATCACTATATGATAATCGTTGTCTTAATCTTCATACGCTTATAAGCATGTGCTTTTTTGTACTTTTCTGGATAGTTAACTCTGTTCAATCGTCACCGATGTTTTAAAACATATTTACGTACATCTCTCATTACACAGAAACTCAGTTTCGCAGAAAGCAAAATTTCCCTCTCTCAGGATTTTTACTAGAGCCTAATAATTCTCGATCCCCGTACCAACCCTATCATTTGCCATTCTTTTTTTTTTCGCGTAAAAATAATTTTCAAAATTAATTTTGTCCAAAAGAAAAGTAATTACCCCACTTACAGCATACGGCTTGCTCAGCTGTTGGCTGCGGACTAATCCATCTTTTTTGTGCAGACCCGAGAGTTCGGCCACACCAGAAAAGTAATTAAATAAACGCCTTTAGCCGGATCTGATTTATTTATTTGTTTCACCGTGCATGCTCAGGCTTTTAGGACCCTTTTTGCTTCCTGTCTATGTCGGCTTAATTTATTTTACTTTTAGTTGGATATTTGTCGGTGAAATTAACTCGCTAATGGCCTACCCTTTAGCCCTTCGGCCGTGTCCCAAATCGCTAATGTATAAATTCAATCTTTCGAATAAGGAACAAAGTCAGGGTTACCCTCGAAATTAGGAGAAATTCTAGTTCTCCGATTCCTAATAATTGAGCATCAACCATTTGGCCCTTTAAAGCCCTCAATTAAGAGGTTGTTAAAGGCATTTTTGTCTCGATCAACTTGAGATTAATAGACGCAGCACTTTGCAATTAGTTAGCGCTCAAATTGCAATGCTTATTTTGCTTTTTGTTAGATAATTTAATTAATTTGTGAGTGATGATGTAGCTTCTTCATTTATTGGTCAACACATCTTTATTTATAGCGCTACATTTTTTCTAATAAAACACTTCTCAGCATTCACTACGGATTTCTACACAAGAAAATTTTTACAATACTTAGTCACTCTGTGTATTTTTAAACAAATCATAACATCCCAAAATGGGATTCCCATTGCACTGAGCCGATCTTACATTCGTCAATTTTCATATGTAGGATCCGCTCGTCAGATCGCTCTAACTCTTCTAAATGTAATTATTACTGTCTGACCAAATCGAGACACCAACGGGAAAGTCCGAATATTTGTTAGATAGTATTAGTTAAATTAGGGTTGAGGAACCGAGGGGGATTAAAAAGTGAGGTACCTCGATGTTACGCCCATGCGTATCGTACCTGAGTTCGAGTGATTCTCGGCTGTTGCTGGGTTCTCCCAGTAACCTCCTAGAATCTGTGTCACGGAAAAAACCCAAAAAGCGAACATCTCTTTGTTTGAACCAAGGAAGAAGGGCCGGAGGATGGTTGCTAAGGGCTCAAACAAAGGATGGTTCGTGGTGCTGGCTCGCAGCAGCCAGATGTTGTAACGGTCGCTGGCCTCTACTCGAGATACGACACTGGTTTATTACCCCCAGGTTTAATATTTAAGATTTGTGACAAGGAGAATCGCTCTCTTTGATATCCGGAGTGAACGACGAACTAAGTGACGCGAGTTTTTACTAATTAAGTTACCATTTAAGCTTCGTATTGTACCCTATCCCAATTATACATAAACCCTAGACAACCGAATAAAAGATAAATCCCACAACTTTGGGGGCTCGTCCGAGATTTGGGGTAACGATTTTGGAGACTTTTACGAGATTTGGGGTAATAGTTTAGAAGACTCAGCCGAAATTTGGGAAACGAGTTAGGACGACCAAGCTCTGCACTTCAGGATTGAGAGCAACGGCGACGGTGATAACGACGAAATCACTAATACCAGACGGGTAACGACGACGACGGCGATAACGACGAAACAGTGCGAGATTAGGGTGATAATAGTGATTAATTCCGCGAAGTGAAGTGGAGTGCGGAAAAGGTGTACGCAACCGACAGATAAAAGCAGTTAAGGTAGGATACAGAAGTTAGTCTAATTTTACTGTATTAGTAGATTTATTGCTTTGTAATCCCGATTGTGTCTCGATTTCTTCTATTGACTGGTCTTTTCAAGTCGATTCTACGTAAACAGCAAAACGCATCGTATCTCATTTTTTATTTTCTTGGAATATTGGCCTAGTATCAATTCCATACCCAATTATGACTACTTTGGGGGATATTGAAAAAATTGCGCAAAATATCACAAATTCTAAACTGAGGGCGGTTCAAGCGCTGCATGTTGCTGTTTACGGCAAAGAAGGTCAAGGTCGGCAAACTAGAAAAAATGTGAGGAAATTCCCTGGTTTTAACCTGGACAAGGAATCAAGGGAATATCAGACCAAATTAACAGAAACCGAAGATCAGTTGAACTTAAGCGATTTGATGGCGATCTGTCACATTCTAAACTTGGACTATTCGGGACAACACGAGGACATCGCGAATCGGGTATGCTCTTTCCTGAATGACTTGTCAGTCAACGACGATATTACTGAGGGACAAGAAGACGGGGAGACCGAAGATGAGGATGCCGGAGGTCAGGAAAGTAGCGACGAATCCGGACAGGAGGACGAAATTGACGAGGGAAATTTAGCTCAGCCACAAGCCCGTACCAAAACGAAGACGAGAAAAAATAATCCTTTTGCGTTAACCTTTCGTGACGTAGAAGACAGCATTAGACCATTTGATGGCAAGGATGATTACCCGATAGAAAAGTGGATCCGAGATTTTGAGGAAATAGCAGAGGTCACACGATGGAACGACTTACAGAAATTAATATTCGCGAAAAAGTCGTTGACGGGTTTAGCGAAACTATATGTGCAATCAGAAAAGGGTATTAAATCCTGGACTACTCTTAAGAAAAGACTTACCGCTGAGTTTGAAGTGAAGGTCAGCAGTGCTCAGATTCATAAGTTGCTAATGTCTCGAAAGAAAAGTCCTGCTGAGACAGTACAGGAATATGTATTGGTCATGCGTGAGATCGGAAGCCGAGCGACGTTAGAGGCCGAGGTCGTGATACAATACATTATTGACGGGATACAGGATGATCCATCAAGCAAATGTGTGCTTTATGGAGCGAAAAACTTCGCTGAGTTTAAGGATAAGGTCAGATTGTATGAGCAGATCAGAACAAAAAGGCCGACGTTCAGCTCAGAGAAGAAGTATGAGAAAAAGGAAATTAATGACGAAGAAGGGACTCTGCGGCGATTAAAAGCGGCGCAAGAAGGAGATGAGTTCGTCCAGGCTGTCAAGAAAATTGCCAGCACTGAAGATTACCAAGGCTATTTAGTAAAGAACGGTATTTTGTACAAATACGACAATGGGTTGGAATTAATAGTCGTACCGAAGTCGATGCAGTCCGAGGTCATAAAGAAAACGCACGAAATAGGCCATTTTGGCATTGCAAAAGTGGAGGAAATCGTCAAAAGAGAATTCCATATACCGAAGTTGAAAGAAAAGATTCATACTGTTATTAAGAATTGTGTGGCCTGCATTCTGGGAAACAGAAAAGAAGGAAAGAAAGAGGGAATGCTGCACCCGATAGCCAAGGACGAAGGACCGCTATACACTTACCATATTGACCATTTAGGACCTCTGCCTTCAACAAATAAAAATTACCAGCATATATTGGCCGTAGTAGATGACTTCTCGAAATTCGTTTGGCTGTACACTACCAAGTCGACGACGTCGCGGGAAACCATCGACAAATTAAGAACGCAACAGAAAAATTTTGGAAATCCGTCAAGAATAATTACAGACAAAGGTACTGCGTTCACGTCGAAGGAATTCAGCGATTATTGTGAACATGAGGGGATCCAACACGTCACTGTCACCACCGGAGTACCTCGAGGGAACGGTCAAGTGGAACGGGTTAATCGCACGATTATCCCTGTCCTTACGAAACTGAGCATGGAAAATCCTAGTAGGTGGTATGACAAAGTAGATAAGGTGCAAACTGCTTTGAATTCCACACTGCAAAGGAGTATCGATGCTACACCGTTCGAGGTATTGTTTGGTGTCCGGATGAGGCATAATGAGGAGATTCGCATTAAGGAAATGCTGGAAAAGGAGATAATCAAGAATTTCGACGCAAAAAGGGAAAGACTACGTGAAGATAGCAAAAAGCAAATTTTGAAGGCGCAAGAAGAAAACAGGAGGCAATATAATTTAAGGCGGAAGAAAGCGACAAAGTATAAACGGAGGGATTTAGTGGCCATAAAAAGAACGCAGTTCGGGGGCGGGCTGAAACTGTGTAAGAAATTTCTTGGTCCTTATGAGGTCATCGAGGTTCTGCCCAATGAGCGATACGAGGTCATTAAGGTGGGCACCCACGAAGGACCGGGACGCACCTCTACCTGTGCCGAATACATGAAGCCATGGGTCGATAATGATAGCGAATCCGAGGCGGATTGCTAGTCAGAATGGCCGAATGTAGGATCCGCTCGTCAGATCGCTCTAACTCTTCTAAATGTAATTATTACTGTCTGACCAAATCGAGACACCAACGGGAAAGTCCGAATATTTGTTAGATAGTATTAGTTAAATTAGGGTTGAGGAACCGAGGGGGATTAAAAAGTGAGGTACCTCGATGTTACGCCCATGCGTATCGTACCTGAGTTCGAGTGATTCTCGGCTGTTGCTGGGTTCTCCCAGTAACCTCCTAGAATCTGTGTCACGGAAAAAACCCAAAAAGCGAACATCTCTTTGTTTGAACCAAGGAAGAAGGGCCGGAGGATGGTTGCTAAGGGCTCAAACAAAGGATGGTTCGTGGTGCTGGCTCGCAGCAGCCAGATGTTGTAACGGTCGCTGGCCTCTACTCGAGATACGACACTGGTTTATTACCCCCAGGTTTAATATTTAAGATTTGTGACAAGGAGAATCGCTCTCTTTGATATCCGGAGTGAACGACGAACTAAGTGACGCGAGTTTTTACTAATTAAGTTACCATTTAAGCTTCGTATTGTACCCTATCCCAATTATACATAAACCCTAGACAACCGAATAAAAGATAAATCCCACACATATGTTGAATTTCATCGAACCTTGGCTCATATCTCTTTTGCAAGAAATCGAAGAGTTTAAACAATCTACTGAAGTTTATACATTTTTTATTAATACGATCTTAATTTTATAAATAATTTTTTATTAATAATATTAACCTCTCAGCTCTTCTAGCAACTGCCCTCCATGATTTCCAATACCATTTGGACAACTGGATTTGTCAGAGAATTCAAAAAGCGAGCCGGCTCCTTTACCTGAAAATTCCTAAAGAGAAATCCGAGGCTGACATAGCATAATATTTGAAACAAGCAAGTTTGTACTCATAAAATTGTATTTAGCTTTTTTCATTATCGTTTTTGGGATAGAGAAGTCAAACAAATGGATCATGATCTGATCTGCACAAATGTACTTAAATTCGGGCAATGTAATGGAAATACCAAATGCGGCATTAAATTAAATAAATTAGGCAAAATTTTCATGGAAAGCTAAACCATTCAACCATCTATGTTTATGAATTGTTAATATTTCGCAGCGGGAAATGTCTGTAAAATCCAAATTTTGCACTGAAATATGAACAATCTCAGCCCATACCAAATGAGGTATTAAATTAAAGCAAAATTTGTATAACATGCACATCGGTGATTTAATTATCAATAAGAAATTAACTTTAACACCTCCTACGCCTATAAACTATTTATTTTGTAATTACAAAAATCACACACAAAACAAACGATTGGAGTACACATACAAGGGTCGTATCAGAGGAAGCATTAAACTAATTGAGTTTTATCCTATATTCATCTGCATATTCGGGGGGTTTTTAAAATCCTGAAAAGTAAATTTTAGGCAATCTATGTCAATAAATCATTAACGTTTTGTAGTTTGCAAAACCTGAAAAACGATTGAAATATGTTAATTAAATTTGAGTAACGCCTGAATTATGCGAAACGAGGCTCTAAATTGGTTTTGTTCTGCAAAATTTTTCAGAAACCGATCAATTGTTTTTAATATCCTGAAAACTGAGTTTCCGACGATCTACGCCTGTGAATTTTTAATATTTTAAAGCCCGAAATGTCTGGAAAATACTTAAATTTTTGCAGTTAAATTTCAATTCTGTCAGACTCGATTCAAACGCGATATTAGCTTCAAGCGATCTTTCCATAGGGTTAATCAATAGTTTGGAAGAAATTCTTTGAATGTTTCGTTCCACACTCTTGCCGCTGATTATGCTTCTTATTGCTTATACGAATGCCTTTTGGCTTATTTTCTGAAACCGTATAAATTTAAATATAAACTTTCTCAAATCTTAAGCCGTTGACGGAGTGTAAGTCATGAAACTGCGAAAAATTTTAATTTTTAAAAAAGTTTATATAAAACATAAGATATTTCTACTGTTAAGCCGTACTTCCATTCGTATCTATGAGGACGCCTCGTCGAGAATATTTTTGTGCTTTGTTCCTATTGTTCTGTTGTTTCCGAAAGTCATCAAATCACATTATCCAGACTACATCTCAAAGTTAGATTCCAGAGGGTAAATCCGGCCAACTGGAAAATAGGCAAACCTCCCAAACTCGCCGATCTAAAATTGAACCCGACGCGACGTAGTCCTCTGAAATGTTCGTTGATTAGGGTCACTTGTGCATCACTTCAGTTTCCAGAAAACTAGTGCAAATACCAAACCCTAAGTCATGTCGTACGAATTATCCAAGATTAATGCAGGCTGGAAATAAAGGATAGAACCTAGTGAAATTGTAATGGTCTCATAAGAATACAAGATATTTTTATGTGACTTGAAATGAAACTGCAGATGCAATGTGCTTTGCAAAGGAAATGTTTCCATTCGAGTTTCCCTGTTTGTTTTCGTTGAAGCAAACAGGAAACGGATTAATGTTGTACTTTTCCTCATTATTGCAATATTCCGAGAATGTAAATCAATACTGTGGGTACAAAAATCATTAAAAGCACTTCTCGTTATTTTAGAATCAAGCTCTTTCACCGTTCGATGGAGGGATTTCAAAAATTCTTTTCACATAAACGACCCCTCTGGTTAAGCGAAAAGTATAAGGTTACCAATAAGCGTTAGACTTCAAACACACTTTGAGAGCTCTCCGCTTTTCCGTGAAAAATTCCGATACTTAAAGGTAACGTTCTCTTGACATAAACCCTTGTAATGATATTTTCGGAAAGTGCCCTTTTATTTTAGATATGGCTTTAACTCGATCATCTGCCATGTCGATATCGGTTTAAGGGAACCGGCTGTAATGCGTTTTAGTACAGGAAACGGACCGTGAAACTAATAAACGGTAGCTTAATATTATCTCATGTATACTTGTGGAAAGTAAGGGTAACTAATGGCCCTTTCTATTCAAAGCGCCCTTGAAATGAACAGTGATGCGAGTGTATATTCCCAGGGCCAAAATATAGTTACAAAGCCAGTTTTTAATCACGAACAGAAAATTGCATCAAGGACTTGGATGCTGGAGTAATTACATTACTCTTGCTTGGTCCAGAACACAAAGCTTTTTCAGAAATAACATGTTGCTATATATGTCAGATTTTTCTAATTAAAATTAGATCACTTACACTTAAAAACTACACTCGTCAAGTTTTTCCTTTTCAGTATCATGCTGTAAAGGCTTTAGATAAATTTGCCTTCCTAAACATAAATGTAAAACAAGATTTAAGAGGGAAGTTGGGGTTTCCTAATCCAAAGGAAAGGGGTAACTTAAACCGCAGTGTGAACGCAAAGGTTTTCGATGTTTGAGTTAGCGATTCAATCAACACGCCATTACTAGGTAAGTGAAAATATGGACGATATTGTTTAATTAGTTATACAAGGTGTTTCTGAACGTAGTGCCATGCAGTCAATCACGTATTCTAGGTTCCAAAATACGACGGAAACTTCATATAAACGTATATTGAAAGGCTCTTGGTTTTCAATATACAGGGTGTGAAATTTCCTGAGAATTGTTTTTTATTAAAATTTTCGAAACATTTCGAGATAAATAAATGACATTCTGTATTTTATTATAACTTTTTGCGTTCTTTCTGAATCTCTATTAAGAAATTGCTGAATTTTTCCAGGCATGAGTAGTATAGGGAGGTAGTGCTCAAAATTTCCCTAAACTCTTTCAGCTTGACTTCATTGACGATTTTATAGTAAAAATATTAAATTTGAAGTTGCATACATAAAAAAGGTAGTCTTGTTGAAAGGCAAAATCTCCAACAGTGTTCGAAAGAATTGAGATTTAACAAATCGGTGGATATTAGGTTTTATTAAATAAATATGAGATTTAAAGTCCAGTTAGCTTTAAAACGAAGCAAACAAATATTTTTAACATTTCTGTACATGACAGAATTTTTTAAAAAACCTAGTGTTTTTTGTGTGGTTTTTCGTCATATTTTAGGACCTAGAATGCGTAATTGAATTTATTGCACTATATTCAGACACCTTGTAGGTCTAATTGGTTTATTGACGCCTAGACTTTTTAAAAAAGGTAGTAAAGTTTCATACTCAGGAAATAAAAATTCCTATGAGAATCGATCCAAATTTGCATCCTCTTTTCCCCGAACATCGTAATTTAGGGACAATTACGGCCTGGATCTCAAAGACAACTAATGACAAATCTAAACATAAAGTAGAATTAAACCATGGTAGATGCCATGCTGGATATGGAGACCACCCGGCGGGATCGGTGATGACGCCGATTATTAGTTCAAGATAATATGAATTTGAAATTATTTTTATGTGCAAAACGTTGTATGGGCCGAAAGAAGGATTACATTCTTAGCCGAATAAAGGCCCACTGCTTCCCATTAGACTTGAACATTCGGCCGCGGGCATAATTTTATTCTTTCAGGTCTCTACACGTAAACAACTTCTTAAACTTAAGTGTGCACACAGGAGTTGCTATCTCTAGAACGGCCCATTTAGAAACCCCCGAGATGTAAAATTTGGAGTAGTTTTCGAAATATTTACGATAACTCACACGAGAGACTACGTCTGGAAGGTAACTACTTCTGGAGCACGGCAGCTCTTCAAGTGCGCATGCGCGAAGGCTACGTTACCAATTTTCCTCTTCGTTTAACTGTGACACCTCTCGATAGGTTTGTTTACCTTTCGCCTTTGAATCAGTTTTCTCGAAGTTACTACTAAAACTTCATGCTCATATTAAATGCATGTTACAAAATAAGCAAGTATTTTATGATATGTTAAACGCGCGATATTGCGGAATATGAGAATGCCCGCATAACAGCGGTAGTAATCCCAAAGCTGAAAACGATCCGACCAGCGGCGTTTTCCACATTCCAGCAGGCAGTTTTCAGACAATAACGTTGAATTCACCATTGTCTGAGAACGATTCCACGTATGAATGTCTATATTACTTTTAAGGAAATACCCATCTCCTTTTTATGCAAGAGCCCGGGCATTTGAGAGTATATACCGCAGATATTTCTGCACATATTGAATTTCTGTCAGGAAAGTGACCTCGACGAGGGAGGAAGGCATCGCATGTCTAAAGAAAAATCATCTCGTAGGAATTTGTGTGGGAAATTAAGTGGGTAATGACGAATTATGGCGGACTTGTCATTTTTACTCGCGGATTTATCACATAAATAAAAAAAGTGAAGTTGCACGTGTGGCAGTTACTAAAACACGACAAGTTAATAACACCGCGGGGTTTTATCCATATTTCATTCTGTCCTATTAAAAAGAGGAAAAGCAACGCGATGCGTTCGCGTATTAGAGCAAGCCGTTACACGTATTACGTAGTAATGGCTTCAGGTCTCTCATCAATCATTCAATGATATATTGTTAGAAGGCAAAATCAACACGACCGCAATTTGTACACACGCCTAAGCCCCTTCATGACAAAATAAACTATCCCCCATTTTGATCCTGTCATGTACGAATCGTGCTTTAAATGACAAATATGCCATCCACGTTATTCCGTTTCCTGTGTCGTTACTTCGAGGGGGCGAAACCCATTTTTCGATGATTTTTCGCAAATAGTTCTAATGGTCGCTCGTAATTTTAATACCACTTCTTTGCGGCCTTTTTCTTTCATTATTCAGCCTTCATTTGATATATGCTGTTGTAAAATGAGGGAGATACATAACGAACAAGGGCCCCCTAATTAGCTGACCCTTGCTAAATAAAATATATGACCTCAAAATTAATGAGTGTCATGATAAAAACTGTCCTTGTTTTTCTCTGAGTCGACGTCACGTTATAGCGTATTAAACAGCAAAGTTCGTGGCCGGTGGATTTGGAGCGTAAAGGGGTCCATCTATGGAAATTGTATATTTGTACTTTACAACTACACTATTCGCAATAAAATTCACGTTCACGGCACAGCCTTTAATGGCGAAATCGCATCGTAAAAAAGCAATAATGAGCACGGGAATTAGGATTGGAAGTTAAGAATGAAATTTCTTGAACAAGATATACATAAAATTTAAACATTTTCAATTATCTGAATCATCAAAATCACTATAACCACTACCACTACCATCATCTAAATTAATAATAACATGTTACATGATCAGCCTACCAAATACATCTTCTCTTTCGAACCATCTCTTCTCGTCTTCTGTATGTCACACCATATTTTTGCACATTTATGGAGTAGCAGTACAAAGAGTCTCTTTCCACGTGTCTAAAGTGTGAGTCTCTGTTCTACCATCTCGACCAATATATCGGTTATAATCATTTTTGGCAATACCCCATAGATGTTCAATTAGGTTGAACGTACAGTGGTATGGAGGCAATCGCAGGACCTTATGCCCATATTTCTCCGCTATTTCATCTAATAAATATTTTTTTGGAGGTTTGTACAAGGAAAAAAATTTCACATTGCACATATTAAAATGAGTTGAAAGATAATAAGAAATGATCGCTCCTACTGAACCAAAGCTGTGCTTTTCATAGAGTTGTACAAAATACAATTTGTTTCTTAGTCAACCATTCCTGAATTGAAGCTTTATTCCAGGGAAAAATGGGTGTATGTTCTAATAACATGCTATGGTACAATTTGACAGATTTTTTAACAATTGGTTTTCGAACCGTTGCAAAAAATTTTTCTGACTCATTTCCCCACGATAGTCACTAAACTTGGTTTTCGAGAGAAAATTACCTCATCACCCTCAATAAAACTATTTTCACTACCACCATGAAGTATTATATACATATCTATAAAAGTATTTGTTTACCTTAATGTAAACATGATCTAATATTAATATAATAATATCTTCTACCATCAATTTTTGTAGGTTTCACGCTCCGTTGGTCATTATCCTGCCAAGAATGTCCTATCGTACCATTCTGGAAA
Organism: Euwallacea similis; assembly: GCF_039881205.1. Lineage (NCBI taxonomy): Eukaryota > Metazoa > Arthropoda > Insecta > Coleoptera > Curculionidae > Euwallacea > Euwallacea similis. The sequence continues at coordinate 4,452,605 of NC_089615.1, forward strand.
ATACATGTTTTATCAAGAAAAACAAATTGATATAGATTATTACCTTTTTGTTTCATACATTCTTTCAAAAAAACGAGTCTTTTGAAAGCTATATTTTAAAGTTCCATGAGATCGCACCTTAGGTCATCTTTCTTTCATCGAAGACCTATTTTCTTCAGCAAACTTCGTAAAGAACTATTAGTAATCAAATAATTACCTTTCTTTTAGTTTTTTACTTAAAGTTGCAACAAGCGCGTGTTGCTCTAAAAAATTATTTTTGCACTAATTTATAATGAGAGCAGTTGTTAGATTCAGATTTTGAATACTTTCTCGTTTCGACCATCTGATAAATCTTTTCTCGAATGGTCCCCGTGTTCAAAACGTCCAAATTTGCACCCCTCTTTGAATGCGGACGTTTCTTTTTGAGTGACGGTAATCCCTCGTTATTTTTATAAAATGTTTAAACCGCACTAATCGTCTAAATACTGAAATGTAGGGCAGCAGTCACAGGCTTAAATTGAAAAATTAAAAGTTTATTTCATATTTATGATTTAAACTTGCTTCTCTAACCGCACTCAGTGGTAATAATGGTCCATTATTTTTAAGTTCGCTTTCAAAATACTCTATCAAGGAAGCTACTAACTCCTTGCTGCGGCTGTACAAATGCGATTTTTACACGAATAAAAATACGAAATATATGCACATTACCCTTTTCAGTCTTGAAAGAACAATTTTTACAGCGATACTGAGAAAAAGACCTGGAGTTCAAGTCAAAATTGCCGAAAAAATATAATCACGCAAAAAGGCGGCAATAAATCATAAAATCTTAACGGTTACGTCGTAAATTAAAATGTGGTGTCGCCAACCTGACGATTAAAAAAATATCCAATTTAACCAATATTTGCAAGATTAATTGAAATAATTATTTCTTATATTTATGTTAGTTTTAAAGCAAGATGAAAAACTTCATGGCATTTTCATTAGGAGGCCAAATTTTAACATTTTTCGCTCAAATTTGATCCTGTCACGTTTGCAGTCCTGTGCATTGCCTTCTGAGCAATTTGTGACGTGCATCAGGAATTTAATTGCCTATAATACAAATATTATTATTGTTAAATGTTCGGAACTCGTTATTAACTATTTCTTAATTTGTAAAATTTGTTTCTTTTACAATTCCACTGCTCCAATAAGCCCTACTGAGGTGTGAGACGTTATTCTCCAAAAATTAAAACGCAAAATATTTGCTTTAGTTGTAAGAAAGAACATAAATAAAGATTTCAATATCGCACCCCACTAACAACATATTGTGTTTACTGTTTATTAAAGGAAAAATACTCAATTTTATATAAAATATCGACAGGCAAGTCAAGGAAGTCAACTGTGTCGATCCCTTGAGTATTCCTTGCTCGTCGCGATAAAATGAAAGTTAATTCCCCAGATGATCCCCTTACATCGTCTAATGTTGTTTTAACGTCTCGATAAGAAAAATACATCTACATCGTATATAAATATCAGCCTTACGATGAACAACTGGGGATTTCCTTCGGAGAGGAGCTTTCATTAAAGCGTATTTACACAACAGCAAAGGTGTAAGTGTGTCTAGAGGGTGCTGAAAGGGAAATTTAGTATCCCTATTATGAACTCTAGTGTTGCATGCATTCATGTTGTTTTAGTATATTTAGGGCAGTCCGATCAATCGTGACACCTCAAATGCCAATGCAACCACCGAAGAGCTTTGCCGTAAACCTACTCATGCATTCTAAATTACTTTATTCCCAATCCTACAATTAATTTCAAATGCCATCCATCAATTCCTCATGTAAAAATTGGAAATTTGTAGAGGAACTATGCAGAATGAAGTATGTTATTGTCAGATAATCTATGGATCCTGTAGACATCTCTAGACTATCGTGTCAACAACGCGACTTGAACGATAAAATGATATTGAGTCCAGAACAAAATATTAAATACAAAAGTTGTATGTAGTAACATATATTTTTACAGGAGCTCAAATGAAGCATCCTGTATGTTATTATTGTTATTACTTGAATAGATGGGGTTTGTCATACTGATTCGAAAATTTAATGATGTTATCTTTACCAGTTTTCAGGCTATCTCAGTTCCATAATAATCAGGATGGGAAATTCAGCTACTGATAAGGGAGCTGCAAAACGACAAAATTTATATCAGGATTACTCGTTTTCATATCTTTGCATTTTGCCCACCTTCCTATGCTTCATAAATACACAATAGTTATTTACAAAACGAGAGATGAAAGCGCTACTTTTCCTTCAATAGATTGTTTTATGCTCCATGAATTTTTGCTTAAATAATCTCTCGTTAATAAAATCTACCTCTCTCGTCTTGCTTCGCTCATCTCCATCCTCTAGCACGTATTACTCATTTGAACTTTTATTTCTGAGACACCCTGTATATAGAAATGGAGACATACGAGGGTAGTCCCAGAAGTGCCCGCCTGGACACATAGACGGCGATTTTTGTTAAAGATTTGATTATATTACAAAGACCTAAGCTTAAAAGGTTTGTCTACAGTTTGAGGATGATACGTTGATTTGTGTTTGTTTTAGAACCGTTTTTAGCAAACGCTTTTAGAGATGTAGTGAACATGCAAAAATTGGTCGTTGATACGTAAATCAATACTTTCATTTGAAAGATCTTAGTCCGTCCAACATTAAAGCGGAGTTAAATTCAATTCTAGAGGAATTTGGTCCTTCGTTAACAGTTGTAAAATATTGGGTGGCAGAGTTTAAGCCACCAAGACGAATTTCGCAGTTATCGACCTAACGAGGTGACCACTTTAAAAGTTGTGATGAAAACCCACAAAACTGTACTGGAAGACCATGGGTTAAAATTACGCGAGTTAGCAGACGTGATAAACATTTTAAAAAGTAGTGCACATCGCACTTTGACCGAACAATTGGATATGAGAAAGATGTGGACAAGATGGGTGCCGCGATTACGTGCAACTGAACAAAAACAGCGCCGTAAGGATGTTTCAAGGGAGTGTTTGGCCAAGTTTCGCAGAAATAAAGTCGAGTTTTTGCGTCGATTCATAACGATGGATGAAACATTGGTCCATCATTTTCACAGTTGAGACGAAAAAGCAGTCAAAACAATGGACTCAAAGGAGAGAATCGGCTCCAAAGAAAGCGAAAACCGGTCCATTTGCAGGAAAGGTAATGGCATTAGTTTTTTTGAGATACACGTGGGGTAATTTTTATTGACTATCTCTCTAAAGTAAAAGCAATAAATGGAGAATATTACACAAATTTATTGCAACGTTTGAGAGAAGAAATTAAGAAAAAGCGACCGCATTTGGTGGAAAAGAAAGTCTTGTTTCATCAAGACAACGCACCAGTCCACACTTCCATCAACGCGACAGACAAAATCAATCAACTTGGTTTCGAAGATTTTCCTCACCCACGCTATTCACCAGATTTAGTCCCCTCAGATTTTCTATTTCTAAACATGAAAAAATGGCCCGGTGGAAAATGATTTGCCAATAATGAAAAGGTAGAGTCCGAGGTTGATGTCTATTTTGAAACATTCGAAGCTTCTTATAAACAGGGCATAGAAGCCATGGAGCATCGCCGGGAAAAGTGCGTCAATCTCAAAGAAGACTATGTTGAGAAACAATGTAATATTTTCCAATTTTTTGTTTGTTTAAGTGTTAGATCGGGTACTTCTGAGACCATCCTGGTACACCACTGTATATTTTTATAGTAACTTTAGCAATTGCGAATTAACCTGAACTAACCTGAAACGTTAGTTGGTCGACAAACTGAATGTTCCCTTTTTTAAAACAATTCCATAATCATAAATTTGAAATTCCATTGAGAGAAAAGGTATGAGTTCTGAAATGGGGTATTTAGTATACGAACCCATTTTCCCTGAGCATCCAGAACATGGATGCTACGCATACATGTCGCCGGGGCTTTCGCTGAATAAATAAGCAGCCATCGGTGTTCCAGGGCCGGGGTTAAAGGCGACAAGCCACCACAGCAGCTCCAAAGAGAGCCCCAGGTGGCACATTAAGGCTGTTGCGACGAGTCTGGATTACAAATGCGACCTAATTGGCATTCATCGGCAGAACGAATTGTAATTCAATGCATAATGCTTATATCTAGAATTTTAAGCAGGATCGAATATTGAGCTCCTTAGCAATGTGTTACCTTTGCCATACATTTCCACTTATGACGTCTCGAATGTGCTCTAAATGCTCGAGTATTAATGGCATTTACGTATCAAGTGAAGGCACCGATCGATGAGAGTTCAACGAAACTTAACAAATCTCGTTCGCTTTAGTCATAAATTCGTTATGAAGGTCCACGATTTCGTTTCGAATTTCCAAACCTAGAACTTGTAACAAAGTTACTGGGACGGAATTTAAAATTTAATTTAAACTGCCCAATATTAGTTTTCCTCTGGTGGATATCCGCGAATCGAATCCTCGTCCTTTTCAGCCAGATGCAACTGGACCATCAGAAATGGGTCATCCAAACCACAATTGCTCCGACATAAACAGTGGGCGATCTATATTAGACTTGTGGTGGAGCCAATTTGCAAGGTGGATAGCCACAAAAACCATCTTTCTATAGGGAAACATAAGGGAATCTGGAACAGCAAAAGCTAAAAGTATTCCTGTTTTTAAGCTTTTCTACAGTCATGGATCATGGAATTTTTACGAACGAGGATCATTTAAATTCTCCTAAAACTGCAGATGCTAGAAAGCTGGGATTAGTGCTGTTTAACGTATTATGCCCGGTCGTAATAGTTAATCCAGTTAAACAAAGTTTATAGTCCCATTTTTTGAATTTACAACTTTACCCATATGAGAGAAGTGGGCATTAGTTTTGCTTTATCATGTGCTTTAATGTTTTTAATGTCTGTCAGGTAGCTGGATAAGGAAAAATAATACATATTTATGAAATTAGTGTTATGCAAATTTCAGTATTTATAATGCAAACTCTAGGCTTTCCAATGGGCCACGAGTAGGTGAATTTAGTTGATAAATTTTGCTACCAATTTTTTTTAAAACCATGATGGGGCTCTGATAGCACCCCTCATATTACAGCCAAGCACTTAAACCCGCTCCTGCTACAACGCTTTAAATTGAAGCAGCGTTATGAGAATATTTCAGGATTCATAGAACAAGCCCTAAGCTTTCGAATGATGCATGAGTGGCATTGGTATGTTTGCTGGTTTGACTCTCAGAATTTTTTAAAAGTTGATGTCATTTCGATGGCACTTTTCAACTTAGGGTGGCTTAGAAAACCGGTCCTGCTGCGACCCTCAAAATTGAATTATCGTCATGAAAATTTCAGGATTTATAGAGCAAACTTTATGCTTTCGAATGAGGCATAAGTGGCTTCGGTGAATGTGCTCATGTAGGTACCAGAATATTTTAAAAAGTTGATGTTACTTTGACGACGCTTTTCAAATTAGAGATGTTCACAAAGTCGCTGCTGCTACAGCGCTCAAAGCTCATTCCTATTCTCAGTGGTCCATTGAAGTAAGGTGCAATATTCAAATCCTGTTTTAGTTCTCAATTGCAGTCAACTTATTTCCAGAAATCTTGTAAATTTACAGCAAAATATCAATTTAGTTGAAGAGTTAATAGCGATCCACTCTGAATTTAAATTTCACGGAATATAATCATTAAATTTTCAAAGATCTACGGGATGTAGAATGATGCTCTAATCGCGACTGATGTAGGAACTTAATCCCATAATCCAACCGAGAATTAAAACGAGAACATACTTTTTAACAAGAAGTGATTGTTATGCAGAGGAAACCGACATTTTCGTTAATTTTGTTTGTCACGGAGGAAGCAGGCTCTTTGGCGATTTGTTTTCCAAGAGAGGAAAGTCTGCTCTGTTTAAATTTATCTTCCACTGCTAAATTGAAAATGCTACAAGATGTAATTAAAATGGAAAGCGTTAATATCTCCTTGCCTGCTCGAAGCCATTCTGGCTTAAAATAATATTTTGGATGACGAGACAGGCAGCGACCGACATTGTGCCACAGCAAAACTAATAAATCTCGTTGTAGCATAGTATTTCGAATACAAAAGGTAAAACTTGAAACATTATACATAGAATTTAAAATGTGAGACAAAGCATCATAAAGCACAGACTGACGAATGCCAAAATAAACAACCTCTGGGCCCTGAAAAATGCGGCCATTGTATGGACCATATATTTCAGGACTCGGGCATTTTTCATTACATGCTACACTTCACTTTAGAGGTAAAACATGGAAAAAATCTAAACACTGTATACGAAGAGAATAATTCTTAAATGGCTATCTGGTAAAACATGTTTATGTTATTTGTGCAATATAAACATGCAAATGTAGGGGAAGCTCAAGAGTACATTCAGAATCCCATCATTTTCCTCAAAACAACAAAGTTGTAATTTTTTAATGTAATACTTGAATAAGCTTATTTCGCAATAACAAATTCTTTCCATTGCCAGTTAAAAACGTTAAAATTATAATCTACTCCCAAACTGATTTTAGCTTCCTAGTGGCGAGGAAAAAATAGAACTTAAAACTCTGATGTAAACCAAAAGAAGGCTCTAATTTTAAGTCTAATACCTATATAGTATATAATTAAAAAAGTTTGTCGACAAAAAAGTTCCCTTTTGAAGTATTCGATTCGGTAGATACAAAATATTAAATTATACTTTTCTCCCAAAGAGATTTTCAGCATATTCATGACAACTAACAAACCAGTAGAATAAGCCATAACTTTTTACTATTATGCTTAGGACAGTTTAACGACTAACAACAATGCGTCTGTATCCTTTAGTTTGGCAGACACAAATTTTAAATAACTTTACTGTCCTCAAAGTCCGAGTGGCAACTGAGCTTAAAGTAATTTCATTGTCAGTGGGGTTCAAATCCGGGCTTCCAGCTGGCTATGGCACGATGTCGAGTTCAACTTCTTCTGGATAATTCATCCTAATGGCAACTCGAGGTTACCTCTAAGGTGCAACCCAACATATATAACTTTCTACTATTATAGCATACACTTATAAGAACTTATTCATCAAAAAACATCCTTCAAAGACTATCAGTTTTGTAGTTATAAAGAAGATTTTCAGCATCTTAGTGGAAACTGTAAATTCTAGACTACCACTAACGAGGGAATTGTTTTCCCTTACCTTTTGGATGATCAAATAATACCAGCAAGAGGTTGAAAATGAATTTGGGAAATTTCCAGTTTATTTAACAATAATTGGCATTTCTGGGAAAATCAATAACATGATCCATTAAGACGACTCGTACTCCAATTGCCTAGTCCAAATACATTTAAGGCAGAGTCTATAGTTTTCTTGAATTTGCACACTATTTTCCATGTAGTGCCGTGTCCAATGTTATCTAATAATATTATCATTTTACTTCTTAATATACTTAAGGATTTCATACTACATTTTTACCAATAAGGCGATATATGAACAATTTCTCACTTATACAAAGTAATATAATTTCCCCTACTCGTATACATTTTTCCGATAGGAACTTTTATATATGTTACACCCACTCTCGATACACCCTCCCTGTTATTATCACTCCTCGTTAGAAGCCTTCATTATACTCCAACAGCCATATTCATCTTTCACCGGGTACTTTTCCAGATTTATTCGAGCTTCCCATTTCAATGTATCTCGTTTGATGAACGAGATTTCAGTTCGGTGACAGAGCAAATTTATGCCTGATATTCACTCCAGATGCCTCCACGTTGCCCTTGAATAACAATGAGAATAGTAGAGGTTTTGTTCCTCAATGAACAAACGGCGGAATATTTTTAAGAAGAAGAGTTCGTTGCAGTAGAAACCGCCTTTTTGGGTTAAAGGTAATGGTTTCAAATTGAAGTAGCTTTTAGCGCAAATGTCAATAAATAAATTCAGACACAATAGGAGATTTACAACAAACATAAATTAGAATCCGGGTAATGGATTTGCCCAGGAAACCGACAGTTTCCCAATAAAAGAAGTCTGAAAGGTTGTTTGTTATCGTTTGCAGAGGACCATAATGCTGACTTATTTGTTGAGGTATTTACGAAGGTCTTGATAGATGACGGAGTAGCAATGGAACCTGTTTCAAGGGATTCTAAAAAAATTACTTTGAGAAATAATGGAATCTACTAGCTATAAAGGGCAAATCAAAGAAAGTATTTTTCTTGGTTCAGACACAAAGGAAGGACATACGAGATGAGTGGTCTTCGCGTTTTTTAAAAGAAATGAAAGACTGAGAAGGTAAAGGAGAGGGAGAGGGAAAAGGAGAGAGGGAAAGACACATAGAGAGAGAGAGAGAGAGAGAGAGAGATGTCTTCCCTGCTTTCCTCTTAACCCTCTTAATCAAATCATTCCGATTAGCTCCTATCCAGATGCACCACTTTCAGTTTATTGAAAAGTCCTTTTTGAATGTAGCAGACTAGATCGTTCAGTCCTTTCCCAACAATATATGATCCCTCTCATGACTTCTGCAGGTTGGGATACGTCCTCTTTCATTATCGTTGATTATCAGCAATACTTAGCCCCTTTTCCTGAAGCCGCTATTATATTGACTCTCCTGTTACATTCAGTTTTTATCCGATGATATTAGATCACTTTCGTTGAATTAAGTATCTGAAAATCTGTAGGAATTACATGGAAGGAATAAAAAAAGTTCAATTTTAACATCTTCGACCTGAATACACCGGACTTTGTGCACTTGCGTTCTATTGAACTTTTTGTTATATTTTGGACCAAAGGGTGTGACGGGTTGATGTATTGACCCTTAATTTCGGAATAATTTAAAAGAAAGCACACATTAAAAATAATTGATGAATTTTCTATTCTAATATAAAAATAATGTAAAACTGAATTTCTGCGCTTGAAAAAATTATGGCAGATAACGCACAAAACGCAAAATTCCACATGAAGAACAAAAAAATCTTGTTTCGTAAATTACATTTTACATTCTCGTCCATTCAATTTTTGGAACATAAATTATTACGAATAATGGAGTAAACTAAATTATTGCGATATTATTGGATTATTGTATTTGCATGTGTTAAATTAAAAACGATTTGAAATCCTGCATTACTGGCAGGAAATATTAATTATAAAATCCAGTTCCATGTATTCATCCTTCGAATATTGATTTCTTCCTATTACATGTTTTTGGTACACAAAAATATTAAATAACATTTATTTAAAATCAATTTTAACATGATATTATGTATTTGATTGGTAAGTTGAAGTTCAATCTTGAATGAAATTGAAGCACCTCACAGACAATCGAAGTCGAACTTGGCATTCTGTGAACACAACTGATTTAAAATTTTTATTTCGAAGTTGTAATTCAGAGTGAGTCGAACTTCAGCGTTGTAAAGCCAGACAGGTAATATATTTAAACCTACACATACACTAAATAACTGAACGCTCCTTTTTGTGATTCTACGGCGACACCAAATTAATGGACAACTTTCCATGAATCGTCCTAATTCCCTTTGCCTCCTCCAAATGCAAAAACATTTAACTAAAGTACCTATCTTGAAGGTGACCGCAAAATTCTTGAAAACTCAATAATTTTCAACTTAGCTGGGAGAGCCTCAATTCGATGTGGTAAAATGTTGATTTCACCTTTAAGTTGTCTTGCTTTGAAGTCTCTATATAACAACATTGCTTCCAAAAGCCTCAAACGAAACAAGATATTTTAATGCGGTCCGTTTGAAATCCAAACCGCAGTTTGTTCGCCCTTTCAAAAAGACCTGAATAATAATCAAGGGCCTGGGCTCTCTCTTTTTGGATTAATGGGGCCCCGTTTCTATTCTTTGCCGGTGGTTTGAGGGCTATAAATTATTTTTTTCTTGCTTCGGAGAGTACAAGCATCAGAAATTATGTGCTGGGCTTTTTATGTACGTATTATGCATGCTGTTTTTGGTTCATTATTTTGTGAACGGTAATCTCTAGTGATGGTTAGAGTCTTCCTCTCAGAAATTAGTTCTCAGCGTATTCTATGTTGGAAATTTTGGTTTAATAAATCGCCCCATATAGCAGTGCAAACGTAGATTAGCATTAGCAGCTAGCCAGCAGATTAGATTAACAAGCTCAGGGTAAAATGCAGGTATAAAATAAATTTGAACTATGCGGCATTTAATTTAAAAACCCATTATCCGGTTTTTGGAAAGCTAATTTACCGGAAATGTAAAAGTAGGTGTTATTCCTTACCGGTGATTTATAGGGTCCCATTGGCTTTAGCATTTCGGTTGGTAATAGTTATTTATCAAACTAGTGCGGAACGTGACTTATCGCACTAGTTTGGAAATTGGCTTACCCGTACTTTACCGCACATCGATTGAAGTTGATCGAAAAACGCAAAGCGGAGTTCTGCAACTAAGTGCGATGAAGACATTTTCTGTTTAGTAAAATAGTTTCCTTAGTAGTAGTCACTCAAGAGTCCGTCTCATTCCCTAATCGTCTTTTTCTTCACACGATATTTTTTTGACAATTATTTGAGACACTGAATCAATGAGCCAGTTTGGTAATATGGCCACAATATCTCAGAAACTAAAAGAAATATTACAACCCCATTTTGCAGGAGTGGGCCAGATCATTGGGGCGATTAATATGAGATGTATTTTCCAGACCATTGCTCCAAGAAGTTGTGGGATCTCGGCGCTTGCTAAATTCCGCTCTTTTGAGAATTTTTAAGAAAATATCGATAGTTTATGACTCGCTGCTTTTCCATGTAATCGAGTGGTGTGAAGGGCCCTTTGTTGATTCTAAAGCACTTTTACAAATCATCTTTTTCCTCATAAGAAAATGATCTTCAAATGTTTGATACGAGGATAGTCCCAGAAGTACCCGACTCGACATATACATAACGATTTTTTTTTTAATTTGCCTATATTATAAGGAAATAACCTTAAAAAGCTTTTATTTAAAATTTAAGGACGCTACATTGATTTGTGTTTGTTTTAAAACCGTTTTTAAAGATTTTGTGAACATACAAAAATTGGTGGTTAATACGTGATTAAATACTTTCATATGAAAGATCTTAGTCCGTCCAAAGTCAAAGGGGAGTTAGATTCTACTTTAGAGGAATTTGGTCCTTCGTTAATAGTTATAAAATATTGGGTGGCAGAGTTTAAGCTACCAAGATGAATTCCGCAGTGGTCGACCCAACGAGGTGACCACTTTAAAAGTTGTGATGAAAATCCACAAAACTATACTGGAAGACCATTGATTAAAATTGCGCGAGTTAGCAGACGTGATAGTCATTTTAAAAAGTAGTACACATCGCATTTTGACCGAACAATTGGATATGAGAAAGATGTGGGCAAGATGGGTGCCGCGATTACGTGCAACTGAACAAAAACAGCGCCGTAAGGATGTTTCAAGGGAGTGTTTGGCCAAGTTTCGCAGAAATAAAGTCGAATTTTTGCGTCGATTCATAACGATGGATGAAACATGGATCCATCATTTTCACACCTGAGACGAAAAAGCAGTCAAAACAATGGACTCAATGGGGAAAATCGGCTCCAAAGAAGGTGAAAACCGTTCCATCTGCAGGAAAGGTGATGGCATCGATTTTTTTTTAGGTGTACGTAGGGTAATTTTTATTGACTATCTCTCTAAAGGAAAAGCAATAAATGGAGAATATTACACAAATTTATTGCAACGTTTGAGAGAAGAAATTAAGAAAAAGCGACCGCATTTGGTGGAAAAGAAAGTCTTGTTTCATCAAGACAACGCACCAGTCCACACTTCCATCAACGCGACAGACAAAATCAATCAACTTGGTTTCGAAGATTTTCCTCACCCACGCTATTCACCAGATTTAGTCCCCTCAGATTTTCTATTTCTAAACATGAAAAAATGGCCCGGTGGAAAATGATTTGCCAATAATGAAAAGGTAGAGTCCGAGGTTGATGTCTATTTTGAAACATTCGAAGCTTCTTATAAACAGGGCATAGAAGCCATGGAGCATCGCCGGGAAAAGTGCGTCAATCTCAAAGAAGACTATGTTGAGAAACAATGTAATATTTTCCAATTTTTTGTTTGTTTAAGTGTTAGATCGGGTACTTCTGAGACCATCCTTACGTCAACGTTTGACTCACTTTAATCGAAAAGTTTTTTGATCATTAAAGAGCTTTTCGATTGCGCTCGGGAACTTTTACATTACCATGAACCTTAGAATATCTCTCTTGATGAATGGAGAACTGCTGAGTTCTCCATACATCAAGGGAGGCCCTCATAAATATAACAGTACAGACTATTGCATTACATAAGTTTCATGGAACATGGAGCGTTCTCCAGCTAACTTAAAAGGTATTGGGAAAGTTCAGGTAGATCTGAATACATTAGAGCAACATTATCAGAATCTGGGTACCTCTAATTTTGTTGCGAGGAAATATTTTAAAATACTCCCCTTGCAAATGCATAAAAGTAGTAGCTATAACCAACTTTAGAAGCAAAAATAATGAAAACAACACCTGCGAAACGAAAATCGTATGTTTAGAACTCGGTTTGCTATTAATGTAAAAGCATAAGGTTGTAACGAGTGTATGCCTTTCAAAGGCAGCCGCAAACTTAATACATTTGCATCGTCAAAGCTTGTCGCAGTAATCACGTGATATTACAGAGTCATTGCATTACCTTCTACCTGAGTGGTTCTAATGCTGGATCAATAGGATAATGGCAGACCTAGATTTAGTGCATTGCAAGTTCATTACTAAGTAATCACAAACTCGTGTGTAGGTATCTGATGTTTACCTGAAGGATGGTATAGCATTTGCCATTTTGCCAGCAGTGTTGTTCCTACGTATTCCATTAGATACAAATTACTTCAAAGTTAAGTAAAAACGGCATGCCAGTTGAGAGGAATTCGGATGGTAATATGAAAGTTTTAGAGCACCTGACTCTGGCAGAAATAATAATAAAATTTAATTATTTCCTGCTCTCCCTTAAATTTTATATGGTGCAATTCAGTTTAATCAACCTAAAGATTTTCATTTCCAAGTTTAATTTTGAGAAATGTAAAATTTAAGTAGCTCTCAGGAGCGTTACAATAATTCTAAAATTGCTTCATTTGTTTCCACAAGTTTGGTCTCCGGATGCGGGGCAAATGCAAACCAGAAATTTGCATAAGATAGAATACAACTTTATAACTTTTCATTTTCCTCAGAGTCTGGAAAAATGCAAATATTCCTCTCTTGGGAGAGTTTTGATTCAATGGGAAAGTTGCGTATCGATCCAGTTCAGCTACCAATCAAACTGACATAATAAAAATCCCCTAATTAATTAACTCAGAAAACTGGGGAAAACAAAAACATCGTTCAGGTCCTTTCTTTATTTACCGATACACTCGGCTGATGGAAAGTCGATAAAAATGTTTCATACTCTTCCCAAAGTACTCAATTTTATCGAGGTATCGATAGCTTAGCGAGCTTTTTGGGCTGGGGGGATTCAATCTCCAGTCCCTCGTGTATTGATTCTTACGAGATGGAAGCTAAACGTTTTTTTATTTATTTGTTATTAAAGTGAATTTAATCTGGGCTTACAAGCGATTTTTTCCACATCTCAATTAACCGATTAAGCCCAATTCTGCGATACTACTTGGAAAGACCAAAATTGACCCAAAGCACAAGACGCGTTGGAGCAAATGAATTAACATGTGGAGGAATTTTCGCAATTTTTCTTTCAAAATGAAAATTCCCGAACTACAAATTGAAACCGCAGAATATAAATTGATGTCTAAAATCTGGAAGATTTGATTTGGTTGGGGAGGTGGGTGGGAGCTTGTAAAAGTAGGGGAGGTTGGTGCTAAGTCGAATAATTTTCGGAAAGCAGCCTGTAAAACTAAATATATTAACCCTACTTAATCCAACTGTTAAAAAAAATCGATTCAAATTTTTACCCCACGTATTTCGCAAGCTAAAGGCTTAAGGTCCCTTGTAAAGTACAAAGTGTTTCATAAAATAATTGTCTCCTTTTGACTGCATGAAAGGAAATCAAATTATGAGGAAGACCTTAATTCAATATTTTCTAAAAAGTATGCTCCTAAATGGGATTCCAAAATTACATTTTTGTAATTCATTACTTAACCGACAAAGATACTCAATTGTATTGCTCCTTTATTCCTTGAGATTGTATTAACTTTGAACAGAAAGTTAATTTCGACTTAGAAGCTCTTAGTACCTTTGTGTGAGTTACAACTTGAAACTAAATTCACGTAACATGTCCATTATGCTTTTGGCCCGAAGACATTGACACAACATCTAGAGATTCTATTAGCATCAGAATAAATGGCTAAAGGGTGCGGTTTATGTATTGTGCGGGGAACTTATGTTTATTTATAAGCATAGATCTGAGGTTCTGTGATAACATAAAGAGATTAGCACGGAAAGCCTATTATTCTTAAAAATTGAGAAAAAACTTATATGAATCACTTATTTTTCAAGATCTAACTATTCCGATTTGATATATGGTTCTTGCCTGGACTTTGAGAGTAGGGGTAGAATTTAGAATATTCAAACTCAATGTGTAAGATTCATTTATGGGACAAGAAAGTTCGACCATACATCTTGCTTAGAATGAACTTTCCTTTTACCCCAAAATTTACCATTTTGTAGAGTAGAGTTATCCGAAGCTTGAATGTTCCAGCAATTTCTAAGCACCAGAATGCCATGTTTCAACTTAGTTTCTCGTATAATGCGGCTAAATATTTCAATTTACTTTCATCACCATCTACATTCTTTAGTCCTGCCAGTAGCGTACTCAACTCAGGACTCAAGGATTTTTAACATAAAATGATACGTTACTGTTCACTGTTAATAACATTATATTCAAAATTTACATTTAATTAAAAAAGAAATTTTCTTGATTTCTCATCACAGTGATAATCTTCCAAATCTTTTTGATTTAAAAATGAAAAAAAATTCTTTTATCTGGAAGTTAATTTCCATGGAGAAAAAGCTGACCAATGGTTTGCTATTCATTTCCATGGTGTGAGAAAACTTTTGGCAGACTCCTCAAATGAGAATTGCACCAACATTTAGGGCCCATATATCAAACTCCTGATAAGCTTGCCACAAGATAATTTCCGTAGAAACTATGAATTTATAGCAGAACACTGGCCAATTTGACTATTTCCATAGACATTATTATCTTGATAAAGTTACCTGGACATTGATATATTGAGCTTAAGTGCTGAAAATGTCCAGATAATTTTACCAGTGGGGCAATTTCCATAACTACGCTGAAATAAAGATAGAGCATTGAATGGTCTCTGGGTCTCCATGGAAATTATTCTGACAAAGTTGTCAGTACATTGAGTTATTGGCACTTAGGGCTAAATTATTGAAGTGTCGGTAAGTTTACCAACAGCAAAGCTGGCATACGAATGAAAGCAGAAGTCAATGATGAAATTTTATTTCATCCTTAACAGGAAAGGAGCCTTGGTTACTACCACTATATAATTAATTTGATATTTATTTATAATTTACAATTTGGCAGCCTAATAAGTCTTCTGCAGATTACGTACTCTTTACCTCTAAACGTTGTGCTCCCTATTTTTAATATCGATAACTGTCTAACTACAATAATTAGGTCTCGGTTCAAATCGCCGTTTAGGGGCTTGTGCAGCAAGTGAATAAGGGTAATATTTGGAACACAATCGTTACGCACGTAAAACGGCTCTCTATGGTAAGATAAGCATAGTTAACCAAGTACGTGTATATAGGGAAAGTTTCAAAGATGTACTAATTATAATAAACGTGGAAGCATGGATATATTCGTAGTTTCTGACAAGTCATGTTTAGAAACCTATTCTATTATCCGAACTTAGGCTATAGCACAATATAATATTCTTAAAACATTACCGGATAATAAACTACACTTGATAGTTATAATAGTATTACTTAATAGTTTTAAAAGCACTTGCACCAAATTGCGCCCGAAGGAACGAACGCAGGGATTTTCTTAGCTTCAACTGGAGTGTACTAAAATATGATAATTTAGATTCAGTTCCAGTAATTTTCCTAATCTCAACTACAGAAAGTTGGAAAATGATTAGGTGTTTGGATTCCCAGCAGATGTTTGATTTGGTGGATTTTACAGATTTTCTGTGAAAAAATTAGGGCGACCACTTACCCTTAAAAGAGAGAGAATTATGGGCATTATAAAACCAATGGCTCCGGGATAACGATACAGTTTTAAGAGCTTATTGAATATTTCGTTGTGTTCGTTTGAGCTAAATCTAAATATACAGACAGTCCTGAAAACTAGTACCGACCAATAGTGTATTTCTTACATACAGCTTGAAAAACCTGAAATTCGTTGTAATACTTACTCAAACAAACATATTTATTTTAAACGAAATTGGCGACAGACTTAACATTCCGGATTAATCCATAATTGTGTACTTTCTTGTTGCACTGCCTGATTTTGAGTATGTATACCTAGTTGCAACCCGAGTGAACAGCCTTCATGAACCAATCAACATAGTGTTGTTTGTGTCTCCTATAGCAGATATAAAGCCAAGACGTTCAAGCACCAATAAACATGGATTGATGTCAATCAAGTTTCATAGGAAACAAACAACCTGAGCCTCCCTCGAGTGGGAACAAAATAACACCGCAACAGCCGTAGATTTCCATCACTTTACTAGACAAAGAGACGCTGCTTTGCAATAACCTAAACGCATTTAGTCGATTAAAACATAAACTGTGAAGTTCCTTTATCACGTTTGCTCGGACCAGTAATGATTTCCAGAATCTGGGAAACTTTTAAGAACATAACTGGCTTCTCAGGAAATCCGGAGAAATCGGAGAAGGGATTGTATTAGGCCATTCGTGTTATCATTAAGAAACGTTTAGTTGCGCCAGATAAAAGCTTATCGACCGAAGAAAAGGCGGATGGGGACAATTTAATTTCAATGTTAGGACAACACCCTTCAGTTTAATGCACGTTAAAACCCATTGTTGTTTATATAAGACAACATCGTGTTATAGCAATTTTAAGACGTAAGATATGATGCAAGTTTTTAATCACTCTAGAATTCTGGTTGTTACAAGACAATGTTGCCTTTATGGCGCTAAAACTGAAGATATGAGATTCTACGCGGTCACAAAAATGTGAATTGTCCACATATCAGAGCGATCACTATACCACATTACAATTTGCCTATTAGCTATTACATCAGACTTATTACATACCTCACAAAGAGAAAAGATGTTAAATAGCTAAAG
This sequence comes from Euwallacea similis, assembly GCF_039881205.1. Lineage (NCBI taxonomy): Eukaryota > Metazoa > Arthropoda > Insecta > Coleoptera > Curculionidae > Euwallacea > Euwallacea similis. Next base: position 4,469,847 of record NC_089615.1, read on the forward strand.
ATTTAATTGAAGTTGAGCAACCTCTTTAATGCGGGTACCAAAAATTTAGTTTCCTGTGACGATGGCTAAGGCGCTGAAACTGAAAATCGTAATGCATATTTATAAGACATACAAAGTAGGCTTTATATAGCTGTAGCAAATATGCAAATTATTCTAAATTTATCAGAGTGATGAAGGGTGTGAGTTTTCCAACAAATTACGAGTTTTAACAATTAAGTATTTGCTAACTAAGAGCATGTATGTGCACACATGGCGCAATTCTCGAAAGGAGTCTCCTAATTATAAACTTTTGATTAAAGTCTTTAATATGAAAAATTAATTTCAACCCCCGCTTTATTTGAACGACTATGTGAAATATGTGGGAGTACTTACCCAGTAATTTAATTTGGAATTTCCTCTTTCGTCCGCAATGCAATAAAAGATTCAGGTGGGAAAAATCGTTCCAATTACTTTTAATTGAAAATGTTTTGCCAACTTTCACGTTTTGTTGAGAATACGCGAAAGGCTGTGACGTGGGAAATATTTTATTTGGGAAAAATTCATCGACTACAGAAAAGTGTTAAAAACAACTTTTCAATCAAACGAGAAACGCGGCAAAGAAACAATTCAAACTTCAATAAAAGGGCATGATCATTTTTTCTTTTTCTCAACTAAAATTTATTGTCCAAATCGATGAGTGCTATTGAAAGCAAGTGAGGTCGATCTACCCTTATCTGCTTTGCCTAACATCGTTTAATGACAAGACAGAGTCAGTACGTAATACTCATTTCCGGTTTAGTGGACCGTCCCAAGCCAGTTATGAGCTAAACGTCGGATCGGATAAACGAGATAGAGGAAGTCTGAAAACCCTTGTTCATGATTTAATCAACAAAATTGCCATTTTATGAGTTGATGAGAGGAAACTGCAACTTATCTCACGCTTCTAAAAAGCCGCGAAATAAATTATCCCTTTTAACGGCAAGTTCATACATATTAAATGTAAATGCACCAAGCTCATTGCTGCTCATAACAAAACCACCCCCGCACGAAACGCAGTTTTAAACTCATGTTTAAATTGTATATATATGGGATGCGCTATTCTATTAACCCGTCCGAACATGCAAAGCTCAAACTCTGACAATGTTAGGGTCACACGTGGGTGTTTTCGTTGTAAATTTTGAATTAGCTGATCGGCAGAAGGGATAAATTACATCCCATTTCCTCTATATTTAGTCAAAAATAACGTTTCACCTACCTGTTTGAATCTCCAGATACGTAAAGTTCATGCAATTTTATGACGTATTATAAAATTTCGTGCAGCACGTGGGGTCTTTATAAAAGGTTATTACGTCCGATATCCACCTCCTGAATCTAAACTACCCTTATAAACAAGTTATTATCGACATACGGGAAAGTTTTGTCACTGGTATTCACGTCACGAATTGCCGCTTATAGTGTGTTCCCTTGGGAGACAGGATCAGCAAATATCGTATCAATTATCCCGTGAGGAAGATGTTTTGTCTTGTGTTAAGGGTATATGATTTTTTGCTAGCTGAGCTAAGTAATATTGATGCATTTTTTCAAAATCGAATTTTTTAAAAATTTAGTTCAAAATTTCCGAAATTTCACCCTATTTTGAGATACCTGGGAAGAGTCAGGTCCTATAGAAAAAGCATTATGGAAGTCCCCTGAAGTTCTTTCTTTTGAAACTATCTCGCTTCTACGACTCCTTTTCATTTTTTACACTCTGAGGTTTTTATACAAAGTTATTAAATCTGGAATGTGACTATTAAGCAGCTTTGCAAATTATGCAAATGTCTATATACATCGAGCGTGATAATGTTCAACAACAGTGTTGCAACTTTGCACAATTACTGCAAATTGGATAATCATCATCTACTTAAAAATAGATTATTAGAAGTTGCTAATCGATAAATTGTTTTAAAAGTCATGTGGTTCTTTTTATTCAACACCGATTATAATATTTTCTGTGTAATAGACCACTTTTGAAACAGTTAATCATCTTTTAAAAATAAAGTCGCAAGGCTTTAAACATCCTTATAAAAATTTGTCAAATTCCTTGTACGTCCCTAAAGCCTGTTCGGTTTAGCATTCTAAAATAATATAGTTATTAATATACGACTACTATTATCTATCCCTCAAATTTCTTACAAAATCTAAAAACAATGATCTCGCTCTTAAGGATACGCGCCGGATGGAGTCGACGTTAATAAAAATTCCTTTTAACGTTACTACAGACGTTGCTACAGACTAAATAATTTAAAACATAATTAGAAAATAGAAAAATGTTTCTTCTGTAATCCCCAATTTAGTGCGTGTCGCGCTATTAATCGAAATCGAGCATATCGCTACGAGAGCGTTTGGCGCGTTCGTGGGAATTTTGATTGTTCTTTTACGTTTTTCCCACAAATCGATTTATTTGATTTTTGTGAAATTTTACACATGTAATTATATAACCATCATAATCGAATTTTATGTTTTTGTGGGCTTATTGGATTCTACAAATTGAAAAACAACATCACCCTCTTATTCAAGGAAAAAAACCACACCCCTAGTAAGTAAATTAAATAAATCAATTAAATGAGTAAAATTTTATAAAATCAGTTTCTCATCTTCTTCCATTCCAAAACTCTTTTCATGCACTGCTTCAAATCAAAGAGTAACAGGACCGGTAGTATTTCTCATTCATGCCAAAATATACCACTATTTTCGGTTCAAATTGGTTTTAAAGCGTATAATTTTACTCTCGAATCTCTAGAATTTAAAACGAAAGGAAAAAAGAAAAAGAAAAAAGTTAGAAAAATCTAGAAAATAAGAATTAACTACAACGTGACATATCTCATTTGATGTCTATCTGATCGAATAGATTCCTAAAGATGAAAAAACGTGAGGTCATGGTCAATAGATATTTCCTAAACCGTACGGAAAGTAGCATTCAATCCTAATAAAGACTAAACAGACATAAATTGATCAAAACATGATCTTTCGCTCCATCTATAATCCACGAGCTCAAACCCCTCAATATTGATCTTCCGTTACGTTTCATGAAATGGAAACTATACTGATATATACGAGAAATAATTAAATGAAAATAGTTGTTAACTCATTTATGGGAAGCAGACGGACTGAAGATGTCATGTTCGGTAACTTATATATACCAGGCAAGTGCTTTCTCCGGTAGCAAACCAACTCTTCATAAGAATTCCATAAACAAAGTATTAAGATCATTACAAGAACATCTGTGGTGCTCCTTGAACTACTCTTATAGACCTCAGCTATCAGGACATTGGCAAATCCTTTACCCAAACAATGAACAAAATCATTGGAATCAGTCAGAGTTTCGGATATTCACTGCCCGAAAGGCAAATGTGAAAAGTGCAGGTCTCTGATGGTCAGTCAGCATTGCTGACCATCACCGAAATATACTTTTAATGAATGCATCACTCTATTCCACTTGAAATGTTATGGCTAAGTACCACCCTCGCCAGTGGTGCCGCAGTTTCAGTGCGAAGTTAGCCTGCTTCATTTCAAGTCGAACACCTTGTATATTTATTTTCGATACAGCGAGTTTTGAAATAAAAGATACATAAATTATTTTCCGTGAGAGTACGATTTATTACTGTAATGTTATATTGCATCTAACGCGTAAATAGATAATAATGTTCTATAGAAATTATTCCAGATCCAATTGCAGACATTTGGATAATTCCGAGGAGAATTCACAACCGTCCTCGATATCTGCAATGATTATAGAAAATGCAATTCAATAGGAACCTCAAACCAGTTAATCCTACATGGAATAGTTATTTACCTGAGAAATGCGGGAAGTGACATTTTACCGCACGCTAATTGCAAATTCCGCTTCGTTTCGTTAGGACAGCAATCGAGTGCAGTAAAGACACTTTCGCATGTATTAGATACAATATTTATCCTACAAGATGTTAGTTAACTTTGTTGTCTTCTGTAAATTCATTTGAGGGTTAGCGTGTGTTAAAAATGTGACAAACACACATGTGACAAAAAAATACTGACATTCGCAAAAAAGTTTTGACATTTAGACGTCTCATTTTGACTTACGTGCGGTAAAAATTTTCACAGCCCAAGTGCTTACAGCACTATTGTTAACTCGCCAATGTAAGCAATAAAGATTCTACTACTAAGAAATCAAATTTGACCGGTGAATGAAACTCTGGACTAAATTAGGGATTGGGGTGACCAGCTGACTACATATGAAATATGGGCTTTCTTACCAGTAGATGTCAACGTTGCAAAGCATTTCCTCACATGTCGCAAGGCTTTGATCCTCTCCATGTCGTTTTCCGCTACGTGCTCCTGCACCCATTTGATAATCAAAGTCTCCGAAGGAGACCTCTCCTCATCTATCTAATATTCAGGCTAGTACCTTTCTTTGAAATAATTTTTTTACTCACCAAATGCATATAACCAAAGACACACTGGCTCACACACTGTAAAGTTACAACTTTTTAAAACACTGAACTTCAATTATCATAATATAACTTGCTTGATTGTCATCATCTTCCTCATCATTCCTACTGTCTTCCCTAAAATAACTCGATCGGTATCTACGATTATTTGGCTGTGTGGCAAATCCCCCTTCGCAATAAAAACAGAAATTTCCATAATTACCAACAAAATATCATTCCTTCATACCAAACATATTTCCACCATTATCAGGACAATTTTCGTTAGTGTTGTAGCCATTTTGAGGTCTCCTTACATCAAACGAATTGGTGCCGCTTGGCTCATAGCCTCTTCCAGGAGATCCAGAAAACCATAGACCATACCCCTGCTGGTTGTTGTTACCAGAATCCCGGTTATGGAATTGGTCTTGTCCATTAGACCCTTGGTTTTGATTGGTAGCCTTGTATGGGTAATAATTATTAGTCTGATCTTGGTCTTGGTTACTGTGGAATCTGTAGTTTTTGTTTGAAGTCTGTCCGTAATTTCGTTGTGGGTTGGGACTGTATCTTGAAGATCCACCCCTATTTCCATTCCATGTTCCAGGTTGAGGGTTAATAATTACTTTTAAGCCGATTTTACCTGTTTACGCCCCATCCTTCATCTTCATCCTCATCTCCAGCACCTCCATATAGTCCTCGATTTTTATTTCCATTGTAACCTCCACTGTAAGCATTTGCAATGTTCCTATACTTATTTCTTTTATGTTGATAATTATTATTATTCCCATTGCTCCTGTAGAACTCATTATGATATGTGTCGTTGCTTTTATCTACTCCACATGGCTTTAGCAATTTCTGAGCTTCATATTTGAATACATTTCCCTGTTCTCCACTATTGTTGTTTTCGTTAGTAGCTTCATACTTGACTCGAGAGTTTGTGTTATTTTTCAAGGCATCTTTAATAGTGATTTCCTTGTTATTCTTGGTATCGCAATTAACGTTGAAATGCAAAAGAAAAATTGAAAGTACTATAATGTTTGGTATGATCAGTTTCATGGTGACTAACTGACTGATTAACGTGATTTCTCATAGTTTATGATGCCTCAATTAAATTTTTAATTTTTTGTCTGATGTAGAATCGTTGACTGAATAGATTCATTGTGAGGAAGATCGAAAAGGTCGTTGGGTATTTTCCTGTTCAGTGAGCTGTTTAAGTGAGATAGTTTGGTGAGTAAATGCGAGTTTTTATAAAATGAAGAAGATAACAAAAAGTAAGGAAGCCACTGCCAAATGTTAATTATAATGAATATATGTCAGGAATTGATTGACAGAATCAAATTATGTCACATTATTCATCAAAAAGAAAAACTATTTGTTGACCAAAGAAAATGTCTATACATGTGATAGAGATGGTGCTTTTCAATGTACACCATTTATTTAAAAAATATTCTAGACAGGAATTTTGCTCACGCCCCTTTCATATAGAAAGATTTAGTGGTAAGTAGTGGTCGAAATAAATAGATCATAGACATCGTGCAATACACTTAGCATCTGTCAATATAACTTTGGAACCTGTCAATATAACTTTGGCATATGTCAATATAACCTCATAGAAATATTAGTTGATTTGTGTCTGCGTCATAAAGTTACTTTCGATTAAAAATGTCAGTATACAGGGTGTAACATTTAATTTGAGATATCGCAAGATCTCGAATAATACGTGCTCTACGAAAAAAACCTCTATTATGAAAGTATAGTTATTCCATGGGGGAAATACATTGATGCTAAAATTAGTGCCCCTCTGCCCCTCCTTATGGGGAGGATGGGGGGTAACTTTGATTTCTTAAATAGCATCCCTTACTTTTTATTGCAGATTCGAATTCTATGGCAAGAAACACGTAAAATTTGTCTAAAACATTTTTTTTGATTCACGATAAATCACGCTGTAATCGATGAAATTTAATTTTCATTTCGCCTGTGATTTACCGGAGTGTTTGATGAAATTTGCTTTAAAATCAACGTAAACAAAAACTTTTTGCAGTTAGTTTTTAATGTAAGTGCTCAAAACGATGGCCTTCAACTTCAATGCACTTATTAATCTGCATTTCGAACACGAGAGCGCGTCTGCTGGAATTTCAACACAAGAACATACGCACAAGTTGTTGCAATTAGTTGTTTCTTCAAGTTATTTCTTTTTTTTTATACGCTTAAACCAAAAATGTAAAGAAATAAAAATGTGTTATTTTGTTTATCCTCAACAACGCGCGGGAATAAGATTTTTTTAAAGCAAATTTCACCAAACATTCCAGTAAATCACAGGCGAAATGAAAATTAAATTTCATTGATTACAACGTGATTTATCGTGAATAAAAAAAAATGTTCTAGACAAATTTTACGTGTTTCTTGCCATAGAATTCGAATCTGCAATAAAAAGTAAGGGATGCTATTTAAGAAATCAAAGTTACCCCCCATCCTCCCCATAAGGAGGGGCAGAGGGGCACTAATTTTAGCATAAGTACATTGTATTCATGACAATATTTAAATTATATCATTTAAAATAGGTTTTGGTTGTGCGCGTTTAGTCCGCACAAAGAATTTTTTGACGCCATAAAATCGAGCTTGTAAGAATTGCATTAATCTGGCCTCCTTGTAAATAGATGTCGCCTTCATTAATAAATAATGATCATATGATAATGAGTTTCTATGTAATATGTTGACTGCGTACCGACCTTCAGGCAACACAATTCAGAAGATAATTAATTTGATACGAAGTCGGTGCGGAACGTTTATCCACGTCATCAGTCTATTTAATATGCGTTTTGTCATTGAAATCAGTATTGGGTTATATATTTGTATGTTGAATGTTTATAATTTTACGAAAAATTACTTGAAAAATAATAAAAGGAAACGTAAATTCCTTATTTGGAAAAAACTGAACAAAATGCAGTTAGCAGCAAACTAATAATTTCTAAATAAAAATATTAAATGAAATATGTAATACTCAAAATACCTGAAAATAAACTCTATCTACATAAAATCAAATTATCATTTGGGTATATTCCTGAGAAAAACATCATTGATAACGTCATAACTCGTCACTCCGAAATTTTAGAAATGAACTTCTTTAGGTCGAAATGGAAGTCATCGAACCCCATTAAAGACCCATGGTGTAAATTTTTCATATTATTTTCCGTTTCTATAAAATAATTAAAGCACACGTTTCTAAATAATTACATTGCCTGGTAATACAGTACCCCGTCGATCCTTTCACAGTAAACACGTTTATACATGACGTTCATTCGCGTCACTCGCACTTAATTTGTTAAGTACATTCAGAACAACTTTTATACATTTGAATGTTTTGTCCCGTACACTGTAACTAGTTGTTCTTCATTACACCAACAACATGACTATTTTACTGTTTTTAATACTATCCCCAATCGGAATTATTTTCATAGTAAATAAACTCATATTGTGTTTTCGGTGCAATAGCAAAGTTTTCTTAGCAGGAAAAACTGCCCTAATCACTGGAGGAACCGCAGGTCTGATTTAATTCACTCAGAAAAATTTACATTTTCAATGAATTCAAATTTTGCATTTTCAGGTATAGGGTTTGAAATAGCTATAGGTCTGGCTTCGAAAGGTTGTCGAGTAATTATAGCTGACTTCGTCGATACCTCAAAGGCGGTTCAAGAAATAATCAAGAAAACTCACAACCCTGATGTCATAGGAAAGCCCTTGGATTTAGCATCTTTTCAGTCAGTGAGAAATTTTGTTAAAGATATATACTTAACCGAGGATAAGCTGAATATTGTGATTAACAACGCGGGAACTGCATATCTTGATTCAAGTTACACTGAGGATGGCCTACACAGGACAATGCAGGTCAATCATTTTGGGCACTTTCTGATGACCTATTTACTAATAGGTATACGACAATTATTTTTAGATTACTATCGTACATTTTTAAACCCCCCGAACTTTTCAGATCTACTGAAAAAATCTGCTCCGAGTAGAATAATATTCACTAGCTCTATACTAGCTTATTTCGTATCTGCTCGCTTCATGTACGAATTCAACCCAAAAAAAACAATTTGTCAAGGAAATCTTTTTAAGATATACCCAACCACCAAACTGTACGCGGCTGCGATTTCCAAGACATTTGCCAAAAAATTAGAAGGGACAGGAATAACTTGTAACGCTTATAACCCTGGAGGTACCAGGACCCAGATATTTTTTAAACAGTTTCGAAATATTTGGGATATCTTCCCAACTGTATTAGGATTTTTTGTTTGGACATATGGCAAGGTAAAGGAAATATAGAACAATAAGAATATGGTGGAACATTTTTTTATTATTATTTAGACTCCAGAAGAAAGTGCTCAGACTCCGATTTATCTCGCGCAAGCGGATGAGATAGAAAGTGTAACAGGGAAATTTTTTACAGAGGGACGAACATTTCTCGCTCCAATACCGACGACTAACGTGAAATTTTGTGATAAATTGTGGGAGAAATCTATTATTTATAGCAAACTAGCAGATAACGAAATAACAATATAATAACATCACTTCCCCAAATGTTCTCCCTGCCCACAAATTAATATAGGGCTTAAGCTTATAAAGTGGCCACCATGAGCCACAGTATCAACTTAGGGATCAACAGAACCTCGTTATTTCAGCGATTATTTCAAAATGCTGTTCATGCGACACAGCGAATCACACAAAAATACTTAATGCTAAGCATCTAATGTCGAGTTTTAAATAAACCTATTTCTAATGCAATTTTTTATTTAATGTATTCTGCGACAATTTTTGCACTTGTAACCACTATACATAGATTATCCAATTAAACTAATGCATCACGTGGAATCCAAATATTTATTATAAAATATCATAATCATCCGTTCATAAGAAGCAAAAACTAAATATACTGCTCAAAACAATCTAAGGAAAAAGTATACTTTTGACTATAATCTTTCTACAATGACATTAATTCATAATAAATTCACATAAAATTTCTTCACTACTTCGTGTTATCACCGCGAACATTAAGAATAGCACGGGAACGTGTGGCCTACTCAAAAGCACCCTATCTATAGCGTCTTACAGTAACGCCACTAACAATGTTCTAAAGAACTAAATTGCCATGAACACGCGCCATCAACGGATTGAGATGCCTTTACGGTATGTCGCTTGCGTGCTCCATGAGATTCAAGTCGGGTTATTGTGGTAGTCAATTCATAAGAGTTACATTGTTGTCCCTGAACCGACCCTGTAGTAATCTAGTTAACATGTGGACGAGCACTGTTTTGCATATAGAGGAGTTCTGGGCCAGCCACATAAGCAAAAAGGCAACAGGTTCAAGCACATGGTCTTGGCACCGCACTTAGTTCGCGATTTGGGGCAAAACAAACGAGCTCAGTTCTGTGATGTAATTTGATACCACCCCAAACTATCATGGAATTTCCTCTATAATTAGGGATTTTCTGAAAATGTCTTCTTCGTTCTAAACGTCCTTGTTTCACATCAAACGCGTTGCCTTCGAATATCAGATCGAAATCCAAACCGGGCCTCATCTGTGAATAACACATTGGTCTCTTCTTCAATATGAGGATTTGTCAACAATTGACCTTATTTCCTAAATTATTTTGAACAATGTATTTGCAAGCAACAGCGTGGCCCGGCTATTTTAAGCGCATTTAATCGGACTGTTGCTAGCTGGTTATTCTATCCCAACACTTATCTATTAGATAATTAATACCCAAGTGCTACTTAGCTGTACAGCTGAAATCTCTAAACATTAAATTCCGATTTTTTTAAGGTGTAACCCCCACAAATAAAGCACAACTTCATATAAAAATATTTATTGAAAAAGGAAATTACTTTTACATTAATAGACACATGTATAAAAGGTTTATCCAAGGATATATCGAGTAAATTTAGACAAAATTAAGTTTAAGGACATTTACGATCAATCTGAGCCTTGCCCGATTCCTGATACTCTTGCATGGACATCCACATTTGCTGGAAAGTGCCAATTGATGCCAAAATGGAACCACCCACCCAGGAACCGAATCGTCGTTCAACTGTCCCATTAGCTGCGATAATTTTCAGCTTCATGGAACCCGGAGATCTAGATTGCAGATCTCTGCTGAGACGATCACCAAATCCCTAAGGTTGTAAATTTACCGAAAACCGTCGATGTTAGATACCTATGTAAATTTAATGACTACGATTTCAGTTTCGAAAATTACGATTCGAGGTTCCCAAAATCTCTTGAAAATTTTCATTAAACGAATAAAAATATTTGAGTTTCAATTTGAGATTCACAGCTATAGACATCAGTTGAAAATTCTGTAATTTTTTGGTAAATTTTGGCGATTATCCTATTTCCAAAGCTGTTTTTGTAGCCTCCAAAAGTCTATTGAAAAATTTGTAATTTTCTTGAAAATTCATGCAAATACCTGAGTCACAAAAATGCATTTCAGAACTTTCAAAATCCCAATTTTCGATACGTACAAAACTTAATTCACAATAAAACATTTTCGGGTTTAATAGTGAAATATTACCTGCACGAGTGAATTTCCTCCCGTTAAAACTACTGAACTATATAGTGCGGGTCGTATATCAACGTCGCACATTCCCGCACTGGTTGCAGCTATAAAGGAATAACGTATTTTTGCAGACCTCATACCACTGTTTTTTCAAAATATGTACTTATATGCTACAAGACCACAAATCAAAATTAAACCTTTGAGCTCTAAATCAATAAAGGATTTCTTCGAAAAAAATAAGTGCTCACCAATATGGCCAGCACCCAACATGGCATGATCAAACAATCCTTCTGCGAGCTTGAAACGTTCTGTATTAAAATCCTGATGAAATCCCGTAGGAAATTCGTAATGAACTGCCGGAATGTTCGATACAATTCGCTCGTCATATTGTCCCTCAGCGACCTGATCAAATTTACAGCTTTCAGTGGCAAAATAATGTGAACTACCAGCGGAAAATCATGCTCCAATTCGATCAAAAGTAACTTACCTGAAGGACAGACTGTTGAAAATCTTGCACAGTCCTTTTGACCATATAAGTCATCCAGGAATTCGACGGTTGAAAATTGAATTTTTTTTTTGTGAATCTTGGCTTATCCTTGTCTCTAACTACATCTTTTGCAGCTATTAATGCCGCAGGTGTTAGATCAATTCCCATAGATTCTAACATATCTCTTGCCCTAAAATCGCACACTCTTGTTCTCCCTTTAAGTAACTCTTTCTTGGGCAACTTTTGAATCAATACATAATAGCTTCGTTCCAACATGAGAGAAAATCAATTCCAGATAGTCAGAAGCAGTCTAAAATATGCAAAAAGAGTAATAACCGGTATTCTGCACATATTTCTGACTGTTTCTGACGATCCGGAATCGCTTTACCCCTCTGTTGGAGTAGAACTAAGAATAATCGTTGCTGAATACCTCAAAGTTAAGTAATCTCCTCCCAATGGTGATTTTACAACGGCATTGGAAATTACATAACCGTCTACTACAGGCACAGCAGAAGTATGAGTGGCCCCACTATCTATCACCAAAGCGGTCGCCCGGCCATTGGCAAAGGCAGCCAACGCGGCATTTTTTACCAAGAAAAAGGCGGGTACTTTGTACTTTTCAAACATAAGTTCCGTGAGTCTTTCACGTTTTTGTCGCTGGTTCCCCGGCGATTCCGAGAAAAGCACTGGATGGTAATGGGACTCCGACTGAATAATCTAGACGTGTATGAATTATGTAAAATCGCTTGCATTCGATTATCTAATAAATTATACTTTTTCATACGAATAGTCGAGAATTTTTTCAAACATGTCCCAGTTCTCTATCATTCCCTCTTTCATATAACTGTGTAATTCCATGTTGGGACGAGGCACATGTAGGAAAGTGGTATCAATGTAGAATTTATGTTCTGAAATTAAACTAATGTACACACTAAACTAAAGACACGGGCAAGTTGGCTATGTAGCGAATCACACGTGTAGTCACATCTTGCAGAAATGTTTATGTCCTTAATTTATTTATTCAGCCTTGGATCACGATCTTACGGTGCCTTCCATACAGCTTAGGTTTCGAATTTTTAGCGTTTACGAATAAGGTACGATGTAATATTACAAAATGGAAATTTGCAAGCAAAATCTTTGCTTAAACTATTTCTCGCAGAAAATAAATCTTGTATTCAATTACATGCAGCTGTTTCGTCTCCCATTCTGTTTTCTTTAGATTTGTCCTATTTTGCCATGCTACGTGTTTCATGTTGGTTAGAGTTAGTCGAGTACAGTTGTTACCTAGAGCGCATATGGCTTTGTGTGTGAATAATCTTTATTATGAAAGTATACTCTCGTGGACTTATTAGTTATTAGTTAATTTGACAATATTATTCTGGTTTCATTCAAAGAGAACCAAGGAAATCTGAATATTTCTTTAATCAACCAATAATGTGACAGCTGGTAACACCTAAGGAAAACCTTATTCATTCTTTTAGATGTTAAAACAATATCATTACCCAGCATCCATGAAATTATTTAAAAATATATTGCAAATTTGAGATTTCTCCCAATATTGATAGTGAAATCGCACTTGTCACCAATTGAGTGGTATTTCTATCAACTGTAACAGTCTAGGTGGCTATCATAATAAAATGCTTTGTTATCATTGGAAGGAATAACGTGAATTAATCTGACATATATTAATAAAGAAGACTTTTATGATGCCATAAGAATGATGAAAAGAATATAGAATCTAACAACTACCAAAACAGTCAGGCCATTTTCTATTAGTTCGATCTTAAAGGTTGAGCAAATTGTAAGTGTTATATTTTTTACATATGTATATCTTTAGGTTTTACACCAAAAATTTTCATATTGCTTATTGATGACCAGTTGAAAAAGGCAGAAAATTGAATAATATATTTATAAAATATAAAAATTCTCTAAGTCTGTCATAATTTTTAGCTAGAGTGTCTGCTATAACTTTGTAATATGTATAAAAGAAATAAAATTAATTGCAGGGCTGTGGGAGTCTCCAAAGAATTTTTTCTGCCATTCTGGTGCAGGAATATATTTAACTGAGCCATGAGAGACACCACAATGAGTTTTACACTTACTATTTGGGTCAGTGTAGTCTCACCCAAAAAAAATATTTGCAGGCACCAGTGTTTGCTACAGTCTTATAAAGCAATACTGAACCAAGAGTGTCTGACATTGCACTGAATGTGTCAATTACCAGAAGTTTTTATTTAAAATAGAATGTGAAATAACTTGTTTCAAGGGGGAAAGTTTCGAATCGCTGCCCCTCACTGGGTACGCCTATATTCTACTATATTGGCCCCACCACAGCCTACATGTTATGCCACTTGGAATAATTAAGTAACTTACGAGATTTTAATGACACATTGCTGTCATCTGGTTTAGCCTCTGGCTCCAGTTTCACAGAATCATCAGGTGCTACCCCAACAACAGCAGGAATTTCGGCTTTCGGGGTATCTTCTTGGGCATATCCTACTCGTAAAGACTGGTGACCAGGGTCAAAAACTAGTGCCCCTATCTCATCTCCACCATATAGCATACCCCCAGACATTTTCAAACTCTAACTCTTTTAGAGCTTCCAAATTCAATAAACCAATATAAGTCTTATAATGATTAATATAAATTAAATACAAACATAACAATTATTCAAAAGGCGGCTTTTTGAGGTTAGGAAAATTGTTTACCAAACTGACATTTACTTTTGACTTTTGCAAAGCGGCTGGCTATGTTGCCAGTTGAATGTTTGGTAGTTAAGAAAAAATTATCAATCATCTATTTTTATTTTAATAGTACATAATTTAAAAATCTATAGAGAATAATAGTGTTTCGTTTAGAGTTGGTGTATTCGCAGTAATAATTACTGTACTGCATAAAAATTCCTGTTGCTATAAAGAAAAGACGAAATTGAAATTTAACTGTAACAAGTTGACAACAATGCAGTATTAAATCTTTAATGGTTCCCGGTTCCCAGTTCAAAGGTTTTATTTTTCTGTATCTCCAAATTGTAGATAAGTGACAATTTTTGTTTTTTATAATTCAATATCGTTGCCAATTTGCTTAAGAGTTTAAAATGAAACACACCCTGATTACAGGTGTGCCAGGTAGTTTTTTTTCAGTTATTTTCCATGCTCTAAATTTAGGCATTGTTGCCAAATTGCAAGAAAAATCTTTGAAATTAGAAAATATTTTTAGACATTTCATTCATATACAGGGTGTAATATATCATGGAGATATCTCAGGAACTTTGCCACTCTGTACATCAAAAATGGTGCGTTTTTAACCATGAGTCTATTAACATATTTTTATTATTTTACAGAGTACTATCGCTCCCTAAAATATGTCCATAATAATATGTTACACTCTGTATAAATATTTTCGTATTGCAATTGCATTTCCTTACTTTTTCCCAGAATCTTTTGTATAGTAAAAAAAACATTCTTTACATTTACAGGAATTGGGAAAACAACGCTGATTAAAAAGCTAATCCAACGTTTAACCGATTCAAATACAATTTTCGACGGGTTTATTACGGAAGAGTTGCGAAATGATAGATTTCAAAGAATAGGGTTCGTCATTCGCCTAATAAAGTCAAGCACCTCTTCTGTCCTAGCAGATAAAACGTAAGAAATCTTAATTCATCCATTGGCGTTCGGGAAACAATAATTTAATATAATGGTTCTAGGAGCCATCCTCCTTCTCCGGATCTAAGACACCTGGGACAGTATACAGTCTACGTGAAGAACTTTGAAAATTTTACACTAAATACGATTACATCCTTTGTAAGAAACCTCCTTAAACAGAGTATTTCCCAAACGCACGGTGCAAATTTAAACATATGGCTAAAACCGCTTCGTTTCCGAAATACTGAGTGTTGAAATTTACAAAAGATATTACGTTTTAATACTTTTTGAAAATGTTTGGGTCGATTTAATTAAAATTTTCGATATTTAATAGCGATGTTATGGAGTCTTCGGTATATCAAAGTTCATCCAGGAATTTCAGGAGCTTGCCCACAAAGCTGGTCTGTCGGAATTTTACACGAAAATAGTAAACCAAGCAGATTTTTGTAATTTTCATAATTATTTTGAACAAAGTAATTAAAAATATCAATTTTCGGTTCCTTGATATTTTTTTAACTCGTTTGGTTTTCAACATTAAAATTAAATTCCAATCTCCTAATGTACTCAAATAATTTAAATAAATGGAATCATGAAAAATAGTGTAAAGCAGCTAACACCCACTAGGATACATTAATCCAATTTCGTTCTAAATGCCTGCCCAACTCCCAAAAACACCAGGATTGTTTTTTAACACCCTGTATTTTGAAAATAATGGAATTCCAGACATATATTTATAGTACTTTTTTTATTTTGATCCAAGGAATATCCTTTTAAATTTGCACTATATGTTTAGGAAACACCCTGTATACTACCTTTAAGAAATACCTACATATGTAGGTGCTGAAGTAGAATTTGGTAATATTGTAGGACATGGGTCTACTGGTTGTCGATGAAATAGGGAAAATGGAACTCTCCAGCAAAAAATTTGAAGACGCAATATCTGCAGCATTTAGCAAGGAGCGCGTTAGAATTTTAGCCACTGTTCCTATCAAAGGACCTCCATTTGTTGAGCAATTGAAAAATAATTCTTCATGTCAACTTATCACTGTTAGTAAATATGAATATTATTTCATACTAGGTGACACGGAGAGAGATATTTCTAGATCTATATAACTGAGTGTCTCGATACTGACTTTATGGCGTTATCTCACGGTCCAGGGCGATGATTTAAAATTTTACTCAATGTGCCAGACTTGCTAAAACTGGCCCTACATTCAACTTTTCGTTTAAACTACAAATACATAATATATGTACAAACATGTTTTGAAGAGTACCATAATAGATATATAAAATCAATGGTCGTGCTAAGATAGAAACAACATAAAGTTGCGTAGTAACCCTTAGAAATCATTGCTAAAGATGTAATCAATTCCAATACTGCCTGTTCCCTGGTTTGGATAATTGGCCATTCTTTAGAAATTTAGCTTCCTTAATCCAAACAGCCATTAACCAAAATTAAATGTTTCTTTAGAGTTCAATTGTGCATATTGTTTTACCTTGAGGGATGAACGCAGCTCAAAAGGGGAAGAAACTTTATGGTGAAAGTCAATTTCAATCAGTAAATGTTAACTAAACAAGGCATGAAAAACGGAACATCCAATTATTAGCTTATTCTGTATTACGAATATTTTGTTTGTCGTGTTACTAACTCTATTGAATTATCTAAGCAACAATTTCGGTACGAAAAAATGCAAAAACTTTACAATCCGCCTTTTGCAAAGGGACCAGTCATAGACGAAAACGATTTGGTGGTCTCCAAACATTCAAATATCTTTACAGTCTTTTTTGCGAGTGTAAAGTCTACCAGTCTAAAGACGTTGACAATACACAAAATAATATACAGGTGCTCAATATAAAGATATACCAGGTGCCAAAGATTTTCTCTCACGGTCATCATGATTCTAAAAACAAAATGGGGGTACTTTTGCTATTTTAGGTAAGAGCGTTAAATTACCTCTTCAAGGCGGTACCACAGTCCAGAAGTCTAAATTCAAAATGGCACCGTAGAATACATTTTTCGAGAAATCAAAATGGCGTCGTATTTTTAAAAAGTTATTGGTGTTGTGTAATTCGCGGCAATTTATAGTTAATTATTTCAAGTTTATACGTAATGAATTTACCTATTGTAATTGTTTGGATAAAATATTCGAAAGCACAAAATCATTTTTTTAATACCGCCGATTGCATTGTTTTAGAATTTTTCATGTTATGGTTATACATCCTTAAATATAAATTGAAAATAGAAATATTTGCGTTCGGATTTATATTCAAAAAGTTGGGATCTGTGAAAATCTGAGGTCGCTCTAATATAAATTCTAATCTCTAGAGATATTACTTGTAGGTACCCTATTCTCTATATTGTGTCACCCATAATAATATATAATTATGAACATTTATTTCAGGTCACTCATCAAAATAGAGACAACCTCGTGGAGGAAATTGCAAAACAGTTATTAAATTAAGAATCGATTATGTTAATTTATGAAATAATGAATATAAGGGAATAGAACGAACTTCTTCTATTTGGAAAGAAAAAGTTTTTCATTGATCCTAAATCTTTTACCTTCATAAGATAAAAGAGTTATGTAAACATATGTTTCAGTGATTGACGAGTATCTCAATAATTTTATCGATGAGTTAAATAATTAAACTTGTAACTAGTAATCCAAAACATATCCGTGGCCATCTTTAAATACATCAACAGGGTTGCCAATTTTAATTTTACGGCTAGTTTTTTAGAAACTACGTTTACTCACTTCACAATATTTGAGACTTGAAACGTCAAAAAACATATGGAAAATTAAAAAAATAATAAATCAAAATAAAAAAATGAGGAACTGGTTTGTGTTGAGTATTTGAACGTGCAGAAATAATAACTGTAGTTCTTTGTTCAAGAAAGAACCCAACAAAGAAGTCGGTCATTCACTTGAAACTAGACATAGGGGCAGAATGAAGATTTAATCTCAATTTAGGTCACAGTTTTGATACTGTATTGATCTGGGTTCACTACGGTGAAATGGCAACGAGAAGCAAACCAGGAAATAAACAAGATGATCACAGCGTTGAGGTGAATTATTCAACCGTTAAGTTCGTTTCATATTAGAGCTAAAGCAAGGCTCACACTCACACTTAAAATAGTGCAGCTTTCATCTAAATGCATAGTGTTCACTTTCATGTGAGCACACTCATTGCTTTTCAATGTAATTTTGAGCTATGTGTAAATAGAGTGTGAGAGCCAGAATGAAATGGTTTTTAAGAATCCCTGTTTGTAAATTTCCTTAAACCCTGTTGCTTCATGGTTACTATTTACTATTTCCAACATTCCTGCCCTTACCTTGCATGATTGTGTCATTTGAGCATGTCAAAATCAATTGTACAAATTTAGTGATAAACCCCAATTTTCACAAACATGGATTGTTTCGACAGCTCCTCACCTGAATTTGTAAGACACCTCAATTAAACCCTTTATCACATTTTTATTTAAAAAAAACACACATTGTACATTACTCTGATGGTTTTTAGACTCTTGCTGAGGTATTCCGTTGCTTTATATGCATGGAAAAATTACGGGATGCTCATCTATGCCCTCACTGCTCCAAACTGTGCTGCTACGTGTGCATTAGGAGGTGGCTTACTGAGCAAAGGTCACAATGTCCCCATTGTCGAGCTTCTTTGCATCTCCATGAATTAGTGAATTGCCGATGGGTTGAGGAGGTCACCCAACAACTTGATACCTTACAAGCTGTTAGTTTAAATAGCAACCGGGGTGATGAAAATGAAAGGGATAAGTAAGATTAAAACTTATTGATTTTTAAAAATAATTTATATGTTGTTTGTCTGTAAATGTTTGTGTAGATGCGCGACTCATTTAGAAAAATTGTCAGTTTATTGTTGGACATGCCGTTGTTGTATCTGTCATCAGTGTGCTTTATGGGGTGGCACTCATTCAGGCCATACATTTAAACCACTAGATGAAGTGTATGAGCAACATGTTACACAGATAAAAGATGAGGTGGCCCAGCTGAGAAGAAGGTTAATGGAGCTCATTTGCATTGTCCAGGAAGTAGTAAGTTATAATTTAATTTTGTTTTGTTTGTTTTTTATTTGCTTTTTCTCTTTTATATGTAATTTCTGTCTTTTCTAATACCAAATTTTATCGTTTTTCTTCATAAAGTTTTCAATCTTTTTTTAAGAATGCTTTTGTGATTTATGTGTGATTTAAGTGAATAAAATTTAAGCCATCCATTGATTTCTACCCTTAATTATTTTTGTTAAAAGTAAATTAAAATTTAGGAAAGAAATGTGGAGTCTGTCAGATCTGCCAAAGACGAAAGAGTACGGGAAATCCGAAATGCTGTCGAACTTATGATAGCGAGGCTGGATTCGCAACTAAAAACTAAACTTCTCACGTTAATGGGTCAGAAAGACACCCTTACCCAGGTAAGTAAAATTAAAATCAACTAAGACTAAGCCACAGAGTTACCTGTATAAGCATGCCTTGACAATGTTCTAGCTCATTTTTGAATATTTCTGCTGCATAGGGCCTGATAGGATTATATACTGTTGATATTGTCAGATTGGTGACAGTGATATCCTTTTCTTCCATGATTATTACTAATCTGTTAATATGGTTATATAACAATATCAACCACTAATTAAAAATAATATATAGGAAACTGAGCAACTGGAGCATCTCCTTCATGAAATTGAACATCAGTTGCACACCTGCACTCGATCGGATTTGATTTCAAAAAGTTCAGAACTCTCGCGGATGATTCACAATGTTAGGAAGAAACCTATGACTAGCTTTGTCACTGCGCCAGTGCCCGCCGATTTCCATAGGTATCTACTACATTCAGGGTCAAATAATTAATGCGCTTTCAACTTTAACTTCGAGCTACTCTCAACACAAATCAAGAATCTATTTCAATGTTTTTATCGAAATTAGTTTGCGGTTAAACTTGACAAAACATTAATAATTTGGCCTCTATACAACCTATTTTGGTTTTCAGTGAAATCGTGCCGGCCTACAGTAGTAGTACTTTCGTAATGCATGGTTTTACCCAACTGCAACGCAAAGCCGACCCTGTATATTCCACCCCTTTGCATTGTAACGGTCTCTGCTGGAGACTGAAAGTATACCCTGATGGGAACGGGGTGGTTCGAGGGAATTATTTGTCCGTTTTTCTGGAGCTCAGCGCTGGATATCCAGAGCCCTCAAAGTGTGTATATTTTACCGAGTTCAGTTTAACATTAATTACGCGGAGAGCTTGGTGTCTCATCGCACTTGGGCCTTTATCATGTATTTTTTTCAATAAGATATGAGTATCGTGTTGAGATGATCCATCAAGCCTGCAGGGATTCGGACAAGAACATCGTCAGGGAGTTTGCTTCTGATTTTGAAGTGGGTGAATGTTGGGGATATAACAGATTCTTTCGGTTGGATTTATTGGCCAGTGAGGGGTACCTAAATGTCGCTTTGGATACTCTTGTGCTCAGGTAAGGGTTTGCAAAGGCGTTTCTTGAATGTAATGTTGTGAGACTTACTATTGGGCATATGAAAGTTCATGTGACTATTCATTGATAGTTTGTCCCACAATCGGAGTTTTTAATTTTATATAATTTTTTTTAGATTTCAAGTTCGTGCTCCGACTTTCTATCAACGATGTCGGGATCAACAATGGTACATTAATCAACTTCAGACAGTGCAGAATCAGTATATTTCGCAAATAAATGAATCAAAAGAGGTGAATTATTCAGATTATTATTTTATTAAATCATTTGATTTGTATAAAAATGTATATATTCATTAAATCATTCATTAATGACCGCCATCAGTGAGTAATTTTGAGCGCGTATTGATTAATTTAATACAGGCAACTGCAGTCACAATTGGGTGCACCTTAACAACCAAGAAGCCATAAAAAATCTATTTTGTGTTCTTATTTGTCGCTTCCTACTTAAAAGTACTATTTTCTCGATATTTTACCCTCAAAAATATTTGTTTAATCTCGACATTCTAGCGTTTGGCCGCAGAAATATCGAGGAACGCCGTTGCCGCCACCTTAGGAGCTAGTTCTCAAGGCGACATCCCTAGTGTGGCTCTAGTTAAGAGCATGTACACGCTTCAAACTTTATCTCCCTCCGTAGGAAATGAAGTGGCCGTCGATATTCGATCGGCTCCTTCCACTTCTCAAAACAACGTAGCAGAGAAATCGTACTCGGCAAATTTCACAATCTTGGCAAGGAATGTGAATGCAGCGGTAGCTGGTTGTAGTACCAGGTCTGAGAATATGTTATATTGTCTACTAATTTGACTTAAATATTGATTTGAATATTCTTTTCAGTTCGGTTCAAACAAAGAATTCCCCCGCTGAGAATAATTGTCCATGCAATAACAATAATACTATGAGCAGCAGTAATTCTACTTCGGCATCCTCTATTCAAACCCAAGTTCAAAGCAAGAAATCAAACGAATTGGAGTTGACCCCGGATTCGCCGCATCAGCTATTGGGGGGGTTGGGGGTCTCTTTGAGTTCTCCGAATTTGCTGAATTCAACGGTTTCTTTGATGCTCAGCAGTAGTAGCAGTGAGAGCGTAAGTTTTACTTCAAGATTTTTGATATAATTTTTATGGAGGTAAAAAGTTCGTGCTTTTTGAGTTTTTGGCACGTTTCCATCAACTACTCTTCCTTGATTTCCCAAATTATGTAGCAGAATTCCCTTTCCAACACATGATATCGTTCCTGATTTCGTCTTTTGTATCTTGCTTTAGAGCTTTGCGATTTACAATTCTATATTTTTCTTTCAACTGTAATACAACTTTTTTGAGAAACTGAAAGAAAGTTAATGCTGGAGGATTTAAATACGTAAATATAAAGAACAACTGTCCATTTTAGGACCTGAGTGAACCTGAACCTTTAATGGAGGAATTTGAGCCTCGAGAAGTGAATCTAATTACTACTGGTGATAACTCAAACGATGAGAACGACGTTGATATTGAAACGATGTCGGGTAAGTTGCTAGAAATATGTTATTTTTGTGTATAATTTTTGAACTCTCCCAATACTCCTAACTTAGATTATAATTGGGATCAATAGTCTGTTTAAATTGTATCAATGTCAATGGTATTTCCGATAATCCATATTTCTTCTTTTTTAACTCTAACCTGAAATGTGGATAATAAGACATTCTTTGCAATTTTTCCTTTTCCAAAATTAATTTAGAGTTGTTTTTTCGTGAGAGGGCAATGTGAAGCTACAACTCAGATGTAAAAAAAGTGAAACCTAAAGTTGACAAAACTGACTTATTTGCATTTACGGTTACAATAACTGAAAGAATTACTGAAAGTGGAGCTTAAAATGTTACTGAAAATTTTTTTTTTTTGGGTTACTAAAGGGTTCTAAAATTTTTTATTGCTATCCGATAACTCCTCTATACCTATTAGGACATTGTGACTACGGAAATGTATCTTGCAAATCTTATGAGAATCATCAGAACCCCGAACGTGGTAGTCAAGTGGAAAAAGATACCCAGTTCTCCTTAGACCATACAGGCGAATCCGCACTAAATTAACCTTTAATAATTTAATTCTTATATCGTCACACTTTTTTTAAATAAATACGTTTATAACAATCTTATATAAAATTTTATAAAACCTCATTTAGAATCTTTTATTGAATTCCGATTCATCCTTCACGGTGTTAGTTATTGAAGTACGTACAATGGAATCTCCCCGGTGAGCGGTATCGCTAGAGAATTAACAATTAAAACCTGCACGTTCTTAATCCTTCTAGGTGAGAACGACGTGGAATACGCTGAGTTTTCAATGGCACAAGGGCTGATGCTGCGCGATCATTTGAGTTCAGCGGCAAGCAGCGTAGCTGGGGCTACCGCCATGTCTCCCACAGACTTGGGCAACAACTTAGAAGCCAAATTTAAGCTTATGACATTATTCGATGGATCTGGTGGCAGACACACACTTAATAATGTTAAAGGTGTTATGTTGCTTATCTATTGCTTGGTGAACTAAGAATTGATTATTTTTAGGTACAATACCCGCAAGTTCTTCTGCTCTCCTAGACATGACTGCCTCTAACCTCGATATCACATTATTAGGCTCGTTGGGACGAAAGCCTCAAGGTATAAAAATAACAATCCCAGAAAAAAGTTGGTTTTAATTTAGTGTATAGATCAACAGAGACCAAGTACTGATAGAAAAAGGCTGAAGCATAGATTTCGCCCTATTTCAGACGCATCGCCAGTAAGCGATGCATCCAGTGATACTTGGACTGAAACAGTGCCAATTAGTACCAAAGTATGTTTAATTGTCTACAAAATTGGAACTTCTTATTTTAAAAGTTTTATGTATTCAGGAATCAGTCATGGGTCCCCTAGAATCGTTCCTTAGGTCTATAAACTGTTACCCGGACCAAGATCAGGGTCGGAGGAAAGATCAAAAGGACAGGCGGAAGTACCATGCTAAAGTCAATCACCCGACACCGGTGCTGCAGGCAGTTTTGCCATCCGCTCCTGCAATGGGCGATGGTCTGGAGGCGTGTCTCTCACCATCAAATACAGGTACCCTTGTTGAAATTTTTCTAAGAAAATTTTGTTGCTGTTGAAAATAACTTTGATAAAAAAGAGAAAATTATAACAAATAAACACTTATCACCTTATGGGATCGCGAACGTGAGCGGATATTAGAAATTCATAATGCCAACACGAGTTTTAACAACTTCCATAATGCCTGCGGGAGTATTATAGCTTGTACCCAACATAATTCGATAAAAAAATAATGTTATAGGTCTTAAAGTATATAAAATTAGTCGAAAGAGACGATTTCACTAGAAGCTGAAGTTTGAAGTTAATCGTTAAATCAAAACTACCCTCAAAAATATTCTATCAAATCTTGGTGTTTCTCGAAATTTTCTTTATCTAGAATTTAGCTGGACTCCGTCGCTTTTAAATCAAAGACGGCCGCCTAAACCTCAACGAAACATTAACAATGAGGATCATTCGGTGCCGGAAAAAGATGAGAGAAAAAATAGAAAGTAAGTTTAATATAATAAGTATAATAGAAATATCTAAGACCATTCTCGATATGAAAATGTAGATACATTTGTTTTGTTTTTGTGTCAGGTTTCATTTCGACATTTTCTTTCATAATTTTAGATCAGACCACGATTCCCACTCATTATAAAATGGTTGGTGTCTACAGCCTTCGTCTACTTTCATGTGGATATTAAATTTATTTTGTCGTTGTTAATAATTAAACTAATTTATGCTAATATTAAAATGTTCATTCCAGCAAGTTAAGTTGTTATTGTAGGCTGTGTACTTAAATTACTTATAATTATTATTATATTTACTAAAGACGACATACTAAACTTAAAGGAAATAAATGGAATTACTTAAAAAAATATGTGTCTGAATTAGATACCTACTTTTTTCTAAACCACTGTAAATAATAAAATGAGCAAAGAGTTCTGTCGAGATATGTAAATACTGAAAAATAAAGCACATTATATGTTTTATTTAAAATTTAGGAGCAACTTTAGAAAAGAAAATATATACAGGGTAGTGCAAGAAAGCGGTACCACCTTAAGTCTGCCATTCATTATTTATTTTAAAATTAAAAGGCCAACCAAATATTCATTAAGATGCTGTTAAACGTGTATGTATATGGCGTCCACGAAATCCTTTAACAAAGCATTATTTCAAAACAAAAACACAGACAAATTTTTGAGAAAATACTCCTTAAAAACCTTATAGAGGTCGCTTTGAATTTTAAAACTTTTTTATACTAAATGAAGACAAATATAGTGTATAGAAATTTTATATTTCCCATAAACTCACTTTGCCTTTAGAAGGCGTGATAATCCATGCTTTCCCTTAATGTCATGCAGTCAACCTCATCAATTTTTAGAGAGTTTGTTTTGACATTCATGTCTTCTTCAAGTTGAATTTGAATTTTCAAAAGGTAACGAAGAGAGGCGTGTGCCTAGAAGAAAAAAATAATTCATCAAAATATAAACAACCTACTTATGCATTTAATGACAAAATATCTCATTATTTGTCTTCGTTACACCAAGAGGTCTAAATGCAAATACACATCAGAATGATAATTAAATTTCGTAGCCCAAAAATGAATATGGCAGGAGGCATTTTTTTACCACTTTGGGTTTTCTACTCTTTCTAGGTAGACAACTATAAAATTCTTTACCTCTGCTAGCATATGCTGCATCATTGCGCAATTCTTTCTGAGGTCAGCCACTTCGTTAACCAAAGCAATTTCAACTGCATCTTTACACAATTCCATCTCGGGTCTTTGGGCTCTGTTGCCAAGCCGAGTATGAGCCAGTGCGGCGAATCTTTCTTTTTCAGCCAAGGACTTCTCTAAACCACTTACTGTTCTCGTAATTTCATTTGACTGCCTCACGATCTATGCAAAAGATCCATAACGATAGTTTATTACCTAACATGGTAACTTTAGTGTTTAGATAGTTTACATGGAATCTGAAAGTCTGACTACGATCTCAATGTTTTGATGCAAAATGAAATTCAAATGACTTTCACATTTGAGCCTTAATTAAGAAATCAACATACTTCGGAATGTTGCACTTCCATTTTATTCTTTGCGTCCCTGATCTCGGCAATTCTTCTCTTAAAAGCGTTATTTACTGCGTGGTACTGATCCCATAGGGCATCTATGGCCTGTTTTATGACTATGTCCGTGTAAGCCCTCAAGTGTCTGGCAGAATTTATTTCCTTAGCCGCTTTTTCAATGTTGCTTTTAGTGAATTCTTCCCATTCTTCGTTTGTTACAATGCTGGAGGTTGCACACATTATAATGGATTCGTATACAGGGTGTCAATTTAACTTCCCACCCCTATTATCTCGAAACGGAATAGATTTTTAAAAGATCACCGGAACGCGTTGATTTTGTTATCGAAAGCGAACAATTTTTATGTAAAATTCACTGTACCTGTTTCAACCCTCTACCACGCAGATCCACCATCTCAAATACCTCGAATGGCAAAGGGGGTTAAGTGATACATAATTTTAAAGAGCTTTTAATTCTTTACATTTTGGTACTTCAATTGTTACATTCGATTGTTGCGTTTTTTTAGGTAGAGAGAATTTTTTTAATTCAAACATGTTTTATGATTAGGAAATTGTTCTGCTAAATCAATTTCCATCAAAAGAAAAGGAGTATTAATTACTGAAGCAAATACTTATCAATCTGACAAATTTCCTCGGTCCTCGAAAAGAAGCATCTATTTAGTATGTGATTTTTTTTGCAATTGAATGCCCCTCCCATAGTATCATATCATTTGACATTAAAAGTGTTTACTTACCTGTGGTACTGGTAGATGTTTACAGGTACTCAAATCAATTAAAATTTATTGCGTTAATTCGTGTGTTATTGTGAATAATTTAAAAAATGGTATATATAATTCACCAAAGAACTTAAATTATTTTTATTCGTGGGGAGGAAGGAAGATGCGCAAGAACAGCGGAAATTTTTAATGCTAAAAATCCGAAATTTAATGTGAGTTACACATGCAGTTTGGGCTTAACACACAGTTGAGACCTGAAGCACACAAAAAATTCAATATCATTTCAGAAAAAAAGGTGTAAAAATCTTCGGAATAACTCAAATTGTAATATCCCCCTTTGGCTACGTCTAAAGATGGCCCTAAGGACGTTCCAGAAAACTAAAATTGCAAATAATTTCGACTTTCAACCAAAATGCTAATTATATCGTTCTCATTGATTTCACAAAATTTAACTGTAAATCACAAAAAACAACAATCAAAATCAGCTCTGAGCAACAAACGCGTGAGTCAGAATCATATTAGCAACATCCACTTTCACTCACAAAATATTACTTGAATGCCACTTACCTGCACACACTAAGTCGTGAATGCACCAATGGTGCACCTCACGTGTCTTTAAAATGAAAGAAAACCCGATTATTCCGATTATCCCGATTATTAGTGCGGCGAGCATTATGAATATCTTGTCCATCGTCGCGCTAACATTCGAATGAATCATCTACGAAGTGATATCGGTACTACCTGCCTTTTTTGTAAAGGTACATACAACTGATCGGCATTAGAAACGACACATGCGATGTTTCCAGATTTAGTAAATTGGGAGAAAAGTTACGAATTTAAGGCAGCAGCTTCATTGTGCACATATTTTTCTAGGAAATAAAAAATACATTTCTTGTTGCAAAAAGAAGTCTGCGGTTTTTCGAGAACAATACTAATTCAGAATTTTATGTGTCGTGTTCATAACTGATATATATATATACATATATATATAATAAAGATAAAGCCACTAACAACTTTAACATTTTGTCTCAATCTGATGAAACTTAACAACTTGGAGGGCTGAATGATATATGTGATTTAATAAATATAACTTTCTTATGAACAATCGCCAAAAAGCATCGTGTCGCGATCCTGCAAGGACAACGTTTTCTTCACCAAATTGTCCAGAATTTGTAATTTTTATTAGTAACTCTTGTGGGTAATATGCTGGACACTTTTAAAAAATCTTGGAAACTGTTAGAGTTGCCTCCGGAAAAGCCAAAAGTGAGAAATCATTTTGGTTCAAACCAGAGGCGCACACACTTGAAACACAAAAACGTTGAATTTAATTTCCTAAATAACAATTAAAAATCTTGAACCTATGTTGATCGTGATTGTCACTATTAAGATCGTGGAGCATTCGTTTTGAGTTAGCTCGATGATTAGTTTGTTTCGTATTTCGAATATCTTGTTTGTCGTGCTATCACTCGGCTAAATCATCTAAGAATCGATATCAGTACGGGTCATGGGATGAATAAAAACAACGATCCGATGACCTCCAAACATTCAAATAACTTTTCACCCTTTTTTGCGAGCGTACGGCTCATCGGTTTGACTACGGGAACGATACGCGAAAAAGATTAATATACAGCGTGTATATATTTGAAGAACAGTGACAAAAACCACTTAGTGTCATCACAATTAACGAAAACACGGCTATTGAGAAGAGATATTTCAGTTATTATTTATCGACACACTACGTACTGCACTGGCCGATCTTACGTCCGCCTATGGTTTTTTCTTTTCAACAGTCGAAATTTTTACTTCGATTCAATTTGAGCTCCTTCCAAGTATGCTACTCAGCGATTTTGCGATTTTTACCTGTTTTCAACCAAGCGCAATCCAAGCAAGATAATATCAAAATTTATCGAAAGGCATTCCATTGAGGACTGAGGAAATTTATTACATTGATAAACATCTGCTTCAGTGGTTAATGCATCTTTCCTTTTGATGGTATATTGATTTATTACTACAGTTTCCTAAGCATACGACATGTTTGAATTAAAAACATTTAGTTTCAACGCTATTAAAATACTAATAGGAAAAATTATTTTAGAATGATCAAAGACGCCTAACTTGATAACGCAACAGTCAAATGTAACAAATGAAATATTAAAATGCAGAGAATGAAAAGCTCTTTAAAATGATATATCACTTAATCCTCTTTACCATTTAAGATATTTGAGAGGGTGGCTTTGCGAGATAGAGGGTTGAAAGAGACGCAGTGAATTCTACACAAAAATTGTCCCCCCTTATTAATAAAATCGACGTGTTCTGGCGATTTTGTAAGAATCTATTTCATTTTGAGGTAATAGGGATGGGAAATTTTCAAATTGGTACCCTATAAGTACTTTGCCTTCTGTTTACCCTCGATTTAAAGGACTAAATCCATGGTACACGCTGAGATTTAGACTTGTTTCCTTGATAATGCTATTTTGGTATTCGATTTTAGCAACGTTGCTCTTGTATTCCAAATCACGGTCCATGAAATACGTGGTCGATTTCAATCTCCTTACCTGCTCGTTTATCTGCTCCAAAGAGCGTCTGAGCATGTTTTGAGTTCCTTCTATCAGTTCCAGTTCCTTTTTCAGCTTGCTTTCCACGTCATCATAGCACTGCACATTAAAATTTCGAATATAAATATATCAAGCCTTTTTGAAGGTGTCGCCCCTCTTTAGGGTGACGAAACAATCATTGTCATCACTAATGAAATATCCGACCCTAAAATATTAACCTGGAACCTGGAACTATCTAACAAATTGTGCTGCTTTAGGAATGTAAAAATACGAGTAGAGTAGAGAAAAGAGCCTTAACAACTAAATCTTTGGAAAACCTTTAGAAGACACAAACTACAAGTAGGCAATGAAAAAAATTACCAAAAAACAGAAATTAAGGGTGAAATAAAAATGATGGTACCAAGTCAATTCCAATTCTCCCTTCCCTGAAAACAATACACTTCTGACTGATAACTTTGCCGTTCTTCTCCATTGCGTCCAAGCAGTCTTTGATCCTCTCCATATAGGTTTTCAAGTTATCTACCTCGGTGTAAACTTCTTTTCTTTGAAGCTTGATTTCGTTGGTGTTGAATTCAATGTCAAGCTTGCGTTCCTCGATTTTATGGTCGGTGTCTTTTTTGTTTAATTTAGTTTTCTCTTCAACTTCAGCTTTTAACTGAAATATAAGGAGTTCGAATTGGACTTTGAGAGATTTCAAAGCTCTGAGATAGGTGTCTCATGTGCCCGTAGTATATATGTATATATGTACATATTTTATCGGACCGTGGAGCCTTTTAAGTTTCGCGAATCGTGGAATATACAGTGTGTTTAAGATAAAGATGTCGAGCATGGAGACTGCGTAAACGATACAGACAAGTGTGATAGACTAATGAAATTGTAATAAAACAATTCCTTAAAATCGACAAAAAACTTACCAGGGCCGTATTTAAATAAAACAGTTAATGACAAGTAAAAGGTCATAGAATGAAATCAAATGTTGAATCTTATAAAAAACTGCGATGAGATAGTGATTTTAGTTTTCATTTATCTTTCATCATAACTCAGAAAAAAAAACATTTTAATAAATCGGAAAATTCGTTTTTTTCAAAATAACTGAAAAATCAAAAACAATTTTGTAGATCTGTTTGCATCATGAAGATACTTTCTTGAATATACAACTTTTCTCCCATTTAACCAAGTCTGTATCTATTACTGTTTACGAGATTGCTATGCTAGATATGCGAATCTTGGACCCACTCTTGAATTACTCACTCGTTTGCACTCAGCTATTATAGAGTCAGCTAATTTCTGCTGCTCAAAACAGCATCTATCCCTATTCTTGTTATTCAAGTTCCATTCGTTTAAAGTGTACCTACAGGAGAACTTTAATTTTACGAATTAAGCAGCCTAAAGGTGACAACATACCTGGTTGGAGGAGGAGGCATAGCCTCTAGGTGTTCAGCCTTTAACTCGATATCAGTTCTTCGCAAAGGCATTTTATTTGGAACTGTCTGTCAATCTAAAAACAATGATCTTAGAGCAAATTTAAACGTGTTTAGTCAATAACGAAGCCCCACACAAATAAGCCACCAGTTACTGAGGCAACTTCCAAAGCAAAGCTCCCTTTTGCTGCGAATACAATTCCATTATTTACGCATTATAAAGGAGGTATTGATATGCGAAATCCAGATTACTCAGTCAATGTGTCAGAGCAAGATAGAGCACCGGTCTTTATTGGGACCAAAATTAATAAGGACCTATCAGGAGTCCCACTGCATAATGGACTTAGGTTGTCTCAATTAAAATTAGTGTTTCCCGAAATATAAGGGACAATATATCAGTGTCCTGGTAGCTTTACCAAGAAGATATTTTCCACCTCTGCTCTGAATTAATTCGTTCTATGGAAACGATCTCGTTGTCAAAGTTATCAGGAGGTTGATATATTGGCCCTAAGGGTTTTGATTTTCGATTATCAGAAAATGCAGTTATTTGAAGAGGCATTGCAGGCACCTCAGCAATGCTGTGGACTATCGAATAATCCTGGGGCGAGTTCCAATTTGATTCGGAATGTTGCAATTAGAAGCATGTGGAATTTCGGCGAAAGTTCCCGTGAGTTTCATTTATTGATAGATGAATACCTGTAGGGCAGACATACGTATTGGATTTTAACACTACATATAAACCAATTAGAAGATGCCGATTTTAGGGTCTCCCCTATCTTAAATTGAGAACATCCTGTAGGAACCGCAGAACGGATTATCCTGCTCGGTAGCCTCCGCAATCGAGCGATATTCACCGATTTACAGGTGGTTTATATGAAACTGTCGGAAAATGTAAAGCAAACGCAGTTCCTGCGATCCCCAGCAGGAGAGCAGCAGTTATCGATTCGGAAATTTTGTCGTAGTTTCAGCTGAGTTTCCCCTCTGGAAACTGAGACGAGTGTGGCCGTAATTCATAACCTATAAAGTTTTGTTTTGTCTGATAAAGGTAAAAATTTTAGATGGTTTTTGTAGAACATTGCGCAGAATTTTGTAATTTGTAGCTGTGTTGTTTCCTGCTCATGTTTTATGCGTTTTGTCACAGCTATTTCAGCTTTATGTTTATAGTTTTCTAATGCATGAATAGCGCCTATTTAGAGAGGTATATTTTAGTACTTTTTAGTCGATTCATAATAATGAGCTCTGTTTCTAAAGGTCCAAACACTCAAGGCCAAGGAAATACATTTTCCATTGCTCAACACTTAATACTATATCTATTGCTACATCGATGTTTTTAAAGATATTTGAGTATTTATTAGTTCTTCAATTGGAACTTTGTTTCCTGGTTATCTCAATCATAACTTTCCCCTAGTAGCCACTTAAATGTACATTGATATGAATCCCAATAATGTAGCATGAAACTGTGAGGTTTGTTCAAATTTGCAGTTGACAAAATATCTGAGACAAAATCTGATGGTTGACGAAGTCAAAGCAGAACAGGAAGATTAAGAAGAAGATCGAAATTTCTTCTTCCTATGGCTGGCATCGAACGCTTAATCCGGAATGAAAAGCGCGAATATTGCTTATCTAATTACGCATTTAATTTTCTGCAACAGTGACTTGAAATTAATTATTATTTCTTCTCCGAGTCGATAACTTGGTTTGGAAATGGAATTTATGTTCCATTAAGTTCAGAAGGTTAGACGATTGTGAGGAAGCTTTTAAAACTGCTGAAACTGTTATAAGTGTTTCGATATGATTGTAGAATAGTTTATTATACACCAAGGTTTTGAACTACATTATTACGATCCGAACATCAAATTTAAAGGATCAGGGATTAGGTCACATCAGAAAATCAAATTTAAAAAGTTTAAAGGATCAGGTTTAAAGGCTGAGGGATCTGAAGTATGAAGGTCATAAGTATTTCACAACTAGCATGTATATACGACTTTTTTCACCACTAGATTTAACTATACGTTCTAAAACTAATAAACCTTTCTAAATATAAGCATAAATTAAATCTGAAATGCAAAAGACAGCGCGACTGTAATCATACCATTAATGGTGACTTTTAAATTAACATTCATTTCTATAGCAACCATAAATAAAACAGCTGGAGATCACGACGACATCGTGGCCAAAAAGTTTGCTAGGTAAATAATGAGCCATCTGCGTGTCATTATTAATCTGTTATTAAACTATTTTTAAGAAAAAACTGGGTAAACGCACTTTACAGACATTCAACACAATCAATAACGGACTCTTTTAGAGCTAGTACTGAAAAAGTTACTATTGCAATGACGTTAGAAAGCCCTAAGTGGTGCGAGGAGCTTCACAAGGTTTTTAATTGGTAATCATCAATAATATCTAGCTGGATACAATAGCGTCACAAATATCTCTCAAATGAAATGTTCTCGTTTCTATCACTTGATTTGCTTTGTTTTGTACTTCAGGAAACCAGTTTACCACAGGTATATCCTGGCACTAATGTAAAAAAAATAAAATGCAAGTAATATGTAGGTATAAAAATATAGTTGAGTGAGAGAAAGTTTGTAATGGGTTTTTAAAACTCCCATCCCTCATCGCATTAAAAGTTTTTTAATTCGCTGGATTTTTCCTCAGGAATTACAAATACTACGGATATTCCAGATGAATTTAGAATGTTCGTTTTACCATGTAGTAAAGTACTAGGCATCTTTTATACCCAAAAGAATGTGGCACAATGCGGTTTTTCATTCGGAAGTGGAAAAATTATTTTAAACTCTTAGCCCTCATCGAACTAACAGTTTTAGGATTTGCTGAGTTTTTCCTCATAAATTATAAATATACTGGGGATATTGCTGTAAAGTACTAGGTACCTTTTACAATAAAAAAAATGCGACACAGTGCAGTTTTTCTCTCGAGAGTAGTAAATTTTAAAACTCGTTCGCCTCATTGCACTAAAAGTTGTTCATCGTTTTTCAATTTTCTGCCATACATTCTAAATAGCCAGCGGAGAATATTCTTGATAGAAATGAATTCAAATCTATTTCGAGCTAGATTTTTGTATACTAAGTAAAACGACACAAAATTGACAACTATATTTCCAGAAACAATAGGTTTTTTAAAAATTCGAATACCCCGAACGGAATTTAACATAAATGTAAGCTGCTTCTTTTAACTGAGCGCGTATCACTCATGCCGTTACTGAACGTAGGTCTGTGAAATGCCGAGAGTCACCTATATATAATATGTGTGTAATCTGTAAAGACCAAGTGCCATCGGATTGTGTAGGTGTTACTATTTTAGTATTTTACCACACTTCGAATTTTCGAAATTTCTCACATGATTTAATAAAGAAATATGTCAGGCCAAATTATTGATGATCCCTTAACTTTACCGGACACGTAAAGTTCTCTCCCTAGTGCCGGGAGCGCTAATAATTTAGTCCTAGTGGGGAATTCGGGCATCCAAAAATTGCATGCCAAGTGAGTTAAATTGGCCGACATTTTTAATTGTTTTTCTTTTATTATATGATGATTGATAATTCATAATTTCGAACATGTCAGACTGATTTCTCTGACATATTTGGGCGACCATTTTATTGCACTCGGTGTGTACTTTTTGGATGCCCGAATTCACTATAACTTTAACGGTTGCCTGCCTACGTTCTTCCGACATTAGCACTTTTTGCCAATTGTCACTAGTGTCAAGGAAAGGGACTTTCATTCAGATGGTTCGCGACGTTCATAGTATCGCCAAGCGAGTAATAAATGTTGAGTAAGGTCATCCGTGGTGAATGTATTTTTTAACGGTGATAATTGCACATTAAAAATTTTGTTATTTTAAAGCGTTAGAACCAAAATCGCCCTTAAAATTTGAAAATTCTTGGGTTTTCATAACTATTTCACCAATCTAAAACGTTGC
Organism: Euwallacea similis; assembly: GCF_039881205.1. NCBI lineage: Eukaryota > Metazoa > Arthropoda > Insecta > Coleoptera > Curculionidae > Euwallacea > Euwallacea similis. Next base: position 4,504,212 of record NC_089615.1, read on the forward strand.
ATGCACTTAACACGCAAACACCATTGCTTGAACTATACAGATTTTAATTAATTATATTTTAATTTTAACAGATTTTATCTCATCCGGTTTTTAGTAGCACGGAGTTCTTTTTAAGGTGTTTTAAATTTTATTTAACAGTATCCTTTTGAATTGCCTAATCTCGCATGATCCTAATTTTTTACTTTTTTGCTGCAGATGTGATTTCTACTGCATATAAGAAATCTAAATGCCCAACTCAAGCTTCGAGTACGGTCCGCAGGTTCCAATGTCGGAAGCCAACTGTACCGAGAAGAAGTGGAAATGTTCTGATACAAAAAATGGCTATCTCAAAGTAAGAGTAAACCAAACCTTAATCTAGTAAGAACTATTATTAAAATTCTGTTCTCTATTTTCAAAGAGACCAATTTCTCAATTGTAATTAGAGTGCTATGTCCAAAAGAATTCCGAATTTAATCTCGAATTTAGATAGGGTGTACTTAACGGAAGCTTTTATTTCTATAGGCTGTAATGGATGTATTTGGGTCACTGCGAACGCAGTTAAAGGGCAGATTATTTGTCGTAATCCTCGTCGAGGTGCCGATACCATGACAATTAAAAATAATTTATTTACCACTCGGTTTTGCGTAATCTAGATCCAGAATAATCCAGAGCAATCGATATTTTATTTTTACGAAGTAAAAACACGCCGAGGATTATTTTAAATTCGTACTAAAATGATAAATTTTTGCTCTAGACCAATAACCATACCCAGCAAGAGTCTCTGTTGGGAGCCCCACCAGTTTCTACAGTAGTACAAATGTCCGGGAGCAGCACGAAGACTTTGGTGATGCCACAAACGAAGACTTCAAAGGAAAAGTGTCTCTTTGCCTCAGTTTTGGCTCTCGCCATTTTCTGCGGTGTCCTGCTGTTGATGTTGCTCAGCAGTAAAGGGCAAGGATGCCATGGCAAGTTTTTATACCTTTATATTTCCTTATTCGTTTTGCGAGAAAATGCGACCTTTTTGGAAACCCCCTGTATTTTTTTTGTAAACCAAAAAGCTGAAAGCCACTCCATGCGTCCCGAGATTAATCAAAGTCACTAAATGTCGTAAGAACGAAAGACCTAAAGTTTCCTTAGCTACCAAGTGCAGGGAGTTGAAATGTAACCATTTTGCAGTGCGTTTTTTTTACTCTGTATATTTTCGAAAGAATAGCTCTGATTCGAGATTAGTCTCGTACCCTGATTTTTGAGGAAACAATCTCTTAAAATCTCTTAAATTATAAATTTTGGCTAATGCGTTTCTGTGATATAAACCCTCACTTTACGAAAATTTTGCTGTATTGATCTTTTCCGTGAGCGGTTTATTTTACACGTTTTTCAACTAAACCTATGAGCAATTTTACGGTCTGTCACATAAAAATCTCAGTTATTTTCTTGACTAGGATGCGAAGCTTTGTGTGGTGGTTCGGGAGTTGGAGGTTGTATGAGACGTCGTAAAGAATTTACAACTTTCGCGATGAGCGTAAAATCGTTATTTCTCGGTTTGGCGTGTTTATTTTTAAAGAGGCCCATAATGCATTAGGTCGGAAAATGGATTAGGAGAGATACCTATTGTGGCACGTATTGCAGGAGCGTATTATTGATTAGGATAAAAATGATGTTTTATAGAGACAGGAAACTGCTAAATGTGCATTAATAACTCACGTCTATCAGTAACTGCCAATCTAGAATAAAAACAAACAAAGTTACAAACAATTTTCCATTTACTCTAATGGCTTTAAATAAGATTTTCATCCAAGGGATTTTTTTCTATATGAGCTTGCGAGAGCGTGTCCAAAGTGATAATGACTTACAAGAGAACATACTTTCAAATTCAGTGGATTGTATAGTCAAGCAGCTCAAAACTTTGCCTGGGGGCCACTTACCCCTAGACCTACCACCACACATTTGAATTAAAAAAATATCAGATGGCATGGAAGAAATAACAAATTTTGAAAATTTTAGAAAATTAATGCATCTGGAAAGGCCGTGATATGCTGATTATTTTTATAGTGCCTTGCTGAATTCTGTAGAAATTCTCCAAACAGGGGCGTGCTGGATACAATCAATGACCAAAAAGCACCTATTCTCGTACATAAAAACAGCGAATAAAAGTAAAGGTATACATAATACAATTTTTAGTAAGAATCAGCAACAACCCAAGGTATCAGGGTCGCACTGAAAGCTACAAAAGGACAAAACGTCGAGGAAAAGTTGCTGTTTGTTACTTTCAAAATTTTGTAAGCTTGTGCGGCTTCTAAAAAAAAACGCAGTACGCCTCTGATTCTTATTTATATTGAAAGCTGATAATTTTAAGTTTGGCAAAAAGAATCAGTGTCGGACTCAAAGAAGTAAAATATTCAATAGGAAATAATCATCGTTTATGACTCAAAACATACGAGATTTTGTAAGTACTCCAAGAAATGACGTAAGCCACTGATATTCACAACAATTAAAACCTCACAATTCTCAATTTCCTCTTTTACCACACAATTCGATTGAAAAATATTTGATGAAATGCCCATTAATCAAAATCGATTATCATAAATTCAGGTTAATTTCTTGCATTATATCAATGATATGGCAGCATTTTCTGCTCTATTAACCACCAGATCGTTTTCCATCCCCCAAGGGCTGACGTTTAATGAATGTATGGGATAACTAAATGCTTGCGAGATATGGAAACAGCACTATCCGAAGCTATATGCATACGAAATGCGATTATTCGCTAGCAGGAGTTATAGGTTTGCATAAATCTGCATATAGAAGTTTTTGCTGGCGGCGAATTAATTTATTCTAATTCAGTTAAAATTAACAGGAAGAGGTAGACGCTAGGCATATAACAAGTAAAATAAAATTCAAATTTAAGCTTAAAAATACAAAGCCATTACGTATTCCTTCGCCGTCCCTTTGTCTTTATGCGGAATATATTTCCATATGAAATCGATCATAAGTTAATAATTCCAGGGACATTTTCTTTGCTCGGGCTAAAAGGCTTTCTCTTTTTCTGGAAAAGGGTTCAGTTGTCATGAGGTAATATTTCCTAGGAAGCTTAATGTGTTCGTGCTAAATTTCATGTTGAAAAATTAATATTAATCTTCCGAATACCGGATGGAGTCGCCGACGACCTCGCGCTCTTGTTTTTCTCATGTAAAATTGTTAAAACAAATAATTTTCTCATTAAACTGCAGGAATGTTGCCCTCCGGCTGTCTGCATAGCTTGGAGCAGAATATCTTTTTTTACAGCATAACAATAACTTTATTACAAATTTTTGTTCTTCAATAAACGAGGTTGGGGCCTTTCCGGAAGACTACTTGGTACTTCCGGTATTCCTAATTTAAAGCGTCGAGCCCTCTCGGATTCGACCGTGTAAACATTACCGGAAAGCAAAATGTTTCACCCGGTACTCGGAGGATTAAACCAGTTTTAGCCTTTTCATAATTTTATGGTTATTTCAATTGTTCGACCATTTGTTTCAGAGCTTAAGCCCAGAGTATGCCTCACAGAGGAGTGTGTTAGAACTGGTAAGTCTCCAACAATAATTTTGCTACAGCGCTTATGTGGAAAATGAAGTGAGATTACATGGTATTTCGCCTATTATAGTCTTAGTAACTTTTGAATAACAAATGTTAATGAAACTGCAACTAACTTGGAGAGAATTGTCCCATTTATCTAGGGAATTAAATTTTCTCTGTTCCTAACCGTTAGCTACTAACATACGGGAAATTAACCTAGTCTAACTATCTAAATTGCGATAGCTTCGTAAATAAAGGAGCATTCCAGGCGGCAGCTCAAACTATTGTGTTTGGACCACAATTTCATTATCTCATTATGCCTGGGTGGAGATAAGAGCGGGTTATTAGATGGAAGTAATGTGGCAGATAAATCTAATTTTAAATTTCATTAGTTAGAGACGCCTAAGCAAGAAGAAAGAAATAATTTTTTCCACTACTAGCTTTGAAAAACACTGTTATTGTGCGCACTGAATGATCGTGAAACTCGTTTTCTTGTATTTTTTTTGCGAGTCAATGATGGCTCGTTATTTATCTAGGGCGCTAATTGGCCATAATGTCGTCCCACTATTTTATAAAATGTTGTTAAATCAACTACGGGAAAAAATCGTACATATACGGCGGTTGTGAAATACTTCCGACCCTCACTTCTTAGATCTCTCAACATAGTGGGATTTCAGTCGGTTCGGTCGAGTTTCAGTCAAACAGTCGGGTCATAATAAAGCACTTCACAACCTTGGTCTGTAAAATACTATTAATTTTCTATAGGTGGGTATTAACCAAATTTAGTAGTAGCTATAAAAATATAGCTATAAATTTCGCCGAATGACAATGTGCTTCGATTTTCCCTACGTGAAACAATAGTGCATTATACAATGAGAAGTAAATTACAAATATTACGTTTGCACACGAGCCGCAGGCGAGTGCGATAAATCACATGAGCAGCAAAGGGTGATGTCATGTTCTACGACTACAATAATTTGTGAGAATTAAATGGGATTTACGGCTTAAAACTTCAAAATTGGAAACAGCTGCCACCAAAATGGTTACCGACCTGTTAATGTTTTGTTTAGGTTGTTTCGTTGCCATGGATACCGATACGAAGGAGTGGGAAATAGGCTTATTTTCTTTTCGTTGCGCGCGCAATCCGTGGGAAATGAAAGTACACGAAAGTCGAGGGTATTTAAATATTATTTTAGCGGCTAACAAGGCAATATCCTGACAGTCATAGAAAAAAATGTCTAATAAATATCAATTTTGCCAAAAATTAGATTGGCACAAGTGGTTTCAAATTCGAGCCACATTATTGAGATCTCGAAAACGGTAAAACATATAGAACTAGTCAAATTCATTTTCAATAAAATCCCGTCGCAAAAACCTAAAAAAATACCTTTTTTCCAAAAATATTAGCGCAACAAGCAACTAGAACACCCTGTATACTTTATAAATAGTTATCTAATTATGTTCAGGGTGTTCCAAATTCGGCCGTCGACATGTGAATCTCAAAAACCAACAGAGTTGCAACGTCGTTTGAGCAACTGAAGTAAGCTTGATCATAGAAATATCTTAAGAAATTAAAAATTAATTTTTTTGCCAAATCATCCAAAAGCGCGAACTTTGTTTGGCACGAACCTGTGGCGTTCTTGAACTAAATCATACATAACAGCAATATAAGAATGGATAGCGTGAAAGTGAAAGTTTTCAAACATTTTTTAGCTTAAAGATTCAATGGACAGTGCCGTACCGAAATGTAAATCAGAGCTAGCGGCAATATAGGAACAGATAATTGGAAAGTGAGCGTTTTTAAAATGCTTCAGCCTCAAAGAAAGGCATTTTACTACACTGTTATTTTACTCCATTTTTGTTGTATTTCTTTTCTGGGTCAAAAAAAAATTATTAACTTGATTTGATATGAAACAAGGGCGTACTTCGACTTGAATGAAGAGTAGCAGCAACATAAACAATTCAGGAATAAGTTTTAAAAAAAGTTCCACCTGAAAGAAGGGCTTTCTACGCCACTGTCATTTTCCTCCACTTTTGGTTTTTCTATTTTTCATTTGTTTTTGTGGTAAGTTCGAATTTCGCTTCCAAAGGAGATTTCGTAACAATTTGTGAATCCATTTAGATATTTAACTTCATTCAATTACTTTGTTCAATAGAGGTTCGCTTTAACAGACATTTTCTTAAAAGTTAAATTAATAAGTCACCAATTTTAAATTATTCTAAATTCAAAGACTATTTTAAGAATATTGTGGAATCTAGGCATTTTCCTCACACATTTATGGAAAACCTGATTTAGTGGGTTCTCCTTTAATTTTCATGTTTTAATTAGTGCTATGTCTCATACTATTAATTGTTAGAAGATATTCTGAGTTCTTCAAACTTTTCTAACAATATTAACACCATCTAATTTTGTCAACAACTTGGCTACAAAGTTGGACTTTTGCGGCGAAATATGCCCAATCAATTAGAATCACAACATGACATGCGAAGAGTTTATAATAGTTTTTCTTTAAAAGAACGTTTACGAACTTGCGTGCGACCAGAATTGCATGTTCCCTTCTTTTTAGAAGAATATATATTTTAATCTTTTTGTACGCCGTCAAATTATACAGCATGTTATAATATAACGTTCCGCATTTTTTAACAATAAAATTTAAATAGGCAAATACGGAAAAGACGTGTTTTTAAACAGGGAATATATTAATTCTGAGGTGCTACCTATTTAAGTTTGTAGAATTGTTTTTACCAATGTCACTATTGCCTATACATAATTTATTATTATGTAGTGCAGTTAAAACTCCTGTAAATAATAAGTCCAGTTTAGTTCCTCTATGTCTTGGAGATAACTGAATTTAATTTAAAATTTCCACATTTTCTATTGGAGTAGTGTAAATTAATTACTTTGGAAGTTCCCAAACGTACAAAATCTAACGGATCTAAGTCCGGCAGTCCTAGAGGCCAATTTGGAAGGTTTTAGTCTTGTGACATTTGAAAATGATCCGAGACATATTTAAGAACCACTCAGTATTATTGTTCCAGTTTTCTATTATATCCTTTAATGGAAAATAAAATGCTTTTACACAGATGAATTTCAGAAATTTATCTCGATTCCAGCCTCTTCATTACTATCTGCAATGGACCATTCGGCAGACCCTTGTGTAAACTTCTTCCAATACGCTTGTGGCACTTGGAATCGGAAACACGTAATTCCAGAGGACAGGAGCTCCATCAGCACATTCGAAGTTATGGCGGACCATTTACAACTCATCCTCAAAGGTAAACATTTCAATACTACGAATTTAATTTATGGTCAAAGTTTGTAAAAGAAGAGATTTTATCAGTGGCGGGCTTCAAGTTATGCCTCGAGAGACATACACAGTTCTGTTGCTTTATCTATAGTGTTTGCTTTGAAATGGAGTCAAAAGTTTTCCGAGTATGGGATTTCTGAAATGATTTCTCCAGAGATGCATGGCCGAGTTTGTTCGAGAACTCTTTTCAAGGTCTAATATGAGAAAGAAATGTGGCGTGGCAGTTGCTAAGTTTCTAGATTAACTTCCAATTCGTTTCTTGCCGCTCAGCTTATTAGGTTTTCGTTTTAGCAGTAAAGAGTACTCAGCGTGTTTTCAGCAAAGTAATCTCCGGTTGCTGCTGGATTTAAATCACTCACGTTTCCGTGTTCTCCTAGATAGCTTTTTCATTAGAGTATCGACTTTATACATGCCGGGTTTTCCAATCGGGCCGGCTGTAAATAAATCATACACTTTTCCAGGGTGGGTGCTGCCTGGATATGGAAATATTTTATTTAAAAATCGGCCGGCACGAAATGTGATAAGTGGAGAGGTTATCTAGGTTGTTATAGACGTCTATGGGAATTTTACAGACCAATTTTATTCAATTTCTTCAATAATCCCGCAATCACAAACGACTACAGGAAAAGGGGGGAGTCGCGCAGATATTAAATGCGAAAAGTAATGCTTCCAAATCAAATAAGTATATGAAATTAAAAACTGATTACTACACATTTAGCGTACGTACCATCACAAGTCTAGGCAACTTTGCCTAGAAGATAATTCCCAAAGAAACGATAAAATATGGGCGCTTCATTGACTAGTTGCTTGGTTTTCATGGAAACTCTATTCTAGATAAAGCTGCCAGAATTTTGATCTACTGCCCTAGGTGAGGAAATATCAAAGTCTAGGTAACTTTACCGAGAAGATAACGTATAATGGAAGAAGAGTACTTCAATGGTTAGTTTCTTCGGAAGTTATTCTCTAGATAGAGTCGCCAGTACTTTCATGGACTGGCCCCAAGGATTAATGGATCAGAGTCTCGTTAACATTACTACCAACCAAACACCAAAAAAGAGCGTTTATGAGTTCTTTAAAGTTCGTATCGCATGTGACGAATCATTGTTCCTGAAAAATAACTAGTCGATTTTCATGAGGGTTTTGTTTTAGATTTGTTTGAAGAGCCGATAACATTGGAAGATAATGACTCCATAAGGAAGGCTAAAACGTTCTATAACACCTGCATGGATACTTGTAAGTATTTTTTTATCATTCGGCAGCTGAGAACTTTAATTTAAAGCTTCAAGCATTTTGGAGAGAACAAAAAATACGAAGCATTTTATTCTTGTTTAACCATCCAGTTTATTCCCTAAATTAATTCAAATAAACATTACGCATCCTTGAGGAATCCTCTCGCTAATCTTACTGCCCCCTTTCTCACTACCAATCTATACCACCATTTCCCCAGCAGCACCACCCGCTCTACCTTCGCCAACCACCTCTTCTAGCGCTGCTTCTACACCAGTCCACCTCTATCACGTAGAATCCATTAGATGTACCATGCAGGTGGTAGGGGCGATAATATGTAATCTCCAGATATAATTATCTACCTACTGATGCACTTTGAGGATATGAACTGCCACGTTTGTTGCGGGATAAAGAGATTTGCAAGTGGACTTTAAAGCATCCAAAAAGACATATAAAAAAGTCTTTTCTTCTAATCTAGAATACGAAAACCCTATACTAAACACTTTTCAGTTCAGATCCGTAAAATTGGAGACGAACCTCTCCGGGAAGTCCTGGACTCCCTTGGTGGTTGGCCGGTGACCATGAGCAACTGGTCTCCTCCCAATGTGTCTATCGAAGCTCTCTTGGGCAGGATACGAGGCATTTACAACGAGGGGTATTTGGTTGAGCAGTGGGTGGGACCTGACGATAAGAACAGCTCCGTTAACATCATCCAGGTGCGCACAAAGTAAGAAGTGTGTAGGCGGTAGGTAATACAGTTTTTGTTTTTGTTTTCTCATAGGTAATCGATATTGGTTTTGGTATTGGTTATTTAAATTGCCGTATTTTAAAAACAGTTTATCTGCCCTCATGGTAACATAGACCAGTTTCTGGTACAACTCTAAACCGCTGAATGGAATAAGTCCGTTCTCGAATGAAGACTCGCTACTTTCCTATTTCTTAACGATTATTTTGTTTTCCATCATCTATTATACAAAACCGATTATGGTCGATGTGTGGGAGCTCTAATAAATTCATGGCAGTGAGTTCATTGGTGGAAATAGACAATAGTTTTTGAGGAGACCAAATGAACTCTGGAAGGACTGCTACTGGTCAGTAGATCATTAGATATGGGAAAATGGGCCTTACTAACAACGAGTAAAACTACGCTATCACCAATGTTCTGCTTCTAACTATTCTAGCAGCTGTCCGCTATCTAGAGATAACACGAGCCTATCGATTTCTTAATAAATTTAAAACATTTCTAAACTGTGAAAAACCGGTAGTTTCAGCATAATTTTCTCTAGGAAAAGTGAATCATACGCACCGATATTGCCAGAGTGAAAGCGTTCCTGACAGAAACTATGTAATAAAGTACAACTGCATAATCGATAATTTGCACAATTCGTTTTCGTTCCAACATCTCTAATAGTTGATATCGATCTTGAGATCGTAGCACAACATGAGTATCAATTGTTTCACTTTAGTTATTATTTCTCTGGCAGTTCTCTGCTACTTAGAGATGGGAACAACTTATCGATTTCCTTTACATATTACAATTACCGTACGGCTCTAAATTGTTTTTCCTCCTTCACTTTTTAACATTTTTTTTAAGTTCAAAAGTAACGTTAAAAATAGAACAAAAAAATCTATCTTTTGACGTTGGTTTATTTTTTTAAATGTTGCTTACGTCACAAGTAGCGCAAAATGATCGATTTTTTAGAACTGAAACTTGGGTCAAGTGGTATCTCAAATTAAAGGCCTTTCAGAACTACGTTCAATGATGTATTTCGATTTAAAATCTGGCAATTAGTTTTTGAGAAAAATGACTATAAATTTGGTAAAAAATGCAATACAAACTCAGTTAAGTAGGACGTAAAGAATGAAAAAACTTTTTTGTTGGTAGGAAATTGGTTTGTTTTCTATTTTGTGTTCACAACCAGTCTTTAGTTATTTTAATTTATTTGTTTATTCCTTTTTTTAACCAAAGACTGTTGTATTACATATTTTAACTAAATTTATAGCTCTTTTTCTCAAAAACGAATCGATGGATTTCGAATCACAATACACCATTGAATGTAGTTTTACAAGGCCTCTGATTTAAGTTATCGTTTGACCCAAGTTTCAGTTCTAAAAAATCGATCATTTTGTGCTACTAGTGACGTAAGCAATACTTAAAAATATATATAAATGTCAAAAGATAGTAAGTTTTGTCCTATTTAACGCTACTTTTAAATTTAAAAAAAATGATAGTTTGTTAAAAAGGTAGTGAGGGGAGTGAATTTAAAATCGCACGATACATTAAAATTCCCAAAGGAAAATTTCGATGGTCTACATCTTTAAAAATAAAACAAGTGTTGATAGAAGAATCTAAGTCATTCACTAAAATTGCAATATAAATGATCTATAACAAATATCGGTTTTCGCCTGTTTACAGAGATTTAGGAATAAATTATACCATGTAGATATGTTTCATTCCCAATATTAACCTTAACAGGACCGAAATTGTAATTTATGTCTCTATCAATAGCGACGGTAAATATACAATAATTTCAACATTACTTTAACATTAAATACAAAATTAATGATTTCCTATCCATTTGGAAACCCACACACGTACACGTATTTATAGGTACAAAGGGAATTTTCCTTCTGGAGATATATTTACTCCCACACTACTCATTAAACATTGCGCCATGCATTGTTTTTGATGATCCCCTTACAATGCTTTAAACCTAAATAATGCAAATGAACTATCCTCCATTCATCTTGAATCATTTTAGAAATTTCTTTTTAAACTGTATTACAAATTGTCTATTTAATTCGCAATCTTTCACTTTAATCGACTCTCCTCCTTTGGGGTTCTCAAGCCTGATTTATCTTTGCAGCTGGACCAAATGGGTCTAGCTCTACCCAGCAGGGACTATTACTTGAAAAACAGCAGCGAAGGGGACAGAGAAGCTTACCACAAGTACATGACCAACATAGCGGTCCTTTTAGGAGCCAATAAGACCACCGCCAGTGAGGAGTTACTGGAGGTCATCGAATTTGAGAAAAAGCTTGCCAATGTCTGTTTCGATCAAGAAATGAGAATGTGGAGTTGATGAGCTGTTTTTCCAGGCTTCACTTCCGGAACAAGATCGGCATGATACTAGTACGATCTACCGGAAGCTCAAGATGCGAGAGCTGCAGGACATGGTCCCCCAAATCAAGTGGCTGGACTACTTTCGGTCATTTCTTGATGTGGCTATCGATGAGGAAGAGTCCGTAGTCGTCTATAGCTTGTCGTATTTCGTCGACTTAGGGAAAATTCTGGCAGTTGCCGATAGGAGGTTGGTAAACCTAAACTGATTAATCGGAAAGCGAAAACGATCAGCTATTGTAGAATAATTCACAATTACGTATTGTGGCGACTGGTTATGACTCTATCCACACATATGATCGACGATTATCAGAGGGAAAGAGTGGAATTTCGTAAAATTCTCCAGGGAATTTCAAGCGAAAGACACCGCTGGTCGCAATGCGTAGAATGGACCAATAAAAGATTGGGAATGGCCGTGGGTGCTCTTTTCATACGGGATAATTTCAACCATGAAAGCAAAGTAAGCAATAATAAAAAAATACCGTTTCCTTTTCGTATCACTTAACCTCTTTAAGAGCTCCAAATATCTCAAGGAAACCATTTACTTTCTCTTCCAGGAAATGGCCCTTCAGATGATCCACACGATAAGGGAAGCATTTAACGAGCTGCTTGCGGAAAATGACTGGATGGACGATGAAACGCGGACTGTGGCCAAAGAAAAAGCCGATGCGATGAACGAGAGAATCGGCTATCCGCAGCTTATAACGGATAAAGAGAAACTGAATAAGGAATATGCTGCTGTAAGTCTCTTATATTCCAGTTTTCCTTTTACTATATTCCTACGAGGTTTATAGCTGAACGTCACTCGAAAGGAATTTTTGAAGAACCTGCTGAACATCCAGAAATTTGAAGCTGAGCAAAACTTGCGCAAGCTGCGACAACCGGTTGACAGGGATAAATGGTCCACTGAACCTGCGGTGGTCAACGCTTTCTATAACCCGAATAAAAATGATATAGGTGACTAAATATTTTTGGGAAGATATTATATTTTTTAAAATTATTATCCGCAGTATTCCCAGCGGGAATATTGCAGCCATTGTTCTACAGTCAGCATTTTCCGAAATCCTTGAATTATGGCGGAATTGGTGTCGTTATTGGGCACGAGATTACGCATGGATTCGACGATAAAGGTTAGCTTTAGGATAAGGTAGTTTGTTAGGTTTTTCCCTGTACGAATTTTCCGGGTGTGTTCTTGGGCTATGCATGAGAGTACATTTATTGCACACTACTACCACAAACCTCTCTCCTTCTAGGGGTCATAAATTTGTCTGCGCATGCGCCAAAGTTTGACGTTTTTATCCATTTTTGCAGCCAAAGAGGTGAGGAAAAATCGAGCTGTCACAAAAACTCTAGTGCTACATTGTGAACTGTGGTGAATCGTTTTCATCGATTACCGACTCCCCTCGTCCTCTGAAACTCTTTCATTGGGAAATTTCTCCTTAATAAAGTTGAACTTAGCTAATTTTGCATTGGTACGGCTCCTGCACCCACCGTCCCCTGGAAAACAAGTCGCCACCTAGAGGCTGGATAGAACCGCAACGGGGCAACAATGGGCCCTATAAGGGCCTCGGTGCTCTGAAATATGAATTAAACTTAATCATATTAACATTCAACTTTATTTATTAAACTAATATCGTCATCATAGATATATTTGGTTGTTCGATTTCTCAAAATCGGAAATTTACTATCGATAATAGTTTCGCTCATTTCGGTTTTCGACCGCGTTAACTAAGGTCGATCGTGTCCTTAGCCACTAACCATCTGATTGTTCCTGGCCTTCAAAAACCTGGCCCTAGAATAACCTAGGACTCACTTTTGCGATAGTACTGCTCATGGGCCTCTATTCACATGAGTCCCTTACAGTTAACTTTCTGACGTCGGGTCCATTTTGCAATACAATACTTTTTTAATTCGTGCTCAACAACTGCTGCCACAAAGTAAACGAAGCTGAATTTAAGGGAGGCAATTCGACAAAGACGGCAACATGATGCAGTGGTGGAACAACGCTACAATCCGTGCCTTTCGTGAGCGCACCCAATGTATCATCGACCAATATTCCCGATACAAAATCGACGAAGTGGGTCTATATGTTAACGGACGCATGACTCAAGGAGAAAACATAGCTGACAATGGAGGACTCAAGCAGTCCTTCAGGGTATACGCAAATCTTCAAAGAATCTTCCTCTGATACATGACTTACCATTTACAGGCATACAAGAAATGGGTAGCACAACACGGCGAAGAAGACAACCTGCCAGGTTTAAACCTTACGCACGACCAACTATTTTTTCTAAATTATGCCCAAATCTGGTGTGGTTCCATGCGTCCCGAAGACGCCCTGTCCAAAGTGAGATCCAGCGTCCACTCTCCAGGCCCCATTCGAGTGTTAGGGCCTTTGTCGAATTCCTGGGACTTCGCGACCGCTTACAAGTGTCCTCAAGGCTCACCTATGAATCCTACCAATAAGTGTAGTGTATGGTAAATAGTTTTTAGGCAGGTAGAACAATTTTTGGATGCGGTAAGTGTGAATAAGAATTTGTAGCGATTTAAAGCGTAATGTTGGTTTGGTCGAATGGGTTTAGGTGGTAGGTTTATGGGCAATGGCAAAATTAGTTTTTCAGCTAGAGAGGTTCTTGCTGGTAGAAAATATAAGTAATTAATGGTGTAACGGTTATTTTTCGAAATTAGCACAAAGAGTGAAATATGATGTGTTTTGATCGAGCGGTGAGCTCACGGCAATTTGAGAGGTGAAGTTGTGCGGATACTGGAGATTTTTAACATACTTTACTACATATCACTGGGCGAATTTATCTTCTCTATGAAAGTGTTAACTCCACGTTTTGACCTCCTCTTTTTGCATTGATCATACGAGTTATACAGATATCACCAGTTCAAGTAGAAACATAGAGATTGTGTAAGTGGGAGAAGGATCGTACAAGATTTAATTTACCTCCGATATAGATTAACAAAGCTGGCAGAGACAGTGCGATGGGCATCTCCACTTGGATATTTAAGTTAGTATCGATTTTGCTACGATGGTAATTTGAAAAAATATTAAGGCAAAAAGGAGCAATGTAAATAAATAAAAAAACACGATTAATCCATCACTAGAACTTATATTAGTAAAGATTCTGGGGCAGTAAGAGATTTGGATACTGGACTCATTCCGCCCACTTCAGCCGTTAATCTCTCAGCCCATTTCTTTGGTCTTGGTCAAAGGTATAGTAAACCTGATGCGGTCCTTCTCTTACTTGTACAATCTTTGTTTCCACTGGAACTGGTGATACCTGTATATTGGTGGGTAAAAGTACTAAAAGTGATCCAAAACCTATGAATCTGAATCTTTTTGGAGGAAACACAAGATAAGTCTCTCTTTTTTTAATATGAACAGCATCTCCACGTGTATTTTTCAAAATTAGGTTTCCATGGTTTTGCAGGAAAAAATCGCAGATTCAATATTTAGAACCCACCTGAAATTTTTTTAAATTAAGTCAATGCATCCTAGTTTTCGCAAAAAGGAGCGGTTCAAACTTTTAGTAATATAGGTACCTATTTGAGTGAGATTTGATATTGCTTTAATACAGAATCTTTTGGGTCTATCCAATTCTGCTAAATAACATTCTTAAAACTGATCTTTTCCGTGAACAATTTACATTCCCCATACATATCTTCAAATATTCCTAATCGAGCTAAGTCACAGGTGCAGGGCAACTTAATAGTATTAGATAGCATTATAGGATACTTACCTATTTATGTAACGATGTTGAATGTTTTTACAAGCTTATCGATGTTTGTTCGCTGTAAATCTGACCTGTATAAATTTTATAAACGTCGTTTTCTCACAACTCTGTTAATTTATTAATGTGTTTTCACTTCATCGTTTGGAATGACAAAAGTGTTTGTTAATAAATGTCTTAATTTGTATAATAGTCGTTTGCTTTACCGCCCATTGATCTGAAGAAAGAACAAAATACGCCAATTTAATTCATTTCCATTTATTGTTACCGTTAAGTGCTAAGTGTATGTACAAGCACACACACACAATGATAAGCTTAACATATACACCGTCTTGTGTGCACGAATATAATTCCAATAATCCTTAACTCTATCTAAATGTGAGAGGAGAAAAAACGCAACAAATAAGTAATATAAAATTAAACTATTTAACTCTATTAATGTGTTTAACTACCCTAAATGACGCCCGAATATGGTGGCGTATTGAACCCGCGCGTGATTCTTCAAAGAGTTACTTTAAAATAAGTAATAATCGTAAGATTAGGTAAGCTTGTTTCGTTTTTTTTTTAAATTAGCAGTCTTGCGTAAATAAAACTAATAGAAAATATTTATTATGTAGAAATTTCATTATGAGCATATATTTGACCAACCCGGTAAGACATTGACTATAAGTTCACTTCTACCTTCTTCCCTAAAACCCAATTGATTACCAACGCTACGTCTTAACCTCAGAGATAAAAATTCCGAAATCTGCAAGTTTATTCTGGGGTTTTATCATTATCCCTAACACCACAAGAAACTCTCTTGGGTTTACTAACAATTACTGAAAATCCATTCCAGCGGTAGATCTGTTCACACGTTCAAAAAGACCTGAAAACTACTAGAAAAGCAAAACTTTGCAGTAGCTTTCAGTATACTTTTTTGAGGTAAACATCTCGTATTAACGAGTTTGTCTTCTATTCTTCTCAAACTGCAAACCTGCTTAGCGGACAAATATAATAGCGAATCACCACCTCTAAAACTAAGGGGAAACAGAAATTACCACTTCATTAATGTACCTGCAAGCCATATGCGTCTTATCAAAAAGATACCATGCCAATTCTGAAATCAGAATTGAAATTAGCTATATTACTAGTACTATTAATAATTAGGGTAATATACAACTGATTAAATATATAGGAAAAATGAGAAATTTATTTTGAATAAGGTTTTAAACTGTATTGAGACTGAAATATTTCCTCTACTGGTCACCACTCTCTACAAATTTAACATCAATATAATATTGAAATATTATGTTCTTGGGTAGGTACGTGGACAGTACATTGGCTAATCGGTACAATATATTAAATAGGATCGAATAAACATCGTATTATTCGACGGAGTGTTTAACTGTAGGTTAGACTTTGAGGGACTCCATTCACGGTCCTAGACTTCAACACGTCGTTCTCGTAAGATAAAACTGTTTCCTTTCCATTTTCCAAAACCCTGAAAACAGGTGAAATGTTAGAACCATAAAAAATATGTGCAGGGAGTTTGAAACTTCGCCCTGAAGTCTCGTGTGAAAAAAACGGCAAAATAAAATTAGAGCCTTCATTAAGGAGTCTCAAGTCTTCAAAAGCCACTTAAAGCAAAACCTGGTTTGCAACTCCGCTTTCAATGAAGCGAGCAAAAATGAAACTTACTTCTTGGTTGTTATCTTCTTGCCATTAACGAAACGAGTAGACGTGGAGGTGCGTTTCACGTTGGAGCCGCCCCCCAAACCGGGCACGTTACTGAAGGTACTATTTATGGTACTGAAAGAGGAGAACCCGCCATGTCCATTGTGACTTCCGGCCGCCTGTCCGAAGAAGTCGTCTACCAAACCGGTGCTCAAAAGTCCAAACGGTGAGAAAAGGCTGCTGAGCTGATTCTGCGGGTGGGAATGTCTGTTACCCCGGAGGTGGTGGTGATGGCGATGACGGTCTGAGCGATGGGGATTATGTAAATCTATGTAAAAGTAAATAAATCTGTCATTTTTACGCTCATGAAGATACAATATAATGAACATTTTTCAGAGCTCGCTGTCAAAGAAAGGTTTACGTAAAGTGAAAAATATATCACTTATTCCCACTGGGTAATAAATAAAATGGCAATAAAATGAAAATTTGTACAAAGGGGACTGACCTTAACACCGGCATTAAGGTTAATTAACCTTCAGTTAATTTAGCACCGAGTTTTAACGATAGGTCAATAATTCTAACTGGCCACGACATTAAGCCCTGTGCACGCCATCATAATGAACAATTAGTAAATGAAACTCACCACCCAGGAGATCAAAGAGGTCGCCGCCGCCGAAGAATTCCCTGAAAACGTCCTCCGGGTCTCGGAAGGTGAAGAAACTGAATCCAAAGTCAAAATCGTCGTCGTGACGGCTTCTGCCGCGGCTGCCTCCGTTTATTAACCCATCCTTACCGTACTGATCGTATACACGTCTCTTTTTATCTGAAAAAGAGGGTACACATGAACAATTCAATGTTGATAAATAATAAAGAAAAAAGCCACTGAAATCCCACGCTGCCGTCCCAGAATTACATATCACTATTGTTAAATGGGTGTAATGGTTAGTTCTGGGTTAAAGCCTCTGATCAACTACAGGGTATTCGTATACGGGTGCGGCGCGGCCATATTTTGGAAACCACACATTTAAGATTTCCGAAAAAAAATCTGTAGTAAACCTAGAGTGTGAAAGAATAATATACTTCTGAAGTACAATTTTCGAGATATGGCTGCTCCGTATCCTTAATGAGACATCTTGCCATTGTTGCGTAAGTGTTAGAGTAAGTATCAACAAAAAGTTAAAATGATTTCAAATTAACAATATTAGTAAGGCAAGATATTAAATCCAAATCTGTACATGGATTTATGAGCCACAGGCTGCGCCCACCCATTACTTATTTTTATCAGCACTAAAAATATTACACGTGAAGTAAACTCCAGTACATTTGGCGACTCTCTGCCTACAGTAATAGATTCAATCATTATAAACAACTTCAAATCTCCGGGATTGGGTCAAACACTTTTGAACCTGCACGCATTTGCTGCAGATTTTATGTTCAGGCAAAAAAAATCACTCATTGGGTTAAGAAAAATGCTAGCAAAAACTGGGTATTATTAGCACATAGATATAATAGAAAAACAGGAAAATACGCTTTTGTGTATCTACCAAAGGAACGTTGAGAAAACGGGTTGTGGGAATCAAAGTAGCTTCTATAGCTTCTGGACGATCTGGTGGCCGAGCTTCTGGAGCACCGGGCATCGTAAATTTTGCGCTTCGAGTCTGCAGTGGGAAAATTGCAAAAAAGTGACCTTCCGTTGAAAAAATAAAAATGAAGTGTGCTTTTTGCTTTGACGCTGCAATGGGCGGGATTGCGAATTCATTCATCACTTTCTATCTATAGAGAGTCAGCGCATATACGTAAATAGACATAATTAAGGCGTACCTACACTTCGAAGCAACAAGAATATTACATTATGACACAGTAAAAAATGCCTGCTGCAAGCATGGCTTTCAATTAAGAATAAAACCATCCAGTTCTTAGAGCAGACGTAATTAGCAATAATAAAGTTTAAAAAAATCAAAAACATAATTCAAAACTAATTAGCAGTGCCAAGATTTAGGTATTCTCTACATTTACTAGCAGAAGTAATTATTATTCGTACACCGTTGATTACAGCTGTCGACTTAATCTGATATCGAGGATTTCACGCAGGTGGTCTCTCTTGGGCGCTTTAGAGATATTTTAACGGTTTTTATCGTGTCATGTTAAGTCGCAATCAAGAGTCGGTCATGCACGTAGTTCGGCGATATTAGATTTAGAATTGGCATAATCTTTGTATATTGAAAACATGCAGATTAATTGCAAAGGTGAAGACATGCACAGATGGAAGGTTAACTCTTTTTCAAAGGACATAAAGTGAACACACAAGTCAGAAAATGAAACGAAAACAACTTGATAAAATATGAAGCTTTAAGAAAATAAACAAGCACATAGGACATTTCAGTAAACAGGAACGTCGGATTACTTCCTAACGAAAGTAAAATTACTTCGCCTTCAAAAATAACCGACCGACGACCTTAATAAAAATGGCTCGACGAAAGAAAAAGGTGAAGACCATCAATCGGATTTATTTTTGGCAAAACAATCCGGAAAATTAATGCACCAACCGCTTACAACTACTTGGAGCACATCCCACAAACAATTTAGTAAAAGTATGTGCAGACTAAATATAATTGCGGCGGACACTTTTAGTCACGGCATTACGAATTAAACCAAATAAAGCCCACTAAACTTTCCTGCTCTTATCTGGAAACTTGGAACCGATATTGAACGTGTGACGAAGGACGCCAACTCGGCTATTATTCAAAGTACACACACACATGACAAATCTGGAAGTTAAATAAATTGTAACTTGTCAGACAACAAGTTTTTGGAAGAGACACAAAGCGAAGTTGGATAAGAACATTCTTTTTGTTGTGTTTAAAGCTTAACCCAGTTGACGACTACATTTTGGGGTCAGTTAGTTGAATCCAACCGACCTAGAAGAATTGGACCCAGCGTTTTTTTTTTGTTTTTTTTTTTTAGTTTTAACCCCCCTATTTGACAAATCAGACACTAATCCGTGGCAGCAAAGACGAAGGATATGACATTATCACAACATCTTACGTCTGTAGAGGACGCATCTCTGAAGATAAAATAACGTCATAAGGGCGTTCATATATAACAGCCCTTCGTTCAAAAATTCTGTCATATTTTCGTCGCATGCCGGCCAATAATCTAGAAACACTCGATGTATTAAACAAATGACGGCATTCTACTAGAACTTGGGTAATTTTTTACCGGAAGATTGTCATGTCTTAGAGTCCCTGCGACGTAATTTTGTGGTTAGAGATGCGTAATGCGCTGGCGCAAATAAGACAAGGTGATGTGTCAGTTCGTTTGATTTGGCCGCCATGGATTAGTGTCGCATTTGACAAAAGAAGCTTTAAAGCAATAAAAAAAACTACGCTACATCCACTTCTCCTAGGTTGTCAGCAGGCGCTGTAACAGATCATTATAGACCTATTACAGGACTTTTAGGCCCGCTTGCTCCTTTATAATTTAAATTGAGACTTGCAAGCCCTCATCATTGTACATCACTGTTACTCCGAAGAAATTCGCTGACGTTTATATCGACATTAGTGGCTTTCTTGTGACTGTCGCAGTTTTCAAAGTGTAGCTGCAATTGAACTTTAATGAATGCCAGAAACCTGGATTTTAATTGAATAAAGTTTTAGGTTTCAGTCGGTCTTTATTTGCTACAGCAGTAGCCGCAAGAGTAATGCGGAATCCAACTGAGAATTCGTATAGGAAAAGTCGCAGACGAATTTATTCCTGGCAAAACCTCATATTTTTGTCAAAAGAATCATTCGGACGTCAGAATACACGCAAACGGTAACGCCGTAGATTCACCTTCGCGCCCGAAATAGCACCAGTGGCTACTTTTAGAATTCGGCTGAGAGGTCTAGAAGTGTGAATTTCTAAAAAAAATTGCGGCATTTCGAAATTGCTTCTCTTAACTGCGCATGAGGAAAAACTTGGCTATTTTTTGCGCAACCCAAATCTTGATTCCGAAAGACCTCATTTAAATAAATATAATAATTCTTGCTGCTTCTTGTTGCGAATACCTACATTGGCTTCAATTACGACACAAAAACCAATCTTACCATCTGAGAGGACTTCATAAGCTTCAGAGATTTCCTTGAATTTCTTGGTGGCTTCATCGACGTTGTCGGTGTTTTTGTCTGGGTGCCATCTCAGGGCAAGTTTTCGGTACCTAAAAATGAATCAATTGCTTCTGACAGTCGCGATTAAGATATGTGCAGTTTTGTCACATATGCATTAACAACAAATAACGCGAACAGAGCTTTCCACTTTGCTTCAGTTGCATGTTATTTTTGCACACAATGTCATCCTCGCACACGGGCCTACGCAAGCATTTTAACAACAATCATTTCCTGTTTCTCACTAATATACATTTTCTGATTAGCATTCATTAAACAAAAGACAGGAGGTATATTATATCGTATATTAATGTATTACAATGATATCAGTTTTCATTTCTTTGGCGGATTGAATCACTTCGCCCAGCCAAGAGAAGGCCGTTTCCTGGATGTCGTTTGAAAAATGCAATACATTACTAATGAGTGTGCATTATTGTACTATTCTGTATAATTGCGGTTTATGCAAAATTTACATGGTATTTCAAACTCCTAAGCTCCAACAATGGGCTACTTCGCAAGTTACTTGGATTAACTCGAGCAGAATATTACACCTGATTACAAATTACTGGCAATTACTCGGTTTCAAAAGTTGAATGAGGAATCATAGTCGCATTAACAAAATCGTTGCAAATAATGATCACGAGATTTTTGCCGGAAATTTTTTACAACAGTCAACAAGTTCCATTATTCGTTCCAGTACTGCAGAAATTTCCCAAGAGTGAGATCAAAAATGAAATTTACTGATAAGAAATTGCGAAAAGAAAAAACAGGAAAATACCAGCAATTCTATCACAGTCATGACTTTTTAAATCACTGTATTTACGTTTCATTAGTATTCCTCAATCCCTCCTATTCTTTCTGGATAGCGTGCAATTTCACAGCTTTAGAAATTTTAGTCGAAACACCAACCTTGCCCTGATTTCGAGTTACGAGAAAAATCGCTAGCCTAACTAAGAATTATCAATAACATACAATCATAAACAGAACATAATCTCATGATTAATGACGAGGACTCAACTGTTTGAAATGCTTAATTAATATCATACGTTGGCGATAAGATAAGGAAAAACAGATTTCACAATACAATAATGTTCATATATAGTCACTTACGCTTTCTTGATCTCCACTGTCGTGGCATGTTTTGGCACCTCGAGGACTCTGTAGTAGTCCCCCATTTTGGTGCCAGTTCCTTCCTTATACCCCAGTTTTACTGCAAACTTCTGCAAGCAGAAAAACTTCAAATAGTGCGTCGCGTATCAACAAAATTTTTTTTTTTTTTAATGTACATAATTTCGCTAATTATCATTGTAGTACGTACACATCTAAAAATAATTCGTGTTGCGGCACATTCAGAGCAAGATAACGAAAGGATCGCGAATGGGTGGTTTATCTTATCGGCTACACCGAAATAAATAGACTATCGTTACCTCGAGCTAGATAGAGATCAGTTTAAATGCCGAAATATCTCTATAGAATGTTGGGGAAATATGAAATTAGCACTTAAACTTTCGAACCAGGTTCTGTCTGCCAAAAGTTTGACTTGTGGTACAGATTTGACGACTAAGCAGGCACGGACCGGTACCTGGAATCAGGAAGATTTTTTCAGGAAGCAAATTTTGGGTCTGGATAAATTTTAATATAATGGAAAAACTAATATATAATAAATAATAATAAAATATGATAAAAATAAAATTTAAAAATTTAAAAACATAAACAATACTATCTTCAATATCATTTGTTAGAGATAATTGAAACCGAAATATCGATGGACGCATTAAGTTCTTTTAGTGGTATAATTATATGCGTTATCTCGAGATTATAGGACAATACTTGATTGTCGGTCCTATGGTCAAAAATATACAGGGTTAGACGGGCAACCCGTTCAATAAAAAATCTTTAACTCCCCACTATCGTAGCCCAATGAAATTCAGTTTCAGGTAAGGATTAGCTATTTTGAATTCGAGTAAAATGTCTTCAAAATGGTGGCACGTCCGGTTATACCGGAAGTAGTTACCAACTTCGTTATTTTAAATGGAACCTCCTAATTTTTTCGTTATTTTCGGATTTGTCGTGAAATTTTTTTAATACTTTCGACGCTTTCTAAGTGAAAAAGAATTTGAAGCAAAAGCGTCAGAAGGAATTATATAAATTTTCATCTAATTATAAGCAAGGTTATATTCATTCATTTGTTTATTACCGGTTTATCTTTCTTAGAACGATTTATTCTCAAATATGCATCGTATCGCACTGAGATAACAGTGCAGTTTTTTTGCATGAAAACACTCTCAAATTCTCTATGGCGTGCTTAAGATAATACAGGATTCATACAGATATATCAGCAAAGACGTGAGCAAAAACGGAAACATTGGTGCAATATCGTGGATATCACCAAAAGTGCCTGGGGACTATGTAAATATACAAATAAACTAACAAATTGATCCCATTTAATTACAATAACTTATTTTATTCACTCTTGATATATCAGGAGTCAACTATTTAAATCAACTAACAGGAGTCAACGCTCCAGATAATGTTTTATTAACTAGTGATTTAATAGCTATTTATGAAACAAGGTCCCGCAATATAACTGGAGTTACATAAAATAGGATTTTCTAATGTGTTTCGTACACGATTTTTTTCTAGTTTTGCTTTACGGTAAGAGAATCGTAAGCACATGGTATGCATTTCAACATATTCAAGTTGGGCCTTGTACCTACAGAACTACAATCAGTGTTTTTATTGGTCACATTAGTCGAGTTATGGAATGAAGGTACCTGCTCTCATTATGTAACTAGGGGGCGAAAGTCACCTGTTTTGATTATAAACAGTTACTTTACTTGCCAAGTCTTATTAATCAATTCTAGGGAGTTCTTAAAGCTCTCCAGGATAAAAAAAAAATCCTAAGATTCCCAAATAACCCCAGATGTTTCCAAAAATTTCTCTAATACAATTTCTTTTCTCTACCTAAATCTTGCACTTTTAGGTGCCTTACAAATGAGCATTATCTGGATAAATACCTAACATTCCTAAAAACTATGTTCTTTAAACCACACTTGCACTTTTCAAACAAAATTTAGTATTAAAATAACAACATCACTCGACCTACAAACGAACGTGCAGTGCAACAATATAAAATCCACAGAAACCGGGTATTATTAGAACGGATTAAAAGATGGATTAACATATTATTTAACCGTTCGATAGGGAAATATGTCATAACAGTGGAATTGTAAAATAATCCGAAAGACACGACTTGTAAATCAAA
Source organism: Euwallacea similis (assembly GCF_039881205.1). NCBI lineage: Eukaryota > Metazoa > Arthropoda > Insecta > Coleoptera > Curculionidae > Euwallacea > Euwallacea similis. Next base: position 4,528,202 of record NC_089615.1, read on the forward strand.
GTATCAGGTATGTAAATGGCTTATTAAAGTTACTATGCAGTAATACGCATAGTTCAGCTGCACAAATTGCATGTGCATATACACATATCTATTAGTACTGGTTATTACTTCATTAAAGATTATGTAAACTTATCAGATGATAAACGATAGCTATGTAGGTATCGGGGTGATATATTAATGGACATATTTGTTACGGGCACAAATCCGAGAACTTCGATATTTTATGTTTAAGAAATGGAACGTTCTCTAAAGTTTGCGAGGAAAACCTACATCGAAAAACATGTTACCTAAACAAAGCGTTATTAAAGTTTATATTTTTAGAACGCAATTCGTGAGTGTTTAATTTAAGGTCGTTCGTTGAGATCGTCACCTAAGTTCAAGATGAAGCGGGTGCGTTGAACTGGTTGCCCAATCAAAAGTTATACCAGGAATTGAAAAAATAAAAAATAGTCGACAAAAACCCACGAGAAAATGGAAATAAAGAGTATTGTTTTTAGAGTTTTTGGACGGACGTTTATGTTGCTGCCAGGCTTATTAGGTTTTGCCGGTGCTCTCCGGTGTGCGAGGAATCAGTTTTTTCACTTAGAATGCCAAACATACTGTGTGACAAAAGAAAACGCATCACCCAGTAAAAGTGTGTATTTTTTAACCAAATTTTCTGCAAATGTTTATGGTGTTAAGAATAACGAGCGATAACATTTTCATTGGAATAATCGTGTCGTGTACAATCCAAATTCAGTAATGGGTTGCCCCTCTATTTAAACGAATACGTTCTGCGGTTCGCCTGGGCATGCTCCTAATAAGGTGATCTATGGCTTCCTGAAGTATTTCATATCAAGCGACTTGTAATCCATCACGCAGCTGTTAGTTCATTGGAAGATTAGGAAGCATTCCCAATCTTTGACCCATCGTATACCAGATGTAAGCGATGGGTGAAAGCTCGGGCGAATATGCGGGCCATGGGAGAATATTGATGTGCGCCTGTTGCAGGAACTGTAATGGAATCGCGACAACTTTAGGGTGAGCGCTATCTTGTTGGAACATGGCATTGTTTAACACTCAAATGTACGGTATAGCAAACGGTTCCAGAATTTCATTAATGTACCTGTGGGTATTCAACTGGACTTGGAGATATGCTAGAGGAGTTCTACCACCTTGGCTAATTCCATCCCAAACCAATAATCCTCTGATAAGGGCTATTTCGCGTTCCACCGCGAACTCCAAAAGCCGCATTTCCTTTCTTCGATGCCTGACTCGTCTACAACCATCTTGGGCCCACAGACAAAATCTAGATTTGTCAAAAAACATGATACTATTCCATTCTTCATCCCAATTTACTCATACAATACACCATTCTAATCTAAGGGCACGATGACCATTGATTAGAGGGACTATTAAACTCGGGTGATATGAAATTAGCCCATAAGAACGAATACGGCGGAATATGGAAGGCATTGGTTTTCTATGGCCCATTTCTTCCAAAAAAATGTTTCCTATCGATCTGGATGTTTTATGTCAACCCCTAAGGGCAAACCATCTTAATATCCTTTCTTCTCGCTCTGTGGTCACTCTAGGTCTAGGGCCTCTCCTACGATGTTGTCTACCATTTTCGGACCAGCTTCTCCAGCAACGAAGTATTGCAATATTTATTTCTATTCGTCAATTATACGACTACTTTCAAAATCACTCAAACGATGGTAATTCGGTCGTCTTCGAACTCAAGGTATTTTAGCACCTTAGTTTACAACTGTTGAACCCAATAATAACAAGCCGATTGAAATAACCGAGAATAAAATGAAACAATTTTTTAAAAGGGCATCGCAAAACAATACAATGGTGGCCAAAAGTATAGAATATTCTGAACGTATCATAATTTCATGTAAAAACACTAATTATTAAAAAATAAATACGTGATACAAACACACCCAAGTATATTTTCAATAACATTATGAACAAAAAAATGTTGAATTTATTTCTACGCATATTAAAAACAAATCAGAACATTAAATAAATTAATATTTAGTAGCACATCCTTCTGAATTTAAAACAGCCTGACATTGACGTTCCATTGATTTGACTAGATTTTTGCAGATAGAAATGGGAATTTTCAACCATTCTTCGTGCAGGACTTTCCACAATGTATCTTGATTGGACAAATTTTTGTCTATAATATTTCGTTTTAAGTGTTCCCAGAGATGCTCAATTGGATTCAAATCCGATTATTGAGACGGCCAGTCCAAGATAGTAATTTGATGTTCTGTCAGCCAATTTTTAACTAGACGGGATAAATGTTTTGGATCGTTGTCGTGCTGAAAACGCCATATTAAAGGGATTTCCTCGTCTGCAAATGGTAACATATGTTGCTCGAGAATGTCTTTATATAGAAACCGATCCATAATCCCGTCAATTCTGACCAATGGTCCAATGCCAAATCGCGAAAACCATCACCACACCATTATACCATCACTACTATGTTTAACTGTTCGTTTTTGTTGATTAGGATCTGACCTAAAACTGTTGATTAGGATCAAACCTAGCTCCTACCGGCCTCCGAACATTCATTTTCCCATCCGAATCAAAAAGTGTAATTTTAGTTTCATCACTAAAAAGAACAGTACCCCACTTTGAAGGAGACGAAAACAAATGTGCCTGAGAAAATTTTATTTTTGCCTTCTTATTGTTTTTAGAAATAAATGGTTTCTTCACTGCAATCCTTCCTACCAAACTCATTTCACACAACCGACGTCTTACAGTTCGATCGCTTATAGCAATGTTGGTATTGTTACAAATTTCCTTCTGAATAACCCTAGATGGCTTTCGAGGATCGCCAGTTGATATTTTTTTGATTTGTCGATCTGTAGTAACGTTTGTTTTTCTTGGACGTCCAGACTTTAAACAATTTTTTTAATCTCTTAAAGTTTTCAATTTCTTAAGGATTTTGAAAACAGCCCCTTGACCAATTTTCAAAGTCTTTGCAATTTTTTTTTGGTTGCAACCACGACGGAACATTTCAACTATTGCATTTCGAAAATCTTCAGAAAAATACTTTTTCTTTGCCATAGCACGTATAAAATTCACCACACAACCAAGCTGAATAACTGATAATACTTCCATAGATAACAAAACTATTGTACATAGTATTTCACACTTTTGTGTAGCAAAAAAATTGGTGTTAAAAATAATACTTTTGAAAACAACATTCCTAAGGCACATATCGTATGATAAACTCAACAACATTTACCTTATCCATATATTTCGAGGGCAAAAATATGAACGATCAACAAAAAAGCATTTTTTTCAAAACGATTCCATACTTTTGTCCACAACTATATATGTAGGTATTCATATTTTCGTAGTGTTTTTTTATCACACATTCTTCACAACATAAACATTCGCAATTAATTTGGTCAAGCAATTAAACTCTTACTGAGTGAGATGTGTTTTTTGTCACATAGTCTATGCGCTAAACATGAGGTGTTTTAGGACAACCGGCTTTAGTTTCCATGGAATATTTTTGAGTTTGGCCAGTCGGAAAAAACTGCGAAATGCAGAGAGTGCTTCTGACTCTTTGGAGAAGACAGAACACACAACATCGCAACCGTAGCAACAGGTGCTAAACACTATGGACACTTAGTCATGAATGCAGATTTTCCTGAAATAATTAATAATTTCATTAATATTTAAGGTAAATATGACATTATTTTATACTGAAATGAAGAAAATGGAATTTTCTTTCGTTCTATGTCATAAAAAACACACCATCCTACTTAAAAATATCAAGGAAATTGAAATTGAAAAGTTGAAAATTAAAGTTTTTAATGAGAACACCCTGTATGTATTTTTGGCCAAATGAGTATCCGTGGCTACTAGGGTGATTTTACACGAGAATCCATTTTAAAATCATCGTAATCTGGCTTAATCTAAGAGCAATATTAATTTTTTGATGCGGTACTGAAAATGTGTAACTTTTTTTTAAAAGTCATAGCTTCGAGTCACCGAGTCGCAGGATAAAAAAGGTCTAGGAACTAACACAGGCTCAAGAGGGGATTTTATCACCTGAAAAAAATTACACTTTATGACACCCCAATTTTTTGGGACACCCTGTAGGGTTGTCACTAATTTTAAAATTCGCCTTCATTAGCATCATATACATCCCCATAATTCATTTTTTATGAAGTCACAAATAAACCGGTGGGAGTCCGAAGGACTGCTAAATGAACACCCTGTATATCTAATTAAGGGCACACGCTCTGCATGGATGAATGATAGTCTCGAAGGAACAATCCGAAATTGTGTGTCGTTAAAAACTTCCTAAATGCCTACAAATGCAGTTAAAAACTAAGTACTGAATTTAGGTTTTTAACAGTAGACACGTAGAAGCTCCTTGTACAAAGTAGGTACCCACCTACTTACTATAAATACCTGCAGCGCTGGTGCTTTTGTTATGCATTTAAAACCTGTTGTTCGACACAAAAAAAAGTTCTCTTTGAACCGTAACTAACACGTCGGGCATACGTTATTGCTATTTTTAATAACATCCAAAACTATTAGCGCATAGTAATTGGTAAACAACCCAAATGCGATCTGCTCCTAACTGGAGCAGCTGATGGTAAACAATTTTCGTGTTTTTGGCTCAAATTTCGACAACTAATCAAAGATTAGTTGCTGAACAAGGGTCGCTCGAGGAACAAAATCCTGACAGATGCCGCACACTGTTGTTTTTCCTATAAATCTTTCGTTTTATTATTAAAATGTAAGCCAACAATATCGGTCAGGCCAAACCGATAAGTTCTTCCTTATTTGTTTACTGTGATGAACACACAAACGCCATCAGCTGATTGATGATTCGTCTAACGGATCATCGATTTAATTGAATCACTCTTCTTCCTAAAGTGGTGGTTCAGTGCAACTCTCGAAGAATTCTCAGAAACTCTTGTGACCTCATTTTTGTGATGTAAATCCATGAAATTTCCATCCATTTCATCAAATTACAGGTATTGTTTACGTCAACGCTGAAACGTGAACTTTTCCTTTAGTAATTATAGTTTATAAGAAAACTTGTGGGTTTAGTTGCATTGAAACCCCGACTAAAACAAAAAGTACGGCAGTTGCAAGCGGTAATTTTTCATTAAATTGCGGTGATTAAATTCGCGTTCCCACGTCGATTTGGATTAGTCACATCCCATATTCTTATGGCATTACAATAGAAATTGTCGAATTTGGAAACTTGTTGTCCTAGAGAGTGGGCGCACCGATTTTAACTTGTTATTTTTACCGCTGATTTTACTCCGAATGTTTAATCAGTCGGTTTGAGTGAATAAGGAGTAATAAGTAGGGACACTACTTAGATGTGGCTGAAACAAAGTTGTTCGCATTATGCCAGCAGTAATACGATGCCAAAAAAATTACACACCACCACACATAGAGCCGGTGTTTTGTCAGCTGAAACTAAAAATATCTCGAAAACATGAATGAGCTATAACCGAGTCCCATCTTGTGATATGGATAATTACAGGCTTTCAAGTGTCTTCCTAGTCTGTCCAAATGTTTCCTTTCTTGACATTTTAAGCACTACATATCGAGTGTACATTTTACTTACTTCCCTCAGTAAAATTTCATTAAGCGGTTCTAGTTTCTTTCTATGAAGTACAATAATTGGGAAAACATAAAATCAAAATTGGAGATCATGCCCGAGAGAAATGCTTCGCATTGTCCAATACAAAAACTACGTATTCAAACGCAAGTTTGAAAATCTTTGCTCACCTTTTCGTTACTTCAACAAATCTCTATCTATGACCAGTTAACATCCGAGTCTTAAAGTAGATTTCATAAATCCTTATCTTAAACCGAGTTTTCAATGCAGGACACCAATATTCAACAAATATTCACAAAAAAATGTATAAAACTTACAAAATTCCGAATCGCGGCTATCTTGGAAAGCACTAGGAAATTTCGAATTTTAAAAACGGCGTAAATTACACAATTTTGCCTCCATTTAAACTTCTTCATATCTCCCCTACTTTCCAAGATCTCAATGGTGAGAGTCGAATTTTAAATGTCCTGTATACCGTCAATAATGTCATTGAACTGTTTCATTATCACTCGTGGATAAAAGACTATTTATTGCATTGTCACGAGTAGAACAACTGACTTCTAATATATCAAGATTGAATCTAAAAAAATCCACTATTAGCTGCATATGCTAGCTATATGTATAATATTGGTGTGTTGAATGACTATTAAGATTTTTTTTCACTTTTTTTTCTAAAAGAGGTAAATAACAGATTAATAATGACACATACGTGGCTCATTATTTACCTAGCAAGCTAACAAACCACAATGTCGTCATCACCCCATACCTGTTTTAATTATGGTTGCCATGAAAAAAGGGTCAACTAGAAAGTCACCGTTTATATTATTATTCAAGACGCATCGACTTTTGATGTTTCGAATTAAATTTATGCTTAATACAGGTAAGGTTATTGTAATTCTAAAAATCTAGTTAAATATAGTAGCGGAAAAAATGGTACTATATATACACCACGGTTGTGAAATATTCGTGACCTTCACGTATTGGTGCGTAATACACTATTATTAAATTTTAAATACATTACAATAAAAAAAAGACATTTCTATAACATTTGATTCTGGAACACTTACTGAGTTCTACAGCATACGGTTAGTACTGAAGATCTTAATTCCTTGCAAAATAATAAGAAGTAATGCAGCAATAACACAATATAAATAGGAAATAGAGATAAGACACCAATGACAGATACTAATGACATAAATGCTCAAATGAATGCTTCAACTACTTGGAATTCTACGGTTAATTGCCATAATAGTGAATCATTTGAAGCGAATAAATATTGAAAGTTTGCGCCAACTTGCACAATTACAATTCCGATAAAAACTTTCAAATTTTAAATATTCGCGAAACAAATAATAAACCTGGAAATAAACATCACGTGGAATATGCTAGAAAATATGATATATACAAAAAAAAAATTGTTTGTTCTATTTTTCCGGAAGAGGACTCCTCTACACAGACTCTTGAAACACTGAAGTAGTAATTTAAAAAACGAAATGGTATAACCTTGCAACCTGGTTCCAGGATTTATTTTTTATGCTTCAATAGCATGAAAATTGCTTCGCAAAACCTAACGATTCGTATACGCTGATAGGGAAGTACCAACTGTTAATCAATCTAAACAGAACCACTCATGCATTACCACTTTGCCAACTAAATAATAGCAATAAACCATTAGGAACCTTTTTTTATAAATATAGGCATGCTTATTGTGAATTAAAAATAGAACCTGATTAAAGGAGAATTTTGTTGGTAATTGAATTTTACACAATGATGGTAACTGCAAACAATATCTTACCTACCTGCTACACATATTTAGATTGTTTGCGCTGAAATTCTATTTATTACGTCGTTTCTTCGAAAACGCAAAGGAAAGCGGCTTACCTGAATCAAAAATAAAAAATAATTTCTCCTTTTTCTACAGCTCCTAAAAAAACTTGAGAAAAAACTATTGCCTAATAGGAAATTATAAGCTTGAAATCATCTGTGCGTAAAAATGAGACGAAATGAAACCCAGAACACGAGCCTAACGGTTTTATATGCTACAAAAGCAGTAATTGGGAGAAAATACTAAGCAAGTGCGAACATGAATCACACACATCCTGCTTTGAAATTTAATATTACTTTATGTTATGAAAGACAACGAAAGTACTTTGTTGTTCGGTATAATTCAAGGCTTCAACAAATTAGTGCTACCAAACCATTTCCACTATCATTTTAAAGCATTGTATTAAACAAACGTTCGTTATTATTATATTATGCATGTTGTACTGTGTCCTTATATTAAGCCCACGTACATCACCATTTTTTGGTAATAATTCCGGCATGGCTAGATTTTAGTACCTATTATCCTCAAAAAAAAGAGTTGTCCTATATAAATATATAATAAAACTTTCACCTCTTTTCTCTGCAAGAACTAGAATTTGAGTACATCCACGTTTCGTTAATTCGGTGTAACTGTAACACCTCAATAAAAAATCAGTCTTACTATTCATATTATGCTAACATGTATTCTTGCTACGCTGTAAAGGTACAGATAATAAATTAGCCGATGATTGCCTCTTAGCCGTAGTACACCTACGTGTGTTAGTCCTTAGTTTTAGAACTTAAGAACTTTGCAACTTGCAAAATCTCTTTTGGTCAAATCGTCGCGTTGGCGTGTACTTTGTTAACCAAGTTCTTCCTTTTTGTAAACTTGATTGAGGTGCATTATTTAACAGTGAACTAAATTACTTCGTAAGTTATTCCAAGATCTAGCGCAATATGTGTATGCATGCTTACATTGTACTGAATGTTGGAACAGCAAATTTAGGGACCACTTTTTTCACAATCTGTGTGTATATACAGGGTATTTGGTAAAGCAATAAAAAGTGTTCAATCAGAGATAGATGAGGCAACCATATTTATCCTTATATAAAGTCTCATAGTTTTTGAAATATCTGCCAAGGGGGAAGAGTAGGGAGGGCAGAGTAGAGAGAGCGAATAAATGCATTAGAAATGGAGGGCCTCATTTTCAAAATGAAATTAATTAGTAGTATTGTTTAAGTTAGAACTAGCGCCATAATTTTTGAAATGATAATACTTATTATAATTATAATTTTGTCACGTCATATATGATTTTAAAAAGTATGCAACAGAAGTTTTTAAAACTATTTGAATTTCTTAAGTTAGCGCCGCATTGGAAAAAAATGTTTAAAATGGAAGAAGAAATTGAACCCAAAGTCTTTAAACACATTAATTTGTCTAAATAATGATTTGTAATAATAATTTTAATACATTTTTGTTTCGCTTTGTCAATATGCACATCAAGAATATTTCAAAAAATATTTTCGAAAACCGATAGCATTTAATTCTAAAACGAAGAACTTAATTGTATCAATGCAATTATTTCATATAAAAACCTAGGGGCGCCGATATTTCAGAAACGATTAGACTTTGTATAAGGATAAATATGGTTGTATAGGCTCAAAATAACTCCAACTATTTCCCACTGAAAACTCTCTATCGCTGTACCAAACACCCTGTATATATATACACGCATTACATTAGGGTCACCGACCTTCCAGCCAACGAATGTAATAATTGTAATTTAGTCGATTGTCACAACTTATACACAATAATTATAGTGTAACGTGCACCGCAACATTGCCCCCAATTAACCTCAAACGAACACAAGTTTTACTCATTTAACTGTAATTTTACAGGTGATTATTTATCGCTAGAACGACGAACTTTGACCATAAAAAACCCTTGCTCATTCACCGAAGAATAACGCTATTCTGAATTACCCAAACATGATGAATCTCGCTACCAGAACAATAATCACTAGTTCCGTATCCACACAAAAAGCAAGCAGCCATCCAACTGTTACAACACTTTTATTTCCAAGTTTACTGAAAGCCGAATAACGGTCGAGCCATGTTAACACTAAGGAACGCTAAGTCATGCATTAAGCACTTCGCTTTAAGAGGATGATTAAGAGTTGCCTAGATTTTAAAACCGAATATTGAGTAATGCAAAGGCAATTTTACTGTAATATTAAGGGATGTAATTGGTAATAATATGACCCGTAGAAGATACTACTTAGAAAATGGCGAAAGGTTGGTTAATGTAAGAATTCAAAACAAACTTATACCCGGATTAAAAAAATTCAACAAAAAGGCATTGTGATCTGACCGCCTTGATCGGAACAGTCGAAGTTTTGAGGGCTTAAAATTAATCGTCCGGGGGATATGTGGGAACCCGACTACTTCTTGAGAACGGGGCCCTAAATCATGTGCGGAAAAATGTATAAACGAAAAATGTCGACGTTAATGGATAATAAAGAATAACGAAAAATAAAAAAATAACGACGATGAATAAGTGGGAGAAGACTGCTCGGAGAAACAGTCTCTGATAAGTTTCATTACATTAACTCCTTTTTTCAAGATTACACGCTTTTTTTAATATAATGACAACGTGCATCATCGATAACATCCACTTTTTTTTCTCTCAGTGATTCGTTTTTATTTCCATTAACACACTCTGAATTCACAGTCTCTGTGTACATAATCTATGGTGCAATGCAGCCTCAATGTTAGAATATTGATCTCCTTTGGCGTTCCAGGGTTTGTGGGTTGCCATGCAAAAGTCAAACGTTAGCTGGACGGAATATGTAGCTCAATATTGATTCCTCAAGTCTACCGGCACTTAAACGGGAACACGGCAATTAATTTATATCAAAATAGCCTTAATAAAGGGGAAAAAATGTGTCTAGCTTTCATTTATCGACCCGTGTCGCGTATGAAGGACAAACTTGATTGAAACGAGTGTTTTTTGTTGAACCTTAGTGTGATACTGCTTGCGAAAAGGTGTTAGTCATGCTTCTTGACACTTAAGTAATTAAATTTAAAACATTACAAAGTAATAAACCAAATGAATAGAGAAAAAAAAACGAAAGTTAGCAATAAATCAATTAAATCGGACGTAAGCTGCATATGTTGTTGGCACAATCGAATCGTTAAAGCACAACTCCCATCAAGATTTTAATAAACCTAAAACTTGCATTGACGCCAATTAAAAAAAATTTACAGTAATCAGGGTGAGCAGATACCGAGGAATGTGTTTCAACATATTATTGAACCAAGTAATGATTCACACAATTACCACTGCGTAAACAAATTATCTGGGCAAACAGTAGCAAAGCGTTTATTCGACGATTTTATAGGTCCAGTTTCAAAATTGATTTAAGAAATCTGATTGTATATGGTTCGATTTGCGGCTTTTAAAAATGACGAAATAAGGTTAATGCATCTTGGATATTCCAGTCGAAAAAAACAAAGTAAATCGGGATTTGAATCAGCAAAATGAATCACTTTTACAGCTGCGCCTTGCCTGTGGTCGCTGAACTTCTCAAAATGAATATGTGACTTGGAAAAGGCATAAAACGGATAAAATCCTTATTTACATCTCACTTATACGAATAGTCAACGTAACAACTGTCCACAATTGAATTTGAAGAAAAAAGCTGCTGTCGTGTAGTTTCGTTGACAACCGGAAATGTTCGTCAATTATCGTAGGAACTCGGAACATGGTTGAAACGATTCAAATAACTGCGTTAAATTTTTAGACCTGTTAGAAAGTTATACATGTTCAGGTCATAAGACTGACAAGAAATTTCATACACTTGACTTTAGGTTAAGCACATTACTCCAAATTTCATAGAAATCTCCTTACTATGCGAGATTTCTTAGACCATCTTCGACATAGATTAAATTAAACTGCTAAAAAATTTAATTCAGGAAACTTAAGTTACTCTGGTTGTTAAAAAAGTAATTCTGATCGCTCACAATTGCACAGGTTACTTAGGTTATTTCAGATCGGCAAAAAACTTTATTCAAGTTACAGAGGTTGAATCATAATGTGGATCCGACGACATTACAATGTATAAATTAAAAAAATAAATAAATATATATGTATATATAAATCATGGAAAAATTATCGGCTACAATCACAGAACTCGATGAAGCTGACCAATAGAACTCGGAGGTGGCACGTGGGAATACGACTTGTATGTAATAAGAAATGAGTGGGTCCCAGGTTTCTCTCAAGATAGTATGAGTCACAGTTTAAGAACAGATACGTAAATATTTGGGGGTTCCTTAAGGAATACACGTACGAAGATGCGGAAATGCTTTACTCTTCTTTTCGATGACTGACTAACTGAAATTACATCTGTTGCTAGTAGATAAATTTGCTAGTTCGATATTCATACGATTAACGATACGTCCCGAGAGGGGCACTGAAGTTCATATCGACCTTCAAATACAATGAATCCCAGCACCGCCAGGCTTTGACTAATCAATCAGCGAAGCTACAAAACACCTTCTAACAGCAGTCTTTCGACGAACTTTCAATATTCTAGTGCGAGTACAGTCAAAAACTCTTAACAACAGCCATTAAGAAATTTTTTGACCGGTCTAGCATGAGCCAAATTCCAGACATTCTGCTCCCATTACAGAGTCAATATCGAGCAGGAAGTTTTGCATAACTCCAGAGTGTTTTTAAAGGAAAGATAACCGAAAGGCACACGATGATGAATAGGTGATGTAAATATTTTTATTTTCAACAAAAATGTGATGATTTAGTAAGCTTGAGCCTTGGGAGGTATGTGAGAGAACGTTAAAAGACCTCCGCATTGGCGACTAAATAAAGCAAAGAGAAATAAATCCTGCAGCCAACAAACCGTTTGCGTCAATTGTGCGTGAAATGAATTTGATGGTTCAATTATCTTTTGAATGCTGTAATGAACTATTATCATTTTATTTAAATGTGGGTAGTAAAGCAAAAGGAGCAAGTCAAAGTCTTTTTCTTTGTTGTACCTACCGACCACATAATTAATAGAACCTACAAGCAGAAATATGTCTTGATTGGAGCAGTCACTGTGCTAAAAGTTATGCAGATATGCTGACTGTTTTTTAAACAGAAATCCTAGAAATTTCATTCATCCTCGTCATAATCAACAATTGTTATCAGCTAATGGTTTTAATTAAGAAAACAGATTACCAATCACCACACTTTCCCGAGGATTTTCCTATTATTCGCTAAAATGATACAAATCAATTATTTTCGCTCGCTTAGCTATTGTAATTATCGATCAATAAATAAAAATCTTCACCACATACATATTCACGCAAAGCAAAACAAACTCATGCAGCCCAAACAATACAAACAATGGTTCTTGATCATGTTCACATGTGTATACGATTAACCCAGTTCAAGAATAGGTCTTCCCATTATCTCATAACAAAGTCGGGGGACCAAAACAGATTCAGCCCGAAAACCGTGGGTGAATCGTATTCCAATGATTGAATGGATTATCATATCAGTTAAAAACCTACACATGTTTATCCCGTAGAGTTGTTCTTTAGACTGGGGTGGTCCTACACCTGACAGGATGGCGAGTAGGTGAGACCGTTGGTAATTAAAAATAATACATGTCATTAAACATTGTAATGCAATGATGTAACCAATGTAACAACTTAGTTTTGGTTTGTTGTTTGTATGGTTGCTACATATTTGTTGAAGGAACGAAAGTTCAAACTGCTAATTGAACGAGATCAATGGTCTTGGGCTGTACGTAAGAGTTTTCGAAAATAAAATCATCAACAGTAAAAATGATCAAATCAGTCCCGCTGTTGAGTCTGGTGGAAGTCACTCTTCGTCTTTCTTTTGTATCTGCCCGATGGCATACATCAGCAACAAGAAACTCACCTTGACATCTTTTTTTAGAACTATTTACTGGATACCTAAGAATAGACGAACCAACAGACCAATCGAGACAGACGGTCCCGTACTTATGGCGAGTTCACTTAACTCACAGAGTAAATAATATCCCATCACCCGTTTGATGGCCGCTGAAGAAAATAAGATAATTTAAATGCGCCTTTCTTTAATCAGGTAACTTTTCTTCTGACGTACTACTATATTCCCATTCTCAAATCAAATTGTGGTACAAAACATTTCCACGACGATAGCAAGCATGAGAAATTAACTTTCACACATAATCCATAATCAAACACTTCCTTAAAACCACCGCCATTATAAAAATCGGCACACGTTTTCTTCGGTTGATAAAAAAAATCTCGTATGTTCAACTCTGAGGAGTGGACCATCACTTGTGGCTATTAAACACAAAAACCAAACACGCCTTGTCGGCCATACATCTTTCAAGGCGGCTCTCTCATCCTCTGACGGGCCCAAATTAGTGCCTGGAGAAACCGACAGCAATTAAATCTCCGTACTTGTCGACGTTAATTTTCCACGCGGATTCTTTTCCTTTCCGAAACAGTCTGTTAAAGAAATTTCTCTTCTAATGTCAGCTCCTGCGTTTGTCTGTAAATTAGGGTAAACATGATTCATGCATTTCTTGACATCGATTCAATTGCGAATTTAGCTCACGTCAAAGAAGAACGAACTGTAAAAACAATTCAACTGTTAACTACGAAAATGGCCGTAAAACATCTCGTAAAATACGATTGTAATCTTGAAATGCCCATAATTTTGATTTCAAACCGATTGTTTGATTGCTTACAAGTCATTAAGATCGATAGCATCTGGGATGGTAATTTATAGGCAGTGTTGGTATACAAGATGTTGACCATCGGGTACCAGCAATTAGATGGCGAATTACGAGTGCATTTCACTGAGGAAAAGTTGACGTGAAAGTGAGCGGCGAACGCTGGCCCTACTTAGGAAGGTATAATATGATCATATAAGGAGGGGAATAAAAACTCTATGTATGAATCGCGCAAATGTGTCATCATGATAGCCTTTTACTTCAAGCCTATAAATAGCGAGCGTAACTATTAAATTATTTTCGTTAATCCAATCTGCAGCGGTGCTTTTGGCCATTCCGGGTTGTTGAGTGATCATTAAAAAGAAACTTCGCAGTGGCTGAGATACGTAATCGTGGGGCGTTGATTAAACCATTTACTATGAAACATCTGACTGACAATGGATTAAGAGATGAACTTATCCAAGACATGCCGCTCCTGACATTTCAACGGCCACTTGAGGCTTTATTTAACGATCACCTTCTATAACATATAAGCTCTTGTTACGCGCGCACTTAAATTGCGTCGCTCGTGCGCGGGAATTGCATCTGAGAATGAAAATTCCAAGACTAAATCAATGTCGGCATATTAAAATTCTATTTATTACATATACATATGCATATTAGTGAAATACAGCAATTCACAATAACTGATTCACCAGGAGATCACTGCATCATTGCTTTCTAAGTAGGAATATGACTGGATTGAAACAAACCCAGCAGAAGCAGTTTCAAGTTTAACAGTATCTCGACTATTTTGGATCACACGGGAAAGAGACCTAATATGCTGTCACGATCTCCACCTTCAAATTCTGGAATTACCGAAGCCCTGTTGATGCCCACCGGACAGGGAGCAATTGAGAACCCTACTGAGAACTGCAAGGTCCTATCAGGTGAAGTCTCGGGTAATGCTGTGAATAAGCTTTTTTGACTACTTTGAGCCGTCTATATTTTTCTGAAGAATTTAAGATATCTCAAGTGATAGTCCCGGTAATAGTTACTTAACACCAAATTGTTTTCCACTTTGCTGCGTAGAGGACGAAGCGATTCCTGGTGGACCACGGTTCTCTCCTGTAATGCTTAAGAACCACCGTCGACAATGTCGTTTCAAAATTAAAACAAAAATTCTTAGAGCGAAACTACTGATCGTTCCAGTCACCTACACTGCATTTCCTAAAGCGGACATCGGATATACGGAAATTGTGGAGTTACCTTGTGATTCACTTGCAACACGTTTATTTATATTTTTAAAGAGCTTATTAATGTTAAATGCATTTACTAAAGCCAGAAATAAATAACACTTATTTATTTATTTTTTTCTTTATTACTTATGGACTCCACGATGCAAATGGCAGAAACCAAGGAACAAACAGGAAGCTCGAACACCGTACGCATATTAAGGAGCACAAAGCCTACAAACTAATTGAATTTTTATGATGCCGACAATCAATCACTTAATAATCTTTTTGTAAGCTGGCTGAACATATTGTTGTTACATGAGTAAACAGATTATTGATGAAGATGACTGCGAGTTTCTAAGGTCAAATATTTCTCCCAGACTTCTAATACTCACTGTGAAACACTAGATAACTTGCGGTTCTAGCTTCGCTTTAGATGTTACAGATTTATTACTTACACTGTCAGCTTCGCCAGATTTCTTAATGAGCGCAATTCGCACAATTCGATATAGGTAATTATCTTCCAAAGCAATACTTAACAACTCTCACATTTGCTCAATGTTTTGTTGCACAAGATTCACTATTATCAACAATCGTAAATCAATAGACATGCTGAATGGCCGAGTATCAAAAATGTCTGTTGTCACTTTCTAATAGCTAGTCCAAGTTAAGCTTGCATGATACAATATGAGAGGAAGATAATGACTCTCTTAGCGTGGGTTGTTATGCAAGAAGTAATTTGAATTTTGTGATGGTAACAAGGTCAAGAATAGTTCTACTGGATAATTTTTATCGAGATTTTTCAATTATTTAACACACTTCTATTCAATTTGCGTAACTGTTAATGATTCGATAATTACGTCTTCAGTAAGTAATAACTAGGTACTACAATATGTTCGGGTACCTATTTTGAGTTACATATAAATGTGGTTTATTTCGTTTCGTCATTGACGTTAGAAGCAGAGTTGTTTAACCCACGCAATGTGACAATCCAAACAGCACCGTTTATTCGGTGAGTCTAACAAGAAACTTCACTTATACTGCTCAGATGCATATGATATCTCTCATTGAACTCTTCATCTTTTGGCAGAATAAACAATTTCGTTTAGGCTATTGATATTTAGGAATTATTGATAGCACTGAGAGACTGTATTTTGAGGGTCATTTGCAGTGCCATAGACACAGAATAAGTGTCTACAAAGAACCTCAAAACAGTCGCTTTTTCATAAGATTTTTTTCTCATATCTAGAGTTGCTGATATATTGTTGTCAAAAAAGTCTTAAAGAACTGAAAAAAAAACTCTGTACAGCAGCAATGTCTTAACATAGAACACCCAATTTTGAAAATGTATTTCTTTTTTTGACGTATTTAATTGATAGAAATTTGGAGTGACTGACAATTCAAGAAAGTGGGCTTAGTGGGTTTAAAGTCATTCATAAATGTTTTATGTTTTTTTAAACCTGATTTAATTTACCATTGAAGCCTACTCATTTTATACCATATACATATATATAATTTTTATACTTTTGACAATAAATATCACTTTTATATTTTTGTTTATTAAGTGGGTAATATACATGAGTGAGCTATGCCACTACTGTTTTTGAATTGTTCTGTTACTAAGATGCTATTGAACTGAAAAAAATTAATAAAGGAGTATCAGGATTAACATTATTTCTTCTTGACAAAAACCTTCTAAATCTGAACACTGATCATCTTAATCATGGGTTACCATTATAAAAGATGTTTCAAAAAATTCCTGATCAAGAGTGCCTTAATACAAATGTCGAAATTAAATTCTGGATTCTAGATATTAGCTATTCAATTCCATGAAATAAATCATGACATGCAGTTCTTTTTTTCAATTTTTTGCATGGATTCTTGATCAGCAATTTTTAGAACACCATTCAAATATGTCATTTATTTTTGTCTGATTTAATCAGTTTTGACCTTTATCAGAAAGTATTAGTGTAAGTTAAGGTAAAAATATTTATAATATTTTAAGAGTGAGACACCCCTTCTTAAGCTGCCAGTTACTACAAGTTTCTACGACCTAAACATGTTAATAAAAAAATACATTTTCTAAGTAGATCATGTTAAGACATTGCAGATATAGAGAGGAAATTTTGTTAACATAGCATTAAGGCAATATTTCAGCAACTGTAGGCATCAGAAAAAATTCAATATGAAAAATTGGTTTGTTTTAAGTTCCTTTGTGAACATGTCTTCTGTGTCCTTTGCATTGTGAATTATCCAGTTAAGGATGTCTCTTGTAGAGTCACACTTCCAGTTAACTGCACCCAAACCCATGAGGCACAGAAAAGTGAACTACACTATTTGATGGCAAAAACTCTATAAGCATCTGACATGCGAAATGCAGCTTTGTAAAGCAACCTGTCACGTTTTCGAAACCAAGATAGCAGCAACTTTTCTGTCACTGTCAACTTTAACTGCATGTTAAACATGCAAAAACTGCACGTTTAACTTCAGTAATAACTGGGACACCACATAAAACTGTGGAACATAAGATTTATAGATAATCGAAAGGAAAAGTACTAGCAAGGTGAGTGGTTAGCTACTCTGGTCGATAAGTACCCAAGTATTACATTAAGGCAATCGCAATCAAATCACCCCATAAGTGGCTTCAATGATATGCCTCGGATATTCATATGCAAAGTATCTGTTCTATTTGTTTCAAGGTAAAAGGTAGTCCTGAGATATTTTGGTATCATCAGCGAGGTATTTTGAGTTATTTCTGAAGCGTTTTGGTGCCAAAAAAATTCATCAGCCATCTATCCCTGTGTAATCCCACATGTAGCATTGTACGTAATTGAGACACATGGTAAACAAAAATGGTGTTCCACGCACGACTTACCTGTTCTTCTCAAAAAAATCAATTGTATAATATCCCTAGTTGCTGGAATGTATTTATTCGGATCGACAACCCATGATAGGAACAATCACAACACCAACCACAAAACAAAGGAAAAAAACAGTCAAATGGTTATCGAGAAACTGCGATTGCACTTTGTTATTTCGTCACTTCCTAAATTTTCTACTGACTACTGAACCGAGGGCACAGGAAAAAAACGAGAAAAACGAACAATGGATATGCATGAACAACGGTTGACGATTTGTGATTGTGATCGTAGAGGGCTCGATGTTCGATAACCGCTAGATTCTAGAAGCTACAGGACGAAGCCGACAGCTCGAACTCGCTCGCGCGAATTTCGAGTTCGTTCAGATGCCAGATGCAGTGGAGGGTCATTGACGATGCCAAAGTCCCACGGTTACGAGTTCGAATTGTTCGGATTCGGGTGCTTCGCACACCAGAATTGTACTGCTGTTGCGGATTGTACAGTTTTCAGTACAGTTCTTGGTGGTCGCGTTCAACAGAACCGGCCTTTCTGCAACTAGTGGAGTTTACGATTTCTGCTAATTGAGACTACCGTCGAAGTAACACGCTAAACGCCTTTATCAGAGCCGAGCTGACGTAATTTTTGTTGCAAATTTGGGAAGTAGCTCTCGCTGAATGGTATCGTTGTTCGGAGTTTTTGGACGAAGGAATTTTAATGAATTCACAATGGCACCTGACGAGCTGCGCGGGCCCTTGTAGCGACGTTTTCGTATCCGCAACTTTTACCGCGTGTCGCGTTGCGCCGGGGATATTCTGTTTCGCTCTTGAGAGTTTCCCCTGTTCCAGAGGTCGCGTCGTTAATTTAATTGCAAGTTCGCAGAGATATTTTCAGATTATGTCTAACACGTAAAAAGAGTTATTTGATCATTCTTCTCGATTGCCTGGTCAACAAAATTGATGATCACTACACAGCTAGACATCTTTGTCTATCAGTTAAGATCGGATAGGTTGCCCTGGGCAGGATCTCATACATGACGAATCAAAAGTTGATTGAAGCGTTTATCGGCGATTATCGGCAAGCTTTTCATGCATAGATAACTGCTTAATGATTGTTTATTAATTAGAAAGCAACATTCTACTTACAGCATGTTTAAAAAACTAAATTTAGGTAGAACTTATAAGACTCCCAAATTGTACAACATGAATAATGACAATAGGCGAGTGCAGTACGGCACTACTAGAATGTAGGATGTAAATAATGTAAACAATAGTATATTATTGCTTTCACAAAAAATCTGTACATTAAAAAAAAATAGGATGCTAGGTAAGCAAAAAAAGGAAATTAAAAAGTATCAATGCGAAAAAATGAAATAGCACTAAATAACCATGCAAAATGCCGCAACAGGTCTACAAGATTATAGGTATTGCAAACTGTATCGTATTAAATTTTAAATAGCAAAATTAACTCTCTGATCTTGATGTTCGTTTAAATGAAAATAATTCTTTTTTTAATCAAAGAGAGAAAAGTTAAAAAGGTCAGAGTAAGATCATTCTTAGAATGTGAACATAGCTCTAGTGCTGTCAATTGTCAATATTATTTCCGAGCTGACTTAACCTTAAAAATGTTGGTTAAAAAATAATAAAAAAACAACTTGCATTTTATGACTTTTTGAAATATTTTAAAGAGGAATTTTACTAAAAAGTGATACATTAAGACGTATTTGTAAGTAATATAATGAAAGATCTTTAAAATGATAGTTTCTTTCAAAGCCAGACAAGCAAATGATCAAAATTAGACCGATATTTGTATATACATATATGTAATATGTATGTATATACAAATGTTTAGTTATATGGTACATACAAGGGTAAATAATGTTTCTCTTTAAGGCTCCTGAGATAAACTTACTTTTTCGAACGTTTCGAAACATTACGAGTGTTCTACGTTTTTGCTTCACTATAACTTTGTACAATAAAAAAATTTACTCACCCCCACATTGTTTTTTTAAATTTTAGAACCTATTTTATGTGCTCCTTAGTCACCAAACTCCAGCTCTACTAATGTCTCTGCCAAATAAACGAGAAATTTTGAAATTATACAAAAATCTTCTGAGATATAGTGAACAACTGCAATTTACAGACCAAAGCTATTTTACACGAAGAATTAAAAAGGAATTTAAAGACAATAAGAATATTACTGATGAAAGTGATATAAGCTTTAAGTTTGAGGTAACTAGTAAAATAGTGATTCTGACAAAGGTATCACATAATATGGATCAATATTTTATCTACAATAAACATTGTGTAAAAATAATGCAACACACTCAATGAAATGCAATGATATGGATTGCATGGTTTTTAAAACATATTAATCCATAGCTATATAAAAGCTGAAATTGGGTCATTCTAAGGAAATTTATTTTCTTACAGAAAGGTATTATATTGTTATTGAGAAGAACAGTAGTATGATTTTAAACAAGTTTAAAATAGTTTTGGCAACACCTAGATTTAGGACATATTCAACTATTAAGAAGCAAATAGATTTTTCCCTACTTCCATTATTAAATGAACATGACTTGGAAGAGCAGCAAGTAAAAGGATCAGGTCCTGGAGGACAAAAGGTTAATAAGACGTCAAGCTGTATTGTTCTTAAGCATATCCCTACAGGCAAGTATAAACTTTTATTATTCTGTAGAAAATAACTCTTTTTTTTTTCTTCAGGCCTTGTGGTGAAATGTCAAGAAACTAGATCCCTAGAGCAAAATAAGAAGAGAGCCAGAGAATTATTACTAAAAAAATTAGACAATCAGGTTAATGGAGAAAATAGTATTGAAGCTCAAACCAAAAGATTACAAGATAAAAAAAGATATTCAAATGAACAGAAAAAGGAGAAGATACGGCAATTAAAAGAAAAATGGAAAGAAAGTGTTAATATAGAGGAATAGAAATTTTGATTTCATTTCATTACCTTTGATTTTATGTCAATATGTGGCATGCTAAAGAACAGAACTTAAAGCAAAAGATATCACTAGATCAAATATCTTTAATCAATATAACAGGATTTTTTTAAATTAAAAATTAATGTCACAACAAAGATCAATACTTAAACTGTGACGCAGGGCAGTGCTGTAATAATAACATAAGTAACTGTTAATGTTTTCTTTCTCCATATTCAGGGGATGATAGATAAATAAAGAGGTTCAAAATTTGAATGCAAATTGGAGTGATTTAGTTGCAAGAGGCAAAACTAAAACTACATTTCGTTGCGAAGGGGACGAGCGCACGTAAGTTCGCGTTAGAGGCTTCACGATCCCATCTTCAAATACTATCTGTTTGACAAATGCACCTTAACTGTAGTTCTTAAAGTTTCCAAAGATAATAATAATTTACTTTTCCATCAACAACTTTAAAAAAATATTTTAAACATATAAAATTGATTAAACACAGCTTCAATTGAAAATTTATTTTATACTGTTGATTCTGGCAATTATTACTTACATAATTTAATACAAATAAAAAGTTCTAATCAAACAAACACATACAAAAATGTAATAGAACAAATTGAAAATATTAAAAGAATATTTTCTACGATTGAAATAATGTTATGAATGAATCTGCACATCAATAATAAAAAATAATGTTTTTCTCAGTTGGATATCTAAATCTAAACTTAATATCGGCATTAATACTACATGATGTTCTGCTGAGGTTTATATCCAAGGATGATTTTCTTCTGCATTTTGTTGGAATTAACATCAATAATTTAGCGTTCGGCAGTAATAATAATGAAGACTCTTCTAATCTAAGTTCTTCCTTTATTTTGATCAATATGCACTGGTTAATTTTTACTCACCCCACGAGTTTTGTGAACGTTAATATTTATATCTTATTGAAAGATGATAAATTTGTAGTTTTTTTGTACTTGAAAAAAAGTACGTAGATAATTCAAAGCATATAGGCATTTTAGACAAAATTTTTATTAAATAATAACGAGATTCGCTTTCCAAAACCACATTTGACAATTACAGTATCTATAAGCAAAACACATATATACGTGCCCAGGAATTATTTCTTTACATAACTAACAGCTCCAAGTTTAGTAGGTACATAATTTAGTTTATTGTAAATATTCAGATTTTTCCCGTCACTGAATAACTGTTAGTTATTATTCTATACGTCTATGTTTGCTTATTTGTCTCGTGATATTTTTACAAATATGTCTCTATGCATTATGCCTCCGATTCCCCTGGAGTATTCTCCTCCTCAAGGATAGGGACAATGAGATTGTCCTTGGACATCAAGTTGTATTTGGTAACAAACAGGGTAAACCTCTTACACAGACAAGTCTCGTTTTCAAATTCGTCGAATATTTGTCTGTGATGGAAATACGCATGCGAAAAAATCCGATACACTCGCCGGCATACTGAACCCAGCTTCGCCACCGAAGACTCCTTAATGCTAACCCTAAAACCAAATTTCCCAACACTGGATGTTTTCTTGGTTGTAAACTCCATTCACCTGCTAGGAAAATATTTATTGCTATTTAACAAACAAGCAGCTCCATCTAGAGTGTGTCTTGTATAGTCTATCGCGGGACACTCTTTGGGGGTTTTGTGTGCGGCGCATAGAAAAATCCATTGTTCTGTTGCAGTCATTTGGGTGCAAGTTTCTGGATGACATTCACCTTGCAATCTGACTGCTAGGCCATTGAGCTCCATACAAAACTGTCTGAAATTACTTTATATCTTAAACAGTGTTAGTCAAACTTTACCATGAGTAATGTTATAATATAGATGACTGATTACTTACATGCCATTAATATTTCTAAATGAATATTTGGAGTTATGAGTCTCAAGTCTTGTAGCATTTGTATATCTCTTGAATCAGTGGCTTTTTTATGTTTACGTTGTCATTAATATTTTCACATTTTGATTAAAACTTTAATAAAAAGTTAAGTATTTTTGTTGATCCCATGCTGATGGAAATACCTTGTAGTTTATGTATAGAGTACATTAATAACGAACTTCTGAATAGCCCTATTTTTTTGGATTTAATTAATCTTGCAACTCCAACAGTTTTTAAAATAATAATAAGCAAAATATTCTTGATAAAATGGTGAGTACTTCTAAATGTTAATAAATTTTTTAACTTTCGGAGAAGTAAGGTCTCTAAATCAGTATTTTACACTTTTAAATTAAGATTAATTTTCTTAATGTCAATCTATCCATAAATTTATGACAGTTATTTCTGAATCAACCTGTATCAAACCTGTACTTAGATGGTTTCATTCCCTTTGTCTTATTGTGTCCACAGCCAAATCTTCTATACTGAACAAGGAATTAAAAGTATGAAGACTCTCTAGCAGCAGTTTAATTTCCAACAAACATTTTGAACTCAACTTTAAATCTCACTGACATCACTTTCTCTTCTCCTGAGAGTTTGTTAATTGTACCCAAATTATAAGACACTGCACAACGTATGAATGCTGCACTGAAGAATTTCAATCGTATTTACTTACCTCAAATGTTCATACTTCCAAACCCCTTCATCATGATTCTCAGGGATTCTGAGAATCAAGTCAATATTGGTGGGATCCTTGCGGATAAGTTGTTGAATATATTGTTGTACAGCCAAGGTACTATCCATTTCTTCGAACGGCTCATCTGGCCAGCGGCAAAAATCCTGCAATAAGAATTTACTAAATAGAAATTTAAGGATTTGAAAAGGGGACCACCCAGTGAAAGCGTTGAAAACAAATCGATTTTTGAGTGAGAGATTCAAAGCAGCAAAGTGATAATAAAGTGTAGGGAAACTAGTTTAAAAGAGAGCTGCCTGTTTTCCGTGTATGTTCATATAAATTCCTGCGGTACCTTTGCTTTGGTTCCTGGTCGATTTCTTCGCAAAATTGTAGCACCATCAGCCATCTTCATTTTTGACATGAATGAATAAACTTCAATGCAATGTTGTCAAACAATTTAGGAAGAAATGTTTGGTAGTGACAATATTAGTTTAAATATTGTTCCTCATGATTTTCTTTTAAACAATATAAAGTAGAAAAATCAGAATATTAGAATTAAAGTGAAAAATAGAGTCGTTACCTTGATAAACAAAGAAAAAATGTTAACGGTCTGAAGAAGTGGCAACGTCGTTCCAAATGTTTCGTTTTCAGGGCTGCCAAAAATTTACCATATAAACTGAATTGTACTATTTTAGTACAATTTTACTGTATCGACAAGTGTAGTCGTTAGTCGAGTTCAGAGTTTGCATGCTGGAGTGAGTGAGTTTCTCGACAAAATAAAAATATATGCATTTTTCTTTTGAGAAATTGCGTTTATTTTCAATTTACCTAGATAGTAGGATACCTAAGTAGATCCTAGGCAATAGAGTTTACCCTTATATAATTATCTTTTCTAAAACCTAAATATGTAAAATAAAAATTGAAACGTACTCAAAACATTTTCGATTTAAGTCGAATTGCAAGGTAACATGTAATAAAATATATTTCAAAGCGTGAGTTATTGGGATGTATATTGAATTACTGCAACCTAACATGACTTGTGTCAGGCCTGGTCGTCTGTTTTGGCGAATGCGCCAGAAACGGGTTATAATTCTTTCTTCTAAAAATCGATACTCAAGGAGTGTCAACGTTGAAAAATGGCAACTGCACCTATTCACAGTTTTTTTTTTAATCCACAGATTTCTGTTATTCCTATACTCGAATTTTGATAATCATCTTTTAGATTGCAACCGGACTGGGCGCATTCACCATTTCATCAATAAACAAATAGCTCATAGTGTAGTAGCCGATTTTCTATGATAATTTCACTCAGTATGTCTTTAGAGTTGGTCTGTCAAATCAGAAATTTGGTAGAAACCTCAAAATCGGAAAGACTTACTCAAAAAAATAAAATATCCTAAAAGGTTTTTGTCGCAATAGTTTTTTATATAATTTTTTTAACTTCCAATCGACACGCTAATTACACATACATATATCGTTTGTGATCTCCATCGTATTGAATAAAATGGCAGAATATGTTTCCGTTTCTTTACACCTTGTTTGTTACGTAAACCACATCTGGATAAATTCAGGCGGTACGCCATAAAAGGTTCTCAGTTTTGTATCCATAACTTTCACATTGCAGTCAATGGTTTTTTAACGACTTCTTTACTTACGTTCAATTTTCGTATAAATCAAATGGAACTTGAGTAAAATTGTAACAAAATAACTACTTTAGGGACGAATTAAATAACCCTGCGGTTGCAGAAAAAATCATTCTGTTGATTTTCGCAACAATTCTCAAATTCTGAAAATCTTAGGGAATAAAAGAATGAAATCAACGGATCCCTTAAGAATCTTTTTACTACAATTTCCTCGGCGATTCTAGAGGTGCGCGTTTATACCAATTTCCATACATTTACATAGATATTAGATCGGTAATAATGCGTTTTGACTATTTTTAAAAAATGCATTTAGGCAACACCATTACCGTGCTGTCCTCACTTCCTCGAAATTAAACGCAACAAAAAAGGGGTTTCACGTCTGGCCGGTCTTAATGTAAATCGGGGCTTTACACCCCATTTTATGCCTTTGTCATATCCCTGTTGCATTAGTCTATTAGAAAGGGGGGACAACCCTATCATTTAGTAATCTTTAGTAATCGGGTGTGCATTAAAACATTACGGTAATAGTCGTACAGTCACGAAAATTGATGCCATCCATTATCTTGCCGGAGATGTCGTCGTGATGTCTGTTCATGGAGTTAATATTTCCGTATATCCTGTTTACGAATTCAATGTGCCTTGTTAGCCTTGAAATCTTTCTTTTCCTTCTGCCCATCTCCTTTGCAAACATTAAGATTATATGCTAAAAATGTTAGAAATCAATTTTTAAAAGCATCGAATTCCCTTTGATAAGTCGAAACTCAAAACATATGCATACTAGATCATATTCCATACACTGTACTTGCGCAGTAAGTCGTGGAAATTTGCCACATTGTCTACTGTATAATAAGACAAGATACTGACATTAGAGTTAGGTTATGGTTGTGTACTTTTTGGTTATACTTTTTCGTTGCACGATTAATAAATTACTTTATAAACTATCAATTGAGGAAAATTATTCATTTTCTCCAATTTATTTGCGACTTTTCTATGCATTATTTTAGAATGAAAGAAAATTCAGAAAATCATACCCAATTGCTGTGCAATAAAAACGCCAAAAATAGGAATAAACATCTTGAAATTCAGATATTTTAGATATAAAAAACTGCATTCATAATATACATATATCGATTTGAAGAGTGTATTAAAACTTATTTAGTACTAATTGTATACGGTGATTTGCAGAGCAAAGGAATCAGTTGGCTGAAGATGTTGAGAGTGTTCTGTCTGTTATTGACACGTCCACTTATGAAGAGGAACAATTTAGACATTTAAAAATTTGCCGCATTTGTAAGAAACCTTTTAAAGCGGATAATAACAAAGATTAGGGCAAGAATCGTGTAATACAACTATCGGAAAAGTCCTCATGAAGGTTGGAATTTGAAATACCGGGATACATATACTATCCCCATAGCAATACACAATCTATGTGGCTATGACGCGCACTTTATGATTGTTGCCCTTTGTGCACTTCATGATGTGGCTACACGCGCAATTACTGATATAGCTTGCAAAATAAGAGAAAAATTATATTTGCTACCGATTAGTAATATATTTTAGACATGGATTAAAATATCCTCCGGGTGCCTCGTCTGATGCATCGGCAATAACGTCTGCAGATCGTTATTTCATACATGGATCTGAGATCATTGCAATAGATGTAAGGAACTTTTGGAGACCCCGAAGATTGAGTTGAGAGAAAAAAATACGGTATCTACTACGTTTCGAGATAGAAAGTAAATTCGACTAATTCTCAAAGTTTCAAAAAGCAATCGGGGTTATTCACATGCTGCAATAAAGTCAGATCATTAACATATACTCAATAACCCTTAGCTTTTTCGTATGTCTGCCTGGGTATAACGCAAAGCCACTCTTGGTGATGTGATTCAATAATTATAGAGATAAAAACTGACTTTGACTTTGATCAAAATGAACTTTTTATGGATAAATATAGAGGAAAATGGACGAAAGCGGCCTCGTTCTCTCATAGCCCTTCTAATTACATCCATTTGGTTTTTTAGGTAGTAGTGAGGAAGTGATAAGACCGTGATCGGTGAAGTATTACTGATGGCACATTACGACCTATGTATTACGATACCCCTTTCTTGGGACAACGTAGCCCCTCACACAACTCACAAAAGTCGCCGCTGATGTAACCGATTGTGATAAAGTCCTTCAAGGTTCCATCCGCAGGTTCCATCTCATGGAACCTGCGGGCACTTGTTCCAGACATCGATTTCAGCTTGTTGCAACAGATGCAAGAAACTTGGGAAGACCTCCAAGGTCGAGCTTTTTTGAACGGTAAATCCATAGCAAGATCCGCGAAATATCGACGAAATGACGGTATCTATTGCATTTCTCGATAGAAAACAAATCCGACTAATGCCCAATGTTTCAAAAACAATTGAGATTTAAGTAATGACTTAACTTTTTCTAAAAATCCTAATGGCCCCTTAAAGCGTCGTACTAATACCCAATTAATCACCAGTGCAGAGATACAAATTCGCCCTAGATCATACCGTGGCCGTCAAATCCAGCCCGAGAAATAATAACATCATTTAG